>NC_064625.1:92981500-93606814 GCF_023898315.1 Schistocerca nitens | reverse complement strand
AGACGATCATGCCCAAGTAGGTGTTTTAGCTGCTGTCGCGGCTAATCCGCACATCAGTAGCAGACAAATTTCGCGAGAATCGGGAATCTCAAAAACGTGGGTGTTGAGAATGCTACATCAACATCAATTTCATCCGTACCATATTTGTATGCACCAGGAATTGCATGTCGACGACTTTGAACGTCATGTTCAGTTCTATTTAGCGAAGAAGCGTCATTCACCAACAGCGGTAGCGTAAACCGACATAATATGCACTATTCTGGAACGAAAAATCCACGATGGCTGCGACAAGTGGAACATCAGCGACATTGGCGGGATAATGTATGGTGCGACATTATGGTAGGACGGATAATTGGCCCCCATTTTATCGATGGCAAACTAAATGGTGTAATGTATGCTGATTTCCTACGTAATGTTCTACTGATGTTACCACAACATGTTTCACTGCATGACAGAATGGCGGTGTACTTCCAACATGATCGATGTCCGGCACATAGCTCGCGTGCCGTTGAAGCGGTATTGAATAGCATATTTCATGACAGGTGGATTGGTCGTCGAAGCACCATACCGTGCCCCGCACGTTCACCGGATCTGACGTGCCCGTATTTCTTCCTGCGGGGAAAGCTGAAGGATATTTGCTATCGTGATCCACCGACAACGCCTGACAACATGCGTCAGCGCAATGTCAATGCATGTGCGAACATTACGGTAGGCGAACTACTCGCTGTTGGGAGAAATGTCGTGACACGTATTTCCAAATGCATTGAGGTTTACAGACATCATTTTGAGCATTTATTGCATTAATGTGGTATTTACAGATAATCACGCTGTAACAGTACGCGTTCTTAGAAATGATAAGTTCACAAAGGTACATGTGTCACACTCGAACAACCGAAGTAAAAGGTTCAAATGTGTGTGAAATCTTATGGGACTTAACTGCTAAGGTCATCAGTTCCTAAGCTTACACACTACTTAACCTAAATTATCCTAAGGACAAACACACACACCCATGGCCGAGGGAGGACTCGAACCTCCGCCGGGATTAGCCGCACAGTCCATTACTGCAGCGCCTTAGACCGCTCGGCTAACCCTGCGCGGCTAAAATGTTCAAACGTACCTACGTTCTGTATTTTAATTTAAAAAACCTACCTGTTACCAACTATTCGTCTAAAATTGCGAGCCGTATGTTTGTGACTATTGCAGTGCCATCTATCACAAAGGGAAAAAAGTGGTCTAACTAAAACATTCATATTTCTTTACGTACTACACGAATATGTAATAAAAACGGAGGTTCCTATTTAAAGAAACGCACTTGATATCCTTTTGACCTATAGCAGCGCCATCTAGCGGGCCAACCATAGCGCCGTCTGTTTTCCCGCTTCAAGCTAGACGACTTTCGTTCTTTGTAGTTTTTTCGCTTGACACTTATTTCGTGAGATATTTGGACCGGTCACGATCAATGGACCACCCTGTATATTTTGAAGAAGGACGGTGTGGGGGAAGGAAAGGAAAGGAAGGTACTGCTGGCATCAGATGCATCAGACTTCATGCAGAATCAGCAACGACGAGTGAAAATATGTATCACACTGGGATTCGAACCCAGTACCTCCTGCTTACTAGGCAGCTGCATGAACAACTGCAGCACCTGGGCATAGCGCTTTTCGCAAATGCGCGGACTTTCTCCGCTCGCTCTTCGGCTGACTCACGTTCCCACCTAGCACGTCCTATACACAGCCCCCGTCCGCGTCTTCCGTGCCCGTTACTTTTAGATTCCCGCTGGTGGTCGAACGTAAATGTGCATCCACACTGAAGGTTGTGGGTTCTTTGCCCATCGAGTCGAAACAACTGTATCGATGTGTGGTGTCCTTTCAAATGGTTCAAATGGCTCTAAGCACTATGGACCTTAACATCTGAGGTCATCAGTCCATTTGACTTAGAACTACTTAAACCTAACTAACCTAAGGACATCACACACGTCCATGCCCGAGGCAGGATTCGAACCTGCGACCGTAACAGCAGCGTGGTTCCGGACTGAAGCGCCTAGAAACATTCGGCCACAGGGGCCGGCTTGTGTGGTGTCCTTTCTTTTAGACATGTCCGAAGGAACAGATAATAAGCATTCATATAACAAACCTCTTACCCACTGCACTGTACATCACTTTGCCCCCGAGCATAGGCAAGGGCCGTGGGGCGGAGCCAGTAACAAACTAGCTTTCATCTCCTTAAAATACATCTACATCTACATGGACACTCTGCAAATCACATTTAAGTGCCTCGCAGAGGGTTCATCGAACCACCTTCACAATTCTCTATTATTCAAAACTCGTATAGCGCGCGGTAAGAATGAACACCTACATCTTCCCGTACGAGCTCTGATTTCCCTTGGTGATCGTTTCTCCCTATGTACGTAGGTTTCAACAAAATATTTTCACTTTCGGAGGAGAAAGTTGGTGACTGGAATTTCGTGAGAAGATTCCGTAACAACGAAAAACGCCTTTCTTTCAATGATGTCCAGCCCAAATCCTGTACCATTTCTGTGACACTCTCTCCCATATCTCTCGATAATGCAAAACGCGCTGCCTTTCTTTGAACTTTTCCGATGTACTCCGTCAGCTATCTGGTAAGGATTCCACACCGCGCAGCAGTATTCTAAAAGAGGACGGACAAGCGTAGTGTAGGCGATCTGCTTAGTAGGTCTGTTACATTTTATAAGTGTCCTGCCAATAAAACGAGGTCTTTGGTTAGCCTTCCCCACAACATTTTCTATGTGTTCCTTCCAATTTAAGTTGTTCGTAATTGTAATACCTAGGTATTTAGTCGAATTTACGTCTTTTACATTAGACTGATTTATCGTGTAACCGAAATTTAACGAATTCCTTTTAGCAGCCATGTGGATGACCTCACACTTTTCGTTATTTAGAGTCAATTGCCACTTTTCGCACCATTCAGATATATTCTCTAAACCGTTTTTAATTTTTTTTTTTTTTGGTCTTATGATGACTTTATTAGTCGATAAACGACAGCGTCATCTGCAAACAACCTAAGACGGCTGCTCATATTGTCTCCAAAATCGTTTTATAGATAAGGAACAGCAAAGGGCCTATAACACTACCTTGGGGAACGCAATTTCACTACGAGCCGCTTGTGTGGTACAGTGTCAGAAGTCTTCCGGAAATCCAGAAATACGGAATCGATCTCAAATCCCTTGTCAATAGCACTCAACATTCCATGTGTAAAGAGATAGTTGTGTTTCACAGGAACGATGTTTTCTAAACCAATGTTGGCGGTGTGCCAATAGACCGTTTTCTTCGAGGTAATTCATAATGTTCGAACACAATATATGTTCTAAAATCCTGCTGCATATCTACGATAACGATATGGGCCTGCAATTTAGTTGATTACTCCTACTACATTTCTTGAATATTGGTGTGACCTGTACAACTTTCCAGTCTTCGGGTACGGATCTTTCGTCGAGAGAACGGTTGTATATGATTCTTAAGTATGGAGATAATGCATCAGCATACTCCGAAAGGAACCTAATTGGTATACAGTCTGGACCAGAAGACTTGCTTTTATTAAGTGATTTAAGTTGCTTCACTACTCCGAGGATATTTGCTTCTACGCTACTCATGTTGGCAGCTGTTCTTGATTTGAATTCTGAAGTATTTACTTCGTCTTCTTTTGTGAAGGCATTTCGGAAGGCTGTGTTTAGTAACTCTGCTTTGGCAGCACTGTCTTCGATAGTATATCCATTGCTATAGTGCGGAGAAGTCACTGATTGTTCAAAGAATGGTTCAAATGGCTCTGAGCACTGTGGGACCCAACTTCTGAGGTCATTAGTCCCTATAACTTAGAACTAGTTAAACCTAATTAACCTAAGGACATCACACACATCCATGCCCGAGGCAGGATTCTAACCTGCGACTTTAGCGGGCTCGCAGTTCCAGACTGCAGCGCCTAGGACCGCACGGCCACTTCGGCCGGTGCATTGATTGTTTCTTGCCGCTAACATACTTCACATACGACCAGAATCTCCTTGGATTTTCTGCCGGGTTTCGAGATAAAGTCTCGTTGTGGAAACTGTTATAGGCATCTCGCATTGAAGTCCGCGCTAAATTTCGAGCTTCTGTAAAATATCGCTAATCTTGGTGATTTTGCTTGTGTTTAAATATGGCATGGTTGTTTCGTTGTTTCTGCAACAGTGTTCTAACCCGTTTTGTGTACCAAGGAGGTCCAGTTGGTGATATTTTCATGTCAGAATCTTACGGTAGCACACACTGATTGCGATGTAGTATCGAAAACACACCTTATTTTACGAAAAAGAATCGGGGCTACATATGCCACTTTCTTATTTTCTGTGTAAGTATAAGAAGGAACACTCGTTTCCCCAGCGGACTGCCTAGGGCGACATCCGTCATTTGTTGGAGGAATACGTGCTCTGCTATAAAGAGCCCCCTACGTGTCCCTACCACTTCTCCCTCGCCCCCTGCCCACATTGTTTTCCAGACTTCCCTCTCCCCTGGCCATAATTTTTTTTTCTGTTCCTTCTGCAGGAGGGCGTCCTTACTTTTACAGGGAGGGTACTGCAGTGGTATATCTTCCACAGCTGTGAAGCACCTCTTTGACGCGACAACTGTTCCAGGTTATCATCGCGACAAATTAGGCCCCCTTTTAGCCAACCCACCAGTCCACCCTTTCTCCTTTCTCTTCCTCCCTCCCTCCCTTCCTCACCCTACTACCCCTCCATCACTCTCACCACCCCTTGGCAGTGAAGCAAAGTTTCCTCAGACCACTTGCCCCTCACTCCGGCTGGGCAATAAAAGTGGCTGGACCACGTAACACGTCGTTCTCTCCACTCGCAGCTACTAGCGTGCCCTTAAACGAAGAGCAGCGGCTGGAGAAAAAAAAAGTAGTTCGCGAAAGAAAATTTATGTCGTCGCGCAGGCACTAGAAAAAAATATTAAATATTCATGTCTCAGTCATGCGCTTATATTTATTGCCAGTTTATACAGTTACAGCTAAATCACTCCTAGTTCGCAGTCTACTTCTCTCTTCTGTCTCCCTCAACAATTTTTTTTTCTTTTCCTTGTCTGAACTCTGCTCTGCCTTGGTGGATTTGCATGGGATGCGGTGCGGCGGTCCTTAACATGTCATGAATATTGTGATGTGCCGGGCGCCATCTCTCGTTTGTCCGCGTTACAACACGCTGGCGCACCTCTGATGATTGAAGACTAAGAATGAGACATTCTGTAAGTGGTGAAAGGAAAAAGCTTCCACGAGTGCAGGAAAAATCATCTCGAAAACTACACTACTGGCCATTAAAATTGCTACACCAAGAAGAAATGCAAATGATAAATGGGTATTCATTGGACAGATATATTATGCTAGAACTGACATGTGATTACAATTTCACGCAATTTGGGTGCATACATCCTGAGAAATCAGTACCCAGATTAGCCACCTCCGGCCTTGATACGCCTGGGCATTGAGCCAAACAGAGCCTGGATGGCGTGTACAGGTACAGCTGCCCATGCAGCTTCAACACGATACCACAGTTCATCAAGAGTAGTGACTGGCGTATTGTGGCGAGCCAGTTGCTCGGCCACCATTGACCAGACGTTTTCAATTGGTGAGAGTCCTGGAGAATGTGCTGGCCAAGACACTTTGGCTGGCTCCGACCACTATGGGACTTGACATCTATGGTCATCAGTCCCCTAGAACAGAACTACTTAAACCTAACTAACCTAAGGACATCACACAACACCCAGTCATCACGAGGCAGAGAAAATCCCTGACCCCGCCGGGAATCGCACACGGGAACCCGGGCATGGGAAGCGAGTAGGCGCTACAGTCTGGAACCGTGCGACCGATACGGTCGCAGGTTCGAATCCTGCCTCGGGCTTGGACCACGATCTGCGGACGCCAAGACATTTTCTGTATCCAGAAAGGCCCTACAGGACCTGCAACATGCAGTCGTGCATTATCCTGCTGAAATGTAGGGATTTGCAGGGATCGAATGAAGGATGGAGCCACGGGTCGTAACACATTTGAAATGTAACGTCCACTGTTCAAAGTGCCCTCAATGCGAACAAGAGGTGACCGAGACGCGTAACCAATGGCTCCCCATACCATCACGCAGGGCGAATGCTAGTATGGCGATGACGAATACAGGCTTCCAATGTGCGTACACCGCGATGTCGCCAAACACGGATGCGACCATCGTGATGCTCTAAACAGAACCTGGATTCATCCGAAAAAATAACGTTTTGCCATTCGTGCACCCAGTACACCATTGCAGGCGCTCCTGTCTTTGATGCAGCGTCAACGGTAACCGCAACCATGCTCTCCCAGCTGATAGTCTGTGCTACTGCAAACGTCGTCGAACTGTTCGTGCAGATGGTTGTTGTCTTGCAAACGTCCACATCTGTTGACTCAGGGATCGAGACGTGGCTGCACGATCCGTTACAGCCATGCGGATAAGATGCCTGTCATCTCGACTGCTAGTGATACTAGGCCCTACGGATCCAGCACGGCGTTCCGTATTACCCTCCTGAACCCACCGATTCCATATTCTGCTAACAGTCATTGGATCTCGACCAACGCGAGCAGCAATGTCGCGATACGATAAACCGCAATCGCGATAGGCTACAATCCGACATTTACCAAAGTCGGAAACGCGATGGTACGCATTTCTCCTCCTTACACTAGGCATCACAACAACGTTTCACCAGGCAACGCCGGTCAACTGCTGCTTGTGTGTGAGAAATCGGTTGGAAATATTCCTCATGTCAGCAGGTTGTAGGTGTCGCCACCGGTGCCAACCTTGTGTGAATGTTCTGAAAAGCTAATCATTTGCATATCACAGCATCCTCTTCCTGTCGGTTAAATTTCGCGTCTGTAGCACGTCATCTCCGTGGTGTAGCAATTTTAATGGCCAGCACTGTATTTGTCGTTTTGAAACAGTTCAGAGAAACTCAGAAGTACAGTTCCCTTTTAATAAACCGCGTACCTAAATCTTCAGAGGAAACCAACTCCACCGACAAAATTTCGAAGATGTTTGACATGTTTCTTCTCAATTTTGGGATAAGGGACCCGTGTTGCTCCGGTGTCTCGTTACAGCTTAATTGAAGAGGTGATAAAAAAATCTGAACTTACGAGGAGCGTTCAATAAGTAATGCAATACATTTTTTTTTTTCTTTTCTGAAAGTATGTTGGTTTAATTCAGGAGCCCAATACACTATATTATTTCCCACTCTTTTGTGTGTAAAACGTTTTTTTCAACATAATCTTCGTTCAATGCGACGGTCTTACGCCACCTTACTGGGAGGGTCTGTATGCTCCCATGAGCCGGCCTTTGTGGCCGAGCGGTTCTAGGGGCTTCAGTGGGGAAACGCGCTGCTGCTACGGTCGCAGGTTCGAATCCTGTCTCGGGCATGGATGTGTGTGATGTCCTTAGGTTAGTTAGGTTTAAGTAGTTCTACGTCTAGGGGACTGATGACCTCAAATATTAAGTACCATAGTGCTCAGAGCCATTTGAACCATTATGCCCCCATGGTACCAATCTACTGGTCGAGGTCCGGGCCACCGTCTTTCTGCATCAACTACCTCCCATCATCCACTGACTGGTTTGCGCAGATTGCATCCGTCACTGGGCCAAACACTTGGAAGTCGCAAGGTGCCTCATCCGGGCTGTAAGCTGGATGAGGTAGGTCCAACTGGTGGACGACTGTGTCGACAGAGACATTCAGCTGTGTAGCGTGTGTCTGATTGTGATCCGCCGGTCACCTCGAGTGAGAGTGTCTACACGTTCCAACACTGCGGGAGTCACAGTTGTAAGCGGCCGGCCGGCACGCAAGAGATCGGACAGGTTTGCGCGGCCTTGTTGCTTTGATGACTCACCTCTCGCCCAACGACTCACCGTGCTTTTGTTCACTGCCAGGTCTTCGCAGACATTCCGCAAACGCCTATGAATGAATATTTGCGATACTCTAGTTTTCTGCAAAAGAAACTAATGAGATCTCTCTGCTTGGAACAGACATGTTTTACAGACACCATTTTGCTGGATACATATAGTGCCTCCAGTTCTCGAAACTTCGTGGCACCACAGCAGCTGAAGCGGGAATATTTTACGATGTCCCACAATAAATTACGCAATTTTTGACGGACACTGGCCGAGAAAAAAGCATGTGTCGAATCACTTACTGAACGTCCCTCGTACATTTTTCAGGAGAGCGATAAAATGTTCTAAATCGTTGTATATCGTTTTGTTGTCAATTATATTTTCGATATTGCTTCCTATAAATTGCTGCCAATGGCCGTTTGCCGTCAGATTACCAAAGTTAAGGGCTCTCGGGCTGGGATACCACTTGGATGGGTGACCATCCGGTCAGCCGAGCGCTGTTGGCAAGCCCTTATGAGGCAAACTGAGGAGCTACTTGATTGAGAAGTAGCGGCTACGGTCTCGGAAACTGACATACGGCCGGGAGAGCGGTGTGCTGACCACATCCCCTCCATGTCCGCATTCAGTGACGCTGTGGGCTGAGGATGACACGGCGGCCGGTCGGTACCTTTGGGCCTTCATGGTCTGTTCGGGAGGAGTTCCTACGAATGCCTTTAGCTCCAGCAGTGTTTGGCTAATTTCGCCAAAAAATGGAGTTAAGAGTAGGGAAGAGTGACAGAGTAGCTGCATTAATTACATTTTATTGATCTGATAGTACGCTATGTGTTGCAGAGAAAAAGAGTAATTTGCACTAAAAATGCATAATAAGAGTTACCAGCAAAACTTCACGCAATTTACTTACATTTACGGTTTCACGCTGTCACCTTTTGAAATTTGTAGTGATAAATGCTTGGTTCAAATGACAATATGTGATGTTCAGTAACGTATTTGAACGTCTCATGAAGAGCACGAAACCTGTTACTTTGTGTTTCTCAGACCCTATGAAGAAATGTTCTTCGCGGACGTCATATACAGCACATAGTCGATTTCTAGACACAGCATAATAAGCCATAAATACCACTCTACAGGTAAGTAAATTCGTTATATCAGCATCAGCAGTCATTGGTAATTAATTAGAAAAAGATACGTCTTTTGCAAAACGGGTACCAGGTGGGGGATTTCACCTCCATAAACACTCGCTCCCTTTCCATGCACTGTTTGTGAATTCTACATCTACATCTACATCCATACTCCACAAGCCACCTGACGGTGTGTGGCGGAGGGTACCTTGAGTACCTCTATCGGTTCTCCCTTCTTTTCCAGTCTCGTATCGTTCGTGGAAAGAAGGATTGTCGGTATGCCTCTGTGTGGGCTCTAATCTCTCTGATTTTATCCTCATGGTCTCTTCGCGAGATATACGTAGGAGGGAGCAATATACTGCTTGACTCTTCGGTGAAGGTATGTTCTCGAAACTTCAACAAAAGCCCGTACCGAGCTACTGAGCGTCTCTCCTGCAGAGTCTTCCACTGGAGTTTATCTATCATCTCCGTAACGCTTTCGTGATTGCTAAATGATCCTGTAACGAAGCGCGCTGCTCTCCGTTGGATCTTCTCTATATCTTCTGTCAACCCTATCTGATACGGATCCCACACTGCTGAGCAGTATTCAAGCAGTCGGCAAACAAGCGTACTGTAACCTACTTCCTTTGTTTTCGGATTGCATTTCCGTAGGATTCTTCCAATGAATCTCAGTCTGGCATCTGCTTTACCGACGATCAACATTATATGATCATTCCATTTTAAATCACTCCTAACGTGTACTCCCAGATAATTTATGGTATCAACTGCTTCCAGTTGCTGATCTGCTATTTTGTAGCTAAATGATAAAGGATCTATCTTTCTGTGTATTCGCAGCACATTACACTTGTCTACATTGAGATTCAATTGCCATTCCCTGCACCATGCGTCAATTCGCTGCAGATCCTCCTGCATTTCAGTACAATTTTCCATTGTTACAACCTCTCGATACACCACAGCATCATCGCAAAAAGCCTCAGTGAACTTCCGATGTCATCCACCAGGTCATTTATGTATATTGTGAATAGCAACGGTCCTATGACACTCCCCTGCGGCACACCTGAAATCACTCTTACTTCGGAAGACTTCTCTCCATTGAGAATGACATGCTGCGTCCTGTTATCTAGGAACTCTTCAATCCAATCACACAATTGGTCTGATAGTCCATATGCTCATACTTTGTTCATTAAACGACTGTGGGGAAATGTATCGAACGCCTTGCGGAAGTCAAGAAACACGGCATCTACCTGTCTATGGCCCTCTGAGTTTCGTGGACGAATAGCGCGAGCTGGGTTTCACATGACCGTCTTTTTCGAAACCCATGCTAATTCCTACAGAGTAGATTTCTAGTCTCCAGAAAAGTCATTATACTCGAACACAATACGTGTTCCAAAATTCTACAACTGATCGACGTTAGAGATATAGGTCTATAGTTCTGCACATCTGTTCGACGTCCCTTCTTGAAAACGGGGATGACCTGTGCCCTTTTCCAATCCTTCGGAACGCTGCGCTCTTCTAGAGACCTACGGTACACCGCTGCAAGAAGGGGGGCAAGTTCCTTCGCGTACTCTGTGTAAAATCGAACTGGTATCCCATCAGGTCCAGAGGCCTTTCCTCTTTTGAGCGATTTTAATTGTTTCTCTATCCCTCTGTCGTCTATTTCGATATCTACCATTTTGTCATCTCTGCGACAATCTAGAGAAGGAACTACAGTGCAGTCTTCCTCTGTGAAACAACTTTGGAAAAAGACATTTAGTATTTCGGCCTTTAGTCTGTCATCCTCTGTTTCAGTACCATTACAGTTATTCGCTGTTTCACATTATCAGGTTCTCACAGGTGGACTTGTCTCTGAAAAGTAACTGGGGGTACATGAATGGACATCTGTCGTAGCCGCCATCTTCTATCTAATCGTCCTGGGGGCAACAATAAAAGAATCATGTGGTTGTGCGCCTAATATACACCATATTAAACGGAATTAGGTATGCAGGTCGTGTGGTAGAGTCATCCGCACTCCGCATCTTTTTTTATTGAGTCATCGGTATTATGGCTGTTTTGATGCGTCCCACCATGAATTACTCTCCTGTGGCAACCTCTTCATCCCAGAGTAGCACTTGCAACCTACGTCCTCAATTATTTTCTGGATGTATTCCAATCTCTGTCTTCCTCTACAGTTTTTGCCCTCTACAGCTCCCTCTAGTACCATGGAAGTCGCTCCCTGATGTCTTAACAGAAGTCCTATCATTCCGTCATTTCTCCTTGTCAGTGTTTTCCACATATACCTGTCCTCTCCGATTCTGCACAGAACTTCCTCATTACTAACCTCATCGGGTCACCTAATTTTCAACATTCATCTGTAGCACCACATCTCAAATGCTTCGATTCTCTTAAGTTCCGGTTTTCCCACACTCATTGCTGTGCAAACGTACATTCTCAGAAATTTCTTCCTCAAATTTAGGACTATGATTGACAGTAGTAGACGTCGTTTGGGCACGAATGCCCTTTTTGCCAGTGATAGTCTGCTTTTTATCTCCTCCTTGTCCCGTCAGTCACTGGTTATTTTACTGCCTATCAAGTAGAGTTCCTTAACTTCATCTACTTCGTGACCATCAACCGTGATTTTACGTTTCTCGTTGTTTCTCATTTCCGCTACTTCTCATTACTTTCGTATGTCTTCGATTTACTCTCAATCCACATTCTGTCCTCATTAGACCATTCCACTCAGCTGTTCATATAATTCTTCGCCACTTCCACTCAGGATAGCAATGTCATCAGCGAATTGTATCACTGATATCATTTCACCTTGAATTTTAATTCCACTCGTTAACCTTTCTTTTATTTCCGTCATTGCGTCTTCGATGTACAGACTGAAAACTATGGACAAAAAACTGCATCCCTGTCTTACACCCTTTTTAATCTTGGCACTTAATTCTTGGTCGATAACTCTTGTTATCCCCCCTTGGCTCTCGTACATATTGTACATTACCCGTCTCTCTCTCTATAGGTTACCCCTATTTTTCACAGAATTTCGAATATCATGCACCATTTTACATTGCCTAACGCTTTTTCCAGGTCGATAAATCCTAAGAACATGTCTTGATTTTCTTTTTAGTCGTACTTCCATTATCAACCACAGCCTCTGAATTGCCTCTGTGGTGCCTTTACCTATCCTAAAGCCAAATGACCGTCATCTAACACATCCTCAATTTTCTTTTCCGTTCTTCTGTATATTGTTCTCGTAAGTAACTTTGATGCATGGGCTGTTACGCTGATTCTGAGATGATGCTCGCACTTGTCAGCTCTTGCCATCTTCGGAATTGTGCGGATGATACTTTTCCGAAACTCAGATGGTACGTCGCCACATTCATACATTGCACACAACAATGTGAATAGTCGTTTTGTTGCCACTTCTCCCCATGATTTTAGAAATTCTGATGGAATGTTATCTCTCCCTTCTGCCTTATTTGATCTTAAGTCCTCCAAAGATCTTTTAAATTCTGATTCTAATACTGCATCCCCTATCTCTTCTAAATCGACTCCTGGTTCTTCTTCTATCACATCAGACATATCTTCCCCCCTCACACAGTCCTTCAGTGTACTCTTTCCACCTATCCGCACTCCCCTCTACATTTAACAGTGGATTTCCCGTTGCCCTCTTAATGCTACCATCCTTGCTTTTAATTTCGCTGAAGGTTGCTTTGACTTTCCTATATGCTGACTCAGTCCATCCGACAATCTTTCTTCCCGATTACTTCGCATTTTTCATGCAGCCATTTCGTCTTAGCTTCCCTGCCTTCCTATTCGTCTGATTAATCAGTGACTTGTATTTTTGTATTCCTGAACTATTCTGAACAGTTTTTGTGCTTTCTTCTTTCATCGATCAACTGAAATATTTCTTCTGTTACCCATGGTTACCTTCTCTGGACCTATTCTTTCCTTCCCAACTTCTGTGATGGCCCTTTTTAGAGACGTCCGTTCCTCATCAACTGTACTGCCTACTGAGCTATTCCTTATTGCTGTATCCATAGCCTTACACAACTTCAAGCTGATCCAATCAGTCCTTAGTACTCGCAAATCCCACTTCCGTATTGTTTCCTCCTGACTAATATCTTAAACTTCAACCTACTTTTCATCATCCTACATTATGATCTACACAGGGTGGTCCATTGATATTGACCGGGCCAAATATCAATTTTAGACGAACAGTTGATAAGAGGCAGGTTTTTTAAATTAAAATACAGAAAGTAGGTACGTTTGAAAATTTAATTTCGGTTGTTCCAATCTGTTACATGTACTTTTGTGAACTTATCGTTTCTGAGAACGCATGCTGTTACAGCGTGATTACCTGTAAATACCACATTAATGCAATAAATGCTCAAAATTATGTCCGTCAACCTCAGTGCATTTGGCAATACGTGTAACGACATTCCTCTCAACAGCGAGTAGTTCGCCTTCCGAAGTGTTCGCACATGCATTGACAGTGCGCTGACGCATTGTTAGGCCTTCAGCCGATCTGAAGTTAAATTGCTTGCTCTTGAACTGTCTGATTCTTTGGGCCTTCAGACTAACTAAAGAACTGTTTTAAGATAAGGCTTTGCCTTTTAGATTTCTGTTTTGGTTGAGTTTTGCCTAATTAAGAACTGTTTTACGTAAGGCCTTGCTTTTTTTCTAAAAAAAAATGTTGTTTAGCCTTAAGTCTTCGGTTTTCAGCCGATTCTGAATTCAAATTATTTGCTCTGAAAATCTCAGATTCATTTGCCTTCAGCCTAAATAAAGAATTGTTGTAAGATAAGGTTTGCCTTTTAAATTTCTGATTATGCTTGCGTTTTAAGTTATTGGCCTTCAGCCGTTTTTAAATTAAAGTGGCTTTCAGCCTGAAATTAAGTCCCAAAGATTAAAGCTATCTGTAAAATAAATCTTTTTGGGCTCTTGTTATGTTTGATCAAATAGTAAAGTTGTATGTTGGAGTGTAACTGACAGCCCCTTATTTCGGCCGCTTTCCACAATTTAAACTGACTGTCCTGTCCTGCTGGTTAAGCTGGGCGTCTCACCGCCGTTTCATTATTGATGGTAACATTAAGAGTGCAACGTGAATTCCACTGATAAATGCAGAGGAGAGAGCAGATAGGTGGAAAGAATACATTGAAAGCCTCTATGAGGGTGAAGATTTGTCTGATGTGATAGAAGAAACAGGAGTCGATTTAGAAGAGATAGGGGATCCAGTATTAGAATCGGAATTTAAAAGAGCTTTGGAGGACTTACGGTCAAATAAGGTAGAAGGGATAGATAACAGTCCATCAGAATTTCTAAAATCATTGGGGGAAGTGGCAACAAAACGACTATTCACCTTGGTGTGTAGAATATATTAGACTGGCGATATACCATCTGACTTTCGGAAAAGCATCATCCACACAATTCCGAAGACGGCAAGAGCTGACAAGTGCGAGAATTATCGCACAATCAGCTTAACAGCTCATGCATCGAAGCTGCTTACAAGAACAATATACAGAAGAACGGAAGAGAAAATTGAGAAAGCGCTAGGTGACGATCAGTTTGGCTTTAGGAAAAGTAAAGGGACGAGAGAGGCAATTCTGACTTTACGGCTAATAATGGAAGCAAGGCTAAACAAAAATCAAGACACTTTCATAGGATTTGTCGACCTGGAAAAAGCGTTCGACAATATAAAATTGTGCAAGCTGTTCGAGATTCTGAAAAAAGTAGGGGTAAGCTATAGGGAGAGACGGGTCATATACAACATGTACAACAACCAAGAGGGAATAATAAGAGTGGACGATCAAGAACGAAGTGCTCGTATTAAGAAGGGTGTAAGACAAGGCTGTAGCCATTCGCCCCTACTCTTCAATCTGTACATCGAGGAAGCAATGATGGAAATAAAAGAAAGGTTCAGGAGTGGAATTAAAATACAAGGTGAAAGGATATCAATGATACGATTCGCTGATGACATTGCTATCCTGAGTGAAAGCGAAGAAGAATTAAATGATCTGCTGAACGGAATGAACAGTCTAATGAGTACACAGTATGGTTTGAGAGTAAATCGGAGAAAGACGAAGGTAATGAGAAGTAGTAGAAATGAGAACAGCGAGAAACTTAACATCAGGTTTGATGGTCACGAAGTCAATGAAGTTAAGGAATTCTGCTACCTAGGCAGTAAAATAACCAATGACGGACCGAGCAAGGAGGACATCAAAAGCAGACTCGCTATGGCAAAAAAGGCATTTCTGGCCAAGAGAAGTCTACTAATATCAAATACCGGCCTTAATTTGAGAAAGAAATTTCTGAGGATGTACGTCTGGAGTACAGCATTGTGTGGTAGTGAAACATGGACTGTGGGAAAACCGGAACAGAAGAGAATCGAAGCATTTGAGATGTGGTGCTATAGACGAATGTTGAAAATTAGGTGGACTGATAAGGCAAGGGATGAGGAGGTTCTACGCAGAATCGGAGAGGAAAGGAATATGTGGAAAACACTGATAAGGAGAAGGGACGGGATGATAGGACATCTGCTAAGACATGAGGGAATGACTTCCATTGTACTAGAGGGAGCTGTAGAGGGCAAAAACTGTAGAGGAAGACAGAGACTGGAATACGTCAAGCAAATAATTGAGGACGTAGGTTGCAAGTGCTACTCTGAGATGAAGAGGTTAGCACAGGAAAGGAATTCGTGGCGGGCCGCATCAAACCAGTCTAAAAAAAAAAAGTGTTTAAAAACTGTCTATTGGTTGCTAAATTATGTGGGTCGGTAGCTTTAGACTGCCAGTCTGAAATAATGCTGGATTTTATGTACAAGTGCAAAACTGTTTGCTGTCAGACTTTATTCAGCACAGTATACCACTGCAGAGTTAATGGTGGTCGTAAAGGGTCATTTAAAGCTCGCTTATCTAAGAAGTATAGTGCCTGCTTTCCCCTTATTTACCTAGTTCCTCCCTCACTGTTCTTTGAAACTACACCGAATCGCCACAGAAACTAGTACACCTGCATAATATAGCGTAGGGCCACCGCGAGCACGCAGAAGTGCCGCAACACGACGTGGCGTGTACTGACTAATTTCCACTATGAATCCTGCAGGGCTGTCAATAAATCCGTAAGAGCACGAGAGGGTGGAGATCACTTCTGAATATCACGTTGCAAAGCATTCCATATATGCTCAATGCTTCCTATGGACACTACACAAGCCTCATGCTATCGCCTTCGGTTTCACGACCTTCGCATGCAACCTGAGTGCTATTGCTTGAGTGCTATTGACAAGGGAATTCAGATCGATTCCGTATTTCTGGAATTCCGGAAGGCTCTTGACACGGTACCACACAAGCGGTTCGTAGTGAAATTGCGTGCTTATGGAATATCGTCTCAGTTATGTAACTGGATTTGTGATTTCCTGCCAGAGAGGTCTCAGTTCCTAGTAATTGACGGAAAGTCGACGAGTAAAACAGAAGTGATTTCTGGCGTTCCCCAAGGTAGTGTTACAGGCTCTTTGCAGTTCTTTATCTATATAAACGATTTTCGATACAATCTGAACAGCCGTCTTCGGTTGTTCGCACATGACGCTGTCGTTTATCGACTAATAAAGTCATCATAAAATCAAAACAAACTGCAAAACTATTTAGAAAAGATATCGGAATGGTGCGAAAAGTGGCAGATGACCCTAAATAACGAAAAATGTGAGGTTATCCACATGGCTGCTAAAAGGAATTCGTTAAACTTCGTTTACACGATAAATCAGTCTAATCTACAAACCGTAAATTCAACTAAATTACGAACAACTTAAATAGGAAATAACACATAGAAAATGTTCGCAGGTGAGCTTCTGCAAAGTTTGGAAGGTAGGAGACGAGGTGCTGGCAGAAGTAAAGCTGTGAGGACGGGGCGTGAGTCGTGCTTGGTTAGCTTAGTTTGTAGAGCACTTGCCCGCGAAAGGCAAAGGTCCCGAGTTCGAGTCTCGGTCCGGCACACAGTTTTAATCTGCCAGGAAGTTTCATAGAAATTGTTGTTGGGAAGGCTAACCGAAGACTGCGTTTTATTAACAGGACACTTAGAAAAACAGACCTACTAAGGAGACTGCCTACACTACGCTTGTCCGTCCTCTTTTAGAATACTGTTGCGCGGTGTGGGATCCTTACCAGATAGGACTGACGGAGTACCTTGAAAAATTTCAAAGAAAGGCAGCACGTTTTGTATTATGGCGAAATATGGGAGAGAGTGTCACAGAAATGATACAGGATTTGGGCTGGACATCATTAAAAGAAAGGCGTTTCTCGTTGCGACGGAATCTTCTCACGAAATTCCAATCACCAACTATCTCCTCCGAATGCGAAAATATTTTGTTGACACCCACCTTCACAGGGAGGAACGATCACCACGATAAAATAAGGGAAATCAGAGCTCTTACGGAAAGATATAGGTGTTCATTCTTTCCTCCCGCTATACGAGATTGGAATAACAGAGAATTGCGAAGGTGGTTCGATGAACCCTCTGCCAGGCACTTGAATGTGTTTTTCAGAGTATCCATGTAGATGTAGATGTAGATGTACCTTTGTGTACACTGATGGCTCTCGGACTGAACGTGATGTCGCGTGTGCCTTCGCCATTGGCGGCGATCTTTTTCGGCATCGGCTTTCGACATACTGCTCAGTATTTACAGCAGACGTCTTCGCCGTGTATCAGGACACGGAGTACTTCCGGCCACACAGACATTTCAATTGTCTCTGACTCTCTCAGTCCCCTTCCACACATCTGTGCGCTGTACACCGTCCAGCTCTTAGTACAAGTCACATTCACTTGGTCAGTCGTGATGAGGGTGCCCCAGGGATCAGTGTTGGGGCCGCTCCTGTTCGTTATTTATGTAAATGATATGCCCTCTAGTATTATGGGTAACTCTAAAACATTTCTGTTTGCTGATGACACTAGCTTGGTAGTAAAGGATGTTGTGTGCAACATTGACTCGGTTTCAAATAGTGCAGTACATGACCTAAGTTCATGGCTTGTAGAAAATAAACTAACGTTAAATCACAGTAAGAGTTTTTACAGTTTCTAACACACAATTCAACAAAACCTGACGTTTTAATCTCACATAATGGGCATATGATTAGTGAAACTGAACAGTTCAAATCCCTAGGTTTTCAGGTAGATAGTAAGCTGTCGTGGAAAGCCCACGTTCAGGATCTTGTTCAAAAACTTAATACTGCCATTTTTACTATTCGAACGGTATCAAAAGTGAGTGATACTTCGAGACGTAAATTAGTCTACTTTGCTTATTTTCATTCACTTATGTCGTATGGTATTATGTTTTGGGTAAATTAGTCTACTTTGCTTATTTTCATTCACTTATGTCGTATGGTATTATGTTTTGGGGTAACTCTTCCCAGTCTAGAAGGATATTTTTGGCTCAGAAACGGGCGGTTCGGGCAATAAGTGGTGTGAGTTCACGAACCTTTTGTCGACCTCTGTTCACGAGTCTGGGTGTTTTCACATATGTATATTCCTTATTGTCGTTTCTTGTTACCATTATTAGTTTATTCCCAAGAATAAGCAGCTTTCACTCAGTTAATACTCGGCAGAAATCAAATCTCCATTTGGATCGGACTTCCTTAACTCTAGTGCAAAAAGTTGTGCAGTATACTGCTGCATCCATTTTCAATAAGCTGCCACTCGATTTGAAAAATCTTAGCAGTAATCCACGCGATTTCAAACCGAAACTGAAGAGTTTCCTCATGGGTCACTCCTATTCTGTCGATGAGTTCCTTGAAAAATTAATCTGATTCTTTTCTATTGCTGATAGCGTTTACTTAAACTTATGGACAGACTTTTTTTCAGGTTTATGAACATTTATTTTTATGTGTTATTATTTGTATGTTGTAAGTTCATCTACTGACACGTTCCATGACCTTGGAGATTTGCTCCTCAATTTGGTCCTATGGAACTTGACGTGCAAGTAAAATACACTCCTGGAAATTGAAATAAGAACACCGTGAATTCATTGTCCCAGGAAGGGGAAACTTTATTGACACATTCCTGGGGTCAGATACATCACATGATCACACTGACAGAACCACAGGCACATAGACACAGGCAACAGAGCATGCACAATGTCGGCACTAGTACAGTGTATATCCACCTTTCGCAGCAATGCAGGCTGCTATTCTCCCATGGAGACGATCGTAGAGATGCTGGATGTAGTCCTGTGGAACGGCTTGCCGTGCCATTTCCACCTGGCGCCTCAGTTGGACCAGCGTTCGTGCTGGACGTGCAGACCGCGTGAGACGACGCTTCATCCAGTCCCAAACATGCTCAATGGGGGACAGATCCGGAGATCTTGCTGGCCAGGGTAGTTGACTTACACCTTCTAGAGCACGTTGGGTGGCACGGGATACATGCGGACGTGCATTGTACTGTTGGAACAGCAAGTTCCCTTGCCGGTCTAGGAATGGTAGAACGATGGGTTCGATGACGGTTTGGATGTACCGTGCACTATTCAGTGTCCCCTCGACGATCACCAGTGGTGTACAGCCAGTGTAGGAGATCGCTCCCCACACCATGATGCCGGGTGTTGGCCCTGTGTGCCTCGGTCGTATGCAGTCCTGATTGTGGCGCTCACCTGCACGGCGCCAAACACGCATACGACCATCATTGGCACCAAGGCAGAAGCGACTCTCATCGCCGAAGACGACACGTCTCCATTCGTCCCTCCATTCACGCCTGTCGCGACACCACTGGAGGCGGGCTGCACGATGTTGGGGCGTGAGCGGAAGACGGCCTAACGGTGTGCGGGACCGTAGCCCAGCTTCATGGAGACGGTTGCGAATGGTCCTCGCCGATACCCCAGGAGCAACAGTGTCCCTAATTTGCTGGGAAGTGGCGGTGCGGTCCCCTACGGCACTGCGTAGGATCCTACGGTCTTGGCGTGCATCCGTGCGTCGCTGCGGTCCGGTCCCAGGTCGACGGGCACGTGCACCTTCCGCCGACCACTGGTGACAACATCGATGTACTGTGGAGACCTCACGCCCCACGTGTTGAGCAATTCGGCGGTACGTCCACCCGGCCTCCCGCATGCCCACTATACGCCCTCGCTCAAAGTCCGTCAACTGCACATACGGTTCACGTCCACGCTGTCGCGGCATGCTACCAGTGTTAAAGACTGCGATGGAGCTCCGTATGCCACGGCAAACTGGCTGACACTGACGGCGGCGGTGCACAAATGCTGCGCAGCTAGCGCCATTCGACGGCCAACACCGCGGTTCCTGGTGTGTCCGCTGTGCCGTGCGTGTGATCATTGCTTGTACAGCCCTCTCGCAGTGTCCGGAGCAAGTATGGTGGGTCTGACACACCGGTGTCAATGTGTTCTTTTTTCCATTTCCAGGAGTGTAAATAAAACCACTGTGACGTTTATGTGGGTTCCCGTTCCTGTTGGTCTGACAGGAAACGAGGTTGCTGACGCTGTTGCCAAAGCTGCAGTCTTTGTGCCTCAGCCCACTAGTTCTTACATTCCCTCCAATGATCTCTGTGTCGCCGTCTGTCAGCAGGTGGTGTGACTTTAGCGTCACCACTTGTTCGCCCTTGGGAACAATCTCTAGCTTATTAAGCCTCTCCCAGCGGCTAGGACGAACTCCTCTCAACCTTCCCGCACCGAGGAGGTAGTTTTAACTAAGTCGCGTATTGGGCACTGCAGTTTTTAGCCCTGGCAACGGCCTTGCCACAGTGGATACACCGGTTCCCATCAGATCACCATAGTTAAGCGCTGTCGGCCGTGGCCGGCACTTGGATGGGTGACCATCCGGGCCGCCATGCGCTGTTGCCATTTTTCGGGGTGCACTCAGCCTCGTGATGCCAATTGAGGAGCTATTCGACTGAATAGTAGCGGCTCCGGTCAGAGAAAACCATCATAACGACTGGGAAAACGGTGTGCTGACCACACATCCCTCCTATCTTCATCCTCAACTGAGGATGACACGGCGGTCGGATGGTACCGATGGGCCACCTGCGGCCTGAAGACGCAGTGCTTTTTTTTCCATCGCCATATTGTTAATCGGCGCTCCCCAACCACGTTGTGTACATTGCGCCCAACTTTTAAATGTACAATATTTTCCTGACGGAATGCCCTTTTTTTGACCGTTTACCTTCTTGTTTCGGTTTGCCGTCTGGCTTGTCGGCCGTTTTAGCGAACGACGCGGGGGCTGTCTAACGCGTTTTACTTTTTATCCATCGTAGCAGTATGGCGAAGGCCATTTAATTATTACCGAGCGAGGTGGCGCAGTGGTTAGCACACTGGACTCGCATTCGGGAGGACGACGGTTCAATCCCGCGTCCGGCCATCCTGATTTAGGTTTTCCGTGATTTCCCTATATCACTTCAGGCAAATGCCGGGATGGTTCCTTTGAAAGGGCACGGCCGATTTCCTTCCCCATCCATCCCTAACCCGAGCTTGTGCTCCGTCTCTAATGACCTCGTTGTCGATGGGACGTTAAACACTAATCTCCTCCTCCTCCTCCATTTAATTATTAGTTCTTGACCTCTGTTTCTCTATAGCGTATTGTATAGACCTTTCCCCACGTCACTGTTATTACCACTAGTTTTTCGATTGACTCATAGGCGTTTTTAACTCCTCTGCCTTCGTGTTTCACAGTTTTGACACGAGCGCCTACGACCCTATTTGATTTTTCGCCCTAAAACAAACCAAAACCAATCATGGGGACACGAGTGCACCTTCGGCTCAGAAAGCCCATATACACTCCTGGAAATTGAAATAAGAACACCGTGAATTCATTGTCCCAGGAAGGGGAAACTTTATTGACACATTCCTGGGGTCAGATACATCACATGATCACACTGACAGAACCACAGGCATATAGACACAGGCAACAGAGCATGCACAATGTCGGCACTAGTACAGTGTATATCCACCTTTCGCAGCAATGCAGGCTGCTATTCTCCCATGGAGACGATCGTAGAGATGCTGGATGTAGTCCTGTGGAACCTGTGGAACGGCTTGCCATGCCATTTCCACCTGGCGCCTCAGTTGGACCAGCGTTCGTGCTGGACGTGCAGACCGCGTGAGACGACGCTTCATCCAGTCCCAAACATGCTCAATGGGGGACAGATCCGGAGATCTTGCTGGCCAGGGTAGTTGACTTACACCTTCTAGAGCACGTTGGGTGGCACGGGATACATGCGGACGTGCATTGTCCTGTTGGAACAGCAAGTTCCCTTGCCGGTCTAGGAATGGTAGAACGATGGGTTCGATGACGGTTTGGATGTACCGTGCACTATTCAGTGTCCCCTCGACGATCACCAGTGGTGTACAGCCAGTGTAGGAGATCGCTCCCCACACCATGATGCCGGGTGTTGGCCCTGTGTGCCTCGGTCGTATGCAGTCCTGATTGTGGCGCTCACCTGCACGGCGCCAAACACGCATACGACCATCATTGGCACCAAGGCAGAAGCGACTCTCATCGCTGAAGACGACACGTCTCCATTCGTCCCTCCATTCACGCCTGTCGCGACACCACTGGAGGCGGGCTGCACGATGTTGGGGCGTGAGCGGAAGACGGCCTAACGGTGTGCGGGACCGTAGCCCAGCTTCATGGAGACGGTTGCGAATGGTCCTCGCCGATACCCCAGGAGCAACAGTGTCCCTAATTTGCTGGGAAGTGGCGGTGCGGTCCCCTACGGCACTGCGTAGGATCCTACGGTCTTGGCGTGCATCCGTGCGTCGCTGCGGTCCGGTCCCAGGTCGACGGGCACGTGCACCTTCCGCCGACCACTGGCGACAATATCGATGTACTGTGGAGACCTCACGCCCCACGTGTTGAGCAATTCGGCGGTACGTCCACCCGGCCTCCCGCATGCCCACTACACGCCCTCGCTCAAAGTCCGTCAACTGCACATACGGTTCACGTCCACGCTGTCGCGGCATGCTACCAGTGTTAAAGACTGCGATGGAGCTCCGTATGCCACGGCAAACTGGCTGACACTGACGGCTTCGGTGCACAAATGCTGCGCAGCTAGCGCCATTCGACGGCCAACACCGCGGTTCCTGGTGTGTCCGCTGTGCCGTGCGTGTGATCATTGCTTGTACAGCCCTCTCGCAGTGTCCGGAGCAAGTATGGTGGGTCTGACACACCGGTGTCAATGTGTTCTTTTCTCCATTTCCAGGAGTGTACTTCCCGGTTGTCGTGCTTTCGGAGTGAGTTCGGATCTGCCAGTGAGTTGGGAGGTCTAGCAGTGCAGTTCGGAGCATAGAAGTGTTTGACTTAGGACGTGGCAGAAGTTCAGTCGGGGCGCGGCTGCACTGAGGTCCGGACAGCCATGACTCGCCCGACGGTTGCCGATACATATCATTTGAGTGCGGACCACGTTGGTTGGTCGTCGGTCGGTCGTCTTGTCGGACGACGAATAATTGGTCGGCGATCTCTTATGGATTGCCTGCTTGTGCCGACTCCTGATTCGTCCTTGTTATTGCACTGTCGCTGCCGTTTGTATTGTCTACTCCTGAAACTGTGTATAGCTTGTGATGGTGACTGCTCAGTTGCTTTAGTGCTGTCTCCGTGCTGACGTGTGGAGTCGGTCGGTTGGTGTGGATCAGCCAAGAAATCTCCGCGCGGCGCAGTTGGCCGGGCCCGCAGGCGGTTTCTAAGCAGTGTCGGAGTGTGTGGGAGCTGTTCCGATTGCTGCGGGGTACGTGGCTCACCTACCCAGGAGATCAAAGTTGAGTTGTGGCTTAATTACCGAAGCCAGTCTGTTCACATTGTGCCGTTGGTTTTCATGGTTGGCTGTTGGGGGTATTCCCGTGAGCAACAGCGAGTGTTCGAGTTGGCGAAAGTTTGGCCACCATCCGGTGGATTTTAACTCTATTTTGGTTATTTGAAGTCCAAGTGCTCCAGCGGAATTTTCTGCCTTGTGGCCGTTATCGTTCCGGTTACCTACCCCGACCGCTGACGTAGAATTTAGGCAGTGTCCTTTCCTCACCATGTTGTGGCTGTCCAACACGTGAGTGTAGTTTTGACAGGTTACGTATACTTTGTTGTGGGCGGCTACGCCTTTCACGTTTTGGCTTTGGAGTTCCTTGTATACTGGCCGGGTGGAAAGCAAGTCGTCTTGTCGGTGGGTCCGCTGACTGTCTCTTGGTTGAGTTGCCGGCGGACCGGATATAGTTGGATATAGTTGTCTCCTCTACGCGAACGTTATTATTTCAAGTGCAGACCGACTCCCGGAAACTTCTGAGCGCCGCTGGCTGTATTACCTTTCCTTATTGGTGTTTGATTGTGTATTTTAATGGCTTATGGCCAATTGTTTGAATTTGTATGATTTTCAAAAAATGGTTCAAATGGCTCTGAGCACTATGGGACTTAACTTCTGAAGTCATCAGTCCCCTAGAACTTAGAACTGCTTAAACCAAACTAACCTAAGGACGTCACACACACCCATGCCCGAGGCAGGATTAGACCCTGCGACCGTAGCGGTCACGCGCTTCCAGACTGTAGCGCCTATAACCGCTCGGCCACCCCAGCTGGCTTGTATGCTTTTAGTTGGGTGTTAAATAATGGCCCTCCAGCCGTTTTAAAATTGAAAGTTCCTTACTTGTCAAGTCTTGCATTGTTTGGGCCATCAGCCTCATTTAAAATATTTTTTTCCGGATAAAACTTTGGGCCTTCTGCTTTTTGAAAATTTATTGTAGTTGTGTCTTTCAATCATTGGCTCTCAGCGATCTTAAAATTAAAATTCGTTACTTGTTAAATCTTAGACTGTTGAGCCTTCAGCAAATTTAAAATAAAAATTGATTAAGAATAAAGCCTTGGGCTTTCTGCCAAGTAAAAATTTATTGTAGCTGTGTTTCGAATCATGGGCCTTCAGTCGTTTTAAAAATTAGAGAGGTTGTGCCCTTAGGCCATAAGATTGTGTGACATATTCAGCCGATAGTTAAGCTCGGAAATTTGGACTGTAATGTTTGGGCAACTAAATAAAGTTACATGTGTTCGAGTGTAACTGACAGCCGCTCATTTTTGGCCCCTTTCCACAGTTCCAACTACCTGTTCTGTCCTGCGGATTTAACCAAGCGTTTCACACCTATTATGTCCTTTTTTGGGATGTGATAATAAAGTGCTGGAAATCTAATAACTCAGGCCTTCCACTCAAGGATTCTTGTATACTAACAAACCCGCTTGAAAGATGAACGTAACCCAACCCTGTTCCGCTACCCTTTCAGTTCCAATTCGCATCCGATGTTGGTTCACATTCGCAATTGCGAATACATTTCCTTATAGCTGATACGTTATGACTGCTCCTCGTACGTAACAACCACTACCTCCACTGTAGTGGTAACGTAAAAGTCTAAACAAGACTCGGTGTCTGGGAGTCTGCAGTGTAGAGAAGGCATTCCGTGCTGTGTTCCAGTCTTCAGGGGCCACCCACCACCCCGCAAGTTGCGCGCCCGCGCTTTTAATATGTCACATCTGTGGCGGCTGTGCCCGGGGAGCCGCCTGAATTTTTCTTCGAGTATTTGACAGATCCCGACCGGTGCTCCAGAACTTCTGGGCGGCTTCGATTTTTCGGTAGGCAGGGAGTCTGCGAAAGCCGATGCGGGATGGTAACTTTTATTTAGCGCATATCACCGGAGGCGGCGAACAAGGGTTAGTGCGCGTGCGTGCGTGCGTGCGCCTGTGTGTGTGTGTGTGTGTGTATGGCAGGAGGGGCCGAAAAAGGCAGCGACTGGGAAACAAGGGAACTTCGCCCCAGTCTGGTTGTCAGCTGTTCGAAATTATTCTGATTATGCTAATGCGGTGGAGTCACCCCCCAACGTAGAAAGCTCCTTCCAGTTTAGAGATTTATAAGGTCTCCTCCTTTCCCGCTGCCTGCCCCCCCCCCCTTTCCATACTCTTAGACGACTCCCTCTTACTGCGCCGAGCACAAAGATGGCGTGATTTTTCCCTTCTTTTTCCCCCTCAACAGTTGCGACTTAACTGCCGTATGAAAAGGAGACAGGATAAGAAAGTATTCTTTTTGTTTACACAGATCTGTCTCAGTGCACTTGTTAATAACACAGGTCAAAATTTTTTTTCATTGCTTTGTTTTAATCGCTTTTATGCCGACTGTGATTTTTCCCTTATTTGAACAATTTCGTTCTTACACTATTTTCGAGTTTTCTGATAAACGGAAGCAACGGGGATATAATGCATTCAAAATACTATTTTGTCTAAGACTGACATAGTGATACCGTGGCTGTGTACAATTAATATTGCTGTGTATTTAAGTAAATAGCGCCGTAACCGGTTTCGAACTGGCAAGTTCATCATCAGACGGCTGTTCACATGGTTTTCAGGATACACCTTACATAAACGTCATTTTTCGATTTTTATTCTTCCACTGTGGCGAAATATTCTTGATGTGTTGGTGCCATCGAAAACTGCGCGCGATTTTGTTACGAAGTTGCAGGACTGTATTTTTCAAATATTCCAAAATACAGGGTGATTCAAAAAGAATACCACAACTTTAAAAATGTGTATTTAATGAAAGAAACATAATATAACCTCCTGTTGTACATCATTACAAAGAGTATTTAAAAAGGTTTTTTTTCACTTAAAAACAAGTTCAGAGATGTTCAATATGGCCCCCTCCAGACACACGAGCAATATCAACCCGATACTCCAACTCGTTCCACACTCTCTGTAGCATATCAGGCGTAACAGTTTGGATAGCTGCTGTTATTTCTCGTTTCAAATCGTCAATGGTGGCTGGGAGAGGTGGCCGAAACACCATATCCTTAACATACCCCCATAAGAAAAAATCGCAGGGGGTAAGATCAGGGCTTCTTGGAGGTCAGTGATGAAGTGCTTTCTGTTGAGCGGTCGCCATCTTAGCATCAACTGACGCTGACGCCTAGTCAACAGCGCCTCAAGCGAACAAATGTACAACTAAATGAAACTTTATAGCTCCCTTAATTCGCCGACAGATAGTGCTTAGCTCTGCCTTTTGTCGTTGCAGAGTTTTAAATTCCTAAAGTTGTGGTATTCTTTTTGAATCACCCTGTATATGCAGCACTAACGTAATTTTACATCACCATATCGTGCAAAGCACCGCACACACACACCAAAAAGTATTTGCCACATGTGAAGTTATCACAAAGGTTAAGATGCATTAAAAATACCTTAAAAGTTAACAACATTTAAAAAAAAAGATCATGACATATCCTAGGATTACACAAAAATTTCAGCAATGGCACATTATCTCTACAGACGTTATGCAGTCTTAAAAAAGAATAGGAGAAAAACAGCGCACCACGAAGAAATTATTCGAATGGAACGGAAGTCGGTAGATGTGATGTACATGTGCAGGAAAACAAATGAGTACAGTTTGAAAAAAAAAAGTGATGATTTATTTGAGAGAAACAGCTTCACAAATTGATCAAGTCAATAAAGCGTTGGTCCAACACTGGTCTTCGTGCAAACAGTAATACGGTTTGCCATTGACTGACAGAGTTGTTGGATGTTCTCCTGAGAGATATCGTACGGAATTCTGTCCAATTGGCGCGTCAGATCGTCAAAATCCCCAAATGCTTTGAGGGTGCTGCCCATAATGCTCCAAACGTTCTCAATTGGGGAGAGACCGGTGATCATGCTGGCCAAGGTAGGGTTTGGCAACCACGAAGACAAGACGTGGAAACTCTCACCATGTGCGGTCGGGCATTATCTTGCTGAAATGTAAGCCCAGAATGGCTTGCCATAAAGGACAACAAAAGGGGAATAGAAAAGCGTTGACTTGCAGTCATGCTGTATGGTTGCCGCGGATGACAACCAAAGAGATACAAAAAGAAATGGCACACAAGACTATCACTCGTGGTTGTCGGTTCTCAGGGCTGGCTACAGTCAGGTTCGTATCCCACCCCCGTCCAGGGCGACTCCTGGCACGTCTTCCGCCTGGAATCTCATCGATAGTAGAATTGTCTTCAGTGATGGGTCCCGTTTCGAACTGAGCCCGATTTCCGTCCCATTCGGATAATTCCTTCGTGGTGCATTTTTTTTCTTCTTAGAGTGCATCAAGTGACTCAACTTGCATGTTATCACAATGCGTTGGGTGACATGGAAACTGGACTACGAAAATATCATCCGACATTTTGCTAAACGCATTCTCTGAAAATTATTTCGAGCAGTTAGTTCATGAGCCCACGCGAATAGTAAACGGTTGTGAAAACGCACTTGACCTCTTAGGAACAAATAATTCTGAGTTAATAACGAGCATCACAACCGGTTCAGGGATTAGTGAACACAGGGTTTTCGTAGTGAGATTTCGTAGTGTAATCCCAAAATACAGGAAAAATTATCGAAAAAAATATACCTATCCAAAAAAGCAGATAAAAATTCACTTGACGCCTTCCTGAGAGACAATCTCCATTCATTCCAAATTAATAATGTAAGTGTAGACCGGATGTGGCTTAAATTCAAAGAAATAGTATCGGTAGCAATTGACAGACTTATACAAAATAAATTAACAAACGACGGGACCGAGCGAGGTGGTGCAATGGTTAGCCACTGGACTCGCATTCGGGAGGACGGCGGTTAAATCCCGCGTCCGGCCATCCTGATTTAGGTTTTCCGTGATTTCCCTAAATCACTCCACGCAAATGCCGGGATGGTTCCTTCCCAAATCCGATGAGACCGATGACCTCGCTGTTTGGTCTCCTTCCCCAAAAACAACAATAACAAACGACGGAGCTGATCCTCTCTGGTATACAAAACACGTTAGAACACTGTTGTAGAAACAACGAAACAAACATGCCAAATTTAAACAGATACAAATTCGCCAAGATTGGCGATCTTTTACAGAAGCTCGAAATTTGGCGCGGACTTCAATGCGAGATGGTTATAACAGTTTCCACAACGGATCATTGTCTCGAAACCTGGCAGAAAATCCAAAGAGATTCTGGTCGTATGTGAAGTATGTTAGCGGCAAGAAACAATCAATGCCTTCTGTGCGCGATAGCAATGGAGATATTATCGAAGGCAGTGCTGCCAAAGAAGAGTTACTAAACACAGTCTTCCGAAACGCCTTCACAAAAGAAGACGAAGTAAATATTCCAGAATGCGAATCGAAAACAGCTGCCAACATGAGTAACGTAGAAGTAAATATCCTCGGAGTAGTGAAGCAACTCAAATCACTTAATGAAAGCAAGTCTTCTGGTCCAGAGTGTTTACCAATTAGGTTCCTTTCGGAGAATGCTGATGCATTAGCTCCATACTAAACAATCATACACAACCGTTCTCTCGACGAAAGATCCGTACCGGAAGACTGGAAAGTTGCGCAGGTCACACCAATATTCAAGAAAGGTAGGTGTAATCCACTAAATTACAGGTCCATATCGTTAACGTCGATATGCAGCAGGATTTTAGAACATATATTGTGTTCGAACATTATGAATTACCTCGAAGAAAACGGTCTATTGACACACAGTCAACATGGGTTTAGAAATCATCGTTCCTGTGAAACACAACTAGCTCTTTATTCACATGAAGTGTTGAGTGCTATTGACAAGGCATTTCAGATCGATTCCGTATTTCTGGATTTCCGGAAGGCTTTTGACACTGTACAACACAAGTAGCTCGTAGTGAAATTGCGTACTTATGGAATATCGTCTCAGTTATGTCACTGGTTTTGTGATTTCCCATCAGAGAGGTCACAGTTTGTAGTAATTGACGGAAAGTCATCGAGTAAACCAGAAGTGATTTCTGGCGTTCTCCTAGGTAGTGTTATATGCCTTTTGCTGTTCCTTAATTATATAAACGATTTGGGAGACAATCTCAAAAGCCGTCTTTGCAGATGACGCTGTCGTTTATCGACTAATAATGTCATCAGAAGGTCAAAATAAATTGCAAAACAATTTAGAAAAGATATCTGTATGGTGCGAAAAGTGACAATTGACCCTAAATAACGGAAAGTGTGACGAATGGCTTCAAATGGCTCTGAGCACTATGGGACTCAACTGTTGTGGTCATAAGTCCCCTAGAACTTAGAACTACTTAAACCTAACTAACCTAAGGACAGCACACAACACCCAGCCATCACGAGGCAGAGAAAATCCCTGACCCCGCCGGGAATCGAACCCGGCAACCCGGGCGTGGGAAGCGAGAACGCTACCGCACGACCACGAGATGCGTAATTCACATGAGTGATAAAAGGAATTCGTTAAACTTTGGTTACACGATAAATCAGTCTAATCTAAAAGCCATAAATTCAACTAAATAGCTAGGTATTACAATTACGAACAACTTAAATTGGAAGGAACACATAGAAAATGTTGTGGGGAAGGCTAACCAAAGACCTCGTTTTATTGGCAGGACACTTATAAATGTAAGAGATCTACTAAGTGCCTACAGTACGCTTGTCCGTCCTCTTTTAGAATACTGCTGCGCGGTGTGGGATTCTTACCAGATAGGAGTACATCGAAAGGCAGCATGTTTAGTACTGTGGCGAAATATGGGAGAGAGTGTCACAGAAATGACACAGGATTAGGGCTGGGCATCATTAAAAGAAAGGCGTTTTTCGTTGCGACGGAATCTTCTCACGAAATTCCAATCAACAACTTTCTCCTCCGAATGCGAAAATATTTTGTTGACGCCGACCTACATAGGGAGGAACGATCTCCCTGATAAAATAAGGGAAATCAGAGCTCGTACGGAAAGATATAGGTGTTCATTCTTTCCGCGCGCCATACGAGATTGGAATAATAGAGAATTGTGAGTATCCATGAAGATGTAGATAAAAATTTATACTGAAGTATACAACAGACATATGGATTCGTGTACTCCACACACACTGTCATGAATAATCGTATCTATCATGAAACATCCTGGCAGATTAAAACTGTGTGCCGGACCGAGGCTCGAACTCGGGACCTTTGCCTTTCGCCGGCAAGCGCTCTACCCGTATCTATCACACTCATTCATAAGGATTTACGAGTGATGTGACAGTGTCAACAAATCTATCAAGGTGTACTCTTCACCAGCCTAATAAAATACAATACAAGAATTAAAGCTATGTAATAAAATAAATCCAGATAACTTGTGATTATACACTCCTGGAAATGGAAAAAAGAACACATTGACACCGGTGTGTCAGACCCACCATACTTGCTCCGGACACTGCGAGAGGGCTATACAAGCAATGATCACACGCACGGCACAGCGGACACACCAGGAACCGCGGTGTTGGCCGTCGAATGGCGCTAGCTGCGCAGCATTTGTGCACCGCCGCCGTCAGTGTCAGCCAGTTTGCCGTGGCATACGGAGCTCCATCGCAGTCTTTAACACTGGTAGCATGCCGCGACAGCGTGGACGTGAACCGTATGTGCAGTTGACGGACTTTGAGCGAGGGCGTATAGTGGGCATGCGGGAGGCCGGGTGGACGTACCGCCGAATTGCTCAACACGTGGGGCGTGAGGTCTCCACAGTACATCGATGTTGTCGCCAGTGGTCGGCGGAAGGTGCACGTGCCCGTCGACCTGGGACCGGACCGCAGCGACGCACGGATGCACGCCAAGACCGTAGGATCCTACGCAGTGCCGTAGGGGACCGCACCGCCACTTCCCAGCAAATTAGGGACACTGTTGCTCCTGGGGTATCGGCGAGGACCATTCGCAACCGTCTCCATGAAGCTGGGCTACGGTCCCGCACACCGTTAGGCCGTCTTCCGCTCACGCCCCAACATCGTGCAGCCCGCCTCCAGTGGTGTCGCGACAGGCGTGAATGGAGGGACGAATGGAGACGTGTCGTCTTCAGCGATGAGAGTCGCTTCTGCCTTGGTGCCAATGATGGTCGTATGCGTGTTTGGCGCCGTGCAGGTGAGCGCCACAATCAGGACTGCATACGACCGAGGCACACAGGGCCAACACCCGGCATCATGGTGTGGGGAGCGATCTCCTACACTGGCCGTACACCACTGGTGATCGTCGAGGGGACACTGAATAGTGCACGGTACATCCAAACCGTCATCGAACCCATCGTTCTACCATTCCTAGACCGGCAAGGGAACTTGCTGTTCCAACAGGACAATGCACGTCCGCATGTATCCCGTGCCACCCAACGTGCTCTAGAAGGTGTAAGTCAACTACCCTGGCCAGCAAGATCTCCGGATCTGTCCCCCATTGAGCATGTTTGGGACTGGATGAAGCGTCGTCTCACGCGGTCTGCACGTCCAGCACGAACGCTGGTCCAACTGAGGCGCCAGGTGGAAATGGCATGGCAAGCCGTTCCACAGGACTACATCCAGCATCTCTACGATCGTCTCCATGGGAGAATAGCAGCCTGCATTGCTGCGAAAGGTGGATATACACTGTACTAGTGCCGACATTGTGTATGCTCTGTTGCCTGTGTCTATGTCCTGTGGATCTGTCAGTGTGATCATGTGATGTATCTGACCCCAGGAATGTGTCAATAAAGTTTTCCCTTCCTGGGACAATGAATTCACGGTGTTCTTATTTCAATTTCCAGGAGTGTATGTCTATATGGTTCCCTCTACCATTCTTGTACTGCAAACGTCTCCTCGAAGAACGGTCACAAAATTCTCCAGAAATTTTCCATTTCGCAATTATTTTTCTTCATTAAAGATCACATTGGTCCATCACATGGGTATGAATTTCTGTCTCCTGCATCGCGTCAATTACTTCGCGTTTGGACACCTTACGCAAAACCTGCAAAGATTCACAAATACCACGTGCTTTCTGCTTAGAGTCCTCTGAAAGTGCAGCGAAGGCGAAGGATACTGTCACAACTCGTCGTGTGCCCTTTAGACCAGGTACTGAACTAGCTTTCCGTTTGACCAAAATAAAACTTAGACCAATTCCAAAAATGGTTGAAATGGCTCTGAGCACTATGCAACCTAACATCTCAGGTTATCAGTCCCCCAGAACTTAGAACTACTTAAACCTACCCAACCTAAGGACACCACTCACATTCATACCCGAGGCAGGATCCGAACCTGTGACGTTAGCGGTTGCGCAGTTCCAGGATTGGGTTGGATTGTTTGGTGGAAGAGACCAAACAGCGAGGTCATCGGTCTCATCGGATTAGGAAAGGAAGTCGGCCGTGCCCTTTCAAAGGAACCATCCAGGCATTTGCCTGGAGTGATTTAGGGAAATCACGGAAAACCTAAATCAGGATGGCCGGACGCGGGATTGAACCGTCGTCCTCCCGAATGCGAGTCCAGTGTGCTAACCACTGCGCCACCTCGCTCGGTCGCAGTTCCAGACTGAAGCGCCTAGAACGGCTCAGCCACACCGGCCGGACGACCAATCCCAACAATTAATGTTAAATGTGCCTAAATCTGCAAAAAATACGACTTACGTCGCATGTGACACAAAAGGCATTGTAAACCATCCGTATGCTGAAAAGAGTCAAACACTCGGGAAATATGGTCAGATGTGAACGATACTTTTACAGCTACACACTGTCAGTGACTACGTAAATATCTTTTTTGGAGATAGTGCCCCACAGATTTTACATATACACTCCTGGAAATTGAAATAAGAACACCGTGAATTCATTGTCCCAGGAAGGGGAAACTTTATTGACACATTCCTGGGGTCAGATACATCACATGATCACACTGACAGAACCACAGGCACATAGACACAGGCAACAGAGCATGCACAATGTCGGCACTAGTACAGTGTAAATCCACCTTTTGCAGCAATGCAGGCTGCTATTCTCCCATGGAGACGATCGTAGAGATGCTGGATGTAGTCCTGTGGAACGGCTTGCCATGCCATTTCCACCTGGCGCCTCAGTTGGACCAGCGTTCGTGCCGGACGTGCAGACCGCGTGAGACGACGCTTCATCCAGTCCCAAACATGCTCAATGGGGGACAGATCCGGAGATCTTGCTGGCCAGGGTAGTTGACTTACACCTTCTAGAGCACGTTGGGTGGCACGGGATACATGCGGACGTGCATTGTCCTGTTGGAACAGCAAGTTCCCTTGCCGGTCTAGGAATGGTAGAACGATGGGTTCGATGACGGTTTGGATGTACCGTGCACTATTCAGTGTCCCCTCGACGATCACCAGTGGTGTACGGCAAGTGTAGGAGATCGCTCCCCACACCATGATGCCGGGTGTTGGCCCTGTGTGCCTCGGTCGTATGCAGTCCTGATTGTGGCGCTCACCTGCACGGCGCCAAACACGCATACGACCATCATTGGCACCAAGGCAGAAGCGACTCTCATCGCTGAAGACGACACGTCTCCATTCGTCCCTCCATTCACGCCTGTCGCGACACCACTGGAGGCGGGCTGCACTATGTTGGAGCGTGAGCGGAAGACGGCCTAACGGTGTGCGGAACCGTAGCCCAGCTTCATGGAGACGGTTGCGAATGGTCCTCGCCGATACCCCAGGAGCAACAGTGTCCCTAATTTGCTGGGAAGTGGCGGTGCGGTCCCCTACGGCACTGCGTAGGATCCTACGGTCTTGGCGTGCATCCATGCGTCGCTGCGGTCCGGTCCCAGGTTGACGGGCACGTGCACCTTCCGCCGACCACTGGCGACAACATCGATGTACTGTGGAGACCTCACGCCCCACGTGTTGAGCAATTCGGCGGTACGTCCACCCGGCCTCCCGCATGCCCACTATACGCCCTCGCTCAAAGTCCGTCAACTGCACATACGGTTCACGTCCACGCTGTCTCGGCATGCTACCAGTGTTAAAGACTGCGATGGAGCTCCGTATGCCACGGCAAACTGGCTGACACTGACGGCGGCGGTGCACAAATGCTGCGCAGCTAGCGCCATTCGACGGCCAACACCGCGGTTCCTGGTGTGTCCGCTGTGCCGTGCGTGTGATCATTGCTTGTACAGCCCTCTCGCAGTGTCCGGAGCAAGTATGGTGGGTCTGACACACCGGTGTCATTTTTTTTTTTTCCATTTCCAGGAGTGTATATGTAATGTCATGTTACAACCTTGAGGCGCTACTAAATGCTTTTATTTTGCTAACTGTTTCAGTAGTCTGACCATCATCTGATCTCTACTGCGACGGTTATTAGTAGAGTAACTCCCTTTTTATACCAGGGATTCACAGTCATGTAGAACTTTAGAAAAGACATCATATTTACGCCAGTGACTGTAACACTTTCTTTATTTCACGATTGCAATTTCGACTATAGGCCATTATCAAATGCAAAATTTTGTGGCTTTAAGCCATGTCAACTTAAAATGAGCTGACACATACGAGGTGCGGCTAGAAAAAAACCGGACTGATGCTGGAGAAAACATTTATTTACAATTATTTACAATTTCATGTTATCTCCTTCAATGTACTCTCCTCCTCGGTCTCTACACCGCTCCATACGAATTTTCCACTGTTCATAGCAATGCTGCAGATCATTTTCGGTAAGTCCATACATTACTTCCGTCGCTTTTTCTTTTACTGCTTCAACAGTCTCAAATCTAGTTCCTTTCAAAGCTGACTTGACTTTAGGGAAAAGAAAAAAGTCACAGGGGGCCAAATCAGGTGAGTAGGGTGGAAGATCTAAGATGGGAATGTTGTGTTTTGCCAAAAACGTCTTCACTGACAACGCACTGTGAGCTGGGGCATTGTCTTGGTGAAGGATCCGTGACTTTTTTCTCCACAAATCGTTCCGTTTTCTCCGTACTCGCTCACGTAGGGTAGCCAGGACGCTAATGTAGTAATGCTGATTCACTGTTTGTCCCTCTGGTACCCAATCAATGTGCACAATCCCTTTGATGTCAAAAAAAACAATCATCATTGCCTTGAATTTCGATTTTGACATTCGTGCTTTTTTCCAATGCATCGATTGGCGTTTAGTTTCGGGATCGTAAGTAAAAAACCACGATTCATCGCAAGTAATAACATTTTGTAAGAAGGTGGGATCACTTTCAATGTTTTCCAGGATGTCAGAACAAATCATTCTTCGGCGTTCCTTCTGTTCAATTGTGAGACACTTTGGAACCATTTTTAACACACTTTGTTCATGTTGAAACTTCCGTGAAGAATCTGCCTAACACTTTCCTTGTCAACTCCTGTTAACTCAGACACTGCTCTGATTGTTAAACGGCGATCTTGTCGAACAAGTTTACCGATTTTTTCAATGTTTGCATCAGTTTTTGCTGACAATGGTCTGCCAGTGCGAGTGTCATCACTGGTGTCCTCGCGGCCATCTTTAAATCGTTTAAACCAATCAAACACTTGTGTTCGCGATAAACAATCATCGCCGTACACTTGTTGTAACATTACAAACGTTTCACTTGCAGATTTTCCTAGTTTGAAACAAAATTTGATGTTAACACGCTGTTCTTTCTGTACACTCAACATTTTCCGACGCACAGGAAAAACGTCAACTACTTAAAACAGTCGCCACGGGCAGACTGAGTGCAGGAGGCAGATGAAACTCGAGCAGTAGGCGGAGCGAGAGTCACGTGACAGGCCACGCGACTTTCAGCCTTATTGCATTCGTTTGATTGTTTCACCAGTACTAGTCCGGGTTTTTCTAGCCACACCTCGTATATAGGTAATGACAACGACATATAAATGTGTCAGCTCATTTTAAGTTGACATGGCTTAAAGCCACAAAATTTTGCATTTGATAATGGCCTAAGACCGAAATTGCAAAATAAAGAAAGTGTTACAGTCACTGGTGTAAATATGATGTTGAGAGGTGGCATGAGCCCCCTCTCATATTTCTATCTTACGATTCTCCTCTCTAGTTGCATGCGGTGGAGGGTTGCTTTTCCTTAACACGCGTACTTCCCACGCAGCGTCTCTCGTCACCCGGGTGGGCCGGTGACAGGCGGGCTCTGTGGAACTGGAGAGAGTTAAGCCGACGTGTGTGAGGCAGTCGAGTGAATGCTTTTCAGACGCCGACATTGTCAAGAGACACGCCCGCTGGGGTGTGAAGTAGCGGCTGGGCTAGAGGTTCCGTTACTTCAGAGGAACTTTGCGAAAACACTTTCTGGCGGGCTACCAGCGAGGCGTGGGAATGACTTGTGTACCCACGCAGTTGTGGCGGGAAAATTCCCGCACTTTCGGCAAAATCAGCACAGAAATTGGCGCCAAGAATCTCCATTGGTGGAATGGTAGTGCTCCGGCAATGGAGTGGAATTTCCGCCGGTTTTCGAGTTGCTGATTGGAACGTAACCACGGCCACTGTCGTGGGGGCGGGAATGTTCGGTGTTCGGCCTGTACGGGTGCTCTGGGTAGTCGGCAGTCGCCTTTCGGTCGAGGACGTCGAAGCAGCCAGCCCTCGCCTGCGGTACGCCAGATCGTTTTCTGGGAGATAAGAAGACTGTTGGTAATGTACGTCCGCAGCACCAGCAGATAGGGATTTTTCCTAGGTGATAATCAGAGCTCAGCAGAGCGCGCCTGTTCATCCTTTTCTAACTTTGTTCAGTTTCGAGTAGCAGCAATTACTATTGGGTTAGCTGTGTGTCTCTCTTGAGATTTGAGTGGAAAGGAATTGGCTCCACATACCACTTCGTCTTAAACCTCACGATCTAAGTTAGGGACAACTTCACCTTTACTGTGTTTGTATGAATCTCCAATTTTAGCCAATTTGATGTTTTATATTTCCTGTGTCTCTTTTACTATTCTGCGTTTAATCTTAATAAATCATATTGTTATTTTGGACAGAACTTTCTTTCTGTTAATCAATAGAGCAACCCTATCATTCCTCACTATGCTAATGAAACCTTTGTTTATTTAACTTATTTATCAAATTAAATTATTGCAGGTGCCAAACTCTCTTCTACTCCACTAGCAGGGTTGATTAGAGTCAGTTCGCGTATTTGTTTTATCCTTGTGCAACAGCAAAAGTCGGAGTTAGAATAGGGGGGGCTTAGAGCATGATTTACACATGTGGATTCTAGTAGAATTTAGTGATAAATACACTACTAGCCCCGGCACCTCGCATAATATGGCGACCCTTGGCCTCGGATCTTTCCTGTGAATCTCTGATAAACAAACAGGATTCTTAGTAGGAACATTCAATTTTTTTCTCTCTATTTTTTTTAATGATTAATACCCAAGTTTTTTTTGGTAGTTCCGCGTTTAGTTTTAAGTAGCGGCGCATGACTACAGTTTTTGTTTTCAGTGTATATATTTTTTGTTCATTGTTTTTTTTGTGTTTCGCTGATGTGGTGTCTGTACCGCATCGCACTTTGTCGGATTTGTGTGCGGTTTCTGTACCACATCAAATTGTGTTTGTGATTACAGCGTTGGAACAGCGTTGTTGAAATTTTATGTTTATGTGTAAAAAATATATGGAGTAGATTAATTTTATTGTGCATTTTAGATGAATTTGTTTTTATGAATGATAACGAGAAGTAAGGCACGACTATTATCGGGCGAAGCTAAAACAAAAGAGGATAGCATAATGGATAAGGGGCAGTTTACTGACGGGAATAGGTTCGGAGATGAGATGGGCACATTTTTAGCAGGACAGGACGCCAGGGGCATTGATGAGGAAGGTGATTTGGACGCGATCTCAGAGCAGCGTTGCGGCCGTGATTATGATAGTGAAGTAGAGGATGAAACAGAGACAGGCACACAGGTCGAGACGGTAGCAGAAGTTTATAGTCAAACGAACGAGTGCAGACAGAGGCCAGCTCGGTCACGTCAGAGCTCTAGCGCCCAGGTGTCCAGAGTTACATCGCCCATGTTTGAAGAGGATCAAGAAGATGACGTAAACCCAATACTGAGCTTCCTACGATCAATGAAAGAAGAAGCTGACGAACAGCGTAAGAGGGAGAAGGAAGAAGAGGAGAAACAACGTAAGAAGGAGAAGGAAGAAGCTGACGAACAGCGTAAGAGGGAGAAGGAAGAAGAGGAGAAACAACGTAAGAAGGAGAAGGAAGAAGCTGACGAACAGCGTAAGAAGGAGAAGGAAGAAGAGGAGAAACAACGTAAGAAGGAGAAGGAAGAAGAGGAGAAACAACGTAAGAAGGAGAAGGAAGAAGCTGACGAACAGCGTAAGAGGGACACTGAGGCAATAATCTCGCATATAGGGGCAATTCGTGGGGAATTATTAACAATAAAGAAAGAATGTGGAGAAGCAAAACAAATGTCAATGGTAGCACAAAAAGTAGCAGGCCTAGCCAAAACTGCAGCAACAGGGGCAATGAAAATCGCAAGAGTAACTCTTAAACTCGCAGGGCGCTTGCGACGTGCGACACAAGTCCACTCGAAATCCCTAGCGGCCTTAAAGACTCAAGGTAATATTGCGGTTACGAACATCACGAAACGAATGAAAGAAGTAGAGAGTCGGATAGCAAAACTAGAGCGAAATGGGCACACGAGCACTGCGCGTTCGGATACCAATGATGGAGCACACAGGATTGTGTCTCCGAGGAAAAGCCCGCCGTGCTCTAGCCCAGTGACAGGGTGCGGAACAAACAATGCACACGCAGAAACAGCGAGTAATAGCTCCAATAATTGCAGCCCACTTAGAAGAGTGAATGCTGAATGCCACTTCCACTGTGATACAGACGTAGCACATCACAGTTATCAGCAAGATAGATCAGGACACTCCGCAGACGTGCAAGTATCGGAAACGTCTGACAACACCAGTGCGAGGATCGGACAGAATTTTGATCACAATCACTTCCTGTCGATACTCAAATTCCAGAAGTTCAAAGATAATGGAGGGACGATGCATCCGAGGAGCTGGGTGATGCAATTTACTAATTCATTACCGTCGTCATGGCCAACCCAGGCCAAATTAGAATTCATGTGTGGACACATCGAAGGCCAAGCCGCGGAAAAGATGCGGGGCGTGGCAGCGACGTGTCGGACTTATCAGGAATTTGTTGGTGCATTCCTGCGGACCTACTGGTCAAAGGAAACGCAAGACAGGATTAAAGAGGAAATAATATTTTGTCCTGAACTGGAAGTGTCCGGGCATAAGAGCGCAACCAAATTTTTTGATGACTTACTCAAGAAGAATCAGTTTTTAGATAGTCCATACAGCAACGGAGAAATTATTAAATTTTGCTTTTCGAAATTGCCAGTTAGGTATCAACAGACACTTGTCGGGAAGTGTGGATCTGACATAGATGCATTCAAGAGTCTACTGCGCGAACTCGAAGTAGTCTTCGATAAACAAGACGCAAAGGACAGGAAGAAGGCGCAAAATAACAAATACCACGGGCCAGCAAGGGAAGACGACAACAGATCGCATAATCGCACTGGTCAGTTAGGAAACCAGGGTTACCGAGATCAAGGTTACACTATTCAAGGTTATAGAAACCAGAGACACGGAAACCAGAACGTCAGGGAACAGGGTCAATCCAGACAAGCAATCTGGGACAGGAGGAATGACGAACGGCAAAGCGACCGTAATTGGAGGGAGCGAAATCAAGGACAACAGGAGAACCAGGAGATTGAAATTAGACCTCCAAATCCTAATGCACGTCAGAGGAGGGGGAGTCTAAGAAGGGATTGACGCTAGTCCATAGGACTCCACCACTTCTCTCACATAAAGGAGTTCGTAGAATAGTAGTAGTGTAAGAAATGTACATAGTAGAATAGGCAAAGATATGAACCTTTTTTCGGGGAACAATAATCGTTACATTAATAGATTAAGATTGCTAAAGTATTAACACGCTGCGTTGTCTTGCATAAGAATTTACTGCTGCTATCCTCTTTTTGTTTATGTTCGCGATCTCCAATGTCGATGGAGTAGGAGACACTACCTTTTCATGAGCAATGTTTTTGTCCTTTCCTATCTGGTGTCCATGTTGAGGGATAAGGATGAGTGACGAGACGTCGCACAAACGGGCGCATACAAGAACGTGCTCTTAGAAGCGTTCTGAGAGGTCGTGATACGCTCCATAGCGGCCACAACCAGTTCGTGAGACGTTCATACCAATGCTTGTAGGCACGCGTCAGTGCACTGCACGATTGTGGTATATTGCGCGATTTCGAGGGTGAATATGGGCAGTATAGTTTTTGCAGAGCTGCGCCGGTATCGTTGTCTTGCAAGTCGGGGTGAACCTGTGAGCATTTGACTCTAATGGTGCCCTAGACGAGAGAAATGAGGGCATAAAAGCCTACCATGCTAATGTGCTGGTTGGGGATTTAGCGTGCTGCTCGTTTTTGTCACAGATGAATCACCAAGGAATTGTACTTGGATATTCGTGACATACTGTGTAGCTGGCGTGTGTTGGGTGTCTGAATCCTCAACAGGAACCAGTCCTGGCTTGGTCATATTACATTGCTTCTGGAAAGGTGTACTTCGATCGCGAAAACCGCTTCACATAGAGAAGGAAGTTGCAACTATAAATTTATTGTCGTGTATAGCCATGGCTAACCCAGTCTCTGGAGTTTCAGTGAGGCGTAATGAAAACTCGGAGGTCATGTCGTACGGCGCGCACATCACTGTCGTCAATAGCGGCGAGCAGCAAGACATCTCAGCGTAACAGGAACTATGTAAGGGTATTGTATAAGGTAAATTAAAAAAAAAAAAATAAATAAATAAATAAATAAATAAATAAAATAAAATAAATAAATAAATAAATAAAAGGGAAAGTACGATACTAGGATAAGTTAAACTGTAGGATTTAACAATAACTAGGCTAATATTGTGGGGGTTTTCTACCACAAGTGTGGCGCGCGCCTGTTGAAATGCTATTTTTCAGGTCACCAAACCACAGACCCGAGATGGAGGGACGACGGGCGAGCGAAAGTAGCGTAGTTGCAAGTTCTTTATAGCACAGTAAAACTTAGACCTGCATAACAACATAATTTAATTAAAAGACGTAGAATGTAGATCGTTGGGATATGGTAGTTAATTCTTGAAGCATGTCTACTGTCGATCTATATAATTAATAGTAATATTAGTGCGGGCCCGCACATTTAGTTGTTCATCCATTACATAGCAGCAGTTATCACCAACCATGTACAATACTGAGATCGGTCTCTACACGTATATCAAAATAAATTATTTCCATGTCTAGATTAGATGTTATAATGATTGCCATAGATTAATAACTATAAAAGTAAAATAAGAGTGTCTGAAATGACAGACCATCAATGTTTCATTAGGTAAATTTATTATAACGTAGAAGGTCATGGGAAAAAGTTAGGCATAAGACTTTTGTAAGAATTGTACAGATGACGAGGAACGTGGCAATGCAGAGGCCAGCCAGCGCAAAAACAAGAGGTCTTCGGCTACCTGCTAGAGGGCGAGCGTCCCGTCCTACACGCTGACAGTCACCCGGCTGCCTACCTGAGGGATTACACGGGACCCTTGCCCCGCCACAAGCGAAAGTGGGGCTGGCCGTTGACCCTGACACGCGACAGCCTGCTAGCTCTCCGGACGCGGCAGCCGCTTGGAGGGATTCCCTGCGGCAGACCAAGTTGTCGTGAGTACACGAAGAACATCACATATCGTGTCAGAACCTGCGCCTCATATGCCTCAGGACAGAAAGGGACGCTCTATACTCACCTGTTTGGGTTTTTACAACTCACTAGCATTGGCCGATCTGCATACACAAAGCAGTATCGTGCCACACTAACAAATGTATGGTCTCATGTCTTACTTCTCCTCTCTATTAGAGAGCAGTTTTTAACAATAGTCGCTCCTAGTTCGATCCTGTATGGATGACCTCACACACTTGTGGAGTCACTCCACGTGCCATCATCCCTCGTCGAACTGCAATATTGGGAAACATAAAGTTCTGTCCAGCGAGAGAAGAGACCTAGACTAGTGATGTATCCCAACGAGTAGACCTCAGAGACAATTAATCGACGTGAGGAGAGCCTATCACTGTGTCTTCCTACCATACGGCCGTGATCATATGCGTGGGTCTGACTACAATCTCAACAGCGTACTGCAGACACTCCAGAACTCCCTATTGCTGTTGCCACAACGTAGCAACTACACCCGACGTTTAGCCTTATGTGATGTCAGTACGGTGGAATTTGTGAAGTGCCACGGATATTTCTAACAATGTGATTTAGTGCCTCATTCTCAGCACAGTCGTGAACTTTGTGCAATGTGCACGCACAATTTGATGCCCCATGAACCTTGTTTTTTTTGTTTTTCTGAAATTTCTTTCTCTTATGTTGTTTCTGTAATGTATGTTATACCTTGTATGCGTTTGTGTTTTACACTGTAATTCTTATTACAGATTACTGTATTGTTCTCCACATCATGTTTTTTTTGTATTTTGTGTTTATTGTTGTGTGTATGCTAACAGTGTGCCTGAAGTCCCCATAAACTGAAGCAGATACCACCACTGTCATTGTGAATGGACCATCAGTTCAGGGAACATTTTGTAAAGGTTATTCTTGCTGCAGGGAGACAGAATGAATCGGAGGTTGTAACTAGATTCTGAAAACTCACAAAGAGATTGTTAACTTAAATATTATCATGTGTGAGTGAGGTCAGGTTAGTTTAATGATTAAAATTGTTGTAACATCTTGGGCATTTAATTGCGGAGCACTCCAACTCTGATTGTAAAGAATAAACTGCTCCATATTTGGCTCAGATGCCCGGGCCATGTTTAGAGCGTGAATGTCTGCGTGAATCGGTGTTTGGAAGGGGCTCCCTGGGTATGGATGTGTGATGTGAGTGTTAGTGTTCCATATTAAGAAGGTGAAGTTGGCTACATCATAAATAATCCTCCCTCTATGAGTTGCATTTTTCAGTTGCAATGATCTTTTTTATAGAGTGCGGTATGTGGAGTCACTTTGTAAGATTGTTCTTGGGCGATTGACTCACTACCTTGCTCCTAAGTGAGCCAACCGCTCACCAATTACAATCTAAAATGGCGTAGGGGCAATGAGAGGTGGCATGAGCCCCCTCTCATATTTCTATCTTACGATTCTCCTCTCTAGTTGCATGCGGTGGAGGGTTGCTTTTCCTTAACACGCGTACTTCCCACGCAGCGTCTCTCGTCACCCGGGTGGGCCGGTGACAGGCGGGCTCTGTGGAACTGGAGAGAGTTAAGCCGACGTGTGTGAGGCAGTCGAGTGAATGCTTTTCAGACGCCGACATTGTCAAGAGACACGCCCGCTGGGGTGTGAAGTAGCGGCTGGGCTAGAGGTTCCGTTACTTCAGAGGAACTTTGCGAAAACACTTTCTGGCGGGCTACCAGCGAGGCGTGGGAATGACTTGTGTACCCACGCAGTTGTGGCGGGAAAATTCCCGCACTTTCGGCAAAATCAGCACAGAAATTGGCGCCAAGAATCTCCATTGGTGGAATGGTAGTGCTCCGGCAATGGAGTGGAATTTCCGCCGGTTTTCGAGTTGCTGATTGGAACGTAACCACGGCCACTGTCGTGGGGGCGGGAATGTTCGGTGTTCGGCCTGTACGGGTGCTCTGGGTAGTCGGCAGTCGCCTTTCGGTCGAGGACGTCGAAGCAGCCAGCCCTCGCCTGCGGTACGCCAGATCGTGTTCTGGGAGATAAGAAGACTGTTGGTAATGTACGTCCGCAGCACCGGCAGATAGGGATTTTTCCTAGGTGATAATCAGAGCTCAGCAGAGCGCGCCTGTTCATCCTTTTCTAACTTTGTTCAGTTTCGAGTAGCAGCAATTACTATTGGGTTAGCTGTGTGTCTCTCTTGAGATTTGAGTGGAAAGGAATTGGCTCCACATACCACTTCGTCTTAAACCTCACGATCTAAGTTAGGGACAACTTCACCTTTACTGTGTTTGTATGAATCTCCAATTTTAGCCAATTTGATGTTTTATGTTTCCTGTGTCTCTTTTACTATTCTGCGTTTAATCTTAATAAATCATATTGTTATTTTGGACAGAACTTTCTTTCTGTTAATCAATAGAGCAACCCTATCATTCCTCACTATGCTAATGAAACCTTTGTTTATTTAACTTATTTATCAAATTAAATTATTGCAGGTGCCAAACTCTCTTCTACTCCACTAGCAGGGTTGATTAGAGTCAGTTCGCGTATTTGTTTTATCCTTGTGCAACAGCAAAAGTCGGAGTTAGAATAGGGGGGGCTTAGAGCATGATTTACACATGTGGATTCTAGTAGAATTTAGTGATAAATACACTACTAGCCCCGGCACCTCGCAATGTCTTTCATAAAACACTAGTAGAGTAGTTGCTCTTCTAAACACCATCCCATACAAGCAAACCAACTAGGTATTCACCTGCAGTTACTCGTACCTTAGGTACTGTGGCTATACACGGCTCTGTTTACAAAGAAAAGCTCGATGTGGTCATAGGGTAGGGCAGCGCACGTCTGCTTTCATACCCAGTAGCTAAATTGCTGCAAATAATAATCTGTAGCTGTGATTTTATAGTAAAATAGTGTATGCATTGGCTGGAATTGCGATTTAATAACATACTCAGCAACAAAAAACAGAAGTTAAATGAATAATTTAATAACAAGGGTTCTGTTCTCACTTATGTAATTAATGTACACAACGGAGATTTATGTCGAATAATGTTTATTCAAGAAAGGTGAAACGTCCCCTTTGAAACACTAACTACTGATAGGCATAGTTAGCAAATGAAAGATTTTAATAGAGAACAAACAATGTATTTACCTCAATAGTGTTGAAAAATCATAATATACATAGCAGTTCATGACATCCAGTCTTACAAATTTCAAAACTCCGCCATTTCTCTCCCCACATCCACCACTGCTGGCGGCTCACCTCCAACTGCGCAACGCTACGCGCTGTTCACATCCAGCTGCCCAACACTACAATCGCAGAAAACAATGTAAACTAGCCATAGACTGCACACAGCACAGCCAGTGATTTTCATACAGAGCGCTACGTAACGTTGCCAATATGAAAACATAAACAGCCTACTTACATAGCCCCCATGCTCCCCAAAAAAAATTTTACAAATTGTTTTGGGCAGTGGCCAATAATAAGTTGATAAAATTTTTCATAATTACAATAACAAAGATATCAAATGCACACACTTATTGATACAATGTTGGTCAAAAGTTAAAATTTTCTCACAGTCCACAAAGACAGTCCTGATCATTCATCACAGTAAAATTTCAGTGTTGTTTTCTTTCTCAAAGTCTGAGCAGTAAAAGAGAATGCACATGGAAGTAGTGGATTTCCATGCAGTCTTGAAGAAGTAGTGTTGTCCTTCCAACGGAAAGACAGTGCTGATTCTTGACATGCTGACAGGTAATGGGCCACAACAGAGCAAACCCACAGCAGAGTCATTCGACGTTTTGAAGAATATTGGTAGGTAGGTCATCACAGATCAGACCCACTATAGTCCTGGTAGAGATTACGGTATTGGTGGGCCACCAGAGGTGCAGACCTAGTGCAGTCCCTGTAGAAATAGTGGTACTGGGGGGTCATCAAAGATGCAGACCCACTGTAGACTTTGTAGAGACGGCCAGCAGCCATCTGTTGTGACTGTGCAGGTGCACAATCACCAGCGAAGAGTCTTGCGGAGAATATAGCAAGTCCATAAACCACCACTTGTGTACTCACAAAACTTTTTGGAATGTCCTTAGAACCAGCAATGCTGTTAACCAGTCCCTTGCTGAATTATCAACACATGTGCAAACACTAACAGTCCCTACTTCTCACATATTGTCCATATACTATGACCAACAGAAACGTGTGCAGTGAACTGTAACTTACAAGTTACTTAATTTGATGAACTGTTGTCAATTACAATTTTATAACATAAGAATACAATAACAAAGGTACAAAATACATCATTAAAGAACATAACAATACAGATACCATTTGTAGTAATAGGGGCTTTACAAAAGAATAGTAATAAACATATACATCAGTGTTACAGGAATTATGACATAAGTAAATACATAAAAGATCAGAATAACTTTTGAAACATCAATTTCACACATGAGCATTAAAACAAAACAGAAAAAATAATGTCTAAACGTCCTTACAAAGTAAATAACATATTATCAGAAAAATTCTACAACGTAACTCTCATCAGATAAACACATAAAGACAGGAAGAACACAAATACCCAAGGGTACACAAACACATAGTAGGATAACACAAGGAAAGGACAGGGTTTGTTTTACTGCAGTATTTTGCAAACAATACTTTCTTTACCTCTCGGAGATCTCCCTTCGTTCTTCATTATTTCCAAAAAGACCTATCTATACCTGCTTCCTGTACTTTTTTCGTATAACTTCTCAATGCATTTCTTCCAATGCATCGCAACTCATTCTCTTATATAGTCTACCCCCTCTTAAGCTAACTTAAATCTACTGAGCTCAGATGCTAAACTAAGGGACGAGGCAATGCAGCAGCACAAAACAATAACACAAACAGCAATGACAAAAAAATGCAAATTTGCAAAGCAAGCAGCATTATAGAAATTAGCAAAGCAATTGCAGTATTACAACTAATATAAGGCAATGTGCAGCAAACAAGAAAAATAAATCAGTAGTAAAACTGGCTTAACAGAGTAATACAAAGTGAAATTCAGTAGCACTATGCCTGGCAAACAGCAGCAGCAAATGCAATAACTTATACCTAAATATGACAAAGCTCAAGCAGAATAAAAATTACAGTAAAAATGGCCATATTTAATACCTATGTCACATCTTAACACTAGGGTGAGGCATCATGAGAACTTACGCTAGCAGATAAGTTACCAAATCGTAAAAAATTATTTATGCAATTCCTGTGAAGGGAAATGTCTATTTATGTGCCCTCGTTTTCTTGGAAGTAGATCATAAATTTATGATTGACTGGATCTGTAGGCATAAAATAACTATATTAGTACATCTATTAAATTTTATTTTAATCAATGCTGCAGTGCAGCTAGAAACTAAATATTAAACAAAATGAGTAAATAAATTCATAAAGCAAGCCATATGGCATTTCTCTCAACTACCAAGACAACAGCCGTGAAATGTTTCTCGTCGTTTCATTAGGCATTTTAGTAAATATCATAAATTACTAGCTCCACAGTACAATCATATGTTTTCAAGTTTGAGCGTGTCGTATTTGTGATGCTTTCTACAAAGGAATTTCAATAGCGAGGATAATTGCCTCTTTTTTTTCTCCACCTGTCCCTCTGAAAGGCACACACTAATGGCTTTTTTTCCAGGCGACTGTCACGCAGCTGGGTGCCCACGACTCATTACGTGAAGGTGGTCACTTAACTTTCTTACTGAAATATTTACGACACCAGTTTGCATTACAGTGACAGTCTCATATAAAAAATTTCACAGGTCTAGAATTTGCGTTACAAATCTGTAGAAACAAAATCCTCTAAATATAACAGTGTTCAAAAAATTTTCGTCGGCATTGTCGTACATTCACGCATTTACACACATTTCATAACTCTTAAAGTACGATTATTGGTTTCCAACATCCTTTTTCACAAGACAGAGTCCCTAACCACTACTCATTATTCCTTACCTTATTACACATACACATATTCGTCGACACTTCTTCAATATTTCATCATAATAAATACATATCATAATAAACATACCTCAACAGCATAATACACATCATCGTCGTAATAATAACATCATAACGCCTCAGTCAAATCTCAAAAACTTCGAAGCTTTCTGCAATAATTTCAAAACCTAAAAAAAAAATTCTCTGCTCATTTCAATAGTGTAATCTACCTCAAACGTACTATAAAATCATGCTCCCTTACCAAATACATCATTCAACACTCTCATAGTATCACAATGGTTCCAAAAAAAATATGAAGAGTTCACAAAGTACAAACAAAATACAGTTTCATAAGTGTGAAGTTATCCAACTGTGTAATTGCGTAAACATGTCACTGATTTAGTAAAAAAATGTTTGTCTCTCTCAGTTAAATGATCAGATAGCTGTGTAATTTATGTGTTAGAGAAGTATGGTACCGATGTGTAAAGTTGTATAAGCAAATACCACATTAGCTAGGGCTCCTTGTGTTTGCCAAACACATGGTACACAAAGTAAGCGTGTACCCCCCTGAGGATTAATGTAATTATACCCTCAGGTGTTACAGATTACAGCAATGGAATGAAATGTATCACGGAAAACCTTTGTATCATTGTACTTCAAATATCTTTAAAAATAAATGTTTTTAAGTACAAAATTAATCACTCAAGTACGTGTACTGTAGTGCTAAACTGTGCGTCCTGTTGTAAGATAATCTCTGTGGAAGTGTCGTAGTTATCGTCCTCCGAAAGCTAAGTTCCACAAAAATCAATGTACTTAACTCATGATAAACAAAAGTGAAATGTTTTGTGTATAGATATCGTAGTTATTACTTCTATTTCCGTGATGAAGAAAGTACTGTGTGCTGTAACGTATTGTTGTGGTATGGAAAAGGCTGTCTCATTGTAGCTATACCACAAAAGTTACTACTAAATATGTTTTGCTTTCCAGAATAATACAGAAGAACTGTGCACATATAAAACAGATACAGCGCAAAAGCAAAAATATAAATTGTGTCACTCATTAGTAGTGTCGTGATATAATCACGTAGCTGTCAAATAAACTAACCACTGTGTCATCTGGTATCTCACAGAAAGTACTTTAAATCCAGTATGTATTTTCAAATAAACCTAAATGTTGCATTAAAATCTCATTAGCAGTACCAGTATATGTTCTAAGTATGTAAGCCTTATAGTCGTTACGTAATCATGCAACTAACAAGCAAGAATGTACACACACAATAACACTGTGACATCTGTTCACTATAACAATGCATTCGTAATTTATAGCAAAGACTAAGTTAAAAAGCAGATTATCTCTCAATAAATGGTTTTACATGTGAAATGTGGTGTAAACCTTGACTCTTCCTAGTACGGAGTGTTTCAACTTCGACGCAATCATCATGTGGTATACGTTGGTAAAGAATACTGGAATTTTTCTCAAGGTTAGCGTCTATGTTATTTTTCTCTGAGCCAGCCGGCGCACGTGGCTGCCTGCGGCGCGAGTCATTGTCTGTATCTTTGTTGGCGCGCATCGTTATTGGGATATGGAGGTCTAACTTCCACAAATTCACCTTGTCGAGGGGGCCCTGCTCTGTTTAAATCCCGCCAGTTCTGATAAAATTCAGGTCTGCCGTTACGATTATATCGTCTGTCGTCATGTCTGTAGTTCCTGTAGTTTCTTTCATGTTGGTTAAGTGGTGGAGAATTTCTCCCTGAATTATCACTGCACGGTGGACCGTTGCGTCTGAAGTTATTCTGTCTCCCGTGATAATAATAGTTCTGGTTGCCATATTGTCTGTTTCTATGATTGTCTCTGTCATATTCATTACTTCGGAAATGCGATCTTTCTCTGTATCTATTATTACTCTGCCAACGGTTGTCATACGGGTGGTGTCTGTTTTGGTCACGATTTGTGTTGTGAGAAGAGCCTTGTCGTGTCCAGTTATTATTTCTTTCATCGTGGAATTGTGACGCATGTGACCTGTAATTGTTGTGCTCGTGTTTTCGTGTCCCGCTATTGTCATGGTCAATTTCTAATTCTTGTAAGAGTCCCTGAAAAGCTTCAATGTCATCTTTGCAACGCCCTGTCAAAATAATATTTCTTAAATGTTCAGGTAGTTTGATTAAGCAAATGCGGATGAGTTCTGAGGGGCTGTATGGGTTTGACAGGTACTGATTCTTGTGCAACATGTCTTCAAAATATTTCACAAGACTGGAAAATTCAGATTGTTCGAAATGTTTCATCATTATGATGCTATGTTTTACTCGGTCTTGTGTAGCTTCAGACCAATATGCTGAGAGGAAGGCATGATAAAATTCTCCTTCACTGTAACAATCGTGAATGACCGATCGCATTCTTTCAGCTGGTTCATTCTCTAAGTAGCCACACATAAATTCTAATCTGTGCTCTAAAGACCAGTTGGGAGGAAAACAATAAGAGAGTTGATGGAGCCACGCTTGTGGATGAATGTCGTTGCTAGAATTCTTAAATGTTTTGAATTTACGTGTAGTAAGGAACAGCTTATAGTCAAAATCATCGTGTCGGCAAGTTGCAGATCGCTCATTGTTACGTCGTTTCGGCAGTTCCATTTCAAAATTCAATGCGCCTTGCCAATTTCTTTCATAATTTCCGAAGTGTCCTCTGTTATTATTTTGTGGTTGTTCCGTATTTCTATGTCCCCCTGCCCATACTGGAGTGCGAGTGTCCTCTGAAATATGTAATTCTTGTATTACTTGTGCCAACTGATCTTGTACTTCCCGGATTTCTCTTTTGTACAGTGTATTGATTTGATTTTGATTTTGTTTGAATTTTCTAATTTGTTCATATTCTTCAGTGTCAGTGAAGGCTACAGGTCTTGTGTCATTCAGATCATCATCTACCTTTGTAGGTAAGTTAGTGAACTGATCTGAAAGTTCGGCTACTTTATCCAATAGTGAAATTATTTCCTCTGTGTGTTTTTCTGAACCAAGTTTCAGAGTGTCCATTTGTGTTGAAATCGTACCTACTGTGTTCTTTAAGTTTTCCTGAGTGTTTGCAAGTAGCGTATCCGAATCGATAGATGCAACTGAGTCAATTTTAGCCCACAACGTCTCATGATCTTCATGAACAATGGTTTGCATTTCTTTTATGGCTGCTTCGTGATTCTGTAATGCATTTGCATGACGCGAAAAAATAAGTTGGAAATGCTCACAAATTTGTGTTTTTACGTCATTACAGACTTTTTGGCATTTCGATTCAATGTTATGTAACTCAGTAGTTAAATCTTCACGTATTTGTTCAAGTGTGGTGTCTAACTTTTGAAGCTTTTGCTGTGATTGTCTCTGATTTTGTTCCATTGTGTCTAACTTTTGAAGATTTTGTTCCATTGTGTCTAACTTTTGAAGATTGTGTTCCATTTGTTTCTGATTTTGTTCAAGCGTTGTGTCTAACTTTTGTGGCCTTTGTCCCATTTGTTGCATTAACTGTAATAACAGTGCACTGGTGTCTGAAACATGTTCCTCAGTGCTATTCGGCAGTGCATTTGAACTGGCAATATTCGCATTTTGAAAAGCAGAAAATGTGTCTTGATTTATTTGAAAAAATGGTGAGGACGCAAAACCTGAATCTACAGTATTTGCAAGATTGTGTCCTGTCATTTCAGAATCCTGAGGCGAGCTGTTGCCGACCGATCGATCGATAATGCTTCCCTCTTCACTACTTGTTTCACTGTCTACACCATTATTTGCCATCCGCTCCATTTCCCTATGCACTATTACCAAATTACTACTTTGAACATTAGTTAATTCATTACACGGTGGCGCTAACACACTGCTTTTGTCTTCACTGTCATTTCTCAGTTTACTTTGGAGCCTAGTATTACGTTTTTCACACGCCATTATTGTCACAATATTTCACACGACAACACAGAAAAACACAATTTGAAGACCAAAAATAAGAGAACACATTAACATAGCACTGAAAATAATATCTAGTTAATTGGAAGTGCAGCTGCGAAATACTTGGTGCAAATCTACATGCATGCCACAACTGTTTTACTGTACAACAATGAAAGACTGCAACTACAAAGGAGATTCTCTACAATGACGCACTAGCAATGAACAAAAGCTACACTAATTACACAAACTACAAGAAAAAATCAGAAGATTCCAGTGAGGTGTCCTGGCAGGGTCGCCATATGAAACGTCCCCTTTGAAAAATTATACATGACTGTGCTTAAACTGACACAATATTTTTTTTAGCGCAACGCAATCTGACTTTCAATAATCCCTACAAAAGAATGGCCCTGACTAACATTAACCTATACCTTTCACAAATCACTTACCTCACAAAAATCTTCGTTACTCGAACTACTGCAGTACAGCGAGCGCCACTACTGCCAGCTAAATAAAAGATTCAAACTACTGAAGGCACTAACTACTGATAGGCATAGTTAGCAAATGAAAGATTTTAATAGAGAACAAACAATGTATTTACCTCAATAGTGTTGAAAAATCATAATATACATAGCAGTTCATGACATCCAGTCTTACAAATTTCAAAACTCCGCCATTTCTCTCCCCACATCCACCACTGCTGGCGGCTCACCTCCAACTGCGCAATGCTACGCGCTGTTCACATCCAGCTGCCCAACACTACAATCGCAGATAACAATGCAAACTAGCCACAGACTGCACACAGCACAGTGATTTTCATACAGAGCGCTACGTAACGTGCCAATAAGAAAACATAAACAGCCTACTTACAAAGGACAACTCAAATAAACGGGACGTGGTCCTACGATATTCAGTTAAAATACAGACAGGTAATATCCTTACCAACTACAGTGAATTTACACTGAGAGCGTAACGAGAATGAAAGCAAAATTCTCAAATTAAACAGTCATCAAAGATACGCGAAAAATTAGTCTACTTCACAAATGCAGTACACGAAATATTCGCCAATACAAAACAATGCGGACTACAACATTATGGCCGGCCAGTGTGGTCGAGCGGTTCTAGGCGCTACAGTCTGGAACCGCGCGACCGCTACGGTCGCAGGTTCGAATCCTGCCTCGGGCATGGATGTGTGTGATGTCCTTAGGTTAGTTAGGTTTAAGTAGTTCTAAGTTCTAGGCGACTGATGACATCAGAAGTTAAGTCAGTGTTCAGAGCCATTTGAACCAATCCTATCTCGTGTTGATTCCACGTGTCGCAGCACTATTCGAAAACAGGACGGACAAGCCTACCGTAGGCAGTCTCTTTAATAGATCTGTTGCATTTTCTAAGTGCTCTACCAATAAGTCACAGTCTTTGTTTCCACACAAAATTTAAGTACATAGTAATTGTAATTCCTAGGTATTTAGTTGATTTACCGCCTTCGGATTTGACTGATTTATCGTGTTACCAAAGTTTAACGGATTCCTTTTAGCACTCATGTGGATGACCTCACAATTTTCATTATTCAGGGGCAATTTTCAATTGTAGCCCCATCTCTTATAAATCGTTTTGCAAATTGCTTTCGTCTTCTGATGACTTTACTAGACGATAAACGTCAGCATCATTTGCAAACAATCTAAGACGGCTGCTCAGATTGTCTTCTACATAGATAGAATGCATAGATAATGAACAGCAAAGGGGAACGCCAGAAACCACTTCTGTCAATTACTACGAATTGTGATTAGATTAGATTAATTATTCATTTCATAGACACACAAAAGAGGAGATCCTCCTGGGTGTCTAACATGTGAGATAAACACATTACGAAAATGAAATTAGAAAAACGTGAGAGTCATTAATTTTAATGATCCTCAGTCAATAAACAGTAAAATTATGTACATGAATTAAAATTAAGCTTCTAATATTTTTAGGTTTAATACTTACATCTTCTTTCATTAAATCCATCATTCACACAATAGCTAGTTACTTGGCTGTTACAACCAAGTATTGTCAAAAATTAAAGTAAATTATTCACTGCAATGATCATTTAAGAACAGTCAAATTATGTACAAGATTTAAAATTAAACTTCCACTATTTACAGACTTTAGACTTACATCTGCTTTCCATACATCCACCATTCACACAGTAGGGAATTACTTGGCTGTTACAACCAAGTATTGTCAAAAATTAATGTATAATAAATTTTCATTAAAATGGTCTACTGCACTTGATGAGAAATTAATGGATGGAACAGAAGGAGTTGGCCACCAAAAATTCTTTTAAATTACGTTTAAATTGTGCCTTGTCTGAAACTAAACTGTTAACGGTTGCTGGTAACTTATCGAAAATATGCGTTGCTGAATACTGGACGCCTTTCTAGGCAAGAGTAAGTGATTTTAAATCTTTATGTATATTCCAGAATGAGATTTTCACTCTGCAGCGGAGTGTGCGCTGATATGAAAGTTCCTGGCAGATTAAAACTGTGTGCCGGACCGAGACTCGAACTCTGGACCATTGCCTTTCGCGGGCAAGTTCTCTACCAACTGAGCTACCCAAGCACGACTCACGCCCGGCCCTCACAGCTTCACTTCTGCCAGTATCTCTTCTCCTACCTTCCAAACTTTACAGAAGCTCTCCTGTGAACCTTGCAGAACTAGCACTCCTGAAAGAAAGGATACTGCGGAGACATGGCTTAGCCACATCCTGGGGAATGTTTCCAGAATGAGATTTCCACTCTGCAGCGGAGTGTGCGCTAATATGAAAATTCCTGGCAGATTAAAACCGTGTGCCGGACCGAGACTCGAACTCGGGACCTTTGCCTTTCGCGGGCAAGTGCTCTACCACCTGAGCTACCCAAGCACTTGCCCGCGAAAGGCAAAGGTCCCGAGTTCGAGTCTCGGTCCGGTACAGAGTTTTAATCTGCCAGGGAGTTTCGTTTTATGTATATTGTTCTTACTCCTTCCCAACAGGAAATCACGAATCCATAGTCGAAGAGGAGAGCATTTCCGTGTGACCGTGAGACAGCCAGCAACTTGCGCGTCACCCTGTGGTTTGCCCCCAGCGCGCTGTGAATTTTTATACACCCGATCGCAGTTTATGCGTTGTCCCCCGTCTTTTTCTCCGTGACGCACCGCCGCTGCGCCGCTTCCCCGCGACATCTCGATCTCTTTCCCCCACCCCTCCCCCCTTTCCACCTCCCCCACTTTCTTTTTTAAACTCCAGATGAGGACCGGCCGCGCTCAATACGTAGTCGGCCTGAATATCTGAATATTTATTTGCGACGCCCTCTTGCAGATAATGCCCTATAGGCCAGAATGCGACTTCACAAAACATTTAGCGGCAGGAAAATTGCTTCACTTGCGTCGCCGGATGTGCCTTCCGTGACAGAAAAAAACTGAAATTCAAAATAAAAATTCTAGTGAGTGCAGGAACTGTACGCAACTTGTAAGTAGGCTGTGTAGGTTTTTTTTATTGGTAACGCCACGTAGCGCTCTGTATGAAAATCACTGGCTGTGCTGTGTGCAGTCTGTGGCTGGTTTGCATTGTTGTTGGCTATTGTAGTGTTGGGCAGCTGGATGTTAACAGCGCGTAGCGTTGCGCAGTTGGAGGTGAGCCGCCAGAAGTGGTGGATGTGGGGAGAGAAATGGCGTAGTTTTGAAATTTGTAAGACTGGATGTCATGAATTACTATATATATTATGACTTTAGAACACTATTAAGGTAAATACATTGTTTGTTCTCTATTAAAATCTTTACTACACTACACTATTGGCTATTACAATTGCTACACCACGAAGATGTGCTACAGATGCGAAATTTAACCGACAAGAAGAAGATGCTGTGATATGCAAATGATTAGCTTTCCAGACATTCACAGAAGGTTGGCGCCGGTGGCGACACCTACAAAATGAGGATAGTTTCCAACCGATTTCTCATACACAAACAGCAGTTGACCGGCGTTGCCTGGTGAAACGCTGTTGTGATTCCTCGTGTAAGGAGGAGAAATGCGTACCATAACGTTTCCGACTTTGATAAAGGTCGGATTGTAGCCTATCGCGATAGCGGTTTATCGTATCGCGACATTGCTGCTCGCGTTGGTCGAGATCCAATGACTGTTAGCAGAATATGGAATCGGTGCGTTCAGGAGGGTAATACGGAACGCCGTGCTGGATCCCAACGGCCTCGTATCACTAGCAGTAGAGATGACAGGCATCTTATCCGCATGACTGTAACGGATCGTGCAGCCACGTCTCCCTGAGTCAACAGATGGGGACTTTGCAAGACAACAACCATCTGCAAGAACACTTCGACGACGTTTGCAGCAGCATGGACTATCAGCTGGGAGACCGTGGTTGCGATTACCCTTGACGCTGTATCACAGTCAAGAGTACCTGCGATGGTGTACTAAACCACGAACCTGGGTGCACGAATGGCAAAACGTCATTTTTTCGGATGAATGCAGGTTCTGTTTACAGCATCATGATGGTCGCATCCGTGTTTCGCGACATCGCGGTGAAAGCATATTGGAAGCGTGTATTCGTCATTGCCATACTGGCGTATCACGAGACGTGATGGTATGGGGGTGCCATTGGTTAAACGTCTCAGTCATCTCTTGTTCGCGCTGACGGCACTTTGAACAGTGGACGTTACATTTCAGATGTGCTACGACCCGTGACTCTACCCTTCATTCAATCCCTGCGAAACCCTACATTTCAGCAGGATAATGCACGACCGCATGTTCCAGGTCCTGTACGGGCCATTCTGGATACAGAAAATGTTCGACTGCTATCCTGGCCAGCACATTCTTGAGATCTCTCACCAATTGAAAACGTCTGGTCAATGGTGGCCGAGCAACTGGCTCGTCACAATACGCCAGTCACTACTCTTGATGAACTGTGGTATCGTGTTCAAGCTGCATGGGCAGCAGTACACGCCATCCAAGCTCTCTTTGACTCAATGCCCAGGCGTATCAAGGCCGTTATTACAGCCACAGGTGGTTGGGTGTTCTGGGTACTGATTTCTCAGGATCTATGCACCCAAATTGCGTGAAAATGTAATCACATGTCAGTTCTAGTATAATATATTTGTCTTATGAATACCTGTTTATCATTTGCATTTCTTCTTGGTATAGCAATTTTAATGGCCAATAGTGTTGTTAGATGGAAGCTACGGAGATAACGTATTCACTTATGCGGTGGGCCAACGAAATAAACTATGATGGCTCCTCTGGCGAGGATTTTCTTTAGAAGGATGATTCCCGTGAGGTAAAAATTTTTACTAAAAACGGAGAAAACGAATAACATAGGGATGAAACTAGTCAACGATATCATTAAAGAGTCAAAACGCGAACAGTTAATCCACAATCGTGAAACACTCACTTTTTTTATGTGTATAGACTGAAGCAGCAAATGAAAATTTGTACCAATGCTAAGAATCGAACCTGGGTCCGCTGCTTACTAGGCAGATTTGTTAGCCAATAAGCCACGTGCAGTTGTCTGCAGCTCTGTGTCAAGGTGGCTTCGCGGGATAGCGGTGCGGTCTGAGGCGTCTTTTCACGGTTCGTGCGGATCCCAACATCGGAGGTTCGAGTGCTCCCTCGGGCACGGGTGAGTGTTTTGCCCTTAGCTTAGTTAGTTTAAGTTAGTTTAATTACTGTGTCAGCCTAGGGGTCGATGACCTCAGCAGTTTGCTCCCATAGTCCTTACCACAAATATCCAATTTTCGAGGTGGCTTAGTGGCTAACGCACCTGTGTAGCATGCAAGAGTGCTGGGTTAGATTTCTGGCATTGGTACAAATTTTCACTCGCCGCTTCAGTCTACGTACATAAAATCGTATCTGTGTGAGACCAGTTAATGTCTCTGAAACATTGTCATGTCATTTTTTTTATTATTGCTTGCCTGGCGGTATCCCGAAACAGCTGTTATATGTCAATTATTATTGTTTCTTGTCTCTTGTTATTAAAACGTAAGACTGCTTTCCACCAGCTACATTTCGCTTTATTTATCTTCAGTTGCATGTCTGAAAGTATGAGATACATAACAGATTTCTATACTTTTCTTTATACAGGGTGTTATAAAAAGGTACGGCAAACTTTCAGGAAACATTCCTCACACACAAATAAAGAAAGGATATTATCTCGACATGTGTCCGGAAACGCGTAATTTCCATGTTAGAGCTCATTTTAGTTTCGTCAGTATGTACTGTACTACCTCGAGTCACCGCCAGTTGGCCCAATTGAAGGAAGGTAATGTAGATTTCGGTGCTTGTGTTGACATGCTACTCATTGCTCTACAGTACTAGCATCAAGCACATCAGTACGTAGCATCAACAGATTCATCACGAACGTGGTTTTGGAGTCAGTGCGATGTTTACAAATGCGGAGTCGGCAGATGCCCGTTTGATGTATGGATTAGCACGGGGAAATAGCCGTGGCGCAGTACGTTTGTGTCGAGAAAGATTTCCAGAACGAAAGTGTCCCGACAGGAAGACGTTCGAAGCAATGGATAGGCGTCTTAGGGAGCACGGAGCATTCCAGCCTATGACTCGCGACTGGGGAAGACCTAGAACGACGAGGAAACCTGCATGGGACGAGGCAATTCTTCATGCAGTTGACGATAACCCTAATGTCAGCTTCGGAGAAGTTGCTGCTGTACAAGATAACGTTGACCACGTCACTGTATGGAGAGTGCTACGGGAGAACCAGTTGTTTCCGTACCATGTACAGCGTGTGCAGGCACTATCAGCAGCTAATTGGCCTCCACGGGTACACTTCTGCGAATGGTTCATCCAACAATGTGTCAATCCTCATTTCTCTTTACGGATGAGGCATCATTCCAACGTGATCAAATTGTAAATTTTCACAATCAACATGTGTGGGCTGACGAGAATCCGAACGCAATTGTGCAATCACGTCATCAACACAGATTTTGTGTGAACGTTTGGCCAGGCATTGTTGGTGATGTCTTGATTGGGTCCCATGTTCTTCCATCTACGCTCAATGGAGCAAGTTATCATGATTTCATACGGGATACTCTACGTGTGCTGCTAGAACGTGTGTCTTTACATCACAACATGTGGTTCATGCACGATGGAGCTCCTGCACATTTCAGTCGAAGTGTTCGTACACTTCTCAACAACAGATTCGGTGACCGATGGATTGGTAGAGGCGGACCAATTCCATGGCCTCCACGATCTCCTGACCTCAACCCTCTTGACTTTCATTTATGGGGGTATTTGAAAGCTCTTGTCTACGCAACCCCGGTACCAAATGTAGAGACTGTTCGTGCTCGTATTGTGGATGGCTGTGATACAATACGCCATTCTCCAAGGCTGCACCAGTGCATCAGGGATTCCATGCGACGGAGGGCGGATGCATGTATCCTCGCTAACGGAGGACATTTTCAACATTTCCCGTAACAAAGTGTTTGAAATCGCGCTGGTACGTTCTGTTGCTGTGTGTTTCCATTCCATGATTAATGCGATTTGAAGATAAGTAATAAAATGAGTTCGAACATGGAAAGTAAGCGTTTCCGGACACATGTCCACATAACATATTTTCTTTCTTTGTTTGTGAGGAATGTTTCCTGAAAGTTTGGCCGTACCTTTTTGTAACACCCTGTAGATATGTCGTACATATCATTATACGCAGAAGGAGCCATATAATTGTGTAAGTAGGCTGTTTAGATTCTTATATTGGTAACGCCACCGCCACGTAGCGCTCTGAATGAAAATCACTGGCTGTGTTGTGTGCAGTCTGTGTCTAGGTGGCATTGTTGGAATTTGCTATGGTAGTGTTGGGCAGTTGGCTGTTAACAGCGCGTAGCGCTGGACAGTTGGAGGTGAACCGCCAGCAGTGGTGGATGTGGGGAGAGAGATGGCGGACGATCTGGACGTCTGTCCATCAGAAAGAGTAAATTTTTAATATTGGATGTCATGGACTGATATATATATTATGACTTTTGAACACTATTAAGGTAAATACATTGTTTCTTCTGTATCAAAATCTTTCATTTGCTAACTATGCCTATCAGTAGTTAGTGCCTTCAGTAGTTAGAATCTTTTATTTAGCCGGCAGTAGTGGCGCTCGCTGTATTGCAGTAGTTCGAGTAACGAAGATTTTTGTGAGGTAAGTGATATGTGAAACGTATAGGTTAATGTTAGTCAGGGCCATTCTTTTGTGGGGATTACTGAAAGTCAGATTGCGTTGCGCTAAAAATATTGTGTGTCAGTTTAGTGTTGATCAGAATAGGTAAATAGCGAAATGTCTGAGTACGTTCAGTTCTGCTCAGCTGTTTGAAAATCAAATAATGTAAGAGCTTTATCAGCACAATAATTCATTGATTTTTCTAAGAAGACGTTTCAACTGGATCCGTGAATCAATCGTCCTGAACTGGGACTGTTGCAATACTATTTGATTCACGGATCCAGTCATATGGCTCCTTCAGTGTATCGCGTTTTTACGACCATGACAAGTGGGGCCTGAAGATGGCATCAATGTAATGCCGAAACTGGTAGCACACAGAAGATCATAAAATAAAATAAACTTCTACAAATCATACGGCTATTGGTAAATTATGGCATCAAGATTAAACACGACCGAGGTCAGTCGGTCCAGCAGGCGCCCAAGTCCAGTGATGTACGACTCTCTCCATATTCCTGGAAGTGTTTGCCCCCCCCCCCCTCCCCCGCGGAAAACGCAGTGTGTCGCGTCCTCCGGTGCTCGTCTCGCACAGGGGAGTAACAGAGAAAACCAAAAGCAAGACCACATACATTTCTCAACATGCATAGCAATTTGAGCTCTCAGTACAAATACTCTCATCAGAATAAACTTGTTCGGCCCGTTCCCACCGTGAAATGAGAGTCGACATGCGAAAAAAAAAACATAGAACCTCTCAGCGGTAGTTTTTCACACATCTCAATGTTTATGACGCCATATGCCCTGAGCTAACAAGGGGAGCCCGCCAATTGTGAAATTCAGATTCGATTCATACTGCGCATAATAAATGCTCATGGCCAGAGGTGTAATGTGGCAAAGCACCAAGATGCACTTCTCAGCCATTGTCGAGAAAATCGACAGTTAAAAGAAACCGCTGCGGTGAAATACTCTCTACGATTAATAATTTTCTACAGCATCGTGGCGCAGCGGTAAGCGCTCGGGATCGTAATCCGAAGGTCACCGGATAGAATCTCGCGCCATGCATTCTTTTTTTTTTTTAGTATCTGTTTTTTGTAATTCAAATGTGTGTATACACACACACATATATATATATATATATATATATATATATATATATATATATTCCCGGCAATCTGTTGCAACAATTATGCATATAATAAGTTGTCGAAAGTCGTTTGTCGTGGAAAAACTGGCGACTTCGAACATCATGATGTTTTCCGCAAACAAAGTTGTATTTCACAAATGTTATTAATTGTCCTCATAATGTTAACCACGTATAGTTAACGGAAGACGTAGAAACGATATTCCGAAACGAATACATATAGCGTAAGTCAAACATTCGAATTAGAATAGAGACCCCACGAACACAAATTTGCTGTGGCAGGTATGAAATATAAACTCCGTTACTCGCTCGTTACACTTGACTGACAGATGTTGAATGGGCCGAAACGAGCCGCCGCATAGCAGCGTAGTTGCCTGCTAACTTCGAAAGAAGGTAGATGCGGTCCCTAGCGCAACTTATAACATCGTCGAAAATTGGTGCGGACGTGAAAGCTTTGGTACACCCTGTTAAACAAACGGAAAAATGGAGGCGGTACAATTGGAGAGCGATCTGCCTTCACCAACATGCATAAGAAATTCACTAATAGTATATATATATATATATATATATATATATATATATATATATATATATAAATTACAAAAAACTAATAATAAAAAAATTGCATGGGGCGAGATTCGATCCCGCGACCTTTGGGTTACGAACCGGAGCGCTTACCGCTGCGCCAAATACGCTGTAGATAATTATTAATCGTAGAGAGTATTTCACCGCAGCGGTTTCTTTTAACCGTCGATTTTCTCGACAACGGCTGAGAAGTGCATCTTGGTGCTTTGCCACATTACACCTCTGGCCATGAGCTTTTATTATGCGCAGTATGAATCGAATCTGATTTTCACAATTGGCGGCCTCCCCTTGTAAGAGTCACGCAATGATGTATTTCTTTGGTAAATTGAACGTCCTATTTCAATACCATCTGCAAAGCGTGTCGAGAATACATTTAGTAGCCGGCCACAGTGGCCGAGCGGTTCTAGGTGCTCAGTCCAGAACCGCGCGACTGCTACGGTCGCAGGTTCGAATCCTGCCTCAGGCATGGATATGTGTGGTGTCCTCAGGTTAGTTAGGTTTAAGTAGTTCTAAGTTCTAGGGGACTGATGACCACAGACGTTAAGTCCCATATGGAGAGGTGTGTTGGTGCATGTCAGAGTACGGTGCAGCGAATAAGTGTGCAGACGATTTCAGGCGTGCTAATGGTGACTGTGTGTTGAAAATGACTCAAAGGACACATATTGATGACATTATGAGGCGTAGAATACAAGGGTGACTGGAGGCTGGTGAAACACAGCAAGTCGTAGCACAGGCCCTCCGTGTGCCCTAAAGTGTGATCTCAAGATTATGGCAACGATTCCAGCAGACAGGAAACGTGTCCAGGCGCTACAGTACGGGACGTCTACAGTGTACAGCACCACAAGAAGACCGATATCTTACCATCAGTGCCCGCAGACGGCCACGGAGTACTGCAGGTAGCCTTGCTCGGGGCCTTACCGCAGCCACTGCAACAGTTATCTCCAGACACACAGACTACAGACGACTGAACAGACACGGTTTATTCGCCTGGAGACCTGCAAGGTGCATTCCACTGGCCCCTGATCACACGAGAGCTCGTAAAGCCTGGTGTCAAGAACACAGTACATGGTGATTGGAACAGTGAACCAGGTTATGTTCACAGATGAGTCCAGGTATAGTCCAAACAGCGGTTCTCTCAGGGTTTTCATCTGGCGTGAGCCAGGAACAAGATACCAACCCCTTAATGTCCTTGAAAGGGACCTGTATGGAGGTCGTGGTTTGATGGTGTGGGGTGGGATTATGATTGGTGCACGTACACCCCTGCACATCGTTGACAGAGGAACTGTAACAGGTCAGATGTATCGGGACGTCATTTTGCACCAGTATGTCCGCCTTGTGGGCCCCACCTTCCTCCTGATGGATGATAACGCACGACCCCACTGAGCTACCATCGTGGAGGAGTACCTTGAAACAGAAGATATCAGGCGAATGGAGTGGCCTGCCTGTTCTCCAGACCTAAACCCTATCGAGCACTTCTGGGATGCTCTTGGTCTACATATCGCTGCACGTCTTCAAACCCCTAGGACACTTCAGGAGCTCCGACACGCACTGGTGCAAGAGTGGGAGGCTGTACCCCAGCAGCTGCTCGACCACCTGATCCAGAGTATGCCAACCCGTTGTGCGGCCTGTGTATGTGTGCATGGTCATCATATCCCATATTGATGTCGGGGTACATGCACAGGAAACAGTGGCGTTTTGCAGCCCATGTGTTTCGGGACGGTTTCCTCAATTTATCACCAATACTGTGGACTTACAGATCTGTGGCGTGTGTGTTCCCTATGTGCCTATGCTATTAGCGCCAGTTTTGTGTGGGGCAATTATCCTTAATTTATGAGCATGAGTGTATATAGGTCTTCGATCGTCCAGGGCAACATCCTCCAGTAATACAGGTGTATTGTTTGTGTATTGTGTATTGAACCGGTGACCTAGAAACTACGGAGAGGGTTCGTACCGCCGTAGCCCTCAGTGGTTCACAACCCCACAACAGGCCACATCTGTCCACCCACCCACCGCCGCCCCACATGGAACCTAGGTTTATTGGTTGGTTCTGCCCCCAGTGGACCCTCCCTCCTTCCCCCCCCCCCCCCCCCCGGGAGGTCCTCATGCCAGCCGAGTGTAACCCTAAATTTTGCGTGGTAGAGTAATTATGGTGTACGCGCACGTGGAGACAGTGTTTGCGCAGCAATCGCCGGCATAGTGTAACTCAGGTGGAATAAGGAGAACCAGCCCGCATTCGCCGAAGCAGATGGAAAACCGCACACCGGACCTCGACACTAATCCGCCAGGCGGATTCGTGCCGGGGACCGGAACGTCTTCCCGCTCGGGAAACAGCGCGTTAGACTGCGCGGTTTGCCGGGCGGGCTAGTAATGCCGGTAGATCTTGACACAAAATTTTCGATATTTGCGTCCACCCAATGTGTCGCCGATAACATATAGACCAGTGACATTGTTCTTCATGATGCCACACCATAGGTTAACCGACCAGTGCAAGTTATGACACGGTTTGTGAATGTAGACTCATCAGAAAATAGCAGTGCGTTCACAATCTCGTAAGAGAACGCACGAGAGCGAGGTTTCGCGGGAAATGCTCGGCGTACAAGGCAACAGCAGCCTCAACATTTCTCCTACACTCTCTGTAACTCAGGATCATTTCAATGTTTTAGCATATTACGAGGGCAGTTCAATAAGTAATGCAACACATTTTTTTTTCTCGGCCAATTTTGGTTGAAAAAACCGGAGATTTCTTGTGGAATATTTTCAAACATTCCCGCTTCGTCTCGTATAGTTTCATTGACTTCCGACAGGTGGCAGCGCTGTACGGAGCTGTTAAAATGGCGTCTGTAACAGATGTGCGTTGCAAACAACGGGCAGTGATCGAGTTTCTTTTGGCGGAAAACCAGGGCATCTCAGATATTCATAGGCGCTTGCAGAATGTCTACGGTGATCTGGCAGTGGACAAAAGCACGGTGAGTCGTTGGGCAAAGCGTGTGTCATCATCGCCGCAAGGTCAAGCAAGACTGTCTGATCTCCCGCGTGCGGGCCGGCCGTGCACAGCTGTGACTCCTGCAATGGCGGAGCGTGCGAACACACTCGTTCGAGATGATCGACGGATCACCATCAAACAACTCAGTGCTCAACTTGACATCTCTGTTGGTAGTGCTGTCATAATTGTTCACCAGTTGGGATTTACAAAGGTTTGTTCCCGCTGGGTCCCTCGTTGTCTAACCGAACACCATAAAGAGCAAAGGAGAACCATCTGTGCGGAATTGCTTGCTCGTCATGAGGCTGAGGGTGACAATTTCTCGTTAAAGATTGTTACAGGCGATGAAACATGGGTTCATCACTTCGAACCTGAAACAAAACGGCAATCAATGGAGTGGCGCCACACCCACTCCCCTACCAAGAAAAAGTTTAAAGCCATACCCTCAGCCGGTAAAGTCATGGTTACAGTCTTCTGGGACGCTGAAGGGGTTATTCTGTTCGATGTCCTTCCCCATGGTCAAACGATCAACTCTGAAGTGTATTGTGCTACTCTTCAGAAATTGAAGAAACGACTTCAGCGTGTTCGTAGGCACAAAAATCAGAACGAACTTCTCCTTCTTCATGACAACGCAAGACCTCACACAAGTCTTCGCACCCGAGAGGAGCTCACAAAACTTCAGTGGACTGCTCTTCCTCATGCACCCTACAGCCCCGACCTCGCACCGTCGGATTTCCATATGTTTGGTCCAATGAAGGACGCAATCCGTGGGAGGCACTACGCGGATGATGAAGAAGTTATTGATGCAGTACGACGTTGGCTCCGACATCGACCGGTGGAATGGTACCGTGCAGGCATACAGGCCCTCATTTCAAGGTGGCGTAAGGCCGTAGCATTGAATGGAGATTACGTTGAAAAATAGTGTTGTGTAGCTAAAAGATTGGGGAATAACCTGGTGTATTTCGATGCTGAATAAAACAACCCCTGTTTCAGAAAAAAAATGTGTTGCATTACTTATTGAACTGCCCTCGTAGATCCTTTGGAATGACCTGTTTAGGCCAACTAACAATTTTTACAGCTGGCACACCAAGATCAGTGTCATAAACTGGTAATTTTTCAGGCCAAGAAACCCATATGTGCACGCCACAAATACTGTGCAACCCATGTAGCTGCTTCCTGTGTGTAGTGCACCCCCGATCTGTACAACCTTCCACCCCATAGCGTAGGTCGAGGAATTTATAACCATTTTCCTCACAGAGCCTCTGGTTTAGATTCTCCACTCGACTCCAAACCAGAGGACCTAAGTCCACCCTCGATGATGATGATGATCTACCGTACTGGGAGGAGCGTGGGGGACAATGCGGGAGAGCCGCACCGCCGACTAGGCTAGGTCCTAGCGGAGGTGGCTTGCCATTTCCACTGCCACTGCCTTCCACCCCGGGTACGATGCTGCAATCTCCATTGATCTTTATTTTACAATTTCCATTACCAATCTTGGCCCATATAAATAGGTACTCATCTGCATTTAATTTTTTCTTCTTTCTTGTACTCAACACAAATGGCATACTAGGAACAAGTGTCCCATAAGGCTGTTTAGCCAAAAGTCCTGTTGTCTCTGCTATACTCCATGTCTTCCATGTCAAAATATTTGCATCTGGGAAGGCTTCAAGGCCACCATAATCTGCATGGTTGCCCCATACAACAGCAAGCGTGAGCCATGTACTACCTCCAAAAACTGCTTGTACATCACATGTAAAGTTCAAATGGAGTCCACGAAACACATTTGGACCTCCAATTAATTGTTGTTTATTGAAATGTCCAGCCAAATCAATATCAATAGCCTTCAAACTGCGTGCCGCAGCAATGCCTCTTCCACGTTGATGGCGTGGTCTCTGTCGGCGCAGCGTTCGCTTTTCGTCGTTTTTTTTGTTTATTTTTGTTTGTTGTTGTTTGTTTTTATTAAAGACGATGTTAAAGAAGTGTTGTTATCTTTAGTTATTTATTATGGTGGTGGTTGGTCGCGCCATACCGCTCGTGAGATTTTTTTTTTAATCAATTAAAAGTACTGTATATGTTGTTGGTTTCTAAGGTAATGTGTTATAGCCTCAATAAAATAAAAGCTTCAAAGTCCTGCTCAGACACACAGCCGAAGGCCATCCTATTGGCTGGACAGTTTAATAAACAACAACTGATTGGAGGTCCAAATGTTTTTCGAGGACTCCGCCTGAACTACATGTGATGTACAAGCTCTCTTTGGAGGTAGTACATGGCTTACACTTGCTGTTGTATGGGGCAACCACGCAGACTATGGTGGCCTTGAAGCTTTTCCAGATAATAACATATTGGCTTGGAAGACATGGAGTATAGCAGAGACAACAGGACTTTTAGCTAAAGTTCCATATGGTCACTGGTTCCCAGTATGCCACTTGTTTTGAGTACCCGAAGGAAGAAGAAATTGAATGCAGATGAGTACCTGTTTATATGGGCTAAAGTTGGTAATGGAAATTGTAAAATAAAAATTAATGGTGACTGTATGTTATATTACAGACAATAAAGTTTGTCCTACCCGAGAAACATCCTTATCTATCCAGAGCACGAAAAGCTCTCCTTGAGAGATGGAGGCCGCCTTCGCCAATTTAGTCAGCCGTCGAAAGCATCTAAGGATTTGATGGTGATGTCTGGTTTGTGGGGCGCTCAACTGCGCGGTTATCAGCGCCCATGCAAATTCCCATCCTTTGCTCAGTCCAATCTCGCCACTTTCAGGAATTATGATGAAATGATGAGGATAACACAAATACCAAGGGATCCCGAGGCAGGTGAAAGTCCCTGACCCCGACGGGAATACGTGATATGGATTTGGTAAAAAAAAAAAAAAAAAAAAAAAACCAGAGAGATTTTGACCTAGCGCACTATACACGTGACACAGGTGCATCGGGTTGTATACTACGTTTGTATTGGGTTGTCTGCTAAAAATCAGTGTGAGACATTGTCAAGATTCGAACTCTGCAGTGAGTGTGCGCTGATGTGAAACTTCCTGGCATATTAAAACTGTGTGCCAGAACGAGACTCGAACTCGGGACCTTTGCCTTTCGCGGGCAAGTGCTCTACCATCTGAGCTACCCAAACACGACTCACACCCCGTCCTCACAGCTTTACTTCTGCCAGTACCTCGTCTCCTACCTTCCAGACTTTACAGAAGCTCTCCAGCGAACCTTGCAGAACTTGCACTCCTGGAAGGAAGGACATTGCGGAGACATGGCTTAGCCACTACCTGGAGGACGTTTCCAGAATGGGATTGTCACTCTGCAGCGGTGTGCGCTGATATGAAACTTCCGGGCAGATTAAAACTGTGTGCCAGACCGAGACTCGAAGTCTGGACCTTTGCCTTTCGCGGGCAAGTACTCTACCATCTGAGCCACCCAACCACGACTCACGCCCCGTCCTCACAGTTTCATTGTCAAGTTTATTAGTCAGCCCACTTGCTAGCTGTTGTGTAGGGTACGGACGCTTTCCTGTAGGGGCTTCCATGTGCCGGAGAGTGTTTCTGGAGTAGCCCCCGTGTGCCGCACCAGCGCGGGCCGTGATGTAATGTTTGCGGTGTAGACTCCAGCGGCGGTGTAACCGATACGCGCCCTCACCCCACCCACCTCCGCCCACGCAGGCCGGAACCCGACACCGCTGCGACAACAGCCGTCGCAGCGCGGCGTCCTAACCCTTGAGCCTAGCCAGCACCGGCGGGGAGTAATATTTTAAACAGCCGGTCTCACCCACTCCGGGCGCCGTATGAGGCCGAAAGGAAGGCCACTGCCACCGGAATCGATAGTTCCGCTACGCGCAGCTTCCTACGTTTACATCTAAATGTACACAGCGCAAGACAACGTGTAAGGTGGGCATTCCATTTTCATTTTTGTAAGTTATCGATATGCACGTCAGACAGAGACCAAGTTTTGTTATGTTAAACAGTCTTTCGTCTTTTCGTGGCACAGTCCTTGCCTCTCCCCTCCCAGGGGACACCGCCTTATAGTAGGCACCTTCAGTGCCGGGCGGGAGTGTTTGCGTGCTTCGGTGAAGTCGAGATCTATGCCGGCGGTAGCATAGCTACTGGCAGGGTCTCCCAAGCCGGACTGGTCTCGACAGAGGAGCCAGACAAAGTGTGTCCCACAACATAGGGCAGGGAGGGCTCTAGAGGCGTAGTGAAGCCAGCTTCCCTAGAGGAGTAAACCTCATACAAATCCTGGTCCTCCAGGTTGGGGGTTGGGCATGGGGCTAATAACCCCATACTGTAAAAAAAGAATATTACGGAAATTCAACAGAAGCCTCGGAAACTGGATGGAAAGCATGTATCACGACCCCGGCAAAGGAAACGGATAAAGGATCTAACAGTAGCATCATGGAATGTGAGGACAATGCTTCAGCCTGAAAAAATGAAAGAAATAGCCAATGAAATTTTAAAATTCAAATATGATATTGTAGGGCTACAGGAAATAAGAGTAAAATTTGCGAAATCTCAGCGAATACGATGGCTAGGACACTTGGAGAGAATGGCAGAGGATAGAATTCCAAAGAAAATGATGAAAGGTATGATCCATTCAGTTAGGCGAAAAGGGAGACCTAGAAGAAGATGGATCGATGAGGTAATAATGGATATCAGCAATATGGGAGTCCGGGGGTGGAAAAGAGCAGCAAATAACCGAGAAGTGTGGAGGAAGATTGTTGAAGAAGCCAAGACTCACCAAGGGCTGTAGAGCTACTGAAGAAGAAGTCCTTGCCTCTCCGCAGTCTGATGGGCATATTCAGTAATGCTCTGTTGACTTGTGACTATGTTGGATTAAAGATTTACTGTAAAGGACAGCAAGGAGTGTATATATGAAAGGCGGAAAAAATATAAATTATGAATAATTAAAGAAAAGGAGAAGTCATTTTTTCAGACTGCAGCACTGCGCAGTTAGTTTGTCGGAATGATTATTGTCAGCTAGCACACTTTGTTCACTTGCTCAGAGCAGAGAGAACGACTATTCCACTTCCCTGAGTTATTAACGTATCAGCTGATGAAGCTGTTTGGTTTTTATACAAATTCTCTGTTAACATCGTATACGTTTTAAATCGTTCGCTTTGTTAAGCATATACACCGACCTTGACGCAGTGGATACATCGGTTCCCATCAGATCATCTAAGTTAGTTAGTTAGTTAGTTAGTTAGTTAGTTGCATGTTCCATTGATCAATCCCAAGGTACGGTAGCCGTTATGATGTGGAACGTGTCAAGTGCACAAGAAATGAACACATGAAACAAAATTTTGTAATATATATATATTACAATATACAGTTAACGATTAATATTTCTTTTATTTACCCCATTCCCTGAAATGGCACAAAATGCATATACTATATTTATAGATTTATTTATTCCTATTCAAGAATTCATCTATGGTATAGGAGTTGTCAAGGAGATATGATTTCAATTTATTTTGGAAGCTATTACTGCTGTCTGTCAGACACGTTATTTCATCTGGTAGTTTGTCCAAAATTTTTATAACAGCATATTTTACCCCTTTCTGTGCCAAAGATAGGTTGAGCAAAAGATAGTGTAACTGCTTCTTTTTTCTGGTATTATAATCATGAATGTCACTGCTGTTTTTAAACTGGTCCATGTTGCTGAGAACAAATTTCATTAGTGAGTAAATGTATTGTGAGGCTGTTGTAAGAATTCCCAATCTTTTAAAAAGATGCCTACTAGATTTGCGACTATGAACCCCACACATTATTCTAACCACTTTCTTTTGAACAGTGAATAATTTTCGTCTAAATGTTGAGTTACCCCAAAATATTATTCTGTGTGACATCAGAGAGTGAAAGTATGCCAAGTATGTTTGCTTACTAATTTCTATGTCCTCAAAATTGGCAATTATTCTGATCGCAAAAGTTGCTGAACCTAGGCGCTTTAGGAAACCCAAAATATGAATTTTCCAATTAAGATACTCATCTACATGAACACCCAAAAACTTAGCATGCTCTACCTGTCTACTGAATTCTATTGATATGTTATATTTATTGAAGGAACTGTACTTTTTCCAGCAGAAAATTGGATGTACAGTGTTTTTTCAAAGTTTAGAGCAAGCCCATTTGCAGAAAACCAATTAATGACTTTTTCAAAGACCTTATTTGTATCATTTTCAATTGGAATTTCTTTTACTGGATTAATAATGATGCTTGTATCATCAGCAAACAGTGTCAGTTCAGCTTCCTGTTTCAGATAGGAAGTGACATCGTTCACATATATCAAGAACAGAAGGGGACCCATGATTGAACCCTGTGGAACACCTAATGTAATTTCATCACAGTTAGATGAAGTGGCAAACTTATTTAAATCACTTGACCCATATAGAGAAGCTTTTTGCTTCCTGTTCTGTATGTATGACTTACACCACTCATATGCTATTCCATATATACCATAGAATTGTTATTTCTGTAACAATGTCATGGTTCACACTATCAAATGCTTTGGACAAGTCACAGAAAATTCCTATTGGTGACATTTTACTATTTAAAGACTGTATTATGTGGACAGTGAAATTGTATATTGCTGTCTCAGTGGAACAGCATTTTTGAAATCCGAACTGTGATTTACTAAGTATCCCATTACTGTTGAGATGGCTAACCACTCTTGAGTACATTACTTTCTCGAAGATTTTTGGGAATTCTGTAAGCAAGGATACTGGCCGATAATTATTGACATCTGTGGTGTCCCCCTTTTTGTAGAAATGGCTGACAATGGCATATTTTAACCTACGTCGAGCGTGGCCGGCATGTGCATGGGTGACCATCCGGGCCACCATGTGCTGTTGCCATTTTTCGGGGTGCACTCAGCCTCGTGATGCCAACTGAGGAGCTACTCGACCGAATAGTAGCGGCTCCGGTCAAAGAAAACCGTCAGAACGACTGGGAGAAGGGTGTGCTGACTACACTCCCTTCCTATCCGCATTCTCCACTGAGGATGACACGGCGGTCGAATGGGCCATTTGTGGCCTGAAGACCGAGTGCTTAGTGCTTTTTTTGCTAATCATAGTATTTTGCAGACCAATGTTATGTGTGAAGATCACACGAAGTTCAACTCTATCTTTTCTGAATACGTACCTCATTCTAAAATCGTTGTCTTGGAATATCATTTCAGAGGAGTAGTTACTTTCCCCATCCTACTGTTTAACGAAGGTTTATCATTGCACATTACCACATTGCACCATGTGGTATGCAACAGTTAGATTTTTTTTTTTTTTTTTTTTTTTTTTTTTTTTTGTGATGTTGCTGACACCCAAACCTGGAGATGTCAGACTCTCGGATCGGTACCAGACATTGTGTGTCGATAGAGTACCAACCAAAACTCCGATTTAGTTCGTGCTGCGTTCTGTCGTCCAGGTGAAGATGAGTAAACGGTAACTAAAAGTAACACCGGAGCTATGGAGTATAGGCAAACCGTATCTGTGAGATCTCAATGTGGAGATGCCTGGTAGGTGAGCTGTTAGCCGGCGCGGTAGCTCAGTGGTAAGGAGGGATAGCTGCTCTCCGTGACAAGAAACTGAGTGAATGGATCAACGATGAACTCGAACAAGCGTCATGGGACGTCCGCCCCGAACAAATACAACGACCAATGACGAACAAAAAAATGAGATTACAAAAAAAGAAGAAAAAGTTGGTAGACCGTCAGACGGTTATAATGGTCTCCAGTTCGAAATCCCCTATTAGTTATTTTTTTAAACAGATTACGAGTGAAATTTTTGTACAGGGTGGTCCATTGATCGTGACCGAGCCAAATATATCACGAAATAAACGTCAAACGAAAAAACTAAGAGAACAAAACTTGTCTAGCTTGAAGGGGGAAACCAGATGGCGCTATGGTTGGCCCGATAGATGGCGCTGCCATAGATCAAGCGGATATCAACTGTGTGTTTTTTTTTTAATAGGAACCCCCATTTTTATTGCATATTCGTGTAGTACGTAAAGAAATATGAATGGTTTAGTTGGTCCACTTTTTTCTCTATGTGATAGATGGCGCTGTAATAGTCGCAAACACATGGCTCACAATTTTAAACGAACAGTTGGTAACAGGTAGGTTTTTTTTTTAAAATAAAATACAGAACGTAGGTACGTTTGAACATTTTATTTCGGTTGTTCCAATGTGATGCATGGTCCTTTGTGAACTTATCATTTTACACCGTGATTACCTGGAAATACCACAGAAAGAAATGCGGGGACGTCAGATCCGGTGAACGTGCGGGCCAACTGCACGCGAGCTATGTGCCGGACATCCATCATGTTGAAAGTACATCGCCATTCTCTCATGCAGTGAAACATCTTGTAGTAACATTGGTAGTCATTACGTAGGAAATCACCATACATTGCACCATTTAGACTGACATCGATAAAATGGGGGCCAATTATCCTTCCTCCCATAATGCCGCACCAAACATTAACCCGCCAAGGTCGCTGATGTTCCACTTGTCGCAGCCATCGTGGATTTTCCGTTGCCCAATAGTGCATATTATGCCGGTTTACGTTATCGCTGTTGCTTAATGACGCTTCGTCGATAAATAGAACGCGTGCAAAAAATCTGTCATCGTCCCGTAATTTGTGCTCAGTGGCAGAACTGTACACGACGTTCAAAGTCGTCGCCATGCAATTCCTGGTGAATGGAAATATGGTACGGGTGCAGTCGATGTTGACGTAGTATTCTCAACACCGTCGTTTTTGAGATTCCCGATTCTCACGCAATTTGTCTGCTACTGATGTGCGGAGTAGCTGCGACAGCAGCTAAAACACCTAGTTAGGCATCATCACTTGTTGCAGGTCGTGATTGACGTTTCGTATATGGCTGTACACTTCCTGTTTCCTTAAATAACGTAACTATCCAGCGAACGGTCCGGACACTTGGATGATGTCGTCCAGGATACCGAGCAGCATACATAGCACAGGCCCGTTGGGCATTTTGATCACAATAGCCATACATCAACACGATATCGACCTTTTCCGCAATTGGTAAACGGTCCATCTTAACACGGGTAATGTATCACGAAGCAAATACCGCCCGCACTGGCAGAATGTTATGTGATACCACGTACTTATAAGTTTGTGACTATTACAGCGCCATCTATCATAAAGCGAAAAAAGTGGTCCAACTAAAACACTCATATTTCTTTACGTACTACACGAATATGTAATAAAAGATGGGGGTTCCTATTTTAAAAAAACGCGGTTGATATCCGTTTAACCTATGGCAGCGCCATGTAGCGGACCAACCATAGCGCCATCTGGCTAGACGAGTTTCGTTCTTTGTAGTTTTTTCGTTTGACGCTTATTTCGTGGTTATTTGGTCCGGTCACTATCAATGGACCACCCTGTATAGGTGAACATTTTTCTTCCATGTAAAAGGATGTTTCAGAGTTTGTAGCTATGTTCTTCTGGCAGTCGGCTTTCGCTTCGTTAGCTGAAAGTAGCAAACTTGTAGTGTACATTTGCATAGATAGGTGTGGTGTTATGTATACAAATGTACTCTAATGGAAAGCAGACTGCCAAAAGAACTTTGCTGCAAACATCGATACGCAGAAAAATATCCTCCCATATAACGATGTCATCATCAGTGGGTTTCGAACTCGGGACCTTTAGCACGAACTATAGCGGTGTTTTGGTTGATACTCTAACGACACACAGCATTCGCTACTGGCCTGAGTGTCTGACATCTGGAGGTTTGTGTGTGAGCCACAGCCATATAATAACTTTTAAATTAATGCAGCACCATCCAAATGCATTATTGTTTATTTAATTACGACCTGGGTTTCGGTCTTTTATGCCATTTTCAAGTGACTGAATCAATGGGATTCACATATATTGTAGGCTGGAACCCACACGGAGGTTTACCACCGGCAGCTCTTCTCGCGAATGATTCGCGACTGGAACAGGAAAGGAGTCTCCAAGTACCCTCCGCCACACACCAAAGGTGCATTGCGAAGTATACACGTGGGTGTAGAAGTGCAGAGGTCACCTCTAGTGCGCGGTCGGTACTCACGACGTGTTTGCATATTCAGCCGAGCCCCCACGGGGGCACCTGGGGTCCTCTCACGTTCACGTTTGCTCGTCACGGACAACACCTGTTCTCCGGTCGAGAACGTGACGTCTGCCTAAAGGGGAATGCGAGAGGCGGGCGGGGGAGAGGCGCAGGCAAGTCGGAGGACACGGCCGGCACGGCTGCAACAGACTCCTTCCCCCACTTTCTGCTCCCCGAGGCGGAAAGAATAAAACTTTCCTCGCGGCTTTCCCTTATTTTTTTAATATTATAAATGTATAACGCGGCGGGCCAACCTGCGCCGGATGCCCTCTTGGGCTTGCGGGCGGAATCCTTAAAATACGCGCGACGGACGCCCTCTGGCGGCTACCAACTTCCCTCTGTAGCTCTGCTCTGGCCGCCGACGAAGGCCCGAAAGAGTGCGCCGCTGCTGCTAGTGGGAGGGAAAAAGCGGGGGCCGTTGGAGGGAGATGCAGCGAGAACGCTGAACACCGCCTGCAACCCCTACTACTTCACCACCCACACATTTTTTTCTTCTTTTTCTGAAGAAGCGACCCCGTTCACCGCCCAGGGGGTGAGATGGCGAGGGGGTAGCAGGTGTAGAGGGGGGAGAGGGGGTTGTAACGGCGACTGAGATAGGGGTGCGCGGGCGGAAGGACAGGTGGCACCATCTTGCGGCAAGTGCCCCGTACTAAACGTGACTTGGCGCGGGGAAAGTTTTCCCCACACTCCGATGCCACACGGCATCTGCAACGAGCAAGAACTCCTCCAAAACAAAAAAATGAAAAGAAAAGAGTATCTTCTTTTTTTGCTTTTCGTTCTCTGTCTACTGTGGACAGAGTTATTTTTGAAAATAAAATTTGCTTCTCAGCTGCTTTAAGAAACGCACTTCTTTAGTAGACTACCACAGCTGTAATTTCGCTGAATCTGAGACCGATATTGAACCGTAAAACTACTACTGGTTCACCAAAGGTTATTAATCCCAATCAATACACAAAATGTAAAGTGGAAGTAGGTGCCAAGGAATAACTGGTGAAATCGCACACAATTTTCAGTAACACTCTTTATTCAACTTTGGTGCAAGACTTTAAGGTATTTAAAAAAGACAACAATCATTTAACAAATAAATCACAATTTTCGATTTGAAAGGACTTTTAAGAATGAGATGAGGACCGGGCGTGAGTCATGCTTCGGTAGCTCAGATGGTAGAGCACTTGCCCGCGAAAGGCAAAGCTCCCGAGTTCGAGTCTCGGTCGGGTACACAGTTTTAATCTGCCAGGAAGTTTCGTATCAGCGCACACTCCGCTGCAGAGTGAAAATCTCATTCTGGAAACATCCCCCAGGCTGTGGCTAAGCCATGTCCCCGCAGTGTCCTTTCTTTCAGGAGTGCTAGTTCTACAAGGTTTGCGGGAGAGCTTCTGTAAAGTTTGAAAGGTAGGAGACGAGATACTGGCAGAAGTACAGCTGTGAGGACCGGGCGTGAGTCGTGCTTCGGTAGCTCAGATGGTAGAGCACTTGCCCGCGAAAGGCAAAGGTCCCGAGTTCGATTCTCGGTCGGACACACAGTTTTAATCTGCCAGGAAGTTTCAGGGACTTTTAAATCATTAAATTATTATAAAAAATTTCACGGCAGTAAAAGGCAAGTACAGGCAAGCAATTTAACGTATATAACGCGACGCTGTATAATATTTCAAGCTCAGCTAAATTACAGGTGAATTTTACTCTATTCATTAAATGGCGCAGAATCTAACTTGTCTGCAACATATAAAGACAATCCTGTTTACAAAAGTTCTCAAAATAGAAAAACCAAAACGCATGAGTCATGCACACGGGGGGACACACACAGTTAATAACATTAACATTCCAAAATACATAAAAAACAAATTTTTCAAATTTCTGCCAGTTAAATTACGGCAAACACACACACATTGCTTGATTATAGCCGAATATACATAAACACAAATTTACGTAAGTTACATCTTCCAGATGAGCAGGAATTCGTTATGCAATTGACTAGTTCTAACCACGAGGCAAAAAGAAATTTTCGTCTTTCTTGGAGTACCTTTTACACGTGAGTCTAGTAATACTACACTCCTGGAAATTGAAATAAGAACACCGTGAATTCATTGTCCCAGGAAGGGGAAACTTTATTGACACATTCCTGTGGTCAGATACATCACATGATCACACTGACAGAACCACAGGCACATAGACACAGGCAAGAGAGCATGCACAATGTCGGCACTAGTACAGTGTATATCCACCTTTCGCAGCAATGCAGGCTGCTATTCTCCCATGGAGACGATCGTAGAGACGCTGGATGTAGTCATGTGGAACGGCTTGCCATGCCATTTCCACCTGGCGCCTCAGTTGGACCAGCGTTCGTGCTGGACGAGCAGACCGCGTGAGACGACGCTTCATCCAGCCCCAAACATGCTCAATGGGGGACAGATCCGGAGATCTTGCTGGCCAGGGTAGTTGACTTACACCTTCTAGAGCACGTTGGGTGGCACGGGATACATGCGGACGTGCATTGTCCTGTTGGAACAGCAAGTTCCCTTGCCGGTCTAGGAATGGTAGAACGATGGGTTCGATGACGGTTTGGATGTACCGTGCACTATTCAGTGTCCCCTCGACGATCACCAGTGGTGTACGGCCAGTGTAGGAGATCGCTCCCCACACCATGATGCCGGGTGTTGGCCCTGTGTGCCTCGGTCGTATGCAGTCCTGATTATGGTGCTCACCTGCACGGCGCCAAACACGCATACCACCATCATTGGCACCAAGGCAGAAGCGACTCTCATCGCTGAAGACGACACGTCTCCATTCGTCCCTCCATTCACGCCTGTCGCGACACCACTGGAGGCGGGCTGCACGATGTTGGGGCGTGAGCGGAAGACGGCCTAACGGTGTGCGGGACCGTAGCCCAGCTTCATGGAGACGGTTGCCAATGGTCCTCGCCGATACTCCAGGAGCAACAGTGTCCCTAATTTGCTGGGAAGTGGCGGTGCGGTCCCCTACGGCACTGCGTAGGATCCTACGGTCTTGGCGTGCATCCGTGCGTCGCTGCGGTCCGGTCCCAGGTCGACGGGCACGTGCACCTTCCGCCGACCACTGGCGACAACATCGATGTACTGTGGAGACCTCACGCCCCACGTGTTGAGCAATTCGGCTGTACGTCCACCCGGCCTCCCGCATGCCCACTATACGCCCTCGCTCAAAGTCCGTCAACTGCACATACGGTTCACGTCCACGCTGTCGCGGCATGCTACCAGTTTTAAAGACTGCGATGGAGCTCCGTATGCCACGGCAAACTGGCTGACACTGACGGCGGCGGTGCACAAATGCTGCGCAGCTAGCGCCATTCGACGGCCAACACCGCGGTTCCTGGTGTGTCCGCTGTGCCGTGCGTGTGATCATTGCTTGTACAGCCCTCTCGCAGTGTCCGGAGCAAGTATGGTGGGTCTGACACACCGGTGTCAATGTGTTCTTTTTTCCATTTTCAGGAGTGTAGTTCTGGTAGGCGAGAGAATGGATCAGGTCCTAGTGCCTTGCATTTTAAACAGTACAGTCATTGGTGCCTTAGACTTTCACAGACATGGCAGAGGCTAACAGTCGAATAAACCCGTAGGTAAGCTGGAAGGGGAAAGAAGCAATCGGAACCACAGATTTACTCTGACTCCTCCCCTTATGTCCTCAAAAGGGGACAAACGGACTACCCCTTCTAGTATTTCCACCTTCCCGCGGGTGGGCAGACGAGAATGAATGGTGGGAAACCCACAAGAAATACGGCTGGTGTAATTAATAGGAATAAATAAATTGAATTCAATTAAACTTCATAAAACTTCATACAATCAATACTCAACTTCTGGTGCGTTACGACTCCCAGGACTGAACCAACGCAGCAAATGCTCTGCCGAGCAGCCCGCTGCCAGCCTTTTCAACGGACGCAGGAAGGCGCGCCGATTTTCAGAACCTCCTCGCCGGTCGACAGCATACGGCCGAACTGCATATTAGGCCCCTCGCGGACCCACGCTCTGGGAGACTCCTTTCGCGACGAGCAGTTAACCCCCCAACCACGGAGCCGCTGCTCTCGTCGCTTACGCTGATGCCGCGGTCTGCGTGCTGTCCCTCTAGCTGCGGAAAGACGACAATGAAAATTTGCGACCGACCGGGACTCGAACCGGATTTCCCGCTTGTCGCGACCGGTTGCCTTACGGTTAGGGTATCCGAGCACGCTGACTGGACAGAACCACCCATGTCCGAAGGAACATTGCAGCAAACTTTGTGAAGTGAAAGTGGAACCATAATTTGTGGTGTTCAGGTGTACTGACACCTCGAAAGTAATAGACTTGTTCCAGACTATATGAAACCGACAATGCTGTGCAGTTGCTAAATATGATGAAGTCGTTTCGGATTATCAGCAGAGTCAAGGTGTCGTTCTGACGCAACGTTTCAAAAAGTTTGCTGTTTGTTATCTTCAGGCGAAGATGACTGACACATGTATGAACATTACATGTTCGTCCTATTGTGGGGTATCCCTGGGAATGATTCTGTAATGTTCTCTTACGTTTTCAGCCGGCCGAAGTGGCCGTGCGGTTAAAGGCGCTGCAGTCTGGAACCGCAAGAACGCTACGGTCGCAGGTTTGAATCCTGCCTCGGGCATGGATGTTTGTGATGTCCTTAGGTTAGTTAGGTTTAACTAGTTCTAAGTTCTAGGGGACTAATGACCTCAGCAGTTGAGTCCCATAGTGCTCAGAGCCATTTGAACCATTTTTCTTACGTTTTCTGCTATTGTAAGTAATTCACCTTTACTGTACAGGGACAAAGATGAATCAGCGCACTGCATGAGTAGTAAATAAGGCTGTGTTTAGTTTTATCTGTAGTCGACTTGCCAGTCAGTCAGTTAGGCAGCGCTGGGGTATTCTTATTTCAGGCAAATAGCGAGCAGTTTCATACAATGAGATCTGTTATTTGTGAATCTGGGAGAAACTCTCTGGAATACTTTATACTGGAGATGAAAACTCAATTATAATAATTTCTCGTTATTTATACTGATGGAGAAGATTTTCGAAAAACTTTAAAGGTAAGGAAAGCATGCACAAGAATGAATGTTGTTTTTGTTGCCACAACTGTTAATTGAAGGAAATCTTCGTCTCTCAGGTACCTAATAACGTATATGATCAGTATTAACTTGATCTCTTTGTTTTCATTCTGTCACAAATCACGCAACTGGTTGAGATGTGTTCAATTTTTGCACCTAGAGAACTTCGCAATTGCTAGTCTTTTGATGCTCCACACTCCTTTTTGTCAATAATCAGAGTTAAATTTTTCAAGAACTATTTTCTTTACAGTAAATCCCATCTACTTGGTTTATAGTCCGTCTTCAGGCCACAAGTGGCCCATCGGGACCATCCGACCGCCGTGTCATCCTTAGCTAAGGATGCGGATAGGAGGGGCGTGTGGTCAGCACACCGCTCTCCCGGTCGTTATGATGGTTTTCTTTGACCGGAGCCGCTACTATTCGGTCTAGTAGCTCCTCAATTGGCATCACAAGGCTGAATGCACCCCGAAAAATGGCAACAGTGCATGGCGGCCCGGATGGTCACCCATCCAAGTGGCGTCCACTCCCATCAGCGCTTAACATCGGTGATCTGACTGGAACCGGTGTATCAGTTGCCCGATTTATAGTAAAGTTTTGAGTGGATTGCACCTCACATCGGAAGAAGTCACACACGCTTCCTGAGAAGCAAAATAATAATAAGTAGTGAATAGTTTATTTGCCTTTGGATGCTCCATCTGCTGATTTGTATTTGCTTTCGAGAACGTCAGTACTCTACACACAAAAATAGCATGCTAAGCAAGGCGTAAGTCACTTTTATTTCAGGGAGAGTGTAGTCAGGATTGTCAGGTGTCGTGCTAGCAAGCAGTTAATTCTCAGTGAACATTGTTGGTAATTTCAAACAGCTATTTTCTTCCCAGTAGAGCACTAATTTACTTTTGTGGATATTTAGACTCAAACTTTGGGCTTCATACCTCTTAACGTTCAAAATGTACTTCGGTAATGCGTTCTCATTCAGCACACAGTTAATTTCTTGTGGCACTTAATTAGATTCATTTTCTTCATTTCCAATTATGCATTTCATTAAGTTTAAAGTCTAAAGAACTACTGATGGCCTTGGGAGAGCCAGTCATGACAAAACTCTACCATCTGGTGAGCAAGATGTAGGAGACAGGCGAAATACCCACAGACTTCAAGAAGAATATAATAATTCCAATCCCAAAGAAAGCAGGTGTTGACAGATGTGAAAATTACCGAACTATCAGTTTAAAAAGTCACAGCTGCAAAATACTAACGCGAATTCTTTACAGACGAATGGAAAAACTGGTAGAAGCGGACCTCGGGTAAGATCAGTTTGGATTCCGTAGAAATGTTGGAACACGTGAGGCAATACTAACCTTACGACTTATCTCAGAAGAAAGATTAAGAAAAGGCAAACCTACGTTTCTAGCATTTGTAGACTTAGAGAAAGCTTTTGACAACGTTAACTGGAATACTCTCTTTCAAATTCTGAAGGTGGCAGGGGTAAAATACAGGGAGCGAAAGGCTATTTACAATTTGTACAGAAACCAGATGGCAGTTATAAGAGTCGAGGGACATGAAAGGGAAGCAATGGCTGGGAAGGGAGTAAGACAGGGTTGTAGCCTCTCCCCGATGTTATTCAATCTGTATATTGAGCAAGCAGTAAAGGAAACAAAAGAAAAATTCGGAGTAGGTATTAAAATTCATGGAGAAGAAGTAAAAACTTTGAGGTTCGCCGATGACATTGTAATTCTGTCAGAGACAGCAAAAGACTTGGAAGAGCAGTTGAACGGAATGGACAGTGTCTTGAAAGGAGGATATAAGATGAACATCAAGATAAGCAAAACGAGGATAATGGAATGTAGTCAAATTAAATCGGGTGATGCTGAGGGGATTAGATTAGGAAATGAGACACTTAAAGTAGTAAAGGAGTTTTGCTATTTGGGGAGCAAAATAACTGATGATGGTCGAAGTAGAGACGATATAAAATGTAGACTGGCAATGGCAAGGAAATCGTTTCTGAAGAAGAGAAATTTGTTAACATCGAGTATAGATGTGTCAGGAAGTCGTTTCTGAAAGTATTTGTATGGAGTGTAGCCATGTATGGAAGTGAGACATGGACGATAACTAGTTTGGACAAGAAGAGAATAGAAGCTTTCGAAATGTGGTGCTACAGAAGAATGCTGAAGATAAGGTGGGTAGATCACGTAACTAATGAGGAGGTATTGAATAGGATTGGGGAGAAGAGAAGTTTGTGGCACAACTTGACGAGAAGAAGGGATCGGTTGGTAGGACATGTTTTGAGGCATCAAGGGATCACAAATTTAGCATTGGAGGGCAGCGTGGAGGGTAAAAATCGTAGAGGGAGACCAAGAGATCAATACACTAAGCAGATTCAGAAGGATGTAGGTAGCAGTAGGTACTGGGAGATGAAGAAGCTTGCACAGGATAGAGTAGCATGGAGAGCTGCATCAAACCAGTCTCAGGACTGAAGACCACAACAACAACAACATAAGTTTAAAGCTTTATTTCACGACACTGTTCACGTGCCCAACACAGGGTAAACCAACAATTTTGCTCAACAATTGAATACGAGACCTTAAGTACAATTTACATGAGGAGAAAGTTTTCGAAAACAGTGTATTCAGTTTTCTCACATACAGACAATTTTTATAGAACGCTTACAGGCTACCCGAGCACACAACACAGCCGGACACAAACTTCCATATGTCGTAAACCAAGTGTCTACAACTTCCACTTGTACATACATTATATATATTCCCGCACAGGGCAGACATTTTACACTCCTGGAAATGGAAAAAAGAACACATTGACACCGGTGTGTCAGACCCACCATACTTGCTCCGGACACTGCGAGAGGGCTGTACAAGCAATGATCACACGCACGGCACAGCGGACACACCAGGAACCGCGGTGTTGGCCGTCGAATGGCGCTAGCTGCGCAGCATTTGTGCACCGCCGCCGTCAGTGTCAGCCAGTTTGCCGTGGCATACGGAGCTCCATCGCAGTCTTTAACACTGGTAGCATGCCGCGACAGCGTGGACGTGAACCGTATGTGCAGTTGACGGACTTTGAGCGAGGGCGTATAGTGGGCATGCGGGAGGCCGGGTGCACGTACCGCCGAATTGCTCAACACGTGGGGCGTGAGGTCTCCACAGTACATCGATGTTGTCGCCAGTGGTCGGCGGAAGGTGCACGTGCCCGTCGACCTGGGACCGGACCGTAGCGACGCACGGATGCACGCCAAGACCGTAGGATCCTACGCAGTGCCGTAGGGGACCGCACCGCCACTTCCCAGCAAATTAGGGACACTGTTGCTCCTGGAGTATCGGCGAGGACCATTCGCAACCGTCTCCATGAAGCTGGGCTACGGTCCCGCACACCGTTAGGCCGTCTTCCGCTCACGCCCCAACATCGTGCAGCCCGCCTCCAGTGGTGTCGCGACAGGCGTGAATGGAGGGACGAATGGAGACGTGTCGTCTTCAGCGATGAGAGTCGCTTCTGCCTTGGTGCCAGTGATGGTCGTATGCGTGTTTGGCTCCGTGCAGGTGAGCGCCACAATCAGGACTGCATACGACCGAGGCACACAGGGCCAACACCCGGCATCATGGTGTGGGGAGCGATCTCCTACACTGGCCGTACACCACTGGTGATCGTCGAGGGGACACTGAATAGTGCACGGTACATCCAAACCGTCATCGAACCCATCATTCTACCATTCCCAGACCGGCAAGGGAACTTGCTGTTCCAACAGGACAATGCACGTCCGCATGTATCCCGTGCCACCCAACGTGCTCTAGAAGGTGTAAGTCAACTGCCCTGGCCAGCAAGATCTCCGGATCTGTCCCCCATTGAGCATGTTTGGGACTGGATGAAGCGTCGTCTCACGCGGTCTGCACGTCCAGCACGAACGCTGGTCCAACTGAGGCGCCAGGTGGAAATAGCATGGCAAGCCGTTCCATAGGACTACATCCAGCATCTCTACGATCGTCTCCATGGGAGAATAGCAGCCTGCATTGCTGCGAAAGGTGGATATACACTGTACTAGTGCCGACATTGTGCATGCTCTGTTGCCTGTGTCTATGTGCCTGTGGTTCTGTCAGTGTGATCATGTGATGTATCTGACCCCAGGAATGTGTCAACAAAGTTTCCCCTTCCTGGGACAATGAATTCACGGTGTTCTTATTTCAATTTCCAGGAGTGTAGTTGGAAATCACTTGCCCAGTGTCGGCGGACAAGTACAATATTACAGGTCCTGTCTTGTTCAGAAGTATGATGCAATCTTCAGTCAGACAGGCACGTATATCTGCGAAACGTGATCGGATAGCCTGCTGGTAAGACAACCGCTCCTGATAAGCGGGAAATCCGGGTTCGAGTCCCAGTCTAGCACAAATTTCCATTGTCGGCATTCCTTTACAAGCAGCTTGTAATCTGATACGCCCGCTAAACCCGCAGGGCAGAACAGGTGATTAGGATTTTGGAAAGGGCCAAAGAAGGTGTCGGCCAGTTCACTCAGAACTGTAATTTATTCTAATTAAATAACACATTTAAACCAAAACGGCACATAGCCGAAACCTTACAATTACGAATCTCCAATTCTTTCACGGCTGAAGCCCTCCAAACAAGACATCTTACAATCAAGAAGATAAACTTCAGGTAAAGGATGCGCAGTTAAAACTAGGCAGCAATGATTTTGCTTAAATGGTAATTTTAAGAATAAGGTTTTAAGCGGCTGGAGGCCCACAATTAACTTACGGAAAATTTTAGAAAACTATAACCATAAGCCTTAAGTTCTAAGTGCCTGAAACCGCACTAAAAGAAAAGGCAACACAACGACAATAACCTTTCAGCAAATATCCACTTGTCGGAATTCAAACTTACATGTGGCTGAAGGCCTTTAATTTACATAAAACACAGTAAAATTTTTTGTTTTAAAGCATTGACTATAACAGATTACCAACAGACCATTAAACACCCATGAAAAGGACAGTATACACAACGGCACTCAGACGCCTGCCTCCTGGTGAGGGGGGGGGGGGGGGGGGGGCTGACCTCGAAACATTAACGTTCACTACTCAGGTGAGACAAGTGGTGTGCCCAACTACACTTGATCCGTCGGTAACCCAACCAAAAGACAGTCACAGACCGAAGAAACGACTTGCTTGTCACCAATCGGTACATACAGGGTGTTTCAAAAATGACCGGTATATTTGAAACGGCAATAAAAACTAAACGAGCAGCGATAGAAATACACCGTTTGTTGCAATATGCTTGGGACAACAGTACATTTTCAGGCGGACAAACTTTCGAAATTACAGTAGTTACAATTTTCAACAACAGATGGCGCTGCGGTCTGGGAAACTCTATAGTACGATATTTTCCACATATCCACCATGCGTAGCAATAATATGGCGTAGTCTCTGAATGAAATTACCCGAAACCTTTGACAACGTGTCTGGCGGAATGGCTTCACATGCAGATGAGATGTACTGCTTCAGCTGTTCAATTGTTTCTGGATTCTGGCGGTACACCTGGTCTTTCAAGTGTCCCCACAGAAAGAAGTCACAGGGGTTCATGTCTGGCGAATAGGGAGGCCAATCCACGCCGCCTCCTGTATGTTTCGGATAGCCCAAAGCAATCACACGATCATCGAAATATTCATTCAGGAAATGAAAGACGTCGGCCGTGCGATGTGGCCGGGCACCATCTTGCATAAACCACGAGGTGTTCGCAGTGTCGTCTAAGGCAGTTTGTACCGCCACAAATTCACGAAGAATATCCAGATAGCGTGATGCAGTAATCGTTTCGGATCTGAAAAATGGGCCAATGATTCCTTTGGAAGACATGGCGGCCCAGACCAGTACTTTTTGAGGATGCAGGGACGATGGGACTGCAACATGGGGCTTTTCGGTTCCCCATATGCGCCAGTTCTGTTTATTGACGAAGCCGTCCAGGTAAAAATAAGCTTCGTCAGTAAACCAAATGCTGCCCACATGCATATCGCCGTCATCAATCCTGTGCACTATATCGTTAGCGAATGTCTCTCGTGCAGCAATGGTAGCGGCGCTGAGGGGTTGCCGCGTTTGAATTTTGTATGGATAGAGGTGTAAACTCTGGCGCATGAGACGATACGTGGACGTTGGCGTCATTTGGACCGCAGCTGCAACACGGCGAACGGAAACCCGAGGCCGCTGTTGGATCACCTGCTGCACTAGCTGCGCGTTGCCCTCTGTGGTTGCCGTACGCGGTCGCCCTACCTTTCCAGCACGTTCATCCGTCACGTTCCCAGTCCGTTGAAATTTGTCAAACAGATCCTTTATTGTATCGCTTTTCGGTCCTTTGGTTACATTAAACCTCCGTTGAAAACTTCGTCTTGTTGCAACAACACTGTGTTCTAGGCGGTGGAATTCCAACACCAGAAAAATCCTCTGTTCTAAGGAATAAACCATGTTGTCTACAGCACACTTGCACGTTGTGAACAGCACACGCTTACAGCAGAAAGACGACGTACAGAATGGCGCACCCACAGACTGCGTTGTCTTCTATATCTTTCACATCACTTGCAGCGCCATCTGTTGTTGAAAATTGAACTACTGTAATTTCGAAAGTTTGTCCGACTGAAAATGTACTGTTGTCCCAAGCATACTGCAACAAACGGTGTATTTCTATCGCTGCTCGTTTAGTTTTTATTGCCGTTTCATATATACCGGTCATTTTTGAAACACCCTGTAAAAACTCAAAGAGCAAACTGTTACAGACGTGATTATCCACAAGGAAATATGTATTAAGCTGTCAAAACCACACACTATTTTGGACAGCGACAACACGTGAGGAAAGGACGCTGCCTGAAATTACGTTAGTGGCCAGGGCAGGTAACCGGAACACTAACGGCGACAAGGCAGAAAATTCCGCTGGTACACTCGAATTTGAAATTAGGTAATATAATTAACTTCACCAAAAATGAACACTGCCTGAATTTTACGTCAGTGGCCAGGGCAGGTAACCAGAACGCTAACGACCACAAGGCAGAAAATTCCGCTGGTGCACTTCAATTGTAGTGAACCAATAATTCCACCACACGGCGGCTCGACTTCACCACTAAAAACACTCGGTGATGCTCACAGGAAAAGCTCCCCAACAGCGAACTACCGAAACGAACGACACAACAGGAAAGGACGTGGCTTGGGTAGTTGAAGTTACTACTTAAGGGGCTCCGGAAAGGCTCAAAATCATGAAGAGTTCAATTTTTACTTTTTTGCGTTTTCTGAATCTGCAGACTATTACCTTTTAATAGATATATAATTTATTCAATTCCGAAGACTACAACTATTTTTAATTTTTTTTTGAAATGTGTTCTACATGGGCGTGACCCACTGTGGCGCTGTTAAACTGCTGTCAAATGGTGTTATTATTAACGTCCGTGTTCATCAGGTACATTTTAGTGATGTGAGATAAAGTATGTGTTGTGGCTAACCTGTGATGGTTCAGTATATATCGCTGGTGTGATTGTCGATTGTTTCATGTTTATTTACTCTGTCGTAATCTCGAAAATATTCGAAATTAATTCTGTTTCTTGAGTCTCTGTTTTGTTGAAGTATAATAATGAGTAAAAGTAAAGTTATTAGAAATCCTCTGAAGGCTTTTAAGAAAAGGAGAAATGTTGGAAAGCCAAAGGTATTTAGAAATATGGGAATGAAGATAGGTTCTAACATGGTACGAGCGATGCTTGCTTTAGACAAGGAACGCCTTCGGGCTGCAGACAGGGCTGTAAAGAGTCTAGAAATACAAGCAAGAGTAAACAGGAGGAGGAACAAGAGGAAGCTGGAGGAGGAGTTTGCAGAGGATGAAGATAATCCATCCTATGGACCTGGAATGCACTAAAAAGTTAATCCAATCTTTGTCGCTCGATTCCCAAAACTTTTATTTTCTCATACTAATTACATGTTTTCTAAGGATCTTCCAAACATATTTGTTTCAAACTTTCAGTAAATGTTACACAGTACCTTCTGCATAATTTAACACAGCCTTTTTCCAAAAAACTGTATATTTTTGAATATATAAATAAAAAATTGCAAAAAAATGTTGTGAATTTTCATTGCAATTGAAAAAAAATCATCTTTAATAACTGAACTAAAATTTTGTAAAATCCCTGTGTTAAGTTGTAGCCCATATTCCAATAACTAATCTGTAAAAAGTTCAACTTCCTACCTCAAATACTTTGTGAGGAAAGATGTAATTTATAAGCGTTATTTTAACATTGCAAGTATAGGGCGTTCCGGAGCCCCTTAACTTTCACGTCCTGGGTCGGTGAGCCACGAAGCTCGTAGCGATCGGACAGCTCCACACACGCTCCGACACTGCGCAGGGACCGCCAGCGGACCCAGCCGAACGCGCCACACAGACATATCCTCCCTGGTCGGCAGCAACCGACCGATTCTCTCAGAATGCCGACAACGTCTAAGATAGTCGTCAGTGGAAATAACGCCAACTACACACACAACCTGACAAACACTTGCCTGAAGACCTGAAGAATACCCAACAGTAACTAAGCACGCGCGAAGATAAATCGGAAGTCGATGCACACACACACACACACACACACACACACACACACACAGCCGACTTATGAATGATCGGCGAGTCAAAACGCGTCGTCCGGTAGGACGACCGACCGACAATCCACCAAGACCGTGGCCCGGCTCAAGAGATGCGTGGCGGCAATGGTCGGGCGAGCCATGTCGGCGCAGACCTCACTGCTGCTCCAACCCGACTGCACTAGTGCCGCATTGCAACTCCCCAACTGGCAAGTCCGGACTGCGCTCCAGATGCGTTCCAACTGACTGGCAGACCCGAACTCGCTTACGACAGACAACGACCGAGAAGTAATAACAGTCAAGCAAAGCTAGCGCCGCTCACGGTCTGGCAAAGCGGCAACTCAGTGACAGTAGTAATGTAAATTACCGTAGTGAGGTGGAAGTACGTCATGGCGGGAACACGAGCCACGCACGGCTCATAATCAGATTGCTTGATTGCGGAGTATGATCGCAGTGGTGGGACTGGATTCCTGATTTCATGTCAAATGGTTCAAATGGCTCTGAGCACTATGCGACTCAACTTCTGAGGTCATCAGTCGCCTAGAACTTAGAACTAATTAAACCTAACTAACCTAAGGACATCACACACATCCATGCCCGAGGCAGGATTCGAACCTGCGACCGGAGCGGTCACGCGGTTCCAGACTGAAGCGCCTAGACCGAACATAAGTGTTTGAGTGGTTTAAACGATTCAAAGGTGGCCGCGAAGACACCAGTGATGACACTCGCACTGGCAGACCATTGTCAGCAAAAACTGATGCAAACATTGAAAAAATCGGTAAACTTGTTCGACAAGATCGCCGTTTAACAATCAGAGCAGTGTCTGAGTTAACAGGAGTCGACAAGGAAAGTGTCGACAAGTTTACCGATTTTTTCAATGTTTGCATCAGTTTTTGCTGACAATGGTCTGCCAGTGCGAGTGTCATCACTGGTGTCTTCGCGGCCATCTTTAAATCGTTTAAACCACTCAAACACTTATGTTCGCGATAAACAATCATCGCCGTACACTTGTTGTAACATTACAAACGTTTCACTTGCAGATTTTCCTAGTTTGAAACAAAATTTGATGTTAACACGCTGTTCTTTCTGTACACTCAACATTTTCCGACGCACAGACAAAACGTCAACTACTTAAAACAGACGCCACGGGCAGACTGAGTGCAGGAGGCAGATGAAACTCGAGCAGTAGGCGGAGCGAGAGTCACGTGACAGGCCACGCGACTTTCAGCCTTATTGCATTCGTTTTATTGTTTCACCAGTACTAGTCCGGTTTTTTTCTAGCCACACCTCGTAGGTCGTCTGCTGTTCCTAATCTGTACATGGTTGCCATAAGCAGTCTGGAAAGCTTGTAAATACGTTGTAGGGTAGACATTGCTGAGCAATGATTGCTCAGAGAAAATAAATCGATACGTTTCGCCGTTTCCGAGTTGATCAGCATAGAAGTTAGCCAAACAGGCCGTTGCGGGCGGAAATTCAGGCGGTTGCCTGGTACTGTTAGTGTCGATTGTTCTCGAGACGAGGATGGCAGCCCACGGACTGCTCAGTCTTTGGCTCGCGTTTGGTACTTAGTACCGTCGCAAATGTTGAAAATTAGGTGGACTGATAAGGTAAGGAATGAGGAGGTTCTACGCAGAATCGGAGAGGAAAGGAATATGTGGAAAACACTGATAAGGAGAAGGGACAGGATGATAGGACATTTGCTAAGGCATGAGGGAATGACTTCCATGGTACTAGAGGGAGCGGTAGAGGGCAAAAACTGTAGAGGAAGACAGAGATTGGAATACGTCAAGCAAATAATTGAGGACGTAGGTTGCAAGTGCTACTCTGAGATGAAGAGGTTAGCACAGGAAAGGAATTCGTGGCGGGCCGCATCAAACCAGTCAGTAGACTGATGACCAAAAAAAAAACCGTCGCATGTCCAATTTTAGTACAGTTCTGTTATTCAGTTTCAGGGAACCAGTCGAAGAACAACTTGAACTCCACCGTCTCTGGCAGGCAGCTTGAATTTGCGAGCGCAAAGGCCTGATTCGCTAACGTCTATGCTAACTAACTCGGAAACGGAGCAACGTATCGACTTTTTCAACAGTTATTTCTCAGCGCCCTTTAGCACTGTCACTGACCATCTTGTATATCTACAGGACAAAATCTGAGCAAACCTCTTACACTGTTTGAAAAGGCTGGTGACGTTTAACGTTTACTAAAATAATAGAACATTAAAACCAAATGCAAAATTTACATACTTCCAGCACGCTGGAGTAGCATGGGTAAGCAACTTCTGTTAATCAGTAGAACGAAAAACCAGTACAAGATACAAATTTTTACTTTTTATTCATTCGGTGACTAGTTGCGGACCGAGACACATTATCAAATCATCATAACATAGTCGAAAATGGAATTTCCGATTATTTGAAAATGGGTCTCTGCTCGAAACTAGTCATAGAATGCATAAAAAGTAAAAATTTGTAACTTGGACTGGTGTAAAGTTCTACCAATGAAAAATGGTTTGAACAAAAAATGTGTGGTACAGAAAGTGGCAAGTGACTGAACAATAAATAATTAAAAAGTGAGGTCTTCCGCTTGAGTTCTAACACAAAAGAAAAAGGCCATCCGAACAGGCCGTGAACGCCCAACGGCACCAACCGGCCGCCGTGTCTTCCTTCGACCCCAGGCGTCACCGGATGCAGCTATGGACAGGTACGTGGTCAGCACACCGCTCTCCCGGCCATCTACATCTACATGGATACTCTGCAAATCACATTTAAGTGCCTGGCAGAGGGTTCATCGACCCACCTTCACAATACTCTCGTATAGCGCGCGTAAAGAATGAACATCTATATATTTCCGTACGAGCTCTGATTTCCCTTACTTTATCTTGGTGATCGATCCTCCCCATGTATGTCGGTGTCAACAAAATATTAGCAGGAGAATGTTGGTGATTGGAATTTCGTGAGAAGATTCCGTCGCAACGAAAAACGCCTTTCTTTTGATGATTTACAGCCCAAATCCTATATCATTTCTGTGACACTCTCTCCCATATTTCGCGATAATACAAAACGTGCTGCCTTTCTTTGAACTTTTTCGATGTACTCAGTCAGTCGTATCTGGTAAGGATCCCACACTGCGCAGCAGTATTCTAAAAGAGGACGGACAAGCGTAGTGTAGGCAGTCTCCTTAGTTGGTCTGTTACGTTTTCTAAGTGTCCTGCCAATAAAACGCAGCCTTTGGTTAGCCTTCCCCACTATATATTCTAGGTGTTCCTTCCAATTTAAGTTGTTTGTAATTGTAATACCTAAGTATTTAGTTGAATTTACGGCTTTTAGATTAGACTGATTTATCGTGTAACCGAAGTTTAACGAATTCCTTTTAGCACTCATGTGGATGAACTCACACTTTTCGTTATTTGGGGTCAACTGGCACTTTTCGCATCGTTCAGATATTTTTTTCTAAATCGTTTAGCAATTTGTTTTGATCTTCTGATCACTTTATTAGTCGATAAACGACAGCGTCATCTGCAAACAACCGTAGACGGCTGCTCAGATTGTCTCCCAAATCGTTTATATAGATAAGGAACAGCAAAGGGCCTATAACAGTACCTTGGGGAACGCCTGAAATCACTTCTGTTTTACTCGATGGCTTTCCGTCAATTACTACGAACTGTGACACCTCTGACAGGAAGTCACAAATCCAGTCACATAACTGAGACGATATTCCATAAGCTTGCAATTTTACTACGAGCCGCTTGTGTGGTACAGTGTCAAAAGCCTTCCGGAAATCCAGGAATACGGAATCGATCTGAAATCCCTTGTCAATAGCACTCAGCACTTCATGTGGCCAGTTTCGCTACCTTTCAATCAAGTAACTGCTCAATTGGCCTCACACGGGCTGAGTCCATCCCACTTGCCAACAGCACTCGGCAGACCCGGGCGGCGACCTTTGCAAGTGCTAGTCAAGCCCGACAGCTCTTAACTTCGGTGATCTAACGGGAACCGGTGTTATCACTGCGGTATGACCGTTGGCATAAGTGATAAAAGGGATCTCCAAATTACCGTTATACGACACAGCATACAGGTTTAGAAGTTGTCGATTCAATTATATACCCAAGGATCACAATTATAACAACTTGTGGTAGACCCATCAGAAAGAAAATGTTTTGGGAAGGTGAAGCAAATGAAGAACACTTAGAAATTTCAACAAATCTACTAAATAGACTGCCTACACAACGTTTTTCCGCTCTCTTCTGGAGTACTGCTGTGCGGTATGGGATGCTTACTAGTTGGGTCGCCGGCCGAGGTGGCCGAGCGGTTCTAGGCGCTACTGTCTGGAACCGCGCGACCGCTACGGTCGCAGGTTCGAATCCTGCCTCGTGCATGGATGTGTGTGATGTCCTTAGGTTAGTTAGGTCTAAGTAGTTCTAAGTTCTAGGGGACTGATGACCTCAGATGTTAAGTCCCATAGTGCTCAGAGCCATTTTACTAGTTGCATAAACAGAGGACATCCAAAGAGTCCAGAGAAGGACAGCATGCTTTATATTATCACGAAACAGGGGAGTGACACGGATATGATAAGCGAGTTGCGTTGGCAATCATTAGAAAAAAGGCTTGTTTCATTGTGGCGAGATTTTTCACGAAGTTATAATCACATATTATTCATATTCACCTACTCAGGGAGAAACAACCATCGTAATAAAATAAAAGAAATCAGAGCCGGTAGGGCAAGAAGAGATGTTTCCAGAATGAGATGTTCACTCTGGAGCGGAGTGTGCGCTGATATGAAACTTCCTGGCAGATTAAAACTGTGTGCCGGACCGAGACTCGAACTCGGGACCTTTGCCTTTCGCGGGCAAGTGCTCTACCAAGTTTGGATAGTAGGAGATGAGGTACTGGCAGAAGTGCAGCTGCGAGGACGGGGCGTGAGTCGTGCTTGGGTAGCTCTGATGGTAGAGCACTTGCCCGCAAAAGCAAAGGTCCCGAGTTCGAGTCTCGGTCCGGCACACAGTTTTAATCTGCCAGGAAGTTTCATATCAGCGCACACTCCGCTGCAGAGTGAACATCTCATTCTGGAAACATCCCCAACGCTGTAGCTAAGCCATGTCTCCGCAATATCCTTTCTTTCACGAGTGCTAGTTCTGCATGGTTCGCAGGAGAGCTTCTGTAAAGTTTGGAAGGTAGGAGACGAGATACTGGCAGAAGTAAGGCTGTGAGGACGGGGCATGAGTCGTGCTCGGGTAGCTCAGTTGGCAGAGCACTTGCCCGCGAAAGTCAAACGTCCCGAGTTCGAGTCTCGAACCGGCACTTAGTTGTCATCTGCCAGCAAGTTTCAATAGCAGGAGCTGTCAATACAGTGTTAAATGCTTATATCGCACGTGTTAGAAACTACGATGATAATATTCACAATCAAAGATATACTGGCTGCGAGCGGCAGCAGCGATGCTCAAAAGAGATTGTTGCACATTGTATCTCTGGCTTTGTTAGCGGACTTCGATGTAATTTTTTATTTTTTTGTTTTGTGCTGCCTTCCTAACGGGATTATAGATAGGTATACAACTGATGTATGGAAGGGATAGTCCGCCATTGCAACCAGAACTGTGAATTTAATGTATGGCGTCTATATAGAAATGCGAAAGGATTAAAAACCATTGTAATTCGAAAGAGCTCATCTTGATGAATAAACGGCGAATATAATCACCATCAAAGACAATAAAACAGGAAAAGGTAAATCATTCTTTTAAAAACCTGACGCTTCACATTGGACATTATGTTTGTGTTTTCCCAGCATGATTTACATCCTGTAGCGAAAATAATTTCAAGAGCCTGCCTTGAATTTGTAACCACACGGATAAAAGCCAGCGACGAGCGACATTGCCGCCTTTCCTCAAAAGTAACATTCAGTAGCCCAGACGTGGATTTATTCTCGCTACAACGATTAAGGATCTGCTGCCATTTTCATTCCTCTCCCGTTATTCTTTGAGATTGTGCAGAACCGTCAATGCTAAATCCTCCATCGCCGCAGCTGTGGAGTCCCGGGATCGACATCGCCGAGATTGAGAAGAAGAATTCTTCCTCCAGCGAATCTATGTTGCTGGAGATACAATGATAATAATAATTATTATTATTATTAATATTTTCAGACAAACTTCAAGATCTTTTTTAGTCCTGCATGGTTCAAATGGCTCTGAGCACTAACGGACTTAACATCTGGGCTCATCAGACCCCTAGAACTTAGAACTACGTTGACGGCTACAGACGTCTAAAAATGGTTCAAATGGCTCTGAGCACTAAGGGACTTAACATCTGAGCTCATCAGACCCCTAGAACTTAGAACTACGTTGACGGCTACAGACGCCTAAAAATGGTTCAAATGGCTCTGAGCACTAAGAGACTTAACATCTGAGCTCATCAGACCCCTAGAACTTAGAACTACGTTGATGGCTACAGACGCCTAAAAATGGTTCAAACATCTGGGCTCATCAGACCCCTAGAACTTAGAACTACGTTGACGGCTACAGACACCTAAAAATGGTTCAAATGGCTCTGAGCACTAAGGGACTTAACAAATGGTTCAAATGGCTCTGAGCACTATGGGACTCAACTGCCGAGGTCATTAGTCCCCTAGAACTTAGAACTAGTTAAACCTAACTAACCTAAGGACATCACACACATCCATGCCCGAGGCAGGATTCGAACCTGCAACCGTAGCGGTCTTGCGGTTCCAGACTGTAGCGCCTAGAACCGCTCGGCCACCGCGGCCGGCAACAGACGCTTAGGCCGGCATCACCCACACCCGTCACTTTCTGTCTCTACACCCTTACGACGCTGAACACCACGACTACTGCCCACCTGTAATACCAAGGACATCCCCTGCGACTTGATGGAACAGGCATACCGCCTAGCCACGATCAATGTCAACGGCGTTACTTCTGCTCTCGAAACGCGTTTGCTGCGAGTTACGATCTGCGGATATGGATGTTATTTTCCTACAAGAATTCCGATCAGGAATCTGTATCGATACCTACGGGTATGACGCCTACGCTATGCCTTCAGATGTCGGCGGAGGAGGTACGTCTATTCTGCTCAGGAAAGGGATTATGGCGACTGATGTATCCTATTTACTGTCGCCGCGGGGGTCGGACTCATGGTAGGTACAGTTCGTATGGTGAACCTGTATGCTCCTTCCGGCACCGAAAGAAGGAGAAAACGCCGCCCTTTTTTTGCCGAAGACATAGCAGTGTTCTTCCAGGGCAACGCCGACCACTTGGTAGATTTCAGTTGTGTGCTGAGACCATTCGACCAGGTGCTGCACTATACCACCCGCCCAGCACTTCAGGCGCTTGTACAGCACTTGCTCTTGTCGGACACTTGGGTCATACATCACGATGACCGGAAGACATGTTGTTTGTTGTTGTGGTCTTCTGTCCTGAGACTGGTTTGATGCAGCTCTACATGCTACTCTATCCTGTGCAAGCTTCTTCACCTCCCAGTACCCACTGCAACCTACGTTCTTCTAAAATCTGCTTAGTGTATTCATCTCTTTGTCTCCCTCTAAGATTTTTATCTTCCACGCTGCCCTACAATGCTAGTTTTGTGATCCCCTCATGCCTCAGAACATCTCCTACCAACCGGTCCGTTCTTCTTGTCAAGTAGTACCACACACTCCTCCCCAATTCTGGTCAATACCTCCTCATTAGTTATGTAATCTACCCATCCAATCTTCAGCATTCTTCTGTAGCACCACATTTCGAAAGCTTCTATTCTCTTCTTGTCCAAACTATTTATCGTCCATGTTTCACTTCCATACATGGCTACACTCCATACAAATACTTTCTGAAACGACTTCGCAAATGCCGGGATGGTTCCTTTGAAAGGGCACGGCCGATTTTCTTCCCCATCCTTCCCTCACCCGAGCTTGCGCTCCGTCTCTAATGACCTTGTTGTCGACGGGACGTTAAACACTAATCTCCTCCTCCCTGAAACGACTTCCTGACACTTAAATCTATACTCGATGTTAACAAATTTCTCTTCTTCAGAAATGCTTTCCTTGCCATTGCCAGTCTACATTTTATATCCTCTCTACTTCGACCATCATCAGTTATTTTTCTCCCCAAATAGCAAAACTGATTTACTAGTTTAAGCGTCTCATTTCCTAATCTAATTCCCTCAGCATCACCCAATTTAATTCGACTACTTTCGATTATCCTAGTTTTGCTTTTGTAGATATTGATCTTATGTCCTCCTTTCAAGACACTGTCCATTCCGTTGACCTGCTCTTCCAAGTCCTTTGCTGTCTCTGACAGAATTACAATGTGATCGGCGAACCTCAAAGTTTTTATTTCTTCTCCATGGATTTTAATACCTACACCGATTTTTTCTTTTGTTTCCTTTACTGCTTGCTCAATACACAGATTGAATAACATCGGGGAGAGGCTACAGCCATGTCTCACTCCTTTCCCAACCACTGCTTCCCTTTCATGCCCCTCGACTCTTATAGCTGCCATCTGGTTTCTGTGCAAATTGTAAATAGCCTTTCGCTCCCTGTATTTTACCCTTGCCACCTTCAGAATTCGAAAGAGAGTATTCCAGTCAACATTGTCAAAAGCTTTCACTAAGTCTACAAATGCTAGAAACGTAGGTTTGCCTTTCCTTAATCTATTTTCTAAGATAAGTCTTAGGGTCAGTATTGCCTCACGTGTTCCAACATTGCTACGGAATCCAAACTGATCTTCCCCGAGGTCGGGTTCTACCAGTTTTTCCATTCGTCTGTAAAGAATTCGCGTTAGTATTTTGCAGCTGTGACTTATTAAACTGATAGTTCGGTAATTTTCACATCTGCCAACACCTGATTTGTTTGCGACTCTTGAAGTCTGAGGCTATTTCGCCTGTCTCATACATCTTGCTCACCAGATGGTAGAGTTTTGTCAGCACTGGCTCTCCCAAGGCCGTCAGTAGTTCTAATGGACTGCTGTCTACTCCCGGGGCCTTGTTTCGACTCAGTGTTCTGTCAAACTCTTCATGCAGTATCGTATCTCCCATTTCATCTTCATCTACATCCTCTTCCATTTCCATAATATTGTCCTTAAGTATATCGTCCTTGTATAGACCTCTGTATACAGAGAGGCATACGCATACTTTAATAGTCATTCCGCGATCCGTTTGGGTCGAGTCTACGTCACACGCGGCTTGCGATCGCCAGTTGTCGACGCTGAGATGTGGTCGGCAGCGTTCACTGATCGCCTAGCGCATGTGTGTACTCTCACCCTCCCCCGCCGAAGCGTCCGACGAAGTAGAGGTCCGTGGCGCCTCAATGTGGCCCTTCTTGGTGAGGTAAATTGCAGATGCGAAGTTGAGTCCGCATGGAGCAAATGCAACCGGCAATTACCCGCCTACGGTTCAGTACTTCAGTGGTGGTTACGATGTGCCAAACCCGCCTTGTGCCGAACATTAGCCAGCTATGGACCACTACACTGTGCTCCGCGCACTGGCTGTGAAACCGCCGTCGCCGTAACGACAATCGGCAGAACACCACGTTAAGGCACAGTTGCTGCGTATCACCGCTGTACGTCTCTCAGGTGTTCGCGTGCGAGCGAGGACAACTGATGTTGTTAGTGGAGAACGACCTTCCCTCCACCATATCATTTAAGATAGGAGAAGACGCAATAGGCGGCTCATTACGGAGGTTGAGACGGAGGATGGACGACGAGCTGAAACGCAAATGGATATCGTCCGAGCTTTCTCAAGTCATATACACTTCTCTACGAGCGAGAGTACAACATGGATGTAGGAGTCAGGGAAGCCCTATCTGACCTACCCGTCTCTCGGAAACCACAAAATGATGCCACGCTCTTGTCGGAGGTGACTTCGTAAGAACTACCAGAGGCTATGTTGTGCGGTGCTCCCAACAAAGCGCCAGGCCTTGACGGACTCCCTCTGAAATTTTACAAAAGGTTTTTTTGATCATATGGGGCCCACGTGGGTCAGAAGGTACAGAGAACTCCTGAGCGCCGATTTTCAAGTACCATCTGAATTCACCGAGGTTCTCTTGATCCCGGTGTCCAAACCCTGAGGAGGCTGTCGCTCACATGATTTTCGACAACTGACAATGTTAAACACCGACTACAAGCTGCGCTATGCGCTACGTGCCGATCACTTTGGCTTTAGGAAAAGTAAAGGGACGAGAGAGGCAATTCTGACGTTACGGCTAATAATGGAAGCAAGGCTAAAGAAAAATCAAGACACTTTCATAGGATTTGTCGACCTGGAAAAAGCGTTCGACAATATAAAATGGTGCAAGCTGTTCGAGATTCTGAAAAAAGTAGGGGTAAGCTATAGGGAGAGACGGGTCATATACAATATGTACAACAACCAAGAGGGAATATAAGAGTGGACGATCAAGAACGAAGTGCTCGTATTAAGATGGGTGTAAGACAAGGCTGTAGCCTTTCGCCCCCACTCTTCAATCTGTACATCGAAGAAGCAATGATGGAAATAAAAGAAACGTTCAGGAGTGGAATTAAAATACAAGGTGAAAGGATATCAATGATACGATTCGCTGATGACATTGCTATCCTGAGTGAAAGTGAAGAAGAATTAAATGATCTGCTGAACGGAATGAACAGTCTAATGAGTACACAGTATGGTTTGAGAGTAAATCGGAGAAAGACGAAGTTAATGAGAAGTAATAGAAATGAGAACAGCGAGAAACTTAACATCAGGATTGATGGTCACGAAGTCAATAAAGTTAAGGAATTCTGCTACCTAGGCAGTAAAATAACCAATGACGGACGGAGCAAGGAGGACATCAAAAGCAGACTCGCTATGGCAAAAAAGGCATTTCTGGCCAAGAGAAGTCTACTAATATCAAATACTGGCCTTAATTTGAGGAAGAAATTTCTGAGTATGTACGTCTGGAGTACAGCATTGTATGGTAGTGAAACATGGACTGTGGGAAAACCGGAACAGAAGAGAATCGAAGCATTTGAGATGTGGTGCTATAGACGAATGTTGAAAATTAGGTGGACTGATAAGGTACGGAATGAGGAGGTTCTACGCAGAATCGGAGAGGAAAGGAATATGTGGAAAACACTGATAAGGAGAAGGGACAGGATGATAGGACATCTGCTAAGACATGAGGGAATGACTTCCATGGTACTAGAGGGAGCTGTAGAGGGCAAAAACTGTAGAGGAGGACAGAGATTGGAATACGTCAAGCGAATAATTGAGGACGTAGTTTGCAAGTGCTACTCTGAGATGAAGATGTTAGCACAGGAAAGGAATTTGTGGCGGGCCGCACCAAAGCAGTCAGTAGACTGATGACCAAAAAGAAAAATCAAAGGTGTTCCACTGGGCTCAGATGGCGACTCGGAGTCAATTCCAGAAATGTTATTGCCCACACAACATTGACTCGCGGATGCTGCTTCACGGTAGGATGCAATTTATTCTATCGCTTGAGCCGTTGTCTCGCATGTTGCGCGGAGTTAGCGTGGTTAAATCGGATTTGGCATGTTAATGTGAAGGGGTGGCCGGATGCCCTTCCTGCCGCCACCCCGTACCCCCCAGGAAGGAATCAGTGTACCCCAACTGTCTGCGTCAAGTGTAAATCATGGAAAAGTTCGGACGTGTTTCAAATGTCTGTGCGTCGTGGAACTGAGGCGGGACGTGGGGACCAGCCCGGTATTCACCTATGGGGATGTGGAGAACCGCCTAAAAACCACATCCAGGCTGGCCAGCACACCGGCCCTCGTCGTTAATCCGGCGGGCGGATTCGATCCGGGGCCGGCGCGCCTATCCGAGTGCAGGAAGCAGCGCATTAGCGCTCTCGGCTAACGTGGCGGGTTCGGTACGATGCAGTCACCGCCTCCAAACTGTTCCTCTACTCGACTGATGCTTTCGTGGCCACTTGTAGGCATACTGCCTGTTGGCTTCTGTCTCAGCTTCTTCAAAAGACGTTTGTTTGATGATTTTTCTGACGTTTCGTTAGCACGAGTCGCTGACGCTGTCAAAGCTTCACGACTGGAGTCGAGCTCGCGGCCGCACTACCTCTAAGCGCTTTCCTGTTGTCTTTACCGATGCGGTTCTCTTCTTGCTACCCGCAACGGTCGTTTGCTGCACCATGGGAATCCGGGATCCGTTCACTTTGGGGCTTCCTTTTCTCTTGTTGAAGCTATTCTCAAATTTGCGTGCTCTGCAGCTTCAGAGACAAAAATGATTCAAATGGCTCCGAGCACTATGGGACTTAACTTCTGAGGTCACCAGTCCCCTAGAACTTAGAACTACTTAAACCTAACTAACCTCTAACTAACCTAAGGACATCACACACATCCATGCCCGAGGCAGGATTCGAACCTGTGACCGTAGCGGTCGCGCGGTTCCAGACTGTAGCGCCTCGAACCGCTCGGCCACTCCGGCCGGCAAAATTACAGACTTCTGGGCATCAGCACGCAAGGACTACAAGAAACTTGGAGGTAGGGCAATGAAAAAGATCCATTTGGAACCACATGTCGGTGTGCGCAAGCATTTTCTTCCATGTGTTTCGTGAAAAACAAATATAGGAATCGGCTCGACATAAGGTCGGATTTCAGAGTGAAAGTTTCAAGTTTGGAACCTAATATTTCAGAAATAATGGACTCAAAGTTCAGATTGAACTCATTTCACACATGTCTGCTCAATGCAGTCTCAAGTGTCGTACACTTGAAAGACCAATACACTCAGTTTTAATTTTTTCCTGTCATTTTCAGTTCATACTCAATTTTTACTTTTTTAAGTAGTTTGTTTTACTAAATGCCCAGATTTGAAGACAAAGATTTTGAGCAATAATCCAAAGTTCAACAATAACAATGATGGCTAAATTGAAAAAGTTTTAAGCTCAATATTTTTTCAATAATGAATATGTCAATGTTTTTTCTAGAAAGGGAACCTCCCCATCGCACCCCCCTCAGATTTAGTTATAAGTTGGCACAGTAGATAGGCCTTGAAAAACTGAACACAGATCAATCAAGAAAACAGGAAGAAGTTGTGTGGAACTATGAAAAAAATAAGCAAAATATACAAACTGAGTAGTCCATACGCAACATAGGCTACATAACGGATAATGCGAGCTCAGCAGCGCCGTGGTTCCGTGGTTAGCGTGAGCAGCTCCGGAAGGAATGGTCCTTGGTTCAAGTCTTCCCTCGAGTGGAAAGTTTATTTTTTTTTATTTTTGGACAATTATTATGTGACAAACTCTTATGTTTTTATCACTTTTTGGGAGTGATTATCACATCCACAAGAAAACCTAAATCGGGCAAAGTAGAAGAATCTTTTTACCCATTCGCCAAGTGTACAAGTTAGGTGGGTCGACAACATATTCCTGTCATGTGACGCACATGCCGTCACCAGTGTCGTGTAGAATATATCAGACGTGTTTACCTGTGGAGGAATCGGTTGACCTATGACCTTGCGATCAAATGTTTTCGGTTCCCATTGGAGAAGCACGTCCTTTCGTCTACTAATCGCACGGTTTTGCGGTGCGGTCGCAAAACACAGACACTAAACTTGCTACAGTGAACAGAGACGTCAACGAACGAACGGACAGATCATAACTTTGCGAAAATAAAAAAAGTGACCTTTTCGTTCGAGGGAAGACCTGAACCAAGAACCTCCCGTTCCGCAGCTGCTCACGCTAACCACGGGACCACGACGCTGCTGAGCTTACATTGTTTTTTATGTTGCCTATCTTGCACATGGACTACTCAGTTTGTATATTTTGCTGATTTTTTTCATAGTTCCACTCAACGTCTTCCTGTTTTTCGATTTATCTGTATTCAGTTTTGCAAGGCCTATCCACTGTGCCAACTTATAACTAAATCTGAGGGGGGTGCGATGGGGAGGTTCCCTTGTAAGTACCAAAAATAGAAAACGTATAAAATGACTCTTAATTTGGATTTTTTAGGTACTTGGTACTGTTATATGATAAGGTACCAATCATGCTCGATGAGGGGATCCTCGAGAAAATTTTGTTGGAAACCCCCGGTCTACATCAATAATGTTTTGGTGTTGGGATTTTATTCCGTCAGTGTAATTTAACTATGAAAATTAACACAAGCGTCGCCATAGTTTTTACAGAACCGGACGTTTCGGTTGGCATGCGAAATTTCCGAGGAGGCAGAATTCATCACAACCTACGAGGTGTGGCTAGAAAAAAACCGGACTAGTACTGGTGAAACAATAAAACTAATGCAATAAGGCTGAAAGTCGCGTGGCTTGTCACGTGACTCTCGCTCCGCCTACTGCTCGAGTTTCATCTGCCTCCTGCACTCAGTCTGCCCGTGGCGTCTGTTTTAAGTAGTTGACGTTTTGTCTGTGCGTCGGAAAATGTAGAGTGTACAGAAAGAACAGCGTGTTAACATCAAATTTTGTTTCAAACTAGGAAAATCTGCAAGTGACTCGTTTGTAATGTTACAACAAGTGTACGGCGATGATTGTTTATCGCGAACACAAGTGTTTGAGTTGTTTAAACGATTTAAAGATGGCCACGAAGACACCAGTGATGACACTCGCACTGGCAGACCATTGTCAGCAAAAACTGATGCAAACATTGAAAAAATCGGTAAACTTGTTCGACAAGATCGCCGTTTAACAATCAGAGCAGTGTCTGAGTTAACAGGAGTTGACAAGGAAAGTGTCGAACAAGTTTACCGATTTTTTCAATGTTTGCATCAGTTTTTGCTGACAATGGTCTGCCAGTGCGAGTGTCATCACTGGTGTCTTCGTGGCCATCTTTAAATCGTTTAAACCACTCAAACACTTGTGTTCGCGATAAACAATCATCGCCGTACACTTGTTGTAACATTACAAACGTTTCACTTGCAGATTTTCCTAGTTTGAAACAAAATTTGATGTTAACACGCTGTTCTTTCTGTACACTCAACATTTTCCGACGCAGAGACAAAACGTCAACTACTTAAAACAGACGCCACGGGCAGAGTGAGTGCAGGAGGCAGATGAAACTCGAGCAGTAGGCGGAGCGAGAGTCACGTGACAGGCCACGCGACTTTCAGCCTTATTGCATTCGTTTTATTGTTTCACCAGTACTAGTCTGGTTTTTTTTCTAGCCACACCTCGTACAGCAGCAATATTGTTGTACAATGTCGAAGACATCTTTAACTTTTGTAGTCCTGTCTTCCTCTGTTGCGTGTAATATTACGGTATATTGATAATTTTTACTTATGGACCGTCTGACAGCAACTGAATAAAACACAATTTTAGTGCCATACGAGTTTCGCCTTTATTTTCTGCAAGGCATCATCAGTGGCAGGTTGCGTGGACAATTTCTTACATATTACGCTCCTGTTGCATTTTTTGTGTTGTTCTTTTTCTTATGAATGCCAATTTGTGTTTTTTTTGCCCAAATTCCATAGCACTATGAACTGAACGCTTGTTTCAATGCAATGTTTTGGTTTCTGTTGCCGACTGTGCCAAGACGCCCTCGACCGCACGGCTACCCCGCGCGGCTCACATCCAGTCGGCAACAGAAACCAAAACATTGCATTGAAACAAGCGTTCAGTTCATAGTGCTGTGGAATGTGGGCAAAAAAAAAACAACACAAATTGGCATTCATAAGAAGAAGAGCAACACAAAAAATGCAACAGGAGGGTAATATGTAAGAGACTGTCCACGCAACCTGCCACTGATGATGCCTTGCAGAAAATAAAGGCGAAACGCGTATGGCACTAAAATTGTGTTTTATTCAGTTGCTGTCAGACGGTCCATAAGTAAAAATTATCAACATACCGTAATGTCGAAGACGTTAATGCACGGGAAAATAAGGGACGGTTTGTCCGGTAACGTCAGTGGTTTGTGATTATAATGCTGGTGCAGTGATCATTGCTCGAGTGGCGAGGAAGCGGTATCTCCTCGAGGTAGTCGCCGGCAGCGAGCGGACATTTTCGGACCCTGCGCGGTCCAGTCCCCGCGAGCCGCCCACCCTTGGCCCTTATTGTCCCGCGGCGCGTGCGCCCTGCGCTGAGGGCTAAGGGCTAGGGGAGCAGTGGGCCGGCCATCCATCTTGTCCCTCCCCAAAGCCAACAGCTGAGCGCTTTGTGTTCCGCTAGACGACAGCCGCTCCTGCCGCTATACCGCATATGAGCCCGATTGTACGCAACTCTATCAGTGGGTCGCCGTACCGATTTCTGGTCAGCTGTTGTTCTCACTGCTACGTGTGAGGCAGTCCTTTGTTTTGGGAAAGCAGTTCGGGGGGGAAGGGTGTCGTGAGAGATGGCAATGCTCATCAGTCATCGGACTGGCTTGATGTAACTCCCATGACATCAAATGTGGAACCTACGTCAAAATCTCAGCGTAGCTCTCACACCCAGTAAAAAATTGGAAATTTGTGGGAAGGACTATGGGACCAAACTGCTTACGTCATCGGTCCCTAGGCTTACGCACTAATTAAATTAACTTAAACTAACTTACGTTAAGGACAACACACACACACACCCATTCCCGAGGGAAGACTCGAACCTCCGACGCGGGGAGCCGCACGAACTGTGACAAGGCGCCTCAGACCGCACGGCTGCCCCGCGCGGCTCACACCCAGTATTCTCGAATAATTTTTGTACTGTATATGTAGCATATATTTATTTATTTGTTTACTGACACAATCGTGTCCTCTTGCTTGTCTAAAGCAGGTCATACAATGTATGGTGAGGTGAGAAGAGTCGTGGTATACCTCCTCATAAAGGGTGAGTCACTGCGAATTTCCACCTAGAATAACTCCGAGTCCGCAGCTCGTGGTCGTGCGGTAGCGTTGTCGCTTCCCGTGCATGGGTGCCCGGGTTCGATTCCCGGCGGGGTCCGGGATTTTCTCTGCCTCGTGATGACTGGGTGTTGTGTGATGTCCTTAGGTTAGTTAGGTTTAAGTAAAGTTCTGGGGGACTGATGACCATAGATGTTGAGTCCCATAGTGCTCAGAGCCAATAACTCCGAAAATATGATAGGACCTAAAAAGTTTGTGAGACAAATGTTGCAAGAGACAGCGGGGGCCATCGTCTGACCTTGGTTTTTTCTTGCTAGGTGAGGTCGCGTCAGAGATATGAAGATCACCTTTTTTTTTAATGGGATGCTATAGTTTGGTGTTCTGATAGCGGCTATCAAGATGATAGAACGATGTGTAACTGTAAGATCTTTGAAGGTCAACGAAGGTCTAAAAAGTGGCATGAACGTCCATTTACAGAAGGTGTTCGAAGTGAAGACCATTGGTATCAATGCAGTGCTGCAATCTTCTTATCATGGATTGAGTGGTATTCCTCATCACATCGGCACTTATCGAAACACATGCTCTGACAGTTCTCTCTGCCGGCCCCTGTGGTCGCGCGATTCTAGGCGCTTCTGTCCGAAACCGCGCTGCTGCTACGGTCGCATGTTCGTATCCTGCCTCGGGCATGGATGTGTGTGATGTCCTTAGGTTAGTTGGGTTTAAGTAGTTCTAAGTCTAGGGGACTGATGACCTCAGATGTTCTGTAGTGCCTAGGTTAAAAGAACATTTGGCCGGAAAGTGATTCAGCTCCGACGACGAGGTGAAAGAAGAGGTTCATAACTTTCTGAATAGCATGGCGGCGAGGTAGTGTGACATGGGCATACAAAAACTGCCACAGCGTCTACAAAAATGCATCGACAGAAGTGGTTATTATGTCGATAAATAGCTAAATGTTCAAGCTGTAAACTGATGTACAACATTGTAGAAATAAACACGTCTATGTACTTATAAAACAGTGACAGATCGTACTTTTGGGATGACCCTCGTATCAGAAACAGAAACATTTCGGACCATTTAAAATTGTATCTGTCAGAGGCATCACACTAAAACTTTGTCAAATACACCCAGCAAGTAACCTGTGGCAAGTCAGTGCCCTTTGTTTTCACGTAAACAATGTTAAGTATCCACTGATGACTTTTAACAACAAAATTTTTGGTACAATGTACTGTTTTAGAAATATACGGACGGAAAAAACAATCACGTCTCCAAGAAATATTTAATGTACAGTTTAGAAAATTCGCGAGTAGCCTACATTTGTCGAGTAACATAGTTAAGAGATTGACATTGCAGGTCCACAGGTTGATGCAAGCGCTAGAAAATCCACTGCAATCGTGAAATGGTGTTACATTAATAACCAATCCAACCGCCAGAATACCGAATACAAGAATGCAAACGTGCATGTATTATGGCGTATTGATGCTGGATGTCAGTTTGTGGGATGCATTTCCATGCCTGTTGAATTTGGTCGGTCAAAACATTCGACGGATCTCGTTATCGAACGCTCCAATGCAATATGTCGAGACTCTGTACAGAATTTTGGTTACAACAGCGATATGTGGGTGAGCGTTATCCCGTTGAAAACACCTCGTCGAATGCTGTTCATTGAAGGACAGCTCAACAGGTCGAATCACGAGACTGACACAGAAATTTGCAGTGAGAGTGCGTGGGATAACCACGAAAGGGCTCACGATGTCATACGAAATCGCATCCCAGAGCATAATTCTAAGCTTAGGTTAAGAGTGTCTAGCACGAAGACAGTTTTGGTTGAAGTTACTCAACTGGCCTCTCATCGAGTAGAAGAGAAGTGATATCTGGCGTTCCGCAAGGTAGTGTCATAGGCCCTCTGCTGTTCCTGATTTACATAAATGATCTAGGTGATAATCTGAGCAGCCCCCTTGGATTGTTTGCATATGACGCTGTAATTTACTGTCTAGTAAAATCATCAGACGATCAATTCCAATTACAAAATGATCTAGAGAGAATTACTGTATGGTGCGAAAAGTGGCAATTAGCACTAAACAAAGAAAAGTGCGAGGTCATCCACATGGGTACTAAAAGAAATCCTATAAATTTTGGGTATACAATAAATCGTACAAATCTAAGGGCTGTCAATTCGACTAAATACCTAGGAATTACAATTACGAGCAACTTAAATTGGAAGGACCACATAGATAATACTGTGGGGAAGACGAAACAAAGACTGCACTTTGTTGGCAGAGCACTCAGAAGATGCGACAAACCCACTTAAGAGACAGCCTACATTACACTTGTCCGTCCTCTGCTGGAATATTGCTGCGCGGCGTGGGATCCTCACCAGGTAGGATTGACGGAGGACATCGAAAAAGCGCAAAGAAGGGCAGCTCGTACCGTGTTATCGCGCAATAGGGGTGAGAGTGTCACTGATATGATACGCGAGTTGGGGTAGCAGTCAGGCGGTTTTCTTTGCGGCGAGATCTATTTACGAAATTTCAATCACCAACTTTCTCTTCCGAATGTGTAAATATTTTGTTGACACCCACCCACGTAGGGAGAAATGATCATCATAGTAAAATAAGAGAAATCAGACCTCGAACGTGAAGCACGTATGTATTCAGTGTATTCATTGACAGCGATGGCGAGGCATGACAGAATCTCTGACCAGAGAGTTATTTATCGTTGGTAGTCTGCGCTTGACTGCGCGAGAGTTCAGGAACAGTTGCGAGTTGGACTCGGTCGGAAATAGTGTGAGGAGTCGGCGGGCGTCGACATGGGTCTCTGGTCAAGATTCGGGACGAGGTATATTGTTAAATAAGGTAATGAAGCAGCATTGCGCACATCTGATAATGTAATGTATGTTAATTGTAATTAATTTGTTCAAGAAATGCCCCAATAATAATTTTGTTTTCAAAGCAATCGTTTTTAAGAAAAGAATCATTCGAATTGAAACAATATTTCCTATGCATTTCCTCCCAGAATCAATTTATCAGATTAATTATTGCACAGGGCCTAAGGTCAGCGATGCTGCTTTATTATTGTGGGTTTAATGATTAATGTTCATTTCTCAATTTTTGTGTCAAGTTTAGATTGCGCCATTATTTTTCAATATTTTTGTAGGGAAGGTACAGTCGCTTTTATTTCAATTTAACGATGTTTTGTGGGAGTTCGACAACATTTGGGTCGTTATTATTCAGTAATCTTGTGGGGAACTAACTTTTGGCACGTTTCCATTATCACTGAGTTTTCTTTTATTTTTGCTGGGAGGTTACGTTTAGCTCTATTCCCATTATATTCAATTATTGTCATTTTCAAAATTCTGTGGGAAGGTTACAAACGGAAAGATTTACGTGCTCCTTTTCCCCACGCGCCGTTCGAGAGTGGAATGGTAGAGAAGTAGTATGAAAAGGGTTCGATGAACCCTCTGCCCTGCACCTGAGTGTGAATTGCAGAGTAACCATGTAGATGTAGATGTAGAACCAACACACGGCCATCACTGGCATTGAGGCACAATCAGCTTTCATCAGGAAACACAACAGACCTCAACGCTCCCCTCCAGTGAACTCTCGCTAGACACCACTGAAGTCCCATTCGGCGGTGGTTTTGGATCACACATTACAGGGCGTCTGACTCGGAACTGTCCTAGAAATAACCGATTTGTAACAGTTCGTTGTGTCGCTGCGGTGCCAATTGCTATTCGAACTGCTGCTGCAGATACAGTACCATGGTCCAGAGCCATATGCTGAACACGATGGCCTTCCCTCTCGGTAGCGCCAAGTGGCCCAGTCTTCTTGCATCCGAACCTTCTAGTCACTACCGCCGCTAACAGTCATGTGCAATGAATCCAGAATAAGATTTTCACTCGGCAGCGGAGTGTGCGCTGATATGAAACTTCCTGGCATATTAAAACTGTGCGCGGACCGAGACTCGAACGCGGGACCTTTGCCTTACGCGGGCCAGTGCTCTACCATCTGAGCTACCCAAGCACGACTTCTTACAGCTCGGAAAGTTTGGAAAGTAGGAGACGAGGTACTGGCGGAAGTAAAGCTGTGAGGACGGGGCGTGAGTCGTGCTTGGGTAGCTCAGATGGTAGATCACTTGTCTCCGAAAGGCAAAGGTTCAAAAAATGGTTCAAACGGCTCCGAGCACTATCGGACTTAACATCTGAAGTCATCAGCCCCATGGAACTTAGAACTACTTAAACATAACTAACCTAAAGACATCACACACATCCATGCCCGAGGCAAGATTCGAACCTGCGACCGTAGCAGTGCGCGGTTCCGGACTGAAGCGCCTAGAAACGCTGGGCCAACGTCGCCGGCGGCAAAGGTCCCGAGTTCGAGTCTCGGTCCGGCACACAGTTTTAATCTGCCAGGAAGTTTCATATCAGCGCACACTCCGCTGCAGAGTGAAAATCTCATTCTGGAAACGTCCCCCAGGCTGTGGCTAAGCCATGTCTCCGCAGTATCCTTTCTTCCAGGAGTGTCAGCTCTGCAAGGTTCGCAGGAGAGCTTCTGAGAAGTTTGGAAGGTAGCAGACGAGGTACTGGCCGAAGTAAAGCTGTGAGGACGGGGTGTGAGTCGTGCTAGGGTTGCTCAGATGGTAGAGCACTTGCCCGCGAAAGGCAATGGTCCCGAGTTTGAGTCTCGGTCTGGCACACAGTTTTAATCTGCCAGGAAGTTTCATATCAGCGTACACTCCGCTGCAGAGTGAAAATCTCATTCTGGAAACGTCCCCCAGGCAGTGGCTAAGCCATGTCTCCGCAATATCCTTTCTTCCAGGAGTGTCAGTTCTGCAAGGTTCGCAGGAGAGCTTCTGTGAAGTTTGGAAAGTAGGAGACGAGGTACTGGCGGAAGTAAAGCTGTGAGGACGGGGTGTGAGTCGTGCTAGGGTTGCTCAGATGGTAGAGCACTTGCCCGCGAAAGGCAATGGTCCCGAGTTTGAGTCATGGTCAGGCGCTCAGTTGTAAACTGCCAGGAGTTTTCAGGTACAATGGATACCTTCCTACCAAGTCTTTCTGCAGTATCGCAGAAGCAACATCCAGCTTCTCGTAGCCCTGTTACACGGCCTTGTTCAAAGTCGTTGTGCTTTTCGTAATGGCGTCTTTGTCGCCTTAAAAGCATTCTTGACCAACAACAAATTACTGCGTTAGTGTCAAAGGTAACTAACGCTCACAATCGTTACAGAGCGTATTTAAAGCAAACTTTACTTGCATCCTCATGGTGGCACTATCAGCACCACTCTTACGCTATTGGTGGGAAATGATAATACACGTCATCTACCAGACGGAGAAACAAGCCTAACAACTTTCGTTTATCTCGTATAACTCCTTGGTGTTGGGATTTCTTTTTCCGTCCGTGTATGTCGTTACTGTAGAAATTTTTTGGAAATTTGTGGTAAGGTCTTATGGGACCTAACTGCGGAAGTCACGGGTCCCTAAGCTTACGCACTACTTAATCTAAGTTATACTAACTTACACTAACAAGGGGAGGCCGCCAATTGTGAAATTCAGATTCGATTCATACTGCGCATAATAAAAGCTCATGGCCAGAGGTGTAATGTGGCAAAGCACCAAGATGCACTTCTCAGCCGTTGTCGAGAAAATCGACATTTAAAAGAAACCGTTGCGGTGAAATACTCTCTACGATTAGTAATTTTCTACAGCGTGGTGGTGCAGCGGTAAGCGCTCGGGTTCGTAATCCGAAGGTCGCCGGATCGAATCTCACTCCATGCAACTTTTTTTTAGTTTTTTGTAATATATATATATATATATATATATATATATATATATATATATATATATATATATAAAATTCCCGGCAATCAGTTGCAAGAATTATGCATATAATAAGTTGTTGAAAGTCGTTTGGTGTGGAAAAACTGGCGACTTCGAACATCATTATGTTTTCCGCAAACAAAGTTGTATTTCACAAATGTTATTAATTGTCTTCATAATGTTAACCACGTATAGTTAACGGAAGACGTAGAAACGAATACGTATAGCGTAAGTCAAACGTTCGAATTAGAATAGAGACCCCACGAACACAAACTTTCTGTGGCAGGTATGAAATATAAACTCCGTTACTCGCTCGTTACACTTGAAGGACAGATGTTGAATGGGCCGAAACGAGCCGCCCCATAACAGCGTAGATGCCTGCTAACTTCGAAAGAAGGTAGATGCGGTCCCTAGCGCAACTTACAACATCGTCGAAATTCAGTGCGGACGGGACAGCTTTGGTACACCCTGTTAAACAAACGGAAAAATGGAGGCGGTACAATTGGAGAGCGATCCGCCTTCACCAGCATGCATAAGCAATTCATTAATAGTATATATTTGAATTGCAAAAAACTAATAATAAAAAATATGGCATGGCGCGAGATTCGATCCGGTGACCTTCGGATTACGAACCCCAGCGCTTACCGCTGCGCTATGACGCTGTAGAAAATTATTAATCGTAGAGAGTATTTCACCGGAACGGTTTCTTTTAACTGTCGATTTTCTCGACAACGGCTGAGAAGTGCATCTTGGTGCTTTGCCACATTACACCTCTGGCCATGAGCTTTTATTATGCGCAGTGTGAATCGAATCTGAATTTCACAATTGGCGGCCTCCCCTTGTAAGGACAACACACACACCCATGCCTGAGTGGGGAACTCGAACCTCCGACGGGGGAAAGCCGCGCGAACCGTGACAAAGCGCCCAGACCGCGCGGACACCCCACGCGGCGTTACTGTAGACATATTTGAAAACAATGTCTTATGTCAAATGCTGTTGGAATTTCTTTCTCCGTCCGTGTATGTCGTTACTGTGAACATATTTGAAAACAATGACTTATGTCAATGAAAAGCACATTGCATGTACTTTTACTTTGAATATCTTACTGAAACTACGAGGCTTGCCTAAAACAATGCTAAGAATGCGAAAAGTTACGAAGTTATTCAACCTGTATATTTAGCAAGCAATAAAGGAAACAAAAGAAAAATTCGGAGGAGGTATTAAAATCCATGGAGAAGAAATAAAAGCTTTGAGGTTTGCCGATGACATTGTCATTCTGTCAAAGACAGCAAAGGACTTGGAAGAGCAGTTGAACGGAATGGACAGTGTCTTGAAAGGAGGATATAAGATGAACAACGACAAAAGCAAAACGAGGATAATGGAATGTAGTCGAATTAAATCGGGTGGTGCTGCAGGAATTAGATTAGGAAGTGAGACGCTTAAAGTAGTAAACGAGTTTTGCTATTCGGGGAGCAAAATAACTCATGATGGTCGAAGTAGAGAGGATATAAAATGTAGACTGGCAATGGCAAGGAAAGCGTTTCTGAAGAAGGGAAATTTGTTAACATCGAGTATAGATGCAAGTGACAGGAAGTCGTTTCTGAAAGTATTTGTATAGAGTGTAGCCATGTATGGAATGAAACATGGCCGATAAATAGTTTGGACAAGAAGAGAATAGAAGCTTTCGGAATGTGGTGCTACAGAAGAATGCTGAAGATTAGATGGGTAGATCACATAACTAATGAGGAGGTATAGAATAGAATTGGGGAGAAGAGGAGTTTGTGGCACAACTTGACTAGAAAAGGGAACGGTTGGTAGGAGATGTCCTGAGGCATCAAGGGATCTCCAATTTAGTATTGGAGGGCAGCGTGGAGGATAGAAATCGTAGAGGGAGACCAAGAGATGAATACACTAAACAGATACAGAAGGATGTAGGTTGCAGTAGGTACTGGGAGATAAGCTTGCACAGGATAGAGTAGCATGGAGAGCTACATGAAACCAGTCTCAGGACTGAAGACCACAACAACAACAATGTATGTATTATTTGAAGCTTCCTGAGTGAGCGCACCAAGTTTTCGTCACTTCCGACAGATACTGTAACGGCACGACAGTTTCGAAATGGCTTCTGTAGGTGATGTAAGTTACAAGCGACGTGCCGTCATTGAATTTCTCACTGCAGAGAAAGAAACCTTGGGTAATATTCTCAATTGCTTGTGCGAAGTCTATGGGCCATCTGCTGTCGACAGAAGTACAGTTAGTCGCTGTGCACGGAGGGTGAGGTCATCAGAAGATGGTTCGGCGGAGCTCCACGATTTGCAGCCTTCGGGCAGACCATCCACGGCTGTCAAACCTTACACACCTGACCTAGCTACCTCGGACTAAACCTTGTTTGGGCCATTAAAGGATGCCATTCGTGGAAGACATTTCGAGGACGATGAGGAGGTGATTCACACAGTGAAGCACTGGCTCCGCCTCTAGGACAAATATTGGTACCGTCAGGGCAGACACGCCCTTGTTTCGCGCTGGAGAAAGGCCATAGAACGGGATGAAGATTACGTGGAAAAACAGGGTGTTTGCATTTACATTCTTGGCAACCCTCATATACCGCGCAATTTTTGGAAACAACAAACTGTTGTAGCAACAGTGGACACCAAAGATCCTGAGGAAGATAAAACACCATTCTTTCGCGTGTGTAATTCTTATTATGTTCAATAAAGAATTGTTGAAAACATTTACATTCTGGGCAACCCTCATATACCGCGCAATGTTTGGAAACAACAAACTGTTGTAGCAATAGTGGACACCAAAGATCCTGAGGAAGATCCCATCAGAGGGGTCGAAACGTCGATCATTTGGGAAGGAACATGACGCGGCCTAATAACCCAGAAGATTTTAACTTCAGTGACAACGGCCACCAAAGCCTGCTGACAAACAGTCTCTTCTACATCTACATCTACATGATTACTCTGCAATTCACATTTAAGTGCTTGGCAGAGGGTTCATCGAACCACAATCATACTATCTCTCTACCATTCCACTCCCGAACAGAGCGCGGGAAAAACGAACACCTACACCTTTCTGTTCAAGCTCTGATTTCTCTTATTTTATTTTGATGATCATTCCTACATATGTAGGTTGGGCTCAAGAAAATATTTTCACATTCGGAAGTGAAAGTTGGTGACTGAAGTTTCGTAAATAGATGTCACCGCGCCGCGATGGATTAGCCGAGCGGTCTTGGGCGCTGCAGTCATGGACTGTGCGGCTGGTCCCGGCGGAGGTTCGAGTCCTCCCTCGGGCATGGGTGTGTGTGTGTTTGTCCTTAGGATAATTTAGGTTAAGTCGTGTGTGAGCTTAGGGACTGATGACATTAGCAGTTAAGTCCCATAAGATTTCACACACATTTGAACATTTTTGAAGATCTCACCGCGACGAAAAACGTCTTTGCTTTAATGACTTCCATCCCAACTCGCGTATCATATCTGGCACACTCTCTCCCCTATTACGTGATAATACAAAACGAGCTGCCCTTTTTTGCACCCTTTCTAAGTACTCTGTCAATCTCACCTGGTAAGGATCCCACACCGCGCAGCAATATTCTAACAGAGGACGAACGAGTGTAGCGTAAGCTGTCTCTTTAGTGGACTTGTTGCATCTTCTAAGTGTCCTGCCAGTGAAACGCAATATTTAGCTCGCTTTCCCCACAATAATATCTATGTGGTCTTTCCAACTGAAGTTGTTCATAATTTTAACACCCAGCTACTTAGTTGAGTTGACAACCTTGAGAATTGTACTTTTTATCGAGTAATCGAATTCCAACGGATTTCTTTTGGAACTCATGTGGATCACCTCACACTTTTCGTTATTTAGCGTCAACTGCCACCTGCCACACCATACAGCAATCTTTTCTAAATCGCTTTGCAACTGATACTGGTCTTCGGATGACCTTACTAGACGGTAAATTACAGCATCATCTGCGAACAACCTAAGAGAACTGCTCAGATTGTCACCCAGGTCATTTATATAGATCAGGAACAGCAGAGGTCCCAGGACGCTTCCCCGGGGAACACCTGATATCACTTCAGTTTTACACGATGATTTGCCGTCTATTACTACGAACTGCGACCTTCCTGACAGGAAAGCACGAATCCAGTCGCACAACTGAGACGATACCCCATAGGCCCGCAGCTTGATTAGAAGTCGCCTGTGAGGAACGGTGTCAAAAGCTTTCCGGAAATCTAGAAATACTGAATCAACTTGAGATCCCCTGTCGATAGCGGCCATTACTACGTGCGAATAAAGAGCTAGTTAGCTGCGTTGCACAAGAACGATGTTTTCTGAAACCATGCTGACTACGTATCAATAGAGCGTTCCCTTCGACGTGATTCATAATGTTTGAATGCAATATACAGGGTGTTACAAAAAGGTACGGCCAAACTTTCAGGAAACATTCCTCACACACAAATAAATAAAAGATGTTATGTGGACATATGTCCGGAAACGCTTAATTTCCATGTTAGAGCTCATTTTATTTTAGTCAGTATGTACTGCACTTCCTCGATTCACCGCCATGATTTCATACGGGATACTCTACCTGTGCTGTTAGAACATGTGCCTTTACAAGTACGACACAACATGTGGTTTATGCACGATGGAGCTCCTGCACATTTCAGTCGAAGTGTTCGTACGCTTCTCAACAACTGATTCGGTGACCTATGGATTGGTAGAGGCGGACCAATTCCATGGCCTCCACGCTCTCCTGACCTCAACCCTCTTGACTTTCATTTATGGGGGCATTTGAAAGCTCTTGTTTACGCAACCCCGGTACCAAATGTAGAGACTCATCGTGTTCGTATTGTGGACGGCTGTGATGCAATGCGCCATTCTCCAGGGCTGCATCAGCGCATCAGGGATTCCATGCGACGGAGGGTGGATGTATGTATCCTCGCTAACGGAGGACATTTTGAACATTTCCTGTAGCAAAGTGCTTGAAGTCACGCTGGTACGTTCTGTTGCTGTGTGTTTCCATTCCATGATTAATGTGATTTGAAGAGAAGTAATAAAATGAGCTCTAACATGGAAAGTAAGCGTTTCCGGACACATGTCCACATAACATATTTTCTTTCTTTGTCTGTGAGGAATGTTTCCTGAAAGTTTCGCCGTACCTTTTTGTAACACCCTGTATACTCCAAAACCTTACTGCAAACCGACGTCAGTGATATAGGTCTGTAGTTCGATGGATTACTCCTACTACTCTTCTTGAACACTGGTGCGACCTGCGCAATTTTCCAGTCTGCAGGTACAGATCTATCGGTGAGCGAGCTGAGACTCTGCTTACCACCGTTTGCAGCCGAGGTCCACATTCGACATTCATACGCCGCTTTATTTTGAGCAGAAATCGCGGTGCGCAAACAAACATCACAAATAAAATGTTCATAGTCAGATCGCGTCATCAGCTCGTGACGACACAGACCTGTTTCGTCACGGCGAAGGCTGCGCAGATGGACGCCGCGTCGCCGGCTGTTGCCATTAGCGGGACAGAACAGGGCAGCGGCACGGGGAAGCGACCATCCATCTTGTGTGACGTCACGGCCAACAGCTGAGCGTCGCTGTCTGCCCCCCCCCCCCCCCACCCAGCCTTTCCCACCAACACAGCCCCAGACAAACGCTCCCCTATGCAACGCCGCCATTCGCCGGCTGCGAAGAACGCACGGTGCGTAACGACCCTAGCCGAATCCTCCTCTCACATTCATTCATGGCTTATTATCTCTCCAGTGTACACCTCCGTCTCATGTCTAACTGCGGCGTCGCATCATACAACAACAGTTTGCTAAATCTCCGTGCTATATTTCTAAAATAGACACTTGACATTTCTTACTCTCAGCTCTGTTAACCCTGTAAACGACAAAATGTTTTTTATCCCGCGTATTATATAATGGTAAGACAGAGATTTAGGAACCAGGTTTTAAATTGTAAGACATTCCCAGGGGCAGATGTGGACTCTGACCACAATCTATTGGTTATGAACTGTAGATTAAAATTGAAGAAACTGCGGAAAGGTGGGAATTTAAGGAGATGGGACCTGGATAAACTGAAAGAACCAGAGGTCGTACAAGGTTTGAGGGAGAGCATAAGGGAACAATTGACAGGAATGGGGGAAAGAAATACAGTAGAAGAGGAATGGGTAGCTTTGAAGGATGAAGTGGTGAAGGCAGCAGAACATCGAATAGGTAAAAAGACGAGGGCTAGTAGAAACCCTCGGGTAACAGAAGAAATACTGAATTTAATTGATGAAAGGAGAAAATATAAAAATGCAGTAAATGAAGCCGGTAAAAAAGGAATACAAACGTCTCAAACATGAGATCGACAGGAAGTGCAAAATAGCTAAGCAGAGATGGCTAGATGACAAATGTAAAGATGTAGAGGCTTATCTCACGAGGGGTAAGATAAATACTGCCTACAGGAAAATTAAAGACACCTTTGGAGAGAAGAGAACAACTTGTATAAATATCAAGAGCTTAGATGGCAACCCAGTTCTAAGCAAAGAAGTGAAGGCAGAAAGGTGGAAGGAGTATATAGAGGGTTTATACGAGGGCGATGTACTTGAGGACAATATTATGGAAATGGAAGAGGATGTAGATGAAGATGAAATGGGAGATAAGATACTGCGTGAAGAGTTTGACAGAGCACTGAAAGACCTGAGTCGAAACAAGGCCCTGGGAGTAGACAACATTCCATTAGAACTACTGATGGCCTTGGGAGAGACAGGCCTAACAAAACTCTACCATCTGGTGAGCAAGATGTATGAGACTGGCGAGATACCCTCAGACTTCAAGAAGAATATAATAATTCCAATCCCAAAGAAAGCAGCTGTTGACAGATGTGAAAATTACCGAACTATCAGTTTAATATGTCACAGCTCCAAAGCACTAACGCGAATTCTTTACAGACGAATGGAAAAACTGATACAAGCAGACCGTGGGGAAGATCAGTTTGGATTCCGTAGAAATGTTGGAACACGTGAGGCAATACTGACCCTACGACTTATCGTAGCAGAAAGATTAAGGAAAGGCAAACCTACGTTTCTAGCATTTGTAGACTTAGAGAAAGCTTTTGACAATGTTGATTAGAATACTTTCTTTCAAATTCTGAAGGTGGCAGGGGTAAAATACAGGGACCAAAAGGCTATTTACAATTTGTACAGTAACCAGATGGCAGTTATAAGAGTTGAGGGGTATGAAAGGGAAGCAGTGGTTGGGAAGGGAGTGAGACAGGGTTGTAGCCTCTCCCCGATGTTATTCAATCTGTGAATTGAGCAAGCGGTAAAGGAAACAAAAGAAAAATTCGGAGTAAGTATTAAAATCCATGGAGAAGAAATAAAAGCTTTGGGGTTCGCCAATAACATTGTTATTCTGTCAGAGACTGCTAGTGATACGAGGCCGTTGGGATCCAGCACGGCGTTCCGTATTACCCTCCTGAACCAACCGATTCCATATTCCGCTAACAGGCATTGGATCTCGACCAACGCGAGCAGCAATGTCGCGATACGATAAACCGCAATCGCGAAAGGCTACAATCCGTCCTGTATCAAAGTCGGAAACGTGATGGTACGCATTTCTCCTCATTACACGAGGCATCACAACAACGTTTCACCTGCCAACGCCGGTCAACTGCTGTTATGAGAAATCGGTTGGAAAGTTTCCACATGTCAGCACGTTGTAGGTGTCGCCACCGGCGCTAACCTTGTGTGAATGCTCTGAAAAGCTAATCATTTGAATATCAGAGCATCATCTTCCTGTAGGTAAAATTTCGCATCTGTAGCACGTCATCTTCGTATTGTAGCAATTTTAATGGCCAGTAGTGTATATATTTAGCAGAAATTCTAAAGTCACTACATACAGTAGAAATAATTCTTTACATACCGTAATGCAAATGCAACATCAGAACCAACCAGGCAGGGCAGACAATGAAGAAGAAGAAGACAGAAAAGAGAATGAAATCTTTTCTTATATACTACAGTACAGAGATAATAGTAATTACAATTCTCTGCGCACGTACAGTGGCTCCACTGTACTCACCTATTTTACTTTTTTCAACAAGCGATGCTATACTTGCGAGAGCTGCAGGGGTCCCTTGCATGCCCACGTGAATGTTTCCCAGAGAGTAATGGAACCGCCGCCAGCTGGTCTCCGTCCCGCAGTAAAGGTGTCAACGATCTGTTCCCCTGATGCATAACAAAAACTACTGGTATTCAAGGGATGACATGGCGCACTTCTTACAAAAACTGCTGTTTGCGCGTTTCGAGAATGCACGATACTACACTCCTGGAAATTGAAATAAGAACACCGTGAATTCATTGTCCCAGGAAGGGGAAACTTTATTGACACATTCCTGGGGTCAGATACATCACATGATCACACTGACAGAACCACAGGCACATAGACACAGGCAACAGAGCATGCACAATGTCGGCACTAGTACAGTGTATATCCACCTTTCGCAGCAATGCAGGCTGCTATTCTCCCATGGAGACGATCGTAGAGATGCTGGATGTAGTCCTGTGGAACGGCTTGCCATGCCATTTCCACCTGGCGCCTCAGTTGGACCAGCGTTCGTGCCGGACGTGCAGACCGCGTGAGACGACGCTTCATCCAGTCCCAAACATGCTCAATGGGGGACAGATCCGGAGATCTTGCTGGCCAGGGTAGTTGACTTACACCTTCTAGAGCACGTTGGGTGGCACGGGATACATGCGGACGTGCATTGTCCTGTTGGAACAGCAAGTTCCCTTGCCGGTCTAGGAATGGTAGAACGATGGGTTCGATGACGGTTTGGATGTACCGTGCACTATTCAGTGTCCCCTCGACGATCACCAGTGGCGTACGGCCAGTGTAGGAGATCGCTCCCCACACCATGATGCCGGGTGTTGGCCCTGTGTGCCTCGGTCGTATGCAGTCCTGATTGTGGCGCTCACCTGCACGGCGCCAAACACGCATACGACCATCATTGGCACCAAGGCAGAAGCGACTCTCATCGCTGAAGACGACACGTCTCCATTCGTCCCTCCATTCACGCCTGTCGCGACACCACTGGAGGCGGGCTGCACGATGTTGGGGCGTGAGCGGAAGACGGCCTAACGGTGTGCGGGACCGTAGCCCAGCTTCATGGAGACGGTTGCGAATGGTCCTCGCCGATACCCCAGGAGCAACAGTGTCCCTAATTTGCTGGGAAGTGGCGGTGCGGTCCCCTACGGCACTGCGTAGGATCCTACGGTCTTGGCGTGCATCCGTGCGTCGCTGCGGTCCGGTCCCAGGTCGACGGGCACGTGCACCTTCCGCCGACCACTGGCGACAACATCGATGTACTGTGGAGACCTCACGCCCCACGTGTTGAGCAATTCGGCGGTACGTCCACCCGGCCTCCCGCATGCCCACTATACGCCCTCGCTCAAAGTCCGTCAACTGCACATACGGTTCACGTCCACGCTGTCGCGGCATGCTACCAGTGTTAAAGACTGCGATGGAGCTCCGTATGCCACGGCAAACTGGCTGACACTGACGGCGGCGGTGCACAAATGCTGCGCAGCTAGCGCCATTCGACGGCCAACACCGCGGTTCCTGGTGTGTCCGCTGTGCCGTGCGTGTGATCATTGCTTGTACAGCCCTCTCGCAGTGTCCGGAGCAAGTATGGTGGGTCTGACACACCGGTGTCAATGTGTTCTTTTTTCCATTTCCAGGAGTGTATTTACAGGACGTACTGATAATGACCAACTACGTATGCACACCAAACTGCGGGCAACCGAGATTACAGTGATTTGAAAGGAAGCAGTGGATGGTTGCATAACTGCAAGCAGTGCAACAGAATTGGAAGATAACGAAATTTCAAACAAAGCGTCAACCTGACGATGCACGGCAAACTGCGGAATCAGCCCGAAAATTTGTAGATGAGGTAAACAAACTTATCTCGTCGTTCAGTGAGGAATTTGTTTTTAACTCCGACCAATCTGGGTTTGAAGAGGAACTCGATATGAAACGAACCCTGTGAATTGGAGCTACCAAGGGAGTTGTCTCAAGATCAGCTAACATCAAATGGTTCAAATGGCTCTGAGCACTATGGGACTTAACATCTGTGGTCATCAGTCCCCTAGAACTTAGAACTATTTAAACCTAACCTAACCTAAGGACATCACACACATCCATGCCCGAGGCAGGATTCGAACCTGCGACCGTAGCGGTCACGCGGTTCCAGACTGAAGCGCCTAGAACCGCACGGCCACACCGGCCGGCAGCTAACATCAATGCCTTTCGTATACAATTATGCCAATTTTTAATCTGGATGATAAATTCGCTGGGAAGTTATTTATTGTCCCTGCTATAAGTTGATGTTCTGCTCCTGCTATTCTTTCTCGTGTGCGTGATCTTCCGCGAGCAGGTCTCTAGAAGAGCGTAGCGTTCCAAAGGTTTGGAAAAGGTCACAGGTCATCCCCGTTTTCATGAAGGGACGTCGAACAGATGTGCAGAACTATAGAACTACTACATCTCTAACGTCGATCAATTGTAGAATTTTGGAACACTTATAATGTTCGAGTATAATGACTTTTCTGGAGACTAGAAATCTACTCTGTAGGAATCAGCATGGGTTTCGAAAAAGACGATCGTGTGAAACCCAGCTCGCGCTATTCGTCCACGAGACTCAGAGAGTCAGGGACACGGGTTCCCAGGTAGATGCCGTGTTTCTTGACTTCCGCAAGGCGTTCGATACAGTTCCCCACAGTTGTTTAACGAACAAAGTAAGAGCATATGGACTATCAGACCAATTGTGTGATTGGATTGAAGAGTTCCTAGATAACAGACCGCAGCATGTTATTCTCAATGGAGAGAAGTCTTCCGAAGTAAGAGTGATTTCAGGTGTGCCGCAGGGGAGTGTCGTAGGACCGTTGCTATTCACAATATATGTAAATGACCTTGTGGATAACATCGGAAGTTCACTGAGGCTTTTTGCGGATGATGCTGTAGTATATCGAGAGGTTGTAAGAATGGAAAATTGTACTGAAATGTAGGAGGATCTGCAACGAATTGACGCATGGTGCAGGGAATGGCAATTCAATCTCAATGTGGACAAGTGTAATGTGCTCCGAATACATAGAAAGAAAGACTCCATATCATTTAGCTACAATATAGCAGGTCAGCAACTGGAAACACTTAATTTAATAAATTGTCTGGGAGTAGGCATTAGGAGTGATGGAATGACCATATAAAATTAACAGTCGGTAAAGCAGATGCCAGACTGAGATTCACTGGAACAATCCGAAAACAGAGGAAGCAGGTTACAGTACACATGTTCGCCCACTGCTTGAATACTGCTCACCGGTGTGGGATCCGTACCAGATACGTTTCATAGTAGAGAAGATCCAACGGAGAGCAGCGCGCTTCGTTACAGGATCAATTAGTAATCGCGAAAGCGTAACGGAGATGATAGATAAACTCCAGTGGAAGACTCTGCAGGAGAGACGCTCAGTACCTGAGTACGGGCTTTTGTTGAAGTTTCGAGAACACACCTTCACCGAGGAGTCAAGCAGTATACTGCTCCCTCCAACGTACATCTTGCGAAGAGACCATGAGAATAAAATCAGAGAGATTAGAGCCCACACAGAGGCATACCGACAGTCCTTCTTTCCACGAACAATACGAGACTGGAATAGAAGGGTGAACCGATAGAGGTACTCAAGGTACCCTCCGACACATACCGTCAGGTGGCTTGCGCAGTATAGATGTAGATGCAGATGTAGATGTAGCAGTAGGGAATATTTACGTCACAGTAAGAAAGAGTGGAAAAATGGGAGTAAAAGAACTACAGCTGTGGTAAGAGAACTGCTTTTGGCCAATAGCCGGTCAAAATAAATTGCTTGTGCTTAGTTCTTGGTCTGCGTATAAAAATCACACTGCTGTAAAGAAAACTATCCCTCCTTAAAAGCGTGTGAGATTGCAATTCATACCACCTGGAACCACTGGATAACTTCAGGTTCTGGATGTTTGCTTTTTCCGTGCCTATAAAACATATTACCGCATTATCTGCAGCGAAACCTTAAAGTATAGCCAGTATCACTACATGGCTATACGGCTGCATGCCATCACATTCCGTCAGTTCGCATCACCTCGTTTCACCAATATGATTCTATTTGCATTCTTTAAGAGGGGATACATAACTGAACGTCACGCACGGTTTGTAACTAACAGTAACTCACCTTCGATCTTGATGGTGTGACCCTTCGTGATCTCTGTGGCTCGTCATTTTTATTCGGAGTTCGTGGTGCAAGTTAATGGATTGTTCCGAACAGTTCTTGAATGTCGGCGATGTCAATTTTGTGGAAGCGTAATACATACACCACATACAAGGTTGATGTCAGCAGCTCCCGGACACTCATTTTCTGTCGCCCTCCTGATGCACATGGTGGATCATTAGCAGATAATATTTTTCCTGTCATAATTATTAACACAACATTTTCAAATGAGTTTGCTAAAGATTGAATCTGCGACCTCACAGTCAAGGGGTACCAATCATTCGAACCACAGTTCAGTTTCCGTGGGGCTTTTAAGTGGCAGGTTAATCCGACGGTCAGTCAATGGCTCCGCTGTAACAGATCCTGCCAGAATCCTACAAGAATCATAACGGTCGCCAGCTGTACAGACGGTAGCTGATATTTAACTAGGCTCTACAGCGCAATACTGCTCTGCCTTCCTGTACAGTAAGTGTTCTCTGATTAAAAGCCCTGCTGTTCATACAAGGCTATTCTATGTACGACAGATTTTGATAGCTTGCCTGCCCGGTCCGGATGGAATCCCTATTCTCTACTCTACGTCATTGGTTCCTTACCTAGTTTGCATCTATCGCGAATCTCTCGACCAGCGGAAAGTGCCAAGCAACTAGAAAAAAGCGCAAGTGACTCCTGTACATAAGAAGACTAAAAGAGCGGACCCGCAGAGTTACAGACCAATATCCTTAAGGGGCTCCGGAACGCCCTATACTTGCAATGTTAAAATAACGCTTATAAATTACATCTTTCCTCACAAAGTATTTGAGGTAGGAAGTTGAACTTTTTACAGATTATTTATTGGAATATGGGCTACAACTTAACACAGTGATTTTACAAAATTTTAGTTCAGTTATTAAAGATGATTTTTTTTCAATTGTAATGAAAATTCACAACATTTTTTTGCAATTTTTTATGTATATATTCAAAAATATACAGTTTTTTTGGAAAAAGGCTGTGTTAAATTATGCAGAAGGTACTGTGTAACATTTACTGAAAGTTCAAAACAAATGTTTGGAAGATCCTTAGAAAACATGTAATTAGTATGAGAAAATAAAAGTTTTGGATTAACTTTTTAGTGCAGTTTGAAAAAATTCCTTTGAGAACAGACATATCAAATATTTCATTCACATCCGATTCGCCCATAAAACATTCATAGTTTTCACTCATTGAACCAAGCTTCTTCTGTGAAGTATTTTCTTTCCCACTTTGACTGCTATGGGCAGGTGTACTTGAGACGTTAGGTTCACTCACTTGGTTATCGTCTTTATTGTTTACAGTAATAACACATACCTTTGGCTTTCCAACATTTCTCCTTTTCTTAAAAGCCTTCAGAGGATTTCTAATAACTTTACTTTTACTCATTATTATACTTCAACAAAACCGAGACTCAAGAAACAGAATTAATTACGAATATTTTCGAGATAACGACAGAGTAAATAAACAAAAAATGGTTCAAATGGCTCTGAGCACTATGGGACTTAACATCTATGGTCATCAGTCCCCTAGAACTTAGAACTACTTAAACCTAACTAACCTAAGGACATCACACAACATCCAGCCATCACGAGGCAGAGAAAATCCCTGAACCCGCCGGGAATCGAACCCGGGAACCCGGGCGTGGGAAGCGAGAACGCTACCGCACGACCACGAGATGCGGGCTGTAAATAAACATGAAACAATCGACAATCACACCAGCGATATATATTGAACCATCACAGGTTAGCCACAACACATACTTTATCTCACATCACTAAAATGTACCTGATGAACACGGACGTTAATAATAACACCATTTGACAGCAGTTTAACAGCGCCACAGTGGGTCACGCCCATGTAGAACACATTTCAAAAAAAAAATTTAAAAATAGTTGTAGTCTTCGGAATTGAATAAATTATATATCTATTAAAAGTTAATAGTCTGCAGATTTAGAAAACGCAAAAAAGTAAAAATTGAACTTTTCATGATTTTGAGCCTTTCCGGAGCCCCTTAACATCGGTTTGCTGCAGAATCCTAGAACATGTTCTGAGTTCTAATATACACACATCAAAAAAGTTTTGCATCACCTCGGTTCCGAGAGTTCCGGAACCTGTACAGAAAATTGGATTAGAGATCAACGTAAACTTCATTTCCGCCGTTTTTATTCCGCATGAAAACCAAACATTGTATGTTGTACAACCAAACAGCGAGACGTTCAGAGGTGGTGGTCCAGATTCCTGTACACACCGGTACCTCTAATACCCCGTGGCACGTCCTCTTGCATTGATGCATCCCTGTATTCGTCGTGGCATATTGTCCTCAAGTTCATCAAGGCACTGTTGGTCCAGATTGCTCCACTCCTCAACGGCGATTCGGCGTAGATCCTTTAGAGTGGTTGGTGGGTCACGTCGTCCATAAACAGCCCTTTTCAATCCATCCCAGGCACGTTCGATAGGGTTAAGGTCTGGAGAACAAGCTGGCCACTCTAGTCGAGCGATGTCGTTATCCTGAGGGACGAGATGTGCACGATGGGGGCGCGAATTGGCGTCCATGAAGACGAATTCCTCACCAACATGCTGCCGATATGGTTGCACTATTGGTTAGAGGATGGCATTCATGTGTCCTACAGTCATTACGGCGTCTTCGATGACCACCAGCGGCGTACGTCGGCCCCACCTAATGCCACCCCAAAACAGTAGGGAACCTCCACTTTGCTCCAATCGCTGGACAGTGTGTCTAAGGCGTTCAGCCTGACCGGGTTGCCTCCTAACACGTCTCCGCCGATTGTCTGGTTGAAGGCATATGCGACACTCATCGGTGAAGAGAACGTGATGCCAATCCTGCGCGGTCCATTCGGCATCCTTGTTGGGTCCATCTGTACAGCGCTGCTTGGGGTCGTGGTTGCAAAGATGGACCACGGGCGTCGGGAATGAAGTAGCACATCATGCAGCCTATTGGGCGGTCATCCACTGCAGTAGTAGCACTTGGGCGGCCTGAGCGAGGCATGTTATCGACAGTTCCTGTCCTTCTGTATCTCTTCCATGTCCGAACAACTTCGCTTTTGTTCCCACCGTGACCGCTGGACACTTCCCTTGTTGAGAGCCCTTCCTGGCACAAAGTAACAATGCGGACGCGATCGAAGCGTGGTATTGACCGTCTAGGCATGGTTGAACTGCAGACAACAAGAGCCTTGTACCTCCTTCTTGGTGGACTGGAACTGATCGTCTGTCGGACCCCATCCGTCTAACAGGCGCTGTTCATGCATTGTTGTTTACGTCTTTGGGAGGGTTTAGTGACATCTCTGAACAGCCAAAGGGCGTGTGTCTGTGATACAATATCTGTAGTCAAAGTCAATCTTCAGAAGTTCTGTGAACTGGGATGATGCAAAACTCTTTTTGATGTGTGTTTTAAATTTCCTAGGGACTTAAAATGGTCATGTCCACATATCAGCACGTCTTTAGAAAGCATCGCTTCTGCGAAACCCAGCTTGCTCTTTTCTCATATATTGCGAACTATGGATGAAGGGCAACAGGGAGATTCCATATTTCTAGATTTCCGAAAAGCATTCGACACGTTACCCGACTGCTTAACGAAGGTACGTGCACACGGAATAGGCTCCAAGGAAAGTGACTGTCCCGATAACTTCGTAAGTGGTAGAATCTAGTCTGTTGTTCACGACGGCGAGTGTTCATCAGAGACAGGGATAACATCAGGAGTGCCCCAATGAAGTATGATAGGATCGCTGATATTTTCTATATACAAAAATGATCTGGCGGACAGGGTGGACAAGAAATCTGCGGTTGTTCGCTGATGATGCTGAGGTACGGGAAGGTGTCGAAGATACATGCCTGTAGCTTGATACAAAATGACCCGGACAAATTGTTTAAATGGCTCTAAGCACTACGGGACTTAACTTCTGAGGTCATCAGTCCCCTAGAACTTAGAACTACTTAAACCTAACTAACCTAACGACATTACACACATCCATGCCCGATGCAGGATTCGAACCTGCGACCGTAGCGGTCTCGCGGTTCCAGACTGAAGCGCCTAGAACCGCACGGCCACACCGGCCGGCATCCGTCAACATTTTCGGTACCCAACGTGCGCACAATTTTCGGTAATTCAAGTGCTCGGTCACAACGCCATACAAACGAGAAACATCAGGAAAGTCATCCCGCAAGGAGGAAATCGTAAAGGTCTCTCACTTTATTGTCCACTTCCTGCACCAAACTTTCATTAACGACCGAAGGACGCCAACTCCGTTGTTCATCATGCACATTCGTGCGGCGATCTTTAAATGCTCTCACCCACTTTCTTACCATCCCATCACTCACAATGTTTCCTCCGTAAACTGAACAGATCTCACGATGAACATCGATTGCTTTTAGGCCTTTATCACTAACAAATCTTATAACAGCCCGTACTTCACAGTCGGCGGGACACGATTCTCGGAGGCATCTTAAACAATCACAAGGGAACCTCCCCATCGCACCCCCCTCAGATTTAGTTATAAGTTGGCACAGTGGATAGGCCTTGAAAAACTGAACACAGATCAATTGAGAAAACAGGAAGAAGTTGTGTGGAACTGTGAAAAAATAAGCAAAATATACAAACTGAGTAATTCATGTCAAGATATGTAACATCAAGGACACCAGGAACGCAGGAGCGCCGTGGTCTCGTGGTAACGTGGGCAGCTGCGGAATGAAAAATTTTAACTTTTTATTTTCAGTTTATGTGACAAACTCTTATGTTTTCATCACTTTTTTGGGAGTGGTTATCACATCCACAAGAAAACCTAAATCGGGCAAGGTAGAAGAATCTTTTTACCCATTCGCCAAGTGTACAAGTTAGGTGGGTCGACAACATATTCCTGTCATGTGACGCACATGCCGTCACCAGTGTCGTATAGAATATATCAGATGTGTTTTCCTGTGGAGGAATCGGTTGACCTATGACCTTGCGATCAAATGTTTTCGGTTCCCATTGGAGAACCACGTCCTTTCGTCTACTAATCGCACGGTTTTGCGATGCGGTCGCAAAACACAGACACTAAACTTATTACAGTGAACAGAGACGTCAATGAACGAACGGACAGATAATAACTATGCAAAAATAAAGAAAGTAAAATTTTCACTCGAGAGAAGACTTGAAATGCTCACGCTACCACGGGACCACGGCGCTCCTGAGCTCATGTTCTCCATGATGTTGCCTATGTGGTCCATGGACTACACAGTTTGTATATTTTGCTTATTTTTTCACAGTTCCACACAACTTCTTCCTGTTTTCTCAATTGATCTGTGTTCAGTTTATCAAGGCCTATCCACTGTGCCAACTTTAAATCTGAGGGGGGTGCGATGGGGAGGTTCCCTTGTCAGTACACAACGTAAACAAGGAAGAATCAGACTGTAATGGCGTCAGTGCGTAGATTAACGTACAGGCTTTCATTTAAAAATAAAATTATTGAGATATCTTAGCACGTCTTTTTTTAATTTCAAAACGGTACTTACTTAAAAAACACGCCTCGTACTATCACGTTTCGGGACTGCAGCCAGATCACGTTGACATCTCGCCACAATTTTTTGGGCTGGCAACAGTCCGGCGATCTTCTTGTAAGTGTTCGCCACTGACAATGGCAAACATTCACCTGAAGATGGCTGTACGGCTGCCAGCCGAAATCTTGTGGCAAGACGTCAACATGATCCGGCCGCAATCCCGAAACTTCATAGAATACTCAGTACGCCGGGAAAACTTAAACAATCACATTAGGTGTAACCTGTTAACCCCGCTTTTATTGATGTTGCTGATTATTGCCTGTTAAAGACGTCAGTGGTGAGGATGTTGATTGTGTTATGTATGAGGTGGAACTATAGGCCTCATGAAAAACGGGTGACCCGGCTGAGTCACGCAATTTGACTCTTAGTCTGATCACGAGATGTGGCCATTAATTGCACGTGTTGATCACGTAGGCTGACGTGAGGATCAATACTTGACGGGATGTATCTGGAACATCTTAGGTGATTAGAAAGTTAGTACACAGGTCTACAATTAAATACTTAGCTTTAATTCAGCATCGGCGGTGAACGTCGGTCTTGACTTTGTACAATAATATTTACAAGTGCAGTTACAGACTGAACTGCGCATACTTCTTCACAATTGTGATTCCTTCACACATACAGACCAGCTGTCAATGCATAAACTGTACGTGGCGCCTAGCTAGGTCGTAGCTACTGACTTAACTGAAGGCTATGCTAACTAGCGTCTCTGCAAATGAGATCTCTGAAGCGATAACAAGTGAACCATTCCAATTAAAGTCGGCTGTAGAACTGGCCAGTGCGCTAGCTTGTCTCGTAAGACCAGCCGAGTGGCGGCGCTCGGTCTCCTAGCGTCGACAGTGGCGACTCGCGGGTCCGATGTGTGCTGACGGACCGCGGCCGATTTGAAGCCTACAGCCTAGCCAGTGTGGTGCCTTGCGGCGACACCACAGATTGTCCTGTTGTATTCGTGTACCTTATACTGTGAAATCGAGCGGACCTTCTTGCTTTGTGCCGCTTTATTTTGTAACTTGCTCCTCTGGAGGGAAGACCGAAGTGCAGCTTAACCAGTCGTGTAGTAGCGCGTTTATCCTGGACAGTGATCGCTCGGTTTTAAAAGCAGTCTGAACGAGCCTACTTAAATTTTCTGGCACTTCGTGTTACTTCGTATGCACTATCTTCTCCTGTGTTAAATTTTGAGACGTCAGAAAAAATTAAAAATGACAGTGCTGGAAAACCTCTTACGTTATTTGATTTTCAAACAGCTGAGCAAAACTGAACGTACTCAGACATTTCTCTCTTTACTTATTCTGATCATCACTAAACTGACACACAATAACTTTTTAGCGTAATTCAATCTTTCAATAATCCCTACAAAAGAATGGCCCTGACTAACAATAACCTGTACCTTTCACGAATCACTTACCTCACAAAAATCTTCGTTACTCCAACTACTGCAATACAGCGAGCGCCAATACTGCCAGCTAAATAAAAGATTCTAACTACTGAAGGCACTAACTACTGATAGGCATAGTTAGCAAATGAAAGATTTTGGTAGAGAACAAACAATGTATTTACCTTAACAATGTTCAAAAGTCATCATATATACCGGGTGACCAAAAACTCAGTATAAATTTGAAAACTGAATAAACCACGGAATAATGTAGATAGAGAGGTAAAAATTAACACACATGCTTAGAATGACATGGGGTTTTATTAGAACCAAAAATAAAGCAAAATATTTCTAGACGCGTGAAAGATCTCTTGCGCGCGTCGTTTGGTGATGATCGTGAGCTCAGCCGCAACTTTCGTCATGCTTGGACCGACATCTCTAGGGATGCTGAAAAACAACATCCGACGCCAATGCCTCACCATAACTCCGGACATGCTTTACAGTGCTGTTCACAACATTATTCTTCGACTACAGCTATTGTTGAGGAATGATGGTGGACATATTGAGCATTTCCTGTTAAGAACATCACATTTGCTTTGTCTTACTTTGCTATAGAAATTATTGCTATTCTGATCAAATGAAGCGCCTCTGTCGGACATTTTTTGAACGTTTGTATTTTTTTGGTTCTAATAAAACCCCATGTCGTTCCAAGCATGTGTGTCAATTTGTACCTCTCTAACTACATTATTCCGTGATGTATTCAGATTTCAAATTTATACTGACTTTTTGATCACCCAGTATATATATATATATATATATATATATATATATATATATATATATATATATATACGAGGGCGGTTCAGAAAGTAACCTCCGATTGGTCACAGTGCGGGTTGTGGGGGGCAGGTCAGTCGGCATCAAGCCGTGGTCGAGTGAACGTCGTACCTGCGCTAGTTTAGTTTTTGTGGCAGTTTGAAATGTGTGCTGCAATAGAAAACCCCGCCAAATGTGAAGTGCGTGCTGTCATAAGGTTTTTTACAGCCAAAGGATATTCTGCAGCAGCTATTCATCGTGAGCTTTGTGCCGTGTACGGACCAAGAGTTATGAGTGAAGGAGTTGTCCGTGAATGGGTACGTTTATTTAAAAGTGGACGAGAAAACGTTCATGATGAAGAGAGGAGTGGTAGACCATCATTGGTGACTGACGAACTCGTTCAGACAGTTGATGCAAAAGTTCGTGAAAATCGACGTTTCTCAATGTCGGAGTTGTCTACTGGTTTTCCACAGATTTCTAAGACTCTCTTGTACGAGATAGTGACAGCAAGATTGGGTTACCGTAAGTTCTGTGCACGATGGGTGCCCAAAATTCTTACCGACCACCACAAAACTCAAAGAATGGCCTCTGCATTAGACTTTCTGTCACGTTATGAGGACGAAGGAGAACCATTGTTAAACAGAATCGTGACCGGTGACGAAACCTGGATTAAGTACGTGAACCCTGAGACAAAAGAACAATCAAAGATGTGGGCACATTCAAATTCGCCTACCAAACCAAGAAAAGCCTCGCAAGATTTTTCTGCCAGAAAGCTGATGGCAACGGTGTTTTGGGATGCCAAAGGGGTGTTGTTGGTTGAATTCATGGAACGTGGTACGACCATTAATCAAGACGTGTACTGTGAAACAATAAAAAAGTTACGACGGGCTATACAGAACAAACGCCGTGGTATGCTGACTTCCGGTATCGTTTTTTTGCACGATAACGCCCGTCCTCACTCTGCTCGCAGAACAACGGCCCTTCTTGAGTCCTTCAAGTGGGACGTTATCAACCATCCACCTTACAGCCCAGACCTGGCGCCAAGTGATTATCACCTCTTCATGCATTTGAAGAAATGGCTCGGGTCACAGCGGTTTGATGACGACGAAGAGCTCAAAGATGCGGTCACAGGCTGGCTCCAGGCACAAGCGGGTGATTTTTATGCAGAAGGAATTTCAAAGCTTGTGAAGAGATACGAAAAGTGCCTCAATCGCTATGGAGACTATGTAGAAAAATAGTGCAAAGATGTAGTTGTAAGATGTATATATTAAAATATTTTTATTTAACTTGGTGTATTTTTTTAAATCAACCGGAGGTTACTTTCTGAACGGCCCTCGTATATAAATTCATGAACTCCATCTTTACAAATTTCCTTTTTTCGTCTAGATCGTCCGCTTATAGTAACCTCTCAAAACTCTGGAATCTCTCTCTCCACATCCTCCACTGCTGGCGGTTCCCATCCAACTGCCCAACACTACAATAGCGAATATTCCAACAATGAGTCCAACCAGCCACAGACTGCACGCAGCGCAGTCAGCGATTTTCATACAGAGCACTACGTGGCGTCACCAACATAAAAACCTAAACAGCCTACTTACAATTTAGTCATTGGTTTAACCTAATCTCTTTCTGGAGCACCTGACGAGACGTATACTTTTCCAGAAGGAGAGGTGGATAATATCTCAACACTAATTATTCATTGCGTTCTTGTCTCCCTCGCGTCATGGTTTTGTGTGATCGTTCTCTCCTAAGCTGAATCGACACCCGACATTCGTATGTTTTGCTGCATTTCTGATACCGCTGGCTGTAACTGTTGTTGTTTCTAAAATTTTGTTTTAGTCTTTGTGTGGTTTCCTTTGCGGAACCTCGCATAGCGATGTTGTACCAATCTTCCATTGCATATCGGCCAACGCTTCATCATTAAACCTAGCGTAAATCCGGGAGAGGCTCCGCATTCCGTATAAACAGCGCACATATCGTAGCTTCGGAAAACACAAATTTGGTATGCGCATATCGGCGCTGCAGTTGTTCAGTGTACACAAGCCCATAATAAAAGTGTTCATTTTCGATGGAGCAAGTTTTGCATAGCCTATGGGGAACAAGGACAGCAAAGGACTTGGAAGAGCAGCTGAATGGAATGGACAGTGTCTTGAAAGGAGGATATAAGATGCACATCAACAAAAGCAAAAGAAGGATAATGGAGTGTAGTCTAATTAAGTCGGGTGATTATGACGTAATTAGATTAGGAAATGAGACACTTAAAGTAGTAAAGGAGTTTTGCTATTTGGGGAGCAAAATAACTGATGATGGTAGCAGTAGAGAGGATATAAAATGTAGATTGGCAATGGCAAGCAAAGCGTTTCTGAAGAAGAGAAATTTGTTAACTTCGAGTATAGATTTAAGTGTCAGGAAGTCGTTTCTGAAAGTATTTGTATGGAGTGTAGCCATGCATGGAAGTGAAACATGGACAATAAATAGTTTGGACAAGAAGAGAATAGAAGCTTTCGAAATGTGGTGCTACAGAAGAATGCTGAAGATTAGGTGGGTAGATCACGTAACTAATGAGGAGGTATTGAATAGGATTGGGGAGAAGAGAAGTTTGTGGCACAACTTGACCAGAAGAAGGGATCGGTTTGATAGGACATGTTCTGAGGCATCAAGGGATCACCAATTTAGTATTGGAGGGCAGCGTGGAGGGTAAAAATCGTAGAGGGAGACCAAGAGATGAATACACTAAGCAGATTCAGAAGGATGTAGGTTGCAGTAGGTACTGGGAGATGAAAAAGCTTGCACAGGATAGAGTAGCATGGAGAGCTGCATCAAACCAGTCTCAGGACTGAAGACCACAACAACAACAACATGGGGAACAACTGAGCTAAGTCTATAAATACCCCTTCAAAACCGTTTTCAGCGTCACGACTAGTCCTTGGTGTATGCTGAACAATCAGGTATTTCAAAATGTTTGAGCTGTATTAACAGCACGCTGCATTGGTCGTGTTTGATTACATTGCAGCTATCTTGGCTAACAAGGCCATGAATTTATAAGGTGTGGCGTATCGCTCTCTACAGAACGGGATACACGCAGCAGTAAAACACGATACATATGACGCACATTTTTCGCTAGGAATTATTGCCGTACAAATCAAGTAACAGTTTTTAAATAAGAGAAAACATTTCTATTTTATTTGTATTTTCATTCCAACGACTTGGCATGCACAACGTTTCAGATCCCGACGACTCAGATGACGACACAAAAAAATGTATAAGCATTCCGGAGAATTAAACCTGAAGATGCGAAAAAAATTATGTTGCGTAACATGTAAGTTTTCGTTACATGAAGATTGCACAATTTATAAAATGTTTTGTGTCGATTGTGGCAGAGAAAATACAATGAAAACGAAATGAACTAAAGTGGCAAATTATCCTTTTGTTTATGAATTAATATTTCACTAACATGTATTGAGTGCATTACCTGAAGATAAATGGATTATATGTCTTTGTTTCAATGTTTTCAACTGTGAGTAAATAAAATAGTTATCTAAACCAGTGAACTAAAAATTATCAATAAGATATCAAAAAACTGTTGTTAACACTTCATACCATTTTTTTAAACCCCGTAACATATTTCTAACCAAAATGTGTTTATACAGGGTGTTTATAAATTAAGTTAAGCTTTCAAACCACAGTAGAAATAGCACCACTGATCAGAATGACGTCAAACTGCAACGGAATATTATCGGAGAAGGGGGAAAACGTATAGCAGAAGAAAAACAAATAGTTACAAAATGTAGCAATAGATGGCGCTGTAAGCATCATAATTTAATAGTGTTCGACTACAAATGACAAATGAATCATACAACAACGCCTAAGGTGTACGTTTGACGGTAAACAAACTGTACTACTCAGTGTGCGTGGGTGTACAGATGATGTACTGTTATTTACGTAAGCCCATCCACCACGGGAATGTCATGTCACATCGGATAGGAAGAATCGGTTTTTAATTCTCCTGAGGCTATAAACGGCAGAAAAAGCATCAGTCAAAATCAAATCGGATTATTAACGTCCGTGTGACTGGCGCAAAACATGTTCGATATGCTGTCCACCGTTTTCTGCAAGTTGAAATCGAGAAACAGCATGTTCCACAACTGATCGAAGTGTTTCCGGGATCACTTTCAGAATCTGTTGCGCAATGCGTGCCTTCAGTGCAGCTAAGTTCGCAATCGGAACACTGAACACAACATCTTTCAGATAGCCCCACGGCCAGAAGTCACACGGATTAAGTTCAGGTGATCGGGACGGCGAGACTGTAAGGAAATGGCGGCTGATAATTCTAGCATTTCCGAAATGGCGCTTCAGCAGCTGCTTAACTGGACTTGCAATGTGCGGGGGTACGCCTTCTTGCATAAAAATGACGCCATTCACACATCGAAGCTGTTGGAGAGCTGGAATGACGTGGTTGCCCAAAAGACACTCACAGCGCTTACCAGTGACGGTACAGGTAACACGGCCGGAAGTGGTACTGGTTGATTTGCGTGTGGATTTTCCGTCCCCCATATTCGACAATTCCGTGTATTGACATATCCTGTCAGATGGAAGTGGGATTCGTCTGTCCACAAAATCTCCCGCGGGTAATCATTGTTCACTTCCGTGAGAGCAAGAAATTCTAAAGCAATTGTCTCTCTTGCTGGCAGGTCAACACGAAGCAACTCGTGCACATGGGCAATTTTGAATGGATGGCAAAGAAGGATATTTAATAAGATTTTACTCACCGTGCTCACGGGTATGTCCAATGTTCGGGAAATTCTCCGTGCACTACACGTTTGCACACCACCACTCGTCTCCTTCTGCATTGCTGTGGCCACTGCTTCCACCGACGTCGAATCAATTCGTTTCGTCTCTCTACCAGGTCGCACGCCAAAAGAACCCGTCTTTTCGAATTTCCGAATCATTTTCTCGAGACCTACGGTAGTCGTCGGACCAATTACTTTTTTCAAACCCTTCAGTGTGCGGAACTTCAGCAGAGCGACGTGAGCACAATCATCATTCTTGTAATACGGTTTTACAAGCAGAGCGCGATCCTGCATTGAGGCAGACATGGCGAACGTCGCAGACGCGAAAAGCCGTATACCCGACATGTTTATACCAAGTTCAATAGGTCGTGCACACGACAGGTGTTTTCCTTTACGTATTCTGACACATACAGCGCCATCTATCGATAAATTTTCACACTATTTTCCCCCTTCCGATAATATTCTGTTGCAATTAGACGTCATTCTGACCAGAGATGTTATTTATACAGCGTTTTGAAAGTTTAATTATATATATATATATATATATATATATATATATATATATGGATATTCTGCAAATCATATGTAAGTGCCTGGCAGAGGGTTCATCGAACTACCTTCACAATTCTCTATTATTCCAATCTCGTATAGCGCGCGGGGAAAGAGCAAACACGTATACCTTTCCGTACGAGCACTGATTTCCCTTATTTTATCATGGTGATCGTTTCTCCCTATGTACGTCGGCATCAACAAGATATTTTCACATTCAGAAGAGAAAGTTGATTTTTTCGTGAGAAGGTTCCTCCGCAACGAAAAACGCCTCTGTTTTAATGATGTCCATCCCAGATCCTGTATCATTTCAGTGACACTCTGTCCCCTATTTCGCGATAATACAAAACGTGCTGCCCTTCTTTGAACTTTTCCGATGTACTCCGTCAAACCTATTTGGTAAGGATTTCACACCGCGCAGCAGTATTCTAAAAGAGGACGGACAAGCGTAATGTAGGCAATCTCCTTAGTATATATGTTACATTTCGTATGTGTCCTGCCAAAAAATCGCAGTCTTTGATTATGCTTCCCCACAATATTTTCTGTATGTTCCTTCCAATTTAAGTTTTTCGTAATTGTAATTTCTAGGTATTTAGTTGAATTTACGGCCTTTAAATTTGATACTTCCTGGCAGATTAAAACTGTGTGCCCGACCGAGAATCGAACTCGGAACCTTTGCCTTTTGCGTGTGAGCTACCCAAACACGAGTGACAATCCGTCCTCACAGCTTTAATTCCATCAGTGCCTCGCCTCCTACCTTCCAAACTTCACATAAGCTCTCCTGCCTTTAAATTTCACTGATTTATCGTATAACCGAAGTTTTCACGGATTTCTTTTAGCACTCATGTGGATGACATTACACTTTTCGTTATTCAAGGTCAATTGCCAGTTTTCGCACCATATACGTAACTTTTCTAAATCGTTTTGTAGTTAGTTGTGACCTTATGTTGACTTTACTAGTCGATAATCGACAGCATCATCTGCAAACAACCTAAGACGGCTGCTCAGATTGTCTCCCAAATCGTTCATATAGATAAGGAACAGCAAAGGGCCTATAACACGACCTTTGGGAACGCCAGAAATTACTTCTGTTTTACTCGATGACTTTGCGTTAGTTACTTCGAACTGTGAATTCTCTGACAGGAAATCACGAATCCGGTCACATATTTCGTAAGCACGCAATTTCACTACAAGCCGCTTGTGTGGTACACTGTCAAAGGCCTACCGGAAATCCAGAAATGTGGAATGAATTTGAAATCCCTCGTCAACAGCACTCAACACTTCGTGTGTGTAAAGAGCTAGTTGTTTCACGAGTACGATGTTTTCTAAATCCATGTTGACTGTGTGTCAGAAGACCGTTCTGTTCGAGGTAATTCATAATGTTCGACCACAATATATGTTCCAAAATCCTGCTGTATATCAACGTTAATGATAAGAGGCTGTAATTTAGTGGGTTACTCGTACAGCCTTTCTTGAATATCGGTGTTACCTGTGCAACTTTCCAGTCTTTGGGTACGGATCTTTGTCGAGCGAACGGTTGTATACGATTGTTAAGCGTGGCGCTATTGTATCAGAATACTCTGAAAGGAACCTAATTGGTATACAGTTTGGACCAGAAGACTTGCTTTCATTAAGTGATTTAAGTTGTTACACTACTCCGAGAATATCTACTCATGTTGGCAGTTGTTCTTGATTCGAATCTGGAATATTTACTTCGTCTTCATTTGTGAAGGCATTTCGGAAGGCTGTGTTTAATAACTCTGTTTAATAACACTGTCTTCGATAGTATCTCCATTGCTATCGTGAAGAGAAGGCATTGATTATGTCTTGCCGCTAGCATACTTCGCATACGACCAGAATCTCTTTGGATTTTCTGTTTTTCTGTCAGGTTTCGAGACAAAGTTTCGTTGTGGAAATAGTTATAAGCAGATCGCAATGAAGTCCGTTTTTGACTTGAAAAAACAGGGTAGTTTTGCGATTTTCAGCATGCACCACATCACCCGTAGCATAAGAGATAGACACTGCAATGAAAAGATGTTTTCATGGTCAAATATTATGTTTAAATGTTACACTGAAAAAGCCATCACATTAGAGCATACACGGTCAAAAACAGTCCAATGTGTCCCAACTCTGGGTTAAAGCAGTATCGCTGACAACCACTTCAGCACTCGAAACTGGCAGACAGAACACGTTTCCGTCCATTATATTTGAAAACCTGCACGCATTCGAAGAGAAATGGTGTAATTTTAGTGCAATTTCCGGCTCGCATTCAAAGAGAAGTGACATGATTTTAGGTTCAAATGGCGCTGAGCACTATGGGACTTAACATCTGAGGTCATCAGTCCCCTAGAAATTAGAACTTAAACCTAACTAACCTAAGGACGTTACACGCATCCTTGCCCGAGGCAGGATTCGAACCTGCGACAGTTGTGGTCGCTCGGCTCCAGACTGTAGCGCCTAGAACCGCACTGCCACAAAGGCCGGCCATGGTTTTAGGCACATATTTGCAATGTACTGTAGCACATTAGCAACTGAACACTGGGTGCCACTTTTCTAGATCTGCACACTATGTAACTCATTTAGCACGCTGTTGGGAACCACCTCTGTGCCTACAAATTACTCGTGCATAATTTACAGCAATTGCATGACCTGCACATAGACATGTGATGCCATACCTCTCTGTAAACCTACCAAGGACAAGTCAAATCCATGGCAAGCAGAATCTCAACTATATAGCATTCCAAAGATGATCCAAAATACTAATAAGCATGTGGTCACAATTTTTTGGTTCGTCAGTGTATATACGAGGGCAGTTCAATAAGTAATGCAACACATTTTTTTCTGAAACAGGGGTTGTTTTATTCAGCATTGAAATACACCAGGTTATTCCCCAATCTTTTAGCTACACAACACTATTTTTCAACGTAATCTCCATTCAATGCTACGGCCTTACGCCACCTTGAAATGAGGGCCTGTATGCCTGCACGGTACCATTCCACTGGTCGATGTCGGAGCCAACGTCGTACTGCATCAATAACTTCTTCATCATCCGCGTAGTGCCTCCCACGGATTGCGTCCTTCATTGGGCCAAACATATGGAAATCCGACGGTGCGAGATCGGGGCTGTAGGGTGCATGAGGAAGAACAGTCCACTGAAGTTTTGTGAGCTCCTCTTGGGTGCGAAGACTTGTGTGAGGTCTTGCGTTGTCATGAAGAAGGAGAAGTTCGTTCTGATTTTTGTGCCTACGAACACACTGAAGTCGTTTCTTCAATTTCTGAAGAGTAGCACAATACACTTCAGAGTTGATCGTTTGACCATGGGGAAGGACATCGAACAGAATAACCCCTTCAGCGTCCCAGAAGACTGTAACCGTGACTTTACCGGCTGAGGGTATGGCTTTAAACTTTTTCTTGGTAGGGGAGTGGGTGTGGCGCCACTCCATTGATTGCCGTTTTGTTTCAGGTTCGAAGTGATGAACCCATGTTTCATCGCGTGTAACAATCTTTGACAAGAAATTGGCACCCTCAGCCACATGACGAGCAAGCAATTCCGCACAGATGGTTCTCCTTTGCTCTTTATGGTGTTCGGTTAGACAACGAGGGACCCAGCGGGAACAAACCTTTGAATATCCCAACTGGTGAACAATTGTGACAGCACTACCAACAGAGATGTCAAGTTGAGCACTGAGTTGTTTGATGGTGATCCGTCGATCATCTCGAACGAGTGTGTTTGCACGCTCCGCCATTGCAGGAGTCACAGCTGTGCACGGCCGGCCCGCACGCGGGAGATCAGTCTCGCTTGACCTTGCGGCGATGATGACACGCACTTTGCCCAACGACTCACCATGCTTTTGTCCACTGCCAGATCACCGTAGACATTCTGCAAGCGCCTATGAATATCTGAGATGCCCTGGTTTTCCGCCAAAAGAAACTCGATCACTGCCCGTTGTTTGCAACGCACATCCGTTACAGACGCCATTTTAACAGCTCCGTACAGCGCTGCCACCTGTCGGAAGTCAATGAAACTATACGAGACGAAGCGGGAATGTTTGAAAATATTCCACAAGAAATTTCCGGTTTTTTCAACCAAAATTGGCCGAGAAAAAAAATGTGTTGCATTACTTATTGAACTGCCCTCGTACGTTGTCCGTCTGCATGGCACAATGTATTCCATATACAGATTATGACACAGCACAGTAGCTTCATTTCAATGAAAGTGAGTATGTTACTTGTCGGTACTACTCATAAAAATACACCGTCCGAACATGCCTTCAAGATCCAACGGTAACGACAGACTGCCGTGTCTTCCTCAATCCTTAGACATAACCAGATGTGGATATGGAAGGACATGAGGTCAGCACACTGTTCTACTCCCATTGCCAGTTTTCGTGACTTGCGCCACTACTTCTTGATCAAGTAGCTCCTCAACTGGCATCACAAGGGCTGAGTGCGCTCCACTTGCCAACAGCACTTGGCAGACCCAGAAGGTGACCCATCCAAGTGTTAGCCAAGCCCGACATAACTTTGGTAATGTGATGGGGACTCTTGTTACCACTGTGGCAAGGCCATTAGCTTTCATACTTTTCATGTTACTGCTAAATTGTACTTCAATTTAATAAATACAAAAAATATTTTTCTTTTAGATAGGGGAAGGTGGGGGAATTACACGCATGTGGGTAATCCCACGCAGGCTGATTTACGCAGTTTGAATGGCGTAAGCTGTTCCCAGTTGGTGCTACACCCTACCGGCAGGAGTAACAACTACTACGCAGCTTATGTCAGCCATTTTCCAGTGGCATTGTTGGAGCAGTGAAGTATTGTTTATTTTCGGTGTGTCTCGTGTAATTTTGGTCAGTTGTATTTTGCAAGGTAAGTGCTACTATAAGTTGCTTTAATGTGATTCTTGCATATCAACTACTAACCCTAGATGAAACCTTTAATTTAATTGTAGATTTGTCCCGCTATTTGAATTAGGTGCCGAGTTATGCTTAGGTTAGTCATCGAACGTACAGTGGGGTAATGCCATGCGGCTGTTGAAGTGCGTGGTATTCCCCCTTGCAGGTTATATTTTCAATACTAACGAGTTTTTTTTTTTTTTTATTTCAGATGGGTAGATATAATAAAAGAAAAACCCAGAAAGTAAAATGGACACAAGAGGAACTTTGTAAGGTTCTTGATGCCATCAAATCTGGAAGAAAAATAAGAGAAGTATCAAGAGCTTTCGGGATTCATGAATCTACTCTGCGAGCGAGAATGAACGTTAAAAATACCGAGGGTCCAAAACTTGGAAGAAACCCATCATTTTCGACAGAACTGGGAAATGAGATTGGGGATCATGTTATTACAATGGCCAAGCTGTTCTATGGCATTACATGCATCCAGCTGCAAAAGATTGCATTTGAGTGTGCAGAGACTAACAAAATTGCAAACGATTTTGATAAGTCATTTAGGTTAGTTGGAAATGATTGGCTAGCTCTATTTTTAAAAAGAAACCCAAGTATTAGCATGAGAAAACCTGAAGTAACTAGCATTAACAGAATACAGGCATTTAATGAAGAAGAGGTTAATGCATATTTTAAAAACTTAGAACATGTGTTGATAAATATAAATTTAAAGAGGGGCGAGTGTTCAACGTCGATGAAACGGGCATAAATACTGTACAAAAGCCCGAGCGAATTTTGGCTCATAAAGGTGTTAAACAAACAGGTGGGGCCACGTCTTGGAAAAGGGGTAAAAATGTGGCGATTTCAGAAGATGTCTGTTTAGTTTGTAGAGAGTTTGGGAAAGATGGAGAACTATGGTACCGATGTATTCAAGATGGAGTCATGAAGAGTGTAGCAGCTGGAACACTCCAAAAGTGCGATCTTTGCTGTATGAGAAAATGAACTCTTTTCACATTAAAAAAATGTAAAAAATCGAAAATTACATTATTTCGTTCTTAAATATACTGTTTACTATTTGTAGTAACTAATAAGCAAATAAAAATAGCAAGTATTGTACATTTCTATGGTTTGTTTGTTTTACCTGTTATTACCCAATACTTTGCGTGTCATTACCCTCAGGGGTGGGTAATACCACACATTTGCACTTTTTTTATTTTAATGTTCAAAATTAAGGTACTGTTTATAACTATTTATAGACAATTGGAATATGTGGAGAAATGTCCATTGTATGGTATGTACTTATTTTCGTAGGCTTTAATGACGTAACAAATGGTTCACATCGATTTTTCCTTAGGTGCGTGTATTTCCCCCACTCTCCCTTACATGACCACTTTTTACTTAAAAGTCCATGAGAATAATTGGAGTTCTCCAGAACAAACAATCTGAGGTTGAATTTATGTAGACCTTTTGGTGGATGCCAAACTTTTATGTTACTGTGTTTACAGCCACTGATATTTCTGGGAGCACATTTTAAACATTCAATCAACAGCTTTAGTAATGATGTTGTGTCACAAAATTTTTGACCCTAGCATTCACATTATTGCAGCTTTTTAAATCACAGGCATGTCACCGTGTTTTCCAACTCAATGTACTGTGATGACAGAAGGTTACACATTAGAATGTAAATCATTTTATGGTGTAATAGTCAAAGGTTACAGAGTGTCAGTTACTTACATATTCACTAGCTGTCAGATTACCATGCATATTTATTTCTGAGTTCTCAATATTCTTTGATGCAAATATGGCTATGTTTATTCTGTTGTGTTGTTTAAACTTCCTTGTGTAGCTGCATATGTCCCTATAAATCCCCTTCATAATATATTTCATTTTAATGTGCTGCAATTTCAATATACTTAAAATTTCAGTTCTTAAGAACTGATTATGTTGTGTCATTCCTTTCTATTATCATGTGAAATGAGCAGTTGTCTAATTTGTGTCCAGTCAATGTCTGATCCAAGTCATGAAATGACTGCTATACACTGCCACACTAACCGAAGGTCCTAAGAAGATACTACCTCATACAAAAAACTGCTGCTCTTCCATTCTCAACAACATTTTTTTTTGTTTTGATGTTAACAAGAAATGTTTGGAGGCAAGGGAACATGCAAACATTAAATAGCTATATTTAACATATTGTAAACTGTTGAATATAGAGCATATGAATTCTGTTGAATATACATACTTTAATTCATTAGCAGGTAATTCAGGTCTTGATGGCATTTCATGTCACAGCAATAACAGAAAGTTCATGTATTTTTTTCCATTTTTCCACCTTTTCTTCTTAAATTAAATTAAATTTAAGTTTTAAAAATCATTCTGTTTAACATGACAGCATTCATAACAACACTATTTCATAATGCTAACTCATATTTTCATACAATCAATGACACGATGACTTATACAAACAAACTTTTCAAATTGGTTCTGCCACTTTGTACAAATCCACCAACATCTGTTATTGACAACCGCTATTCTGTACTATTTCTATATAATTTATTTTCCCATAAACTGAATCTCAATTTTTATGATTTATATTAAGAAGTGTACTTCTTAATTACATCCCGGCACCATCCTTATGATTGTAACATATGTTAATGTCTTTTATTTGACTCTGGACCTATTCTTAACTTTATGTAAGTAGTACCAATTTCTGATCTATTCCAGGTGGATATGGAGCAGGGAAAAAATTACTACTAATATACTTTATTTACAACACTAGTCACTTTTATTTCCATAGTTTTTCTTTCCCGTATTACGAACTGTGTCAACAGCAAAACCTGCTGTACCTACCTGAAACATAGTTTGCTAGTTCAAATCTTCACCAATATATATCCAAAATATCTTGAACTTTCTTTTTTTGTGCACTGTGTTAATCATTGCACTTAGCTCAATATTCCATTTCTATTTATCTCTAAAGTAAGGGAGAATCTATTTGCAAATAATCACTTAATAAGTGTTTTACCATCATCATTAACAATGTCTGCTATTTTCTGTTCTTGAATACCATTAATTCTAACATTAGAAACAGCACTGGTCCAATTGGTTCTACCTCGTGTGTAAGGTTATAGGCAAATGAGTGAAACCTGTCAGAATCCAGTCATGATCTGTCCCCAGTCACCACAGATTTCTCTTCCCCTAGTATTGTTTGAATTAATCATAACCACTTTTTGCATTCTGTTTGTTAAGTAGTAGTCAGACAAATTGTTTAAACACTATCAATCAATTTAAATTTCTGCATTTTGAAGAATGTATCGTGATGTACATAATGAAATATGTTCTGTGAAGCACGGAAAATTGATATCCCCAGAATGTATTTTCTGCTTTACCTTTTTTTGAAGTTACTTGGGGTGGACAGGGGGGGGGGGGGGGGGAATGGCGCAGATGGGCAAAGAGGCATGTCAAGGGCCTATAGGTGAAATGAATTTCCATACGTTGTTAAAAAGAAATGTTGTCACAATTTTTTCCTAGACTCCTGTTAAGAAACTAAAGTTATTGCGTAATATTTGTCCATTCTTTACTGTGTAAGGTCATATGTTCAGCATTATGGGCAGGAGAGTCAGGTCGTTTTCAACCTAGATAAAAGCAAACTATTTCTATGAACACACAAACAATTCTATAAAAAGTATATAGAAATATTTGGATTTTGTGAAATGTACTCCCCATTTTAACTGCCAGCTGTTTGTAGTTAGCCAAGAGATGATAACCGATGAGTAGCAAGTATTTCACCCACTTTCTTTTTCCATTTGTCCTTTTAAGGAACACCTATGTCTGTCTGTATGCAGTCTGTGCCAGTAACTTTGATTTGCAGGTACCATTTATGACATGGAAGGTCTTTCTTGGTTAAATATGAGTTGTCTATTCATGCTTTATGTCCAAAATTTCACATGTTTTTAATGTGTTATAGAACTAAATTATTTTTTCAGGGCACATAGATCATCTGCACTTTAGTACTTTCCTTTAGGACTGAAAAATAATATGTTCATTAATTGTTAAACTAATCACGTATACATATCATGTAAACTCAATCATTCCACATCATTTTGATAAACAAAATTATTCGAATCATCTATGGAACATGTAACTAAGTAAACTTTTACATATTGGACACTGAATGTTTTCTTCAATATCTATCACTCCATTTTCTCAGTCCCACAGGCAGTAATGGATAATGACTCAACTGTGAGGTACAGTGTGCGATTTGTGCTTTTACCAGTGGGGGGGATGTCTTAAGTGGTTAATAAAATTATATACGTTACTAGCTTTGACCATGGCATTACCCATGGTTAAACAGTTATTTATAAATAGATGTTAATGCCGAAACTCACTATTCACGCGTATGCACTATCAGAAAAGCCATCCCTTGTTATATCTTTAAAAGTACATTATAGGTGAAGCTTATTTACAAAATCATCGGCATACAGGTATACGAGGGGAATTCAAAAAGTAAAGGCACATTTGTGAAAAGCTGTACTTATTCTGATGATAGAAAACTGAAACATGCGTTATTTTTCTACGTAACCTCCCTGGACTTCAATGCAGTTTTCCCGACGTTTTACGAGTTTTTTTTATTTCATCAGAAAATACGTTCATCAGTTGCATCTGTAACCAATTTTGCACCGCAGCAATGACGTCTTTATCACTTTCAAATCTTATTCCCTGTAGTGCTTCCGTTAAGGGTCCAAACATGTGAAAATCGCTTGGAGCCAGGTCTGGACTGTATGGTGGGTGTTCCAGCACCTCGAATCTCAACTCCTTTATTGCGTCGGCTGTCCGTTTGGCAGAATGTGGGCGAGCATTATCTTGCTGAAGGATGACACCTCTTCACAGTTTTCCACATCGTTTGGATCTGATTGCAGGTTTTAGTTTCGTACGCAACACATCACATCCACCATGCAATACAGACGTGGCTTAGAAAGCCTCGTTTACGCTGGGGCGACGTCTTGCATCATTGTGGCATGCTACGGAAATGTGGCGTGCGTCGTCTTGTCATTTAGTTCTAAATGTTTTCAAATGTTTACCTACTACATAACACTTTTTCAAAATTAATAACCGAGCATAATCATAGTATTAATAGTAAGACTGTATTAAAACCTTTCAGTGCTCGGCTCCACAAATTTAAATTATATGTAAAGTTTTACTCCAGTGCATGGGAAATAAACATCCCAGGTTGGGATGCATAAACTAAAACCAGAGGAGGGGATGGTCTGATGCAGAGGGGGGGGGGGGGGGGAAATCTCCCCATCCCCCCCTGCAAATCGCACACTGGTGAGGTATTTCTGTGAGAATAACTGGCAGCGACAAAAGCTGGACTTTGGTGGAATGGGATTTCTTGTTGTAGACATTGCACATGATCATGTTGATATAAAAATGGTACACAAGAGTTATAGTACCAGTGTTCACCACTATTTCATGTGAGTAGTTCTCAGCCTCGGGATGTCAATAGAGAAGCTAAGTGGTTGAGAAGTAACAGCTTCAATGCCTGGAAAGTCAGCAAAATGGACTGGAGAGCAGTTTGCTAGCCACAAGTTGCTCCATACCACATTTGCGTAAGACTGTTTGGCAGAACATGATACGGCAGCCAGTCGACACCACTTGTGCCATCAGGGCCGGGATGAGGAGCTTGGTAGGTGTAAGTGCTTAACTTATGTGATATTACCATTTCTCACTGTGAGGTATCTCATGTCTGCATGATTTGTGTAAATATTAAGAAGCTATAATTTTTTTTAATTTTTTTTTTTTTTAGAATTGCTTTTTGCCACTGGTGTGAATCATGTTTTCCTCAAAACTGAGGAATATTCACAACTGACCTCCTTAATAAGGTGTAGTTTCTTGTGATATTCATTCTTTGTATAAAAATGAAGATTAGGTTATAACATCCATCAATATCAAGGTCATTTGGAGCTCATGCACAAGGGTGGATTGTTGCTAGGATGGGGAAGGAAACATTCTGGCATTTGTCTTAGCTATTTGAGGGAAGTCACAGAAAACCTGATACAGTATGGTAGGACGTGGATTTGAGCCACTGTCGTGTCGAATGTTAGTCCAGCGTGCTAACCACTGTGGCTCCAAATGTGGATCGTGTGTGTAGTGGGATATCTAGTCAATATACTGCACCATCACTTATTTAAAATACTACTGACTACTTTATTTTCAAAGACCTGAAGATTTTTGTCAATCGTTTTTGATAACAGAAACCCAAATGATGCTGCCTACCACTGACAATTTATAAGGATATTTGTACCACTGCTCGGGTCAGCAATAATCAGGAATGGTGAAAGTAAAGCGATTTTGCCATTTGCAGTGTTTTGTATTTGCTGTCTGTGTGCTAAGTTCTTTAGTCAAAACTGCTGAATGTGAAATTATGTGCAGTCAAGAATGGAACTATAACAGTATGTGGAAAGGATAGATTGCTACTCAAGAGTTTGTCTCCATAGTATTTTTGCAAAGATATCTTGTTGCTGCTGATCTGCATTTCTTTCTTGCTTGCTTCATGCTGCAAAATTTGGTGGCGTCCATTTGAAACTTCAGTCTGTTGGAGTATCTATGGACTGCTGCTCATTTGGTTAGCAATAAGTGTATAATTGTGTATGTATTTATCAGTGATGACAACACTAAGCCCCTGTGGTAAGCATGCAGTCATACATTTAACAACAGTTTTCCGGGTGAGCTTTTCTATCTGTACCTTCTGTATGTTCTGCTGATGAGAAATGTTAGGTCTGCACTTATATCCCCATGTATGTGAATGTCACAGTTATGTGACCGGATTGTAACAATTTTGTCAAAAGCTGTTCGGACCACAACAGCCCTTAACAGTATATTGTATCCACTGCAAACATACAATTTTGTAGTATGGTGAATTTTTTGTTCCTTCAGAAATGACAACTTATCCCTATTTTGACTGTCTCATCTGTTTGCTTAGCATAAATTTTTTTTAGTACACTTACATTCAGTGATTCATCGTATTGAAACCAGTTACAGCTTGCAGTATTTGCTAAGATGGAAGTGATGATTCCAACATTTGCATTAAAAACCTCTATATACAGTTGCAAAAAATTAAGAATGTAAAATTGCACAATGTATTAAATAATACAATGAGATGTGTAGAAATTATTGTGTTTCTTTGTTTCTTCTGCTGTTTTCCCAGCAGAAAGGGAGAGACAGCAATACTAACTGCTCCATAGTATCTACAGTCCTTATGTTTCTTTTTTGTAGGTATTTTCAACATTCATGAGCTACAGCTCACTTCTTTAAAGTTCAGAAATCATATTGTCCTCATTTATGTATGTCAAAACCAATATGCCACTTTGTAAACATAGCTCTCACATTAAATTAATTTAAAAAATAAATGAGCATGTGAATAGTGCCTTTCAGGACCAATGGAAAAATTTCTGCAATCAAAGAAATATCTCAAAACAATTATGGAGTCAAAGTTTTCTATTTAAAAAATAGTTTATAAGGGTCCATTGTGTAGAACAATGTTTCTTATGAATTTCAAGAAATTTTGAGCACCCAAATCCAGCAAAAACAATAATCAAATTGTTACTGGAAATGTAACTGTACTAGACTGTATGTCTTAAGTTGACAGTTAACTCTACTGCCTTATATGCAACATGGCATGGTAGTTTCAGCAACATGGAAAGCAAATGAACTGATGAAATTATTATTTTTTTTTTTATTATTTCTGCTTCTGTCATCATCCTGTTATTTCTGTAAGTTGGGTAACTAGTTGCTATCATTTGATAGGCATTAAAGTTGTCTTTGTTGTCAGTATTGTTTAAAAGGGACAAGGAAACAAAGTGTAAAGAAGAACATATACTGCTCGTTTAATAAACACGTTTATTTTTCACTTACGAATCTACTTTTACATTTACCGTGGTTACAAGGTACAAAAATTTTAGTCTTCACTTCTGTAGATCAGTTCTGTTTTATTACTTAACATGTCATGCCTATTGAATTTTGTTTAGACAGTAATTACTAATCACAAATTATCTAAGATTAAAGTGGATGATAGCCTTATTACCAAGCTCAAATACCAAAGTGTTTTAATAAATTCTTCATGACTGTGACAAAGTCATGATGTTGATGTAGAGGAGTATCAAAGCAAAGTAAACACTTTGGGTTGTACCAAGAAGTTGAGTATATCTCAAGTACAAATTAACATATCATTATCAAAACATAATAACTCTGCTTGCTGGGGTGCAATAACAGAGAAAGTAGCAGCAAACCAGATCCAAAACTTTTTCACAAAAATTTAAATTATTATAATTAATCACTTTCAATTCCAATAAGGAAAAAAAAAACATTCTGAATATAGTCAATACCATTACTGAAAAATATAAAAAGCACTGGATGTACAAGTTACATGAATATGGGATACAGTGCAATGTTCTGAAATAAAATTTTGTAATCCAAACCACTGATTTTAAAGTTCGTTCTAGCTCGGTGGTGACACAGTGGAGTAGGTGGCACTGCTGTCATTCTCAGCATAGTTGTCCAGATACGTGGGTGGCAGACGTTGTTGCTGTTGCTGATCCTGGTGGTCCCAGAAAATCTCCTGCTTCTATGCAGGTACCAAACATTGGTATGTATCCATATGCTCCATTTTTTTGAATTATCCATGGCTTGATGTCCATGGAAGAGCCAGGTAGCACTGACAGAAGGTCATCTGGCTGTGGAAAGCCTGCAGGCAATACTGACTGGAACACTGGCTGATATACTTGTGGTGGAACATGCATTTGGTAATGCATCCAAACCACTGATATTAAGGTCCTGTCAAGCTCAGTGGCGACACAGTGGAGTAGCTGTCACTGCTGTTATTTTCAGCATAGTTGTCTAGATAGGCAGGCAGTTGGCATTGTTGCAGATCCTGGTGGTCCCAGAAAATCTCCTGCTTGTGTGTGGATACCAAACCTGGTTGCACAGGTTTCTGGTCTGTATCCATACGCTCCATTTTCTGAATTATCGGTGGCTCGATGCACATCGAAGAACCAGGTAGCGCCGACAAAAGGTCATCTGGCTGTGGAAAGCCGGCGCGCAACACTGACTGGAACATTGGCCGATATACTTGTGGTAGAACATGCATTTGGTAATGCATCCAAACTCCGATATTAAAGTTCTGTCAAGCTCGGCGGAGACACAGTGGAGTAGCTGGCACTGCTGTTATTCTCAGCATAGTTGTCCGGATATGCGGGTGGTGGGTGTTGTTGTTGTTGTTGTTGCTGTTGCTGATCCTGGTGGTCCCAAAAAATCTCCTGCTTGTATGCAGGTACCAAACCTGCCTGCAGAGGTTCCTGGTATGTATCCATATGCTCCATTTTTTGAATTACCGGTGGCTTTATGTCCGTGGAAGAGCCAGGTAGCACCGACAGAAGGTCATCTGGCTGTGGAAAGCCTGCAGGCAACATTGACTGAAATGTTGGCTGATATACTTGTGGTGGAACATGCATTTGGTAATGCTGTAGTCTATCCTCAGAAACATTTGGTTGTAAGTAGTCATATTGCATCTGGAAACAGAAGACAATCCAACATTCAACAATCAACAACTGTTTCACATATGAAAATTGATCAGATTAAAAATTAGGCACTGATTATAAACAGTACTTGCTGCAGTAAATTTGAAGAAAATTTATCAATAAATGATGGTTGCAAATTTAAGATCAGTTAATGCATTAATGGCATTGCAGAAATAATGAGACAACATTTTTAATAAGACCAGAAGGTGTCATCAATAAACTAAAATTATTAGTTCATCAGGCTCAGTAAAAAATAAATGAAAATAGAAAGTTGTGTCAATATTCATACAACATGCTGAAAAGTGTAGCAGATGGAAGTCCCCATTACCCTACATCACTTGGTTGCTTTCAGTCACATATGTAGCATTGGAAATGATCTGTTCCATGCAACTTTGGGCACTGTAATTAATGGAGTTTTTATTAGCAGTCCTTACAGCACTGATACCTAGGGCGCTATAGTACATTTTCAGATTCCCAACTTGATATTGGTTATTCAAACTTTTTAAGCACAATTTTTTGATATAGTTGATATCTTGAAGTGTCTACCAATTCAAATGTTATGTCAGTTCTATGAGGTTCTCTCTGGGGTCACACAGATCAGTCCATTCCTGCTCTTTTTATTATGTATGTTCAATATCTACAGTTCTGTTTAGTATGTGCACCCTACACCACTAGACATATCATAAAACTGTTTTGCAAATAATTTTCTTTGTATACCTAGAGCGTTAACTGGAATCTGACACTTGCTTTACCTGCAACCAACTTTCTTATTCTAGAATAAAATTTTCACTCTACAGCGGAATGTGCGCTGATATGAAACTTCCTGGCAGATTAAAACTGTGTGCTGGACCGAGACTCGAACTCGGGACCTTTGCCTTTCGCGGGCAAGGGCGCGAGTCATGCTTGGGTAGCTCAGTTGGTAGAGCACTTGCCCGCAAAAGGCAAAGGTCCCAAGTTTGAGTCTCGGTCCGGCACACAGTTTTAATCTGCCAGGAAGTTTAAACTTTCTTATTCTCCACCTATTGACACACCTACATATTTGTATGACTAATTCTAGTTGTGAGTCAGTCATATTTTAGCCACAGGATTACAATATTCCGGTTTACCAAGTGTGTAAATGTACATTTCTGAACTAATGAACTGATCTATAGAAATTTTTCATTTCCTAATTATTGCATATTATCTCTTAACCTTGCTGCGGTAACAGACTGATGTAAACAGACAAACAGACAACATGCTGTTGCTGCAATGGGAAAACAAATTAATGGCATATATAACCATTTTAAGGACCACAGTTGTGAATATCAACCTTAAGCCAACTATTCCAATCAGTCTTCCTTTATGTTGAAAACTTATGTATGTTTTACAGTGTCTCACCCAGTAACAGCAATTTTTTTACAGTTTGCGGATGAAGATTTAAGTTGTTTAATTTTAGAACATAAGATATTGAAGTATGAAGGTAGTGACAAAATAATCCATAGATGAACCTCCATGGACCGAACACTCAGAAGTAGTGCAGCAATGGGTGTCAAAGAAGTAATCACCCTACCTAACCAGTGGGCAGTCAGTTCAACAGTGCACTTTAGAACTGTGACAGGATCAAACTAAGATATGTTGCATACTCTGTCCATTAACAACTGGCAGTACACCTACACCTGAGGATTAATTTGATGTATAATATGCTGGGATAAAATAAAGAATCACACGAAGGCAATTTACTTTTAAAGTCAAATACCTACAAAACACAGATCACATTCCAATTGTAAAATACACTACTGGCCATTAAAATTGCTACACCACAAAGATGACATGCTACATACACAAAATTTAACCGACAGGAAGGAGACACTGTGATATGCAAATGATTAGCTTTTCAGAGCATTCACACCAGGTTGGCGCCAGTGGCGACACCTACAACATGCTGACATGTGGAAAGTTTCCAACCAGATTTCTCATACACAAACAGCAGTTGACCGGCGTTGCCTGGTGAAATGTTGTTGTGATGCCTCGTGTAAGGAGGAGACGTTGATAAAGGTCGGATTGTAGCCTATCGCGATTGCGGTTAATCATATCGCCACCTTGCTGCTAGCGTTGGTCAAGATCCAATGACTGTTAGCAGAATATAGAATCGGAGGGTTCAGGAGGGTAATACGGAACGCCATGATGGGTGCCAACGGCCTCGTATCACTAGCAGTCGAGATGACAGGCATTTTATCCGCATGGCTGTAATGGATCATGCAGTAACTTCTTGATTCCTGAGCCAACAGATGGGGCGTTTGCAAGACAACAACCATATGCATGAACAGTTCGACAATGTTTGCAGCAGCATGGACTATCAGCTCAAAGACCATGGCTGCGGTTACCTTGACGCTGCACCACAGACAGGAGCGCCTGCGATGGTGTACTCAACGACGAACGTGGGTGTACGAATGGCAAAACTTCATTTTTCAGAAGAATCCAGGTTCTGTTTACAGCATCATGATGGTCGCATCTGTGTTTGGCGACATCGCAGTGAACGCACATTGGAAGCGTGTATTCGTCATCGCCATACTGGCGTATCACCCGGTGTTATGGTATGGGGTGCCACTGGTTACACGTCTCGGTCACCTCTCGTTCACATTGATGGCATTTTGAACAGTGGACATTACATTTCAGATGTGTTACGAACCGTGGCTCTACCCTTCATTCGATTCCTGCAAAAACCTACATTTTACCAGGATAATGCACGACCGCATGTTGCAGGTCCTGTACGGGCCTTTCTGGATACAGAAAATGTTCGACTGCTGCCCTGGCCAGCACATTCTCCAGATCTCTCACCAATTGAAAACATTTGGTCAATGGTGGCCGAGCAACTGGCTTTTCACAATACGCCAGTCACTATTCTCGATGAACTGTGGTATTGTGTTGAAGCTGCACGGACAGCTGTACCTGTACACGCCATCCAAACTCTGTTTGACTCAATGCCTAGGCATATCAAGGCCGTTATTATGGCCAGAGGTGGTTGTTCTGGGTACTGATTTCTGAGGATCTACGCACCAAAATTGCGTGAAAATGTAATCACATGTCAGTTCTAATATAATATAATTGTCCAATGAATACCCATTTATCATCTGCACTTCTTCTTGGTGTAGCAATTTTAATGGCCAGTAGTGTATAAAGAACCTATTTTACATATTTTACCACTCACCTGTTGTGAGAAATAATTTGAGCTGTCATAAGCCTCAGTTGGTGTGAAGTTTGGATTTATCTGTACTGGAGGTGATACGTGTGGAGTCTGCTGGACCGGCTTGTGTGTCACAAGCAACTCATTGAAGTCTGGACCTGGGTTCTGTAAAATACAACCTCATTAGTCAACATCATTCCTTGCAGCTACAATACTCATCGTACACACACACACACACACACACACACACACACACACACACACACACACACACACACACACACACACACACACACACACACACACACAAAACCAACCCCTTATCTATAGCCAGTGTATTTAAATGGCTCAGTTATGCACCACATGACCACACTGCACAATGGAAGTGATTGAGAAAGAAATTCATACATCAAATTAATTTACATGTTAAAGTGTAAATTTCGAACACTGGTTTCGAAAGTGATGGCATTTTTCCACTCCCAAATCAATTAAAACAGCAGCAAATTAGCAGCTGTCATAAACCAGAACACTAGTTCTTTCCTAGGCATGGTTGTGTTTGATATGGTATGCTATTTCCTTCCACTAATCTTAAACTGACCTTTTTTTAATAAATTATTTACACAGGTCACAAGCAGTAAATGACAAGGTTCTCTGTCCTGGGATTGAACACCAGATTGCTGGATTATGGTCTGACCACCACGCGCTAACAAGCCTCTAAAATTACATCTGTAGTATGTGTAGATTTGGTGTAATATGTGGTGCACAGTCCTTTAAATAATCCTTCGTACACAGCAGATAAAATGTACATGTCCACTGTGACATCTTCGGCAAATCTTCATCACAACCCAGCAAAAGGTTAGTAATGAATAAGACTCCTATTCTAAACTACACGAGTGAATGCAGAATACTAACAGACTTTCTGACTGATAAGCCAGGCACTAGCCACTCATCAGATTCACAAATGCAGTGTGGGTCAAGCTCGGCCCACTATCAACATAGACAGGGAAGCTGAATTAACTCTCCAACTCACATCCTAACTGTCACCTTCCAGCCCGACTAACTGAGAAAGATAGCACAACGGTTAATAAAATGGACTCTCATTCAAGATGATGATGGCTGAAATCTGCACCTTGACATCCAGATTTAAGTTTTCCTGAATACTTGGATGGTTCTTGTCAACGGGAAATACTGATTTCATTCCCCATTCTTTGAAACAATGTGAAATTGTGCTCAGTCTCTTGTAACATCAACATCGACAGAAATTTGAAACTAGATCCTCCTCCATTTCTCCTCCAACCTAACCTAGACCTTGAGGTACAATTCAGATTAACATGTTTCATCAACCTACACTCCAGAAACTAATGTAGACTCCAAGAGTTGTTAGTATTCTGTTACTGTATGGTCTCACATGCCACATCATTACATTATGGTGCAAAGTGGCCATCTGGTGCTTGTAGATTCAGTTGACCCAAGTGCTCAGTTACATACAGAAGTGACTATGTGATTCAAAGGAATTTACTGCAGAGGATTATGTGAAAACATCCGTATCATTGAGCTGTTTCCACAATTTACATTTATTTCATGCTGATAAATGTTATGCCATTCCCTACAGAGGCACATCTTCATCAACATAAGCATGCTAATTAGTGCTTAAGAAAAATATTCCATCAGACCTTTGTACGATTCAAAATGGTGCGAGGATTGGCAACTTGATTTAAATGTTCAGAAATGTAGAACAGTGCATTTCAAAAAAACAAAAAATGTGGATCCATTGACTATAATACCAAGGAGTCACAAATGGAATTGGCCAACTGATACAAATAACTGGGCCTAACACTTTGTAGAGTTATGAAGTGGAGTGATTACATGGACTCAGTTGTTGCTAAAACAGGTGGAAGACAGGTTTATTGGTAGAATAACAGAAAAATGCAGTCAGTCTACAAAGGAGGTTGCTTACTGATGACTTGTGCACCCCAAGACTCAGACAGAGACCAGACAAAAGGAATTAAAATCACACAGAGTGTGACAGTGGTTGGCCGACCATACAGACAAAAAAGGAAAAGCCAACCACCTAGAAACACACTAATAAAATAACCCAGTCTAAAATTGTAGGCCAAAGGCCAGACTCAAAACAAAAAAAATGACAAAAACTCAGATTAAAGGCTAAAAGCCCCCCGCCCGAATAAAACACAAAACTAAGCCAGCCACGGCAGAGTCATCTGTTAGAAGTGCAGGGAGCGTATCAGGCAGCACAAATGTCTGCCTGAGCACAGCTAAAAGGGGACAGGCCAACTAAATGTGGACCACCGTCAAAGCGGATCCGCAGCGACATAGAGGTGGGTCCTCACGGCAAAATAAGTGGCTGTGCATCATCCGGGTGCGCCCAATGCGCAGCCGGCACAGGACAACAGACTCCTTGCGAGAGACTCGCAAGGAGGAGTGCCACACACCGGTAGCCTCCTTGATAGTCCGAAGTTTGTCTGGTGGAGGCAGGGTGCGCCATTCTTCACCCCAGGTGTGATTCTGCCACAAAACTGCTCTGAGGTGGCTCTCTGAAAGCCCAATCGGTAAGGCTGGTGCACCGACAGCCTGTTTGGCCACCATGTGAACATGTTCATTGCCCGGGATGCCGACATGACCGGGGTCCACACAAAGACACAGAGCAGCCGCAACGGGCAAGAGTATTGAGGGACTCCTGGATAGCCGTCACCAGACGAGAGCGAGGGAAACACTGGTCGATAGCTCGTAAACCGCTCAGGGAGTCGCTACAGATAATGAAGGACTCGGCCGAGCAGGAATGGATATACTCTAGGGCACGAGAAATGGTGACCAGCTCAGCAGTGAAAATGCTGCAGCCAGCCAGCAATGAGTATTGTTTGTAACGGTCCCCAAGTGAGAGCATAACCGACACCACCAGCAACCATCGAACCATCAGTGTAGACAATGCCAGAGCCCTGATACGTGGCAAGGATGGAAAGAAAGCGACAGCGGAAGGCCTCAGGAGGGACCGAGACCCTCGGGCCCTGTGCCAATTCGAGCCGAAGGCATGGGCGGGGCACACACCACGGGGGTGTACGCAGAGGGGCCCGGAAAAGAAGTGGAAGAGGGAAAACCCAAAGCCCGGAGAGAAGCTCTCTGATGCGAACTGCGATCGTACAACCCGACCGGGGCCGGAGTTCTGGGAGATGGACGACAGACTGAGGGAACAGGAGATGATGATTGGGCAGCTGCCATTTGTATCAGTTTTACAACATTATTGTGACCACATGACAGGCACGAAGGGACTCTGAATGCAAAAGGGTAATTGAGAGCTGGATGCACGGGATGTTTCAGTTTGTAAATCATTAGGAAATTCAATATTCTGAGACCAACACTGTGAAGAGTGTGCCAAGAATTCCAAATATCAGGCATTACCTTTTACCACAGATGATTTTAGGATCTTGACAAAGCGGAATATTACCGTAATTTACAAGCCCACCAGGAAGATACAGGAATACCTTAAGCCTGCCAAGGATGCTCGCAAACCATTGGAAAAAGCTGGAGTGTATAGGATCCCATGCAGCTGTGGTGATGTTTATGTGGGTACCACTAAAAGAACTGTTTCTAAACGTTTGGAAGAGCACAAGGGAAATTGTAGAAGAGGAGAAGCGGAACGATCAGCTGTTGCGGAGCATGCTTTCCAGCCAGGGAACCACAATATTCGTTTCAAGGAGACGCAAGTACTAGCGGCCACAAGCGGATATTACGAAAGGCTCTACAGGGAGGCAATCGAAATCGCTAAACACCCAAATAATTTCAACCGAAAGGAGGAGGGCGTCAAATTAAACGGTATATGGATGCCGGTGTTGAAGAAGATGTGTACCACCCGTCCACTACTGGGTGATGGCAACGGCGATCGACGGCGACGGACAGCGGCCAATTGCACTGACGTTTTCAAAACACGTGACGTCACGCCGCGGCATGGGAGCGCGTGGACACGGAATTTAGCAGCAGTCAGTAGCGAGCCAGTGGGTGTGTTGGACCTTCCATCAAGCTACGGACCCCCTTGAAGATGTCTCCCGCAGTCGGAGACGAAACGTTGGGAATCGACACACAATTCTTCAACCGACCACGGCATAACAGCCCGGATAATTATAATGGACAAGACAATTTAGTGGCCGACAGCCTTCAGTTAATGACACAGATGGCGGCATTTGCTTAGCATGTCAGTGCTAACAGACAAGCAATAATCATAGATATCAATGAGGACCTATGATTAACATATCTGTTATGGCAGTATGGTGAAATTTGGTGTTATGGGCCATTGCAGCAGATGACCTGCACGGGTGCCTTCACTAACAGCATGTCACCGCCTGCAGCATTTCTGCCGGGCTTGTGACCATATTGGTTGGACCTTAGATGACTGGTTGATCAGATTAGTCCCAATTTCAGTTGGCAGAAGCTGGATAAAGTGGGGCACAGACCCCATGAAGCCATGGCACAGGCTGTCAAGAACGCACTGTACACGCTGCTGGTGGCTCCATAATGGTATGGGCTGTGTGGGCATGGAATGGACTGGGTCTTCTGGTCAAACTGAACCAATCATTGATAGGAAATGGTTAGTATCGGCTACTATAGCCACCATTCATGACTTCATATTCCCAGACAATGATGCCATGTCAAAGAGCCGCAGCTGTTTGCGACTGGTTTGAAGAATATTTTAGACAGTTCCAGCAAATGATTTGGCCACCCATATCCCCCAACAGGAATCCTATTGAAAATTTATGGGACACAATGAAGTTTTCAGTTCATGCACGAAATCCTGAACTGTCAACCCTTTCACAATGGATGGCTACAGGAGCAGGATGGCTCAATACTTCTGCAGGGGAGTTCCAATGATTTGTTGAGCCCATGGCATGTCAGGTTGCTGTATTATGCCAGGTACAATATATATAAATGACCTAGTAGATAGTGTCGGAAGTTCCATGCGGCTTTTCGCGGATGATGCTGTAGTATACAGAGAAGTTGCAGCATTAGAAAATTGTAGCGAAATGCAGGAAGATCTGCAACGGATAGGCACTTGGTGCAGGGAGTGGCAACTGTCCCTTAACATAGACAAATGTAATGTATTGCGAATACATAGAAAGAAGGATCCTTTATTGTATGATTATATGATAGCGGAACAAACACTGGTAGCAGTTACTTCTGTAAAATATCTGGGAGTATGCGTGCGGAACGATTTGAACTGGAATGATCATATAAAATTAATTGTTGGTAAGGCGGGTACCAGGTTGAGATTCATTGGGAGAGTGCTTAGAAAATGTAGTCCATCAAGAAAGGAGGTGGCTTACAAAACACTCGTTCGACCTATACTTGAGTATTGCTCATCAGTGTGGGATCCGTACCAGATCGGGTTGACGGAGGAGATAGAGAAGATCCAAAGAAGAGCGGCGCGTTTCGTCACAGGGTTATTTGGTAACCGTGATAGCGTTACGGAGATGTTTAATAAACTCAAGTGCCAGCCTCTGCAAGAGAGGCGCTCTGCATCGCGGTGTAGCTTGCTCGCCAGGTTTCGAGAGGATGCATTTCTGGATGAGGTATCGAGTATATTGCTTCCCCCTACTTATACCTCCCGAGGAGATCACGAATGTAAAATTAGAGAGATTAGAGCGCGCACGGAGGCTTTCAGACAGTCGTTCTTCCTGCGAACCATACGCGACTGGAACAGGAAAGGGAGGTAATGACAGTGGCACGTAAAGTGCCCTCCGCCACACACCGTTGGGTGGCTTGCGGAGTATGAATGTAGATGTAGATGTAGATGTAGACAAGGACTGGTCTGGTATTAGGAGGTATCCTACAGTGTTTGTCACCTCTGTGTGTAGTCACGACTGCAGCATTTGGTACTGATCAGAGAAGGCCAAAATGGAACATGTATGGAAGGTTAGTTGGGCAGCCTCATAGCAACTCTGGCACACTGCATGACTGGCTGATGTGAAGTGGCACCAGAGCAAACAGACATTTAAAACTGCCACACCTTCATCACTGCAAGTGTCAAGCATACATCTTTTCTTCCCGGGGTAGGCCGGAGCTGCTATGAGCTGCCCAACTCACCTTCTGCATATATGTCATTTCGGCCCTCTCTCATTGGTGCCAGATGCTGCAATCTTGCCTGCGTAACTGGAAAACTTTGTCAGCCCCAGTACTCATTGGTTTTTACTCCTGATGACCACTGTGGAGATTGCCATCAAAAACTTAAGAATTTTATTAGAATTGACACGGCTTGAAAATGGAGGAGAGATTATTCGGACATTGTGATGTGACAAACTCCTAAGACAAATACAGTTTATGTTTCATATGACTCTTCTCAGTACCATTATTTGATTCCTAGCTATTTTAAAATCAGTTCCTCACTATACAATTAAGTAGCTCATTTCAATTTTTGCACTTAAGTTTTCTCTCCACAGCTAATACATGCATAGTTAGGCTATAAAAGTAACTGTTTGTGTGGAATGACTACTGCCATCATGCATTGGTTCACAGAATCCCGGTGATCAAAGATGTAACAATTACCAGACATCCAGTTTTGAAGGCATTACATTGAGAATATATTCCATAGGTGGGCTGATTCTGAAGCATGTTCTCTATTGTGTGAAATATATTTAGTAAGCTAGCATAAATGACTTAATACAGTACAGGTTATAAGGTCGGGAGGTGGTATGTTGCGACACACAAAACGGAAAAGACAGCTCACCTGATACCCGTCAAGTGTACATCCCCCACCACCTCCAACTGCTGTTGCTGCTGCTGTTGGCATGGTAGCACATATGGCAGCTGATGGCCCAGGGTTGGCCAGGCCCTTCAGTGGTGGAGGAGATGACGTGCTCTTCTGCTGAGAATGTGTGCTGCGTGCTGACGATTGACGACGGTGGGCGGAGAGCTCCTGGTCACTGCCTGCTGCCTCTGCAGCTTCCACTGCAAGAGAATAGGCCACAAGTGTTGCAGAGCTTTAGTGTTTTAGCAAGCTATGTTTCTGAACATGAAACCCAAACAAAATTATAACATTCTGTTCCATTTATTGATTTACCTATGTATAAAACTTCTGTGTTGTCAGGCCTTGTGCAGACCTAAATTTGATACAGGATGTTTCTGTGATGATGTTACAGGCTTTCATGGATATTGGGAAAGAGCAACTGTATCTGTCTGTGGTAAGGAATCCTTATCTGGAAATGACCAAGTTGAAAGTTGTAAGTGAACATCTTTGTAATACTTCAGAGTGGAATACATGTACTGGTATTGCTTGCTGCAATGATTGTAGGGTGGGCAATTTTCAGAGGTTATAGTATGGACCAATAGCACATTACGGTGTTAAACACGTATCGTACAAGCTGTGAGTACTTTTTCATCTTCAGTACTCTTACACTGGACAGATGCTCATGGCTCCTAGGCTATGCATTTTAGACATTGTTTGCTAGATCTTTTATTTTTTGTTTCGGCCCAATACCACCTCTGAAAGTTGCCTATTTTACAATCTTACCAACAACAGTACCATATGCAACTTAACTGGTAGATTAGAACTGTACGCCAGACCGAGACTTTATCTCCGGACCTTTGCCTTTCACAGGCAATTATTCTACCAACTGAGCTGCCAAAGCAAGTTTGGAAAGTAGGAGACGAAGTACTAGTGCACACTCCATTGGAGAGTGAAAATTTCATTCTGGGAACAGTACCTGTACTTTCATTCCACTGTCTGGGGTATCGGAATGATTTTCACTTTAACTCTGAACCCTGTCATTTCCAGACTTAGGACCCTTACCTCAAATTGATATATGATCATCATCATCATCATCATCATCATCATCATCATCATCATCAATCATGCAGGAAGTTACAGCCCATTCCCAGAAAACCAGTTGTTAACTTTTAAGAAAGTTTTATTACTTGTCTGGCATGATTATAATACTTTAACCGTCGCCAAATTAAGATTCTGTTTTCTGGGATATATGATTGCAAATCATTTAAGCATCAGCAGTACACAAATGCAGAGTTTTACAAATAAATGATCACTATGGGTAGAAAGTAGATATTTTTATGCTTGAAAATCAATTTTATATGATATTAGCCATTTGAGCTGGCACACCACGCTTGGTAATAGTGATTCAAAAGGTCCCTTACTTGCTTCCTTGGCCTTCTTCTCCTTCTTGTACTTCATTCGACGGTTCTGGAACCAGATTTTGATCTGGCGCTCAGTCAAACCCAGCTGAGCTGCCAGCTCAATGCGCCGCGGGCGGCAGAGGTAGCGGTTGACGCTGAACTCCTTCTCCAGTTCGATCAGCTGCTGCGAAGTGTACGCCGTGCGGGCCCGCTTGCCGACTGTCGGTCCCGAACCGGTCGAGGGCCTCGTCGGGCTCGACGAGGCCGAAACTGACACCGGTTTGGCACCTGCTGTGACAGCAGGACTGCTGGAAGCGATAACTGGCAGTGGAGGCTTCGGAGGTCCCACGGAATGTGTGTTAACGTAGCTGCTGGGTGCCAAGGAGGCGTGGCCCACTGATGCCGCAATGGAGCACGTCTGTTGTAAAGCAGCCGGTAGCTGGTTGGAATAATCTGCACAGAAAAAGTTTTTCCTCCTCTAGGTAAACTGTCACACACCATTTCAATATTTGAGATGTTAATGCTATAGAGAGACATTGTCGTTACCCTGAGCTGTAGTAAAATTTGCTTGGTACTTATGATGAGAAGCTCCTGCTGAGATAGCACTGTTGACTGCATTTCCCAAACCGTGATGGTAAGCTGCTTCTGTTACAGCACTACTGATGGCGTTTACCCAAATAGAATCACAGGGTGGCAGACTGGTGTTACCGGCTCGATGACTAATATATTTATTCCACTGTTGCTCTGCAAAATTATTTCCTAATTTTTTTATAACCACAAAGATCAATTCACAGCTTGTGTAAGTAAACATTTTGAATTCACAGCTTGTGTAAGTAAACATTCTGAATGCAACATCTCTTTATCTGCATCAGAGATGCCTTCATTATTTCAGTGACTGATGCAGTAACCATTACAACGTTCTGGTTACATTACATCAGTACTAAATCAAAACCGTACAACATAATGGGATCAACAGCATTCTAAAAATCCCTCATTCCTCCCACCACAAATGCTACTACAAATGCTACTACAACAGCTACCACTACAATGACAACTACAGCAACAAGTACTACCGCTACTGCTACTAATATAGGAAGACATTGCCGTTACCCTGAGTTGTGATAAAATTCACTTGGTCATTACGATGAGACGCTCCTCCTGAAATAGCAGTAGAGACTGCATTTCCCCAGCCAGGCCCGATGGACAGCAGACTGGTGTTACCGGCGTGGTGATTAATGTAAGCATTCAACTGTTGCTCTGCAAAATTATTTCCCGATTTTTTTCGAATCACAAATATGAATAAACAGCTCATATAAGAGAACATTCCGACAGCTACTTCTCACTTTGAGATCGACATCAGAGAATCCTTCATTCTTTTCCTGACTGATGCCACACCTATTATGTTATTTCAGTTGTGTTCCAGCCAGTACTTAATCCAAACCATGGAAAGTAATGGGACTCGTGCTGTTGTCAAAATCTCATTACTCCCATTGTTAATATCTATACTACCTTTAACTACTTGTACCAACCAAGATATTGCGACATAATTTCAGTAAATTAAAAATAATAATCATAATAATAATAATTATAGTAATAATAATAGTAATAATAATAATAATAATAATAATATACTGAAACAGAACCATTATAACAGATAAAACAACACCACATAACAAACATGACATCATACTCACCAATAAAAAGAAGAAATTAACACAATTAATAGAAATATCCATACCCAATACAACATATATACAGAAGAAAACAGGAGAAAAAATTGAAAAATACATCCAACTGGCTGAGGAAGTAAAGGACATGTGGCATCAGGATAAAGTTGACATTATACCGATTATTCTATCAACGACAGGAGTCATACCACACAATATCCACCAGCACATCAACACAATACAGCTACATCCAAACGTATATATATGACTACAGAAATCCGTAATTATTGATACATGTTCAATCACCCGAAAGTTCCTAAATGCAATGTAACATATACCGTACAGTTAAAAGGAAGTCACGCTTGATCAAGGTCCGCGTCACTTTCCATTTTTAATCAGACCTACGGTCTGAGAAAGGAAAGAAGATAATAATAATGATAAAGCAACACGTTCCCACATACAAGTATGCACAACAAAATGTACTGGAAAATGTTGAATACAAATTATACTGGAACAGAACCATTATAACAGATAAAACAACAACACATAACAAACCTGGCATCATACTCACCAATAAAAAGAAGAAATTAACACAATTAATCGAAATATCCATACCCAATACAACATATATACAGAAGAAAACAAGAGAAAAAAATTGAAAAATACATCCAACTGGCTGAGGAAGTAAAGGACATGTGGCATCAGGATAAAGTTGACATTATACCGATTATTCTATCAACAACAGGAGTCATACCACACAATATCCACCAGCACATCAACACAATACAGCTACATCCAAACGTATATATATGACTACAGAAATCTGTAATTATTGATACTTGTTCAATTACCTAAAAGTCCCTGAATGCAATGTAACATATAGTGTACAGTTAAAAGGAAGTCACGCTTGATCAAGATCCGCATAACTTTCCATTTTTAACCAGACATAACGTCTGAGAAAGAAAAGAAATAATAATAATAATTTGAATGATGTTGCTGAAGCACACTATTAAATATAGGTTACTGAATGCTGAGATCATTAATTTTTCTGCTGCAACAACCTTCCCAAAACATAAAAATCTGTTTGTTTTTACATGCAAATTTTTTTCACTTGTGTAATTACTACCACTTAATTTATCTATAATACACTGTTTCAAAAGCAGTAAATATTGTTGCATTATATTAGTTCTTAATAGGTAATTAACTTAAGTTAATAGCTAATTAAATTATGTTAACTTGAGTGTTTGATGAACCATTAGAATGCTGTCATTTGACGATTCAAAAATTTCGCGTTATTCTACAGTAAATAAACAGTGCAGCACAAGTGGTTCTAATATAGGTAACTAGTCTTCTATAGAAACCTACAGTTTATATTCATACCATAAGCTTTTAAATCTTAGCATTCTTAGAAGTAATGATGCTAGTATGAATTACTTTTCCTTTCAAAAATTTAGGACTTGATATATTCAGAAAATTATACACAATATTTCTTGTCACTTTACTCATTAGCTCCAATAGCTAATGGAAACTGAATTACATAATATTAATAAATATATCTTACAGCTTTAAAGTCTAACAAACAGGTAATAAAATATCAAAGTGACAGACATGCTTCACTTTTTTCATAAATGCAATATGTTTATGCATATGTTTCCTCTAATTTCCTGCATATCTTTCTCACATGTGATGTTTACTGTCATGATATTTTGGCCATTTAAGTGCTCTTGTTGTAAGCCTATTTAGAATCATTGTACCTTCAGTAATGCAGGTGTATTCTTAATGTATATAATGAAAAACAGCAGGGTGAAAATATGAAATTACTAGTTTCAATCCCTTGTTCATCTGAGACTTCATTCTTACAAGGGAACCTCCCCATCGCACCCCCCTCAGATTTAGTTATAAATTGACACAGTGGATAGGCCTTGAAAAACTGAACACAGATCAATCGAGAAAACAGGAAGAAGTTGTGTGGAACTATGAAAAAATAAGCAAAAAATACAAACTGAGTATTCCATGTGCAACATAGGCAACATAAAGGACAATATTAGCTGATGAGTGCCGTGGTCTCGTAGTTAGAGTGAGCAACTGCAGAATGAAAGGTCCTTGGTTCGAGTCCTCCCTTGAGTGAAAATTTTACTTTCTTTATTTTCGCAAAGTTACGATCTGTCCGTTCATTCATTGGCCATCTCTGTTCACTGTAATAAGTGTAGTGTCTGTGTTTTGCGACCGCACCGCAAAACCGTGCGATTAGTAGACGAAAGGACGTGCCTCTCCAATAGGAACCGAAAACATTTGATCGCAAGGTCATAGGTCAACCGATTCCTCCACAGGAAAACACGTCTGATATATTCTTTACGACACTGGTGACGGCATGTGCGTCACATGACAGGAATATGTTGTCGACCCACCTAACTTGCACACTTGGTGAATGGGTAAAAAGATTATTCTACCTTGCCCGATTTAGGTTTTCTTGTGGATGTGATAATCACTCCAAAAAAGTGATGAAAACATAAGAGTTTGTCACATAAAATGCATCAAATGAATGCAACAGTTTCAGAGTCGCACAGTTTTCCCTGTGCTCTGTCAAAACATATGTTTTTTTACGTTTTTAAATGTTTCCGTGCGTAGACCGTCAATTTCTGTATATGTCCAAGCAAATTTGAACATGTCCTGGAATTTTGGAAAGCGAAGTTGATTATGTGTGAGTGCCTGAACTTTGATAATTATCTGAAAATAAAAAATTAAAATTTTCATCCGAGAGAAGATTTGAACCAAGGACCTGTCGTTTCACAGCTGCTCACGCTAACCAAGGGACCACGGCACTCATAAGCTAACACACTCCTTGTTGTTGCCTACCTTGCGCATGGACTACGCAGTTTGTATATTTTGCTTATTTTTTTCATAGTTCCACACAACTTCTTCCTGTTTTCTCGATTGATCTGTGTTCAGTTTTTCAAGGCCTATCCCTGTGCCAACTTATAACTAAATCTGAGGGGGGTGCGATGGGGAGGTTCCCTTGTTAGAACAACATGAATACTGAACGCAATTAGATCAGTTAATAAATTTTGAAAGCATCAGAAAGAAAAGTTAATGGTTTGTACTGATTGATGAAGCACTGATGACTAATGAATAGTAAATATGGAAACAAGACACAGTGATTATGCTAAGAAACTGCAACAAAACTTTCTGACTAATGTTGGGAAGAAACTTAAAATTACGTCCAGTCAGGAACTGTGAGCGAATGCTTGTCTGTAGTGAATTTCCTGTCTAGTCTAAGTCACAAGCTGATTTCATTTACCCTGTATTTCCAGATCTCCTGCTATGACATTTGTGAAATAAGTAAATATTTTTGAATGCCCCGCCACCAGGCAGGTCAGCGATAGCTAGAAAAGCTTGGGCTGTGCCCACTCCACTTCACAAAACCCTTTTCAGATTTAAATCTGTTTGTTGACCCTGAGAACCTATTCTTGTCTCCCAAATACAAGATTAACTGTTGTTAAACTCTTACCCTTCCTCCATAGCTTCCACAGATGTTCAGCAGTGCACCTCTCTTGATAAACTGAAGGTACCTCCTATTTTCAGTTTATCATTGATATCAGAAATGACTCACACGTAAAATAATAAAGTGGATTTAGTGTTTAACTGATATGAAGAAAGAGCACAAAGTCTGGCTACAAATACCACATACTACTAGTTTAGTTAAACATCTCAGAAAACCATTTAAGAAAACATCTGGTCGTAAGAAAATATCTTTTAGAATGAGCATTTCAATCACACTATAAAGTGACTACAGATGGCAAACATTGCAGAGATGAATTTGTATGATACATGAACATAGTTTACATACGCTCCAAATATCCTGACGAGATCAACCGATACTTCACGAGGTCTATGTTAATGTTTATTCTTCAGTTAGTAAACAACTTATTTAGTTTTGTCCTTGTCTATTTTTCCTTGCAGCTGCATTTAACAACTGTCAACAGCTTGCCTATAGCAAGAGTATTCCAACTTGCCAAATAGAGAAACAAAATTATTTGTTAAAAACAGTGATTACATTACTACTTACATGGTAAGAGGCTTCACACACATGAAACAATTAACCCTTGCTACCTCAAATTGAAGTTTGAAACCAGCAGAACCAAAATCAATTATGAAATCACCAATGCCAAAATTAACTACAACAACAATTTTTTTTCAGAAGATCATTTTAGTTAACCCTACACAATTTTCAGTGAATCTCTAATGTTGATGGCGTATGGTAAAAATATTTTGTGAATAACTCACTACATAGTGTGGGTTTAACCATATGGAGAAAGTAATTTCTGAGTGGTGAATCAAGACAGTGGCATGTGTATACACATTAAAGGAAAAGTAGAGGTACAACGTGTGTCAGAAGCCCATGACCAAGCTATTGACCTCACTGTAGGTAGTGTGCAGTCTTTCTTCACTCTGGGGAAAAGGAGGTGTGGGTGGTAAACCCTGGGCCCCAGTTGCCTGTTCCCCATCGGACAGATTCCTAACACTCATTTGATAGCACACTGAGTGGACCTGAAGCCATTTTGGAGGAAATGAAATGAGAAAAACACCACATCCCAATCTGTGATTGAACCCAGGACCAGTCGAGTGTTCCATCCACTAGACCAGGACTGCCACTTGTATCAATGTTAATAACATGAAATTATTAAGTTAGCAGATGACGACATAATGATGAAATAAGAACTCCTATTTAGATATAATTGTAATCTACATTTAAATATACAGCGTGAGGATATATATCAATTTTATGACCCCCTAGGTAACCGTGCATGTTAAGCACTTCTTCCAAAGCACAGAGGTGCACTGGCTCTCGATTGAATCCACCCAGTCAATTAATGGCAAGAGTCTGTGTGTCAGCCAGTCTGGATGTGGTGTTTAGACAGTTTCCCACACCCAAATAGGTGCGTAATAGGTTGGCACCCAGGTTCTGTCCCAGTTACACAATTTGTAAATTTTAAGAAAACTTCACATGAATTTCACTCCATGCAGATATTTGGGGTACAGATAATCCCTGTTGAGAGGTAACAGGTCAGCGACAGGAGGGTTATCCAACTTAATCACACTAAACCTGTTTATTCACCATGCCAACCCTGTGCCAATTCTTGACCGAAACATATGGAAAAGAAGACACTTGTCAAGTTACAGCCTGTGTGTCACAACGAACTTTGCACCGCACTTCTGAATAACACAGACACCACAATATCTTATTTCTCTGCTGAAATGTGGCAAGTGACTTAATTAAAGTACCTCCCCTGTAAAGGAATATATACCTATCAGCCAGAAATTTATGACCTCTGACCTATTATCACTATGAACTCATCAAGGCAATAACAGCATCACATGGCGAGGAATGAATGCTAGTCAGACACAAGTACGGTTCATATAGTATTGTGAACATGCTGTCCATGTGTGGAATGGAGAGGGTACGAGATATTAGTTTGGCCGACAGTTGACTGTGATGGCTCGGCAAGAGCATTTCAGAAAATGCATGACACATCAGGTATTTGCGACTTCTCGTGGCGAGTGTCTTCAACATGTGGTGAAACCACATCCCAACGTCGTGGGGTTGGGTGGCCATCATTCATTATAGGTGTTTGATGTCATAGGCTGGGCAGACTGGTAAAACAGGACAGGTGGCGAACTTTGGTGGAACTAACATCTGACTTTAATGCTGGGCAGAGAAAAAGTGCACTGAACACCCCCAACAATAAGCCTTTGCAGCCGACGACGCATGCATGTACCATTGTTTACACCACCACATCAGCATCTACGACTGAAATAGGCACCTGACCATCGACATTGAACATTGGTGCAGTGGTAGAGCGTTGCATGGTCTGATGAGTCCTGACACCACCACCATCATGCCAATGAGAGGGTGCAAATACGTCATCTTCCAAGAGAACAACTCCTTGACACCTGTACTACAGGATGGAGACAAGGTGTTGGCTGCTCCATTACACTCTGGGGAACACTGAAGTGGACATCCATGGGTCCAGTTCAAGGCACCATGATAGCCAAGGAGTACCGTACACTGGTTGCACCTCTTCATGACGATCGTATTTCCCGACGGTATTGGCAGTTTTCAACAAGATAATGCACCCTGTCACAAAGCCAGGAGTATGTTGGACTGTTTCTAGGAACACGTGCTGGCTGCCCAACTTGCCAGATCTAAACGTGATCAAACCCATCTGGGATGTGATTGAACCTGCCCCTCTGCAATATTTATGGGAATTAGGTGATTTGTGTGTGGATATATTGTGCCAACTCCCTCCAGCAAGTTAGCAAGTCCCCGTTTTGCTTCCATGTCACGATGCGTCACTGCTGTTACCGGTGCCCAAGATACTCGCTAGAGGTAGGTGGTCATAATGTTCAGGGGGCTCAGTACAGATGATGACTGTACAAGTGCAAGTTGTACACACATGTTTGACAACATATGGAAGTTTGGGTTTCGCCGTGAGTCGCGCTCGTATAGCCCAATGTTAAGGCGACCACTCGCGATAAACGGAAATTCTAGGTTTGACTCCCGGTCCTGCACAAATTTTTATTGTCGTCTGTCCATTATACAGCTGATTGTTGACTATATTCGGAACTGGGGATACGTTCCATGGAAATTTCACGTGTTTGATGAGGCTTCTCTAGGAACAGTCGAAGAACGCAGAGCAAACTAGTTTCATCTGGTCACAACAGTTTCTATGAACACCCACCATCATAGTCGCTGCATTTAAGGAGGGAGGTACGGACGATGGGAGGGAGGGAATTTCCCCCTCAAAAAAATGGTTCAAATGGCTCTGAGCACTATGGAACTCAACTGCTGAGGTCATTCGTCCCCTAGAACTTAGAACTAGTTAAACCTAACTAACCTAAGGACATCACAAACATCCATGCCCGAGGCAGGATTCGAACCTGCGACCGTAGCGGTCTTGCGGTTCCAGACTGCAGCGCCTTTAACCGCACGGCCACTTCGGCCGGCAGGAATTTCCCCTTCAACACTGTCGCACGGCAGGACTTCTGCAAAGTAGGTAGCAGATGCGAGGTGCATTGTGCGTGGAGGAGGTTGGACTTTCACAAGAACCGCTGTTCGAAGCTTTTAGAAGGAACTGAAGGGGAAAAAAAAAAAACGGTGAAAGCGATGCGCGCGCAAAAAAAAAGAAGAGACTGCTTTATGAATAAAACAAAAGGGCTAAACACGGAGAGAACAGTACCGCGTGGAGCACCCACGACGTTGCAGAGGCTAAGGGATAAAGGAGACGCGCGAAGGGAAAAAGAGGAAGAACTGGAGCAGGGACGAAAATATATATAAATACGTGAAGAATATTTTATGCGATCGGAAGAGAAGGGTGGGATGTTGGTGCAGGGGTGCTCGCCCTGCTGTTACGGGGGCTTTACGCTGAAGGGTGACGGAGGATGCAAGAAGAGTTAGGTGTAGCTGGCCAGTAGCTTGCGCCACAGATCACGCCAGCTGCGGCACCAGAGAAGAAACCGAAGTTGGGGGGAACCAGTTAGACAAAGTTGCCAGCCTTTCCAGTACTGCGACGCTTTGGTGGTTACGCTTATTAAGCCCTAAATCGACATACGATGGTACCTTAATGCGGCTTCTAAACGAATGGCGAGTGGACACAGACAATAAAGTCAAGAGATTTTGAGAAATTCGAATGTGTGTCATTCCACAACCTGTGTCACTTCAGTTTAATAGCAATAACGGTCATTCCCATGACTTGGTCACGGGAAGCCTAACACAGCCTGGTGGATGGTTCTTCCTACGATGTTGAATTTCACTGGTCACCTGATACAACGAACTATGATTACAGCATGTCTGCCTCTTACCTTCCCTGTAACTTGATTTCATGTCGCTTCACTGCCTTTTCGAATAGATTATTGGAACCTTCATGAAGTATAAATTCTAGTTCTACCGATGGAATCCGTATCAGATTCTACACCCAATTTCCAACTTAGTTAGCTGTATAAAACCGCATCATTAGCGAGAACTCACATGGAACTTCCTATGTTGTCTACTATATCATTTACACATACATAGGGGACCAAAAAAATGAATCCACTGTTTAAAAGTCCATAACTGGCAAACTAATTGACGGAGTTGTCTCATCTTTGGTAGTGTAATAGTTTGTAGTTCCGGCAATCGCCACACAAGCGTTGTATTGCGTTGTTTTATTTTATCAGATGACTGTCGCCAGATAGTGTTTTGTTCTTACAAGGGAACCTCCCAATCGCACCCCCCTCAGATTTAGTTATAAGTTGGCACAGTGGATAGGCCTTGAAAAACTGAACACAGATCACTCGAGAAAAATGGAAGAAGTTGTGCGGAACTATTAAAAAATAAGCAAAATATACAAACTGAGTAGTCCATGTGCAACATAGGCAACATCAAGGATAGTGTGAGCTCAGGAGTGTCGTGGTCCCGTGGTTAGCGTGAGCAGCTGCGGAACGAGAGGTCCTTGGTTCAAGCCTTCCCTCGGGTGTAAAGATTAAATTTTTAATTTTCAGTTTATGTGACAAACGCTTATGTTTTCATCATGTGACAAACGCTTATGTTTTCATCACTTTTTTGGGAGTGATTATCACATCCACAAGAAAACCTAAATCGGGCAAGGTAGAAGAATCTTTTTACCCATTCGCCAACAGTACAAGTTAGGTGAGTCGACAACATATTCCTGTCATACGACGCACATGCCGTCGCCAGTGTCGTATAGAATATATCAGAAGTGTTTTCCTGTGGAGGAATCGGTTTTCCTATGACCTTGCGATCAAATGTTTTCGGTTCCCATTGGAGAGGCACGTCCTTTCGTCTACTAATCGCACGGTTTTGCGGTGCAGTCGCAAAACACAGACACTAAACTTATTACAGTGAACGGAGACGTCAATGAACGAACGGACAGATCATAACTTTGCGAAAATAAAGAAAGTAAAAATTTTCATCCGAGTGTAGACTTGAACCAAGGATCTCTCATTCCGCAGCTGCTCACGCTAACCACGAGACCACGGCGCTCCTGAGCTCGCCCTACCCTTGATGTTACATACCTTGCACATGGACTACTCAGTTTGTATATTTTGCTTATGTTTTCATAGTTCCACACAACTTCTTCCTGTTTTCTCGATTGATCTGTGTTTAGTTTTTCAAGGCCTATCGAATGTGCCAACCTATAACTAAATCTGAGGAGGGTGTGATGGGGAGGTTGCCTTGTTAGTTGCACATAGTTACTCGAGTAAACCATGGCTGGCGCAAGGCTTACATTCGATGAACGGAAGTCAGTTTTTAAGTGGTATTTTAAGCACGGAAACATTAATGAGGTTCGACGGCAATGGTGAAATGAGTATCAAATAGAGCCACCGACAAGTTTAACGATTCGTCGCATTCGAGACAAATTTGTAGCCGAAGGCTGTGTTAAAGGTGTACACAAAAAACGAGCTGGACGACCTGTAACAGTAACCAGTCCAGCTAACTCCCATCGTGTGAACAATTCACTCGCTCACCACAGAAGTCTGTGAGACAGTGTGCCCGTGAAACTGGAGTGAGCCGCTCAAAGTGTTCGGCGAATTTTGAAGACAGCAAAGTGGAAGTGCTACATTCCACGATTTCTACACGCAATGAACGAGGACGACCCAGATCGTAGAATGGAGTACTGCGAGTGGTTTACTAACATGGTGCGCAACGATGAAGAGTTTGCAGACATGATTGTGTGGTCTGATGAGGCACAGTTCAAACTCAATGGTACAGTAAATCGCCAAAACTGCATCTACTGGGCCGCCGAAAATCCGAACGTCCATGTAGACAAAGCCGTGAATTTACCAGGAGTAAATGTGTGGTGTGGGTTGTCTTACCGGGGCTCGATTGGGCCATTCTTCTTTGACGGCACAGCTACCGGTTATGTGTACCTTCAGAAGCTTCAGACATCCATTTTACCTGCCATCCGAGACTTGTATGGAGACGGAAGAGTTTACTTTCAACAAGATGGTGCCCCAGCCCACTACCAGAATCGTGTTAGGGTTTATCTCAACGAAAATTTACCAGGATGATGGATAGGCCGTAGAGGTGCTGTGGAGTATCCACCACGTTCCCCAGACCTAACTCCTCTGGACTTTCACCTGAGGGGAACACTAAAGGACGTCGTTTATCGAAAAAGGCCACGCACATTGGATGAACTTCGCTCCATCGTACATTCATTTGCAAATATGCAACTGAACTCGTTGCAGTCAGTAGTTCGTGCTGCAGTTCGGCGGCATCGTTTGTGTGTGGATGTTAATGGTGACCATTTCGAACACCTACACTGATATCTTTAAATTGGACTTTAAGCTATACTTTCACCAAAAATGAGACCGTGAATTAGTTTGCAAGTTATGGACTCTTAAGTAGTGGATACATTTATTGGACCCCTCTGTATTATGAAAAGTAATGGACCTGTAACACTCGCTTCGTCTAGGCCCGAAGTCACTTTTACGCCTGAAGGCTGCATTGAGAATGACATGCAGCGTTCTGTTTGCTACAAATTCCTCAATCCAGTCATACAATATTTCCGGAATTCGTATTTCGTTCATCAGGCGGCAGTGGCTTTTGTTCTGTAGAACCACATCTTGCGTATGCCGTCAACCATGTGTCTACGGCCGGCATTTGTTCGTCGATTATATGTCTTCCCATGCAGGGGAGACATTTCAGTTGCTAATCGCTTGCCCAGCGTCGGCGGATAAATACGATATTGTTCGACAGTTTCGGTCTGGCCGTCAGACCTGGTCGGGTGGCCTAATGTTTATGTGACCGCTACCTATATGCAGGAAATCCGGGTTCGCGTCTCGGTCCGGGACAAATTTTCATTATCGTCGTCACCTTCTACATTTGGAAGTTGTCTGTATTCGCAACTGCGAATAACTTTAATGTATTTCGTAAGGCTGTATTCGCCGTCTGAATAACACAGGCACTGTAACATTTTATGCTCCAAACACAAGCAAAATAGGACTCTTGCTCTGCAGCGGAGTGTGCGCTGATATGAAACTTCCTGGCAGATTAAAAGTCTGTGCCGGAGCGAGACTCGAACACTGGACCTTTGCCTTCCGCAGGCATATACTCTACTAAAGGTCCCGAGTTAGAGTCTCGGTCCGGCACCCAGATTTAATCAACCAGGATGTTTCATAATCAGACTGTTTCCTTACTTTCTGGGTAACACTAGAAACTGCCTGTCAGGCCGAACCTGGCCAGTCGAATATACGCACTGAATGAAATTAGGCTCATAAAGTAATAACGAACCGTGGTGCAGATGATGCACTGATTCAAAGTGACATTGTTTTCAATCTACAAATAAAACACGTAGCTTTCAAAGGACCTTGCATGGAGTTCACTGCTCGGAATACCAAATTTACCAGGGATGAAATACATACAGCGGAAAGTATTGTGTGTACTGAATTTTATTTGTCAAGATCCTTTACAAATACAGTGCCACAATATCATCGCGGACTCGTTTACAGATTTTACGTCTTCAATTGATAATCTATGAAACCAGACTGCGATCTCTAGGGGAAGAGGGACATGAAAGGGGAGCAGTAGCTCAGAAGTGAGCGAGCTAAGGCTGTAGCCGATCACCATGTTAATACGATCATCAAGCAAACAGAAACAAAATAAAGATGTGTATGGAGTCAGAACGAACGTCCACGGAGAAGAAATTAAAAAGAAAAAAAAAAGTTTGTTGCTGATAAAGTTCCGCGCGATAATGTGAAAAGGATTTGAGAGTCAGTTGAACAGAGGTTATAAAATGAATAACAAGAAAGTTTAAACGGGACATGCAATGCAGCCGAATCAAATCACCCGATACTGCAGGAACTATATTAGAAAATGTGCTACTTGGACAGCAAAATAACTAGCCATGCCAGAAGTGAAGAGGTTGTAAGTGTGTACTCTAGCAGTACTAAGGAAAGCTTTTCTTAAAGACAAATGTATCAACATTGTCCATAAATTGAAGAGTCAAAATCTCTTTCCAGAAATTGTATGGGCTCTAGACATTGTGAAACGCGGACGACAGACAAGAAGAGAATGGAAGCAATTGAAATGGTGCGTGCAGTGTGTTAGATGGGTAAATGAGATAAGTCTACCTAAATCTGCTAGGCCGAGCCGCTCGGTGCCATCTGTTTCGGAGGCCAGGCAACAGGTGGCAGCACCCTTCCGTAACGTGGCCCAGCGGACGCTCTGGTGGTTACATGTGGCCACTTGCCATCCGCTACAATGGCGCGATCTGTTTTTATGACGGCTTCGCGGCTGCAAAAGCCCCTCGGCAGAAACAAGGCAGTTCCAAACGAATACATCACACCTTTCCAATGCGACTTACAGACGTGGAGACACGTAAGTTTGTGTCTCACTATGTAACACCCACATAACTGTAAATGAAACGTCGACACAATGAAAATTTCTCGAGTACCCTCATAATCGATGGCGAAAGACAGCTAAGATTGAAAGCTAAAACGGAAGTACTACATAAAACTACGAAAGTAAACCGAAGGAGTTGTGTCGCAGCCAGGGTAAGTGCGGTACATTACAAGGCCTTGAACTAACTTCCTCAGCCATTTACATGGATTAACTTATACAGACATTTACGAAACCAAACCTAGATAAATCGAATTTTGCGATAAATCGCACTGTCATGTCTTTTGAAAAAACAAGTCGATAAATCGAAAAGTTATATGAATATACGTGTATGAGCGCGAGGTACATAACCCTAAAAATTACAAAATGATATTAATGATAGTGTCGTAAAATAATGTCACTACGTGAACCAACAGTTTATCGTTGAATCCAAACTGCCGTCTAGCTTGCCATTTTTCACGTAAAGAAACCATCACCAAGCGCGGCAGTAACTGCAAATTGCTAAAACATTTCCTTAAACCGCGTGAGAGCAGAACTTCGAACCTTAGATTCGTCTTCCCACTTTACATATATTTTAATGTACAAATAACTTGTCAAGTCTTTCCGCTATTAAACTAACGTAACATATGAAGACACCAGATGGCAGTTATAATAGTCGAGGGGCAGGAAAGAGAAGCAGTGGTTTGGAAGGGAGTGAGACAGGGTTGTAGCCTCTCCCCGACGTTACTCAATCTGTATATTGAGCAAGCAGTAAAGGAAACAAAAGAGAAATTCGGAGTAGGAATTAAAATCCATGGAGAAGAAATAAAAACTGAGGTTCGCCGATGACATTGTAATTCTGTCAGAAACAGCAAAGGACTTGGAAGAGCAGTTGAATGGAATGGACAGTGTCTTGAAAGGAGGATATAAGATGAACATCAACAAAAGCAAAACGAGGATAATGGAATGTAGTTGAATTAAATTGGGTGATGCTGAGGGGATTAGATTAGGAAAAGAGACGCTTAGAGTAGTAAATGACTTTTGCTATTTGGGGAGCAAAATAACTGATGATGGTCGAAGTAGAGAGGATATAAAATGTAGACTGGCAATGGCAAGGAAATTGTTTCTGAAGAAGAGAAATTTGTTAACATAGAGTATAGATTTGAGTGTCAGGAAGTGGTTTCTGAAAGTATTTGTATGGAGTGTAGCCATGTATGGAAGTGCAACATGGACGATAACTAGTTTGGACAAGAAGAGAATAGAAGCTTTCGAAATGTGGTGCTACAGAAGAATATTCGAGATTAGATGGGTAGATCACGTAACTAATGAGGAGGTATTGAATAGAATTGGAGAGAAGAGAAATTTGTGACACAACTCGGCTAGAAGAATGGAGCGGTTGGTAGGACATGTTCTGAGGCATCAATGGATCACAAATTTAGCATTGGAGGGCAGCGTGGATGGTAAAAATCGTAGAGGGAGACCAAGAGATGAATACACTAAGCAGATTCAGAAGAATGTAGGTTGCAGTAGGCACTGGGAGATAAAGAAGATGGAGAGCAGCATCAAACCAGTCTCTCGACTGAAGACAAAATGGTTCAAATGGCTCTAAGCATTATGGGACTTAACATCTGAGGTCTTAGAACTACTTAAACCTAACTAACCTAATCTCACACATCCATGCCCGAGGCAGGATTCGAACCTGCGACCGTAGCGTTCGCGCGGATCCAGATTGAAGCGCCTAGAACCGCTCGGCCACTTCGACTGGCGGACTGATGACAACAACAAAAACATATGAAGACTCACATCGGTCGATTTATAACGCTAAAAATATGGGCTAGTGTCTGATAGTGGCTCCCTGAAATTTTGACTCTGTTAAATGACTGATCTCTAGCGTAACAGAAGGTCTAGGTCAAGTTGGGAGGTGAGTGGTTGTACCGATGGAATCGGTCGTCCATTAATACTAAGGGGAAAAAATTACCACTTGGTTCTTTCACATCGGGTTGTGTGTCACATTAAAATACTGATGACGTTGTGTGGTATCCTGAAATCTTGATATTACTGAGAGTTCTATATGTAATTTAGACCGAAGTCCAGGTCGAGTCGGAAGGCGACAGATTGACTATGAGTGCGAAGTCAACGAATGTGCATATTTAACGCACCTTTCCTAATTCAAGCTAGGACTACAAGGTAATTGCTGGAAACTTACCGACTAGTTAAACAAATTCCATCGCGTAGTTTCGTGCATAATACGCACAAACATCTAGCATTAACTACGAGAACAAGAGGTTGGGCAGTACGGACCACAAAACTAAGTGGCAATGATACGACCAGAACTTTTCAGTATTCATTTTCATACTCTGAACAATTTCTGTTACATCCAGCTTCGATTTAATTTTTCCGTCCACTGTGAGTTACGTTTTGTGCTCCTTCCATTTTTACATGTTTGATCCACGAAATATGCACATAGTATGTACCAAAATATTCGTTCCAGATCCGCCTGATGTAATAATGTGTTTCTGAATTTACTTTGCATTTTCGGTTACTTATGAAGAAAAATTAGTGGCGTACGGGAGCGTACGTTGGTCGCAGCAACTTCACACCGACATTACTAACGGCAGTGTACAAATCATTTTACCGAATATTCACATTCGTTTGCTTTGTCAACTCTGGAAAACTCACGAAAACGCATCATTGAGTTTTAAACAGTCAACCTAAATACTTCTATCATCTGGCGAAAATGTTTCTGTATATTAAACCGTTTTTGAAGGCAGGTTCCATGAAAAATGAAACATCCTTGTTTACAGATATACGCTCACACACTGCATAACACGCATTTACAGAGCAAATGTTTATGAGAGTTGCCAGCTTTGTCGACCATCTATACACAGACCCCAGAATTTTCAATACGTAATAACTAATTATGTCTTTGTAATCAAGGAAAAACTTATACGGATCTCCGATCGTTATTTGTATTAAAGAGTACTCCCACCTAGATAGAAAAATAAATTTGTGGTCATAGTATGTTCGACTCGTTCCGTTGACCTCAAACGCTCACAGATAAACGAGTGACAATATCAATAATAAACATTCGTAGAGATTGTTCGGCATTTATCGAGTTTAGGGGGACACCCATGAAATCTTTGATTTTTTACCGATTACCGTCAATTTGACTATGCTGATCACGAATATGACATTTTTCATCTCTTTTTCAGCCCATTCAATAGCTAAACCACTGTCACGGCAAACGTCGAATAAATTTATCATACTAAAATCGGTCAAATAAGGGAAAATTCTAGTTATTACCAGTTAGTAGAACAAACGCACAGTACAAACACCGAACTAACACTTAACTACACTGTTATTTAACTTTAGTGTAAACTGAATGAGGCGATTTTATCCGAGTGCTTTGATGGGCTACGATTTAGCTTGAATGATGTTAGCAAGTAACATATTCTTGGTCCGGTCAAAAAGTGAGAAAAAAATATTTTTCATTAAAAATTTTTTTCTCTCGATATATTAAAAAGTTTTTATCGGGAATGAAAATAAATGGGTCGACCGAAGCGTCCAATCCCACCCGTCGGCTTTGACCCGTGACATAACGCTGTTGTGGTGTGTGACGTCACGACGGCGCGGAATTTACACTCCTGGAAATGGAAAAAAGAACACATTGACACCGGTGTGTCAGACCCACCATACTTGCTCCGGACACTGCGAGAGGGCTGTACAAGCAATGATCACACGCACGGCACAGCGGACACACCAGGAACCGCGGTGTTGGCCGTCGAATGGCGCTAGCTGCGCAGCATTTGTGCACCGCCGCCGTCAGTGTCAGCCAGTTTGCCGTGGCATACGGAGCTCCATCGCAGTCTTTAACACTGGTAGCATGCCGCGACAGCGTGGACGTGAACCGTATGTGCAGTTGACGGACTTTGAGCGAGGGCGTATAGTGGGCATGCGGGAGGCCGGGTGGACGTACCGCCGAATTGCTCAACACGTGGGGCGTGAGGTCTCCACAGTACACCGATGTTGTCGCCAGTGGTCGGCGGAAGGTGCACGTGCCCGTCGACCTGGGACCGGACCGCAGCGACGCACGGATGCACGCCAAGACCGTAGGATCCTACGCAGTGCCGTAGGGGACCGCACCGCCACTTCCCAGCAAATTAGGGACACTGTTGCTCCTGGGGTATCGGCGAGGACCATTCGCAACCGTCTCCATGAAGCTGGGCTACGGTCCCGCACACCGTTAGGCCGTCTTCCGCTCACGCCCCAACATCGTGCAGCCCGCCTCCAGTGATGTCGCGACAGGCGTGAATGGAGGGACGAATGGAGACGTGTCGTCTTCAGCTATGAGAGTCGCTTCTGCCTTGGTGCCAATGATGGTCGTATGCGTGTTTGGCGCCGTGAAGGTGAGCGCCACAATCAGGACTGCATACGACCGAGGCACACAGGGCCAACACCCGGCATCATGGTGTGGGGAGCGATCTCCTACACTGGCCGTACACCACTGGTGATCGTCGAGGGGACACTGAATAGTGCACGGTACATCCAAACCGTCATCGAACCCATCGTTCTACCATTCCTAGACCGGCAAGGGAACTTGCTGTTCCAACAGGACAATGCACGTCCGCATGTATCCCGTGCCACCCAACGTGCTCTAGAAGGTGTAAGTCAACTACCCTGGCTAGCAAGATCTCCGGATCTGTCCCCCATTGAGCATGTTTGGGACTGGATGAAGCGTCGTCTCACGCGGTCTGCACGTCCAGCACGAACGCTGGTCCAACTGAGGCGCCAGGTAGAAATGGCATGGCAAGCCGTTCCACAGGACTACATCCAGCATCTCTACGATCGTCTCCATGGGAGAATAGCAGCCTGCATTGCTGCGAAAGGTGGATATACACTGTACTAGTGCCGACATTGTGCATGCTCTGTTGCCTGTGTCTATGTGCCTGTGGTTCTGTCAGTGTGATCATGTGATGTATCTGACCCCAGGAATGTGTCAATAAAGTTTCCCCTTCCTGGGACAATGAATTCACGGTGTTCGTATTTCAATTTCCAGGAGTGTAGTTTGTGAGAGTGATGTGTTTGTAGGTGTCGTTTTCATGCGATCGGTGGTGCTGTCTGGTGGTGTGTTACGTGATGTTTTTGGTTTAGTTTGCGAGTGTGGCGTCGTGTGTGAATTTTCGGACATTTATTTTTTCATTTCTTTGGTAGGTATGGATATGACTGACAGGGTCAACAGTTTTCGGTTGTCGGCTATGATGGGGGACAGTGCGTTGCCTCTAATAAAATTTCTTCAACTATTCGTTTTGATGAAGTCGTGAAGTGTTCAGTATGCCGTGAAGAAATGAGGCTTACTTAAAGTTCCGGTGTCTCGGACCAGGGACAGCTGTATGTGGAAATGTCGTAAGGATAACAGGTCAAGGGAAGTGTTCGATCCCAATGTGTGGCTGTTGGTATTGGTATCTGGAGATGTTTTTGAGCTATATAGATCAAGGGAAGATGGGTAGATCACATAACTAATGAGGAGGTATTGAACAGAATTGGGGAGGAGTTTGTGGCACAACTTGACAAGAAGATGGGACCAGTTGGTAGGACATGTTGTGAGGCATCAAGGGATCACAAATTTAGCATTGGAGAGCAGCGTGGAGGTTAAAAATCGTAGAGGGAGACCAAGAGATGAATACACTAAGCAGATTCAGAAGGATGTAGGTTGCAGTAAGTACTGGGAGATGAAGAAGCTTGCACAGGTCAAGGGAAGTGTTAGATCCTAATTTATGGGATCGGGAGCTGCTGTTGAGCTACATAGGTCAAGAGAAGTGTCCGATTCCAGATGATATTGTGTTTAGTGGTATTTGGGGAGTTTTGTGATGTCGGTTTTTTTGTCGTTTTGCGTGGTTTTGTAAGGGGGTGGGTGTCTAAATTTGTTTATATTTAGTTTGTCCCCACCCAAAAACCCCCTATTTCCCACGCTTGCCCCGTTAGTGTCATTAGGCTTTTTGTGGAACGTGTGTGTCTTTGTTTTTCGATGTATTTTCGACCTCATAATGTGTACGGAACGACTTTATATGCGCCATATTGGTTTATGGTCGTTTCCGCCATACTTGTGACGTCTTGGGTCAAAGCAGACGGGCGGAATCGGCCGCTTCCGTATTTCCAAACAAATAACATCTTCGGGATCAACAGTCTAACAGATCAAAAAGAGAGAAAAATATTTTGGAAAATTTTGTCCCCCTAAACTCGATAAGTGCCGATTATTCATTATTCACGTTCTCCATTATTCTGAGCTCTACGCAAGTTCGAAGACATGAGCCGAAACATACAATAACCACCTATAAATTTATTTTGTGAACTAGGAGAAATATATATATATATATATATATATATATATATATATATATATATATATATATATATATATATATATATATACTGACAACTGCATCTTCCGCACACGGTACGCTCAATACAATGGGCTTACAACACGCCTCGTCAACAACCCAAGATATCGATGTGGTATTGTGCAATTGGTACATGAACTAGCCAAAATTTTACTGTGGTGTTATTACTGGTAACCTACAGTTCGGTTCTAAGCCAACTAATGTTAAATAGCGGTCGTAGTAAACGATTAACATATAGCGTTGCCTAATGTTAACGTTCGCGCCATAAGTAAACGCATTTGGCCACATTTTACTCACTTTTCAGCATAAAAACTAAAATTGCAAATTAAATGTAGGAAACGTATGTTAGGTAAAGCACAAGCATCCGGTGCGTATTTTGACGCATGTTGTTTACATATATCATACACAAACTACGAGAAATGGAAGAGGGGAGGGGCAACTACGTAACTTTTACCAACAACCTTTAAACAAATTATTAATCATAAACCAATCACCGCGTCCGTATTTCTTGCTACCAAGTTACCTCGCGTACGATCATTACTCCACGAACACAAGTCATCACAAGCTAGATATAAATACAGGTACCAAGCACTGAAATAGAAGCCTATAATATCGTAGACAGAGATTAACGCGTTTATTTAATATACGTAACCAACGTTGTTATCACCCAATTGTTGTCTTCAAATGTCTCCCGAGGATAGTAGTTACGGTGCAACATTTTACAAGAAGCGCACTCTTACCGTATATCGCCGCGGGAAGCAGTTCCACCTCCGTCATTTTCTAAAAGAAGGTAATTTTGTTATGTGAACACCGCTTCTTCCGGCAGCAAACACCTTCCAGCACCGGAGGTAAACGCACACGCCGTTGTAAACTACACACTCACTCAGGCAACAACAGAAGCAAAGCACACACGTCGCGCAGAACCTCCACTACTCTCTGTGAGCGACCAATCGCAACAGACGACAAGGGATAGCAGAGCCCAGTTGACCACGCCGCCAAGGTCGAGTTTCTTTATGTGAATCAGCTACCCTACCTACACACGCACCAACCAACCGACCGACAAACTGGACGTTTGTTTTGACCGACCGACCGACCAACAAACTTTCATTGCCGGGATGTCGGGCGGGTAGGACCATTAGAGAACCGAAAAATGGTTCAAATGGCTCTGAGCACTGTGGGACTTAACATCTGAGGTCATCAGTCCCCTAGAACTTAGAACTACTTAAACCTGACTAACCTAAGGGCATCACACACATCCATGCCAGAGGCAGGATTCGAACCTGCGACCGTGGCGCTCGCGCGGTTCCAGACTGTAGGGCCTAGAACCGCTCGGCCACTCCGGCCGGCTTAGAGAACCGACCCCTCACCACTTCACCCGATAAACTGTGTCTTGTTTAGCACCGTCGTACATCTCCCCCAATAAAAATGTTGTCACTGTGCGCGGGATTAAATGCTTTTCTAATAGACACGCAGGGTGCGAGGCAGACGAAACTTTAAACGGACAGAGTTCGTGTACGGATTTAAAGACTCCAGGTGTTTGTGGGACACGTCGTGTGAAGAGTAGACCCTATGGCAATACAGATGCAACATCTACATCTACATGGATACTCTGCAAATCACATTTAAGTGCCTCGCAGAGGGTTCATCGAACCACCTTCACAATTCTCTATTATTCCAATCTCGTATAGTGCGAGGAAAGAATGAACACCTATATCTTTCCGTATGAGCTCTGATTTCCCTTATTTTATCGTGGTGATCGTTCCACCCTATGTTGGTCGGCGTCAACAAAATATTTTCGCATTCGGAGGAGAAAGTTGGTGATCGGAATTTCGTGAGAAGATTCCGTCGCAACGAAAAACGCCTTTCTTTTAATGATTTCCAGCCCAAACCCTGTATCATTTCTGTGACACTCTCTCTCATATTTCGCGATGATACAAAACGTGCTGCCTTTCTTTGAACTTTTCGATATACTCCGTCAGTCCTACCAGGTAAGGATCCGACACCGCGCAGCAGTATTCTAAAAGAGGACGGACAAGCGTGGTGCAGGCAGTCTCCTTAGGAGGTCTGTTACATTTTCTAAGTGTCCCGTCAATAAAACGCAGTCTTTGGTTAGCCTTGTATACAACATTTTCTATGTGTTCCTTCCAATTTAAGTTGTTCGTAATTGTAATACTTAGGTATTTAGTTGACTTCACGTCTTCTCCCAAATCGTTTATACAGATAAGGAACGCCAGAAATCTCTTCTGTTTTACACGATGACTTTCCGTCAGTTACTACGAACTGTGACCTCTCTGACGGGAAATCACAAATCCAATCACATAGCCGTGCGGTTCTAAGCGCTGCAGTCTGGAACCGCGAGACTGCTACGGTCGCAGGTTCGAATCCTGCCTCGGGCATGGACGTGTGTGATGTCCTTAGGTTAGTTAGGTTTAACTAGTTCTAAGTTCTAGGGGACTAATGACCTCAGAAGTTGAGTCCCATAGTGCTCTGAGCCATTTGAACCTTTTGAACAAATCACATAACTGAGACCATATTCCATACGCACGCAATTTCAATACGAGCCGCTGGTGTGGTACAGTGTCAAAAGCGTTCCGGAAATCTAGAAATACGGAATCGACCTGAAATCCCTTGTCAATAGCACTCAACACTTCACGTGAATAAAGAGCTAGTTTGTTTCACAGGAACTATGTTTTCTAAACCCATGTTGACTATATGTCAATAGCCAGTTTTATTCGAGGTAATTCGTAATGTTCGAACACAATATATGTTCTAAAATAATGCTACATATCGACGTTAACGATATGGGCCTGTAATTTAATGGTTTACTCCTAGTACCTTTCTTGAATATTGGTGTGACCTGTGCAACTTTCCAGTCTTTGGGTACGGATCTTCCGTCGAGCGAACGGTTGTATATGATTGTTAAGTATGGAGCTATTAGCATCAGCATACTCCGAAAGGAACCTAATTGGTATACAGTCTGGACCAGAAGACTTGCTTTTATTAAGTGATTTGAGTTGCTTCACTACTCTGACGATATTTACTTCCACGTTACTCATGTTGGCAGCTGTTCTTGATTCGATTTCTGGAATATTTACTTCGTCTTCTTTTGTGAAGGCATTTCGGAAGACTGTGTTTAGTAACTCTGCTTTGGCACACTGTCTTCGATAGTATCTCCATTGCTATCGCGCAGAGAAGGCATTGATTGTTTCTTGCCGCTAGCATACTTCACATATGACCTGAATCTCTTTGGATTTTCTGCCAGGTTTCGAGACAACATTTCGTTGTGGAAACTGTTATAAGCATCTCGCATCGAAGTCCGCGCTAAATTTCGAACTTCTGTAAAAGATCGCCAATGTTGGGGACTTCGCGTCTGTTTATATTTGGCACGTTTCGTTGCTTCTGCAACAGTGTTCTAACCCGTTTTGTGTACCAAGGAGGATCAGCTCCGTCGTTTGTTACTTTATTTGGTATATATCTCTCAATTGCTGCCGATACTATTTCTTTATTTTTTGCGGTATTGACAGGGTTACGGAACTGCTGGTAAACACAGCAGCCACTTTACCTAGCAAAACTTTTTGACACAAAGCCGTTCGGAATACCGGATGAAATTGCTCGGCACAATATGGAGTGAAGAAGCACGTCGGAATGACGTTTTTCTCGGCTTTATAAATTGCAGCAACAAATACGATCCGGAAATATCATCTCTTCGAGTTCCAACGAGCGCTGAGTGGAAAGTGAATAATACTATGACACATGTTGATTCTAGTGCGGTTCGTTGCATGTTTGAGTTCTGTTAAAAAAACACGCAGTTCACATGGAGCAGCGGCTTCCAAAGCCAAGGCCGTCGCCAGGGAGACAACCCCGGGGAAGTCGCAGCCAAGGGGCACCAACCGCTCGCCCTTGGAACTTTTCCGCTTTCGCCACTTGTTGTCCGGGCATCGCAGGCGCCTACGCCCGTTATCTGTCTACAGTGCGCTGTCCGCCGTTACCACGCTCACCCTTTGTCGGCACTGGTGTCGCCTTTAATTCGCCCTATGTCCCCCTATAGCTAGCGGATACGGTCCGCTAATTGCTGACCGCGTGGCCTATATACTACGACAGCCCATGCGTTACACGCCAGTGTTCTAATTCTACATTCACAGTATATGAAGGGTTTATTTCAATAGTGGCACAAGTCCATTTTTGTTTTGATTTTATCCATACTGGATTAGAGGTCGTGGTTGTGAATGTTCAATGTTAATAAATATATCGCCTCAACCACTTCTTTATAGAGTAAAACACTAAGATGGAATCGTTTCGGAAGTCAAGCTTCCATCATCAGAATAATAAAAAGTAAAAGAACCTGTTAAAACTCGCTAAAATGGAACATGCAGCAGGCACAATAAAATTGATAATAAAATTAAAACATCGTGGCTACTTCCCTTGTTGCAGCCGTGTCTTCCAAGGTGCATCTCCATATAGTCGTCAAAATATAAAAAAAACTCTAAAATGGTGTCGCCTATGGTGTTCAACATCTAAACACATGGCTCTATCGTCGTAAACCGCCCGTGCATCTTCGTTGATACCACACACCACGTTTGGCGAAGACGCACGGACGGTTTACGACGATAGAGAGCCATGTGGTTAGATGTTGAACACCATAGGCGACACCATTTTAGAGTTTTTTTTATATTTTGACGACTATGTGGAGATGCACCTTGGAAGACACAAGGGAAGTAGCCACGATGTTTTAATTTTATTATCAATTTTATTGTGCCTGGTGCATGTTCCATTTTAGCGAGTTTTAACAGGTTCTTTTACTTTTTATTATTCTGATGATGGAAGCTTGACTTCCGAAACGCGTCAATCTTAGTTTTTTACACTATAAACAAGTGGTTGAGCCGATATATTTTTTAACATTGTTCATTTTTGTTCATTCTGAGATACAGAGTCCATAAGTTAAATGAGCGCTGAAAAATCTGCAGTGGAGATACCGGAAATATTCAAGTATACATACTTGAATATTTCTGTTATCTCAAATGCAGATTTTTCAGCGCTCATTTAACTTTAGTACTCTGTATCTCAGAATGAACAAAAATGCACTTGTACCACAATTGAAATAAGCCCTTAAAGGAAGTCTCTACCATTTGTGTTTATATTCGACGTTAACTTCTTTTTTTCTTCAAAAACAGGCTTTAACCTGATATTGACGATCTGCGTATTGTGTCCTGCTAACTTCTACCACCGTCACTTTCGTGCCAAAACAGAAAACATCGTCGATTAATTTTAGCGTCTCACTTCCTGATATAATGCCTATGGAGTATCGTCTAAGCTGTGCGATTGGTTCAAAAATGGCTCTGAGCACTATGGGACTTAACTTCTGAGGCCATCAGACCGCTAGAACTTAGAACTACTTAAACCTAACTAACCTAAGGACATCACACACATCCATGCCCGAAGCAGTATTCGAACCTGCGACCGCAGCGGTCGTACGGTTCCAGACTGTAGCACCTAGAACCGCTCGGCCACTACGGCCGGCTGTGCGACTGGACTCGTGATTTCATGTCAGAAAGGTCATAGTTTGCTGTAATTCACAGGGAGTCATCGAGTGAAACAAAAGCGACAGTCCCCCAAGCTAGCGTTATGTTTTACTCTGCTGCTCTTAATCTTTACAGAATGTACTAGAATGAATCGTCAGTATTCAGGGATATGGCAGCAAGAAAGGACAGTAAACGTAGGCCCACTTCTTCTTCTTCGATACTGAGAAACAACTCTGTTCTACTGCAAGCTCTTTGCTTTCCATATTTTGAGAGGTGGTAGTATAGACCAAAATAAGAGTGAAACGGCTTTAAGCACTATGGGACTTGACATTTGAGGTAATCAGTCCCGTAGACTGAGAACTACTTAAACCTAACTAACCTAAAGACATCACACACATACATGCCCGAGACAGGATTCGAACCTGCGACCGTAACAACAGCGCGGTTCCGGACTGAAGCGTCTAGAACCGCTCGGCCACAGCGGCCAGCAGACCAAAACAAGAAAAAAAATGTGCAGTAAACATGGTCTCTTAAGATACCGGTATCTTAAGAAGTACGAGCACTTCTCCATGTTGGCTACTGTCGAACACATTTCTTCTGCTGAACAACTGGTCATAGCTCTTAAGGTATGCAGGTACAGGCGATGTTTACTAGATGAAAAGCAAAGAGCTTGCAGTGGAAAGCATTTTGTTTCGCAGTATCGAGGATAAACACGTGCACATAATTCGTAAGGTATACAGTTTACTGCCCATTTTTATTAGACTTTTATTTTTTACTTCCAATGATTTTTTGTTACCGTATCACTGAAGACTGAGCTCTCTTCCTAGGACACCCCGTGTAAATGATTCTGGGGACAGTCTGAGCAGCCCTCTTGCAGATAATGTTGTCATTTACCATCTTATAAACACGCGAGAAGGTCAGTACGAATTAGAAAGCGGTTTACAGAAGATATCTGCATGCTATGAAAGGTGGCAGTTGACCCGGAACAATAAAATTTGTGAGCTACTCCACAGGAGTACGGTAAACATTCCGTTAAATTTAAGCTTCACAATAAATCAAACAAATTTAAAAGTTGTCGATTCAGCTACATTAATACTAGGGATTACAATTATAAACAACTGACCATGTCGCAGTTGGCGATAAACAGCTTGAAGTGTAACCACCACGTTGAAAAAGTTGTGGGAAAGGTAAACCAAAGATTGTGTTTTATGGGCAGTTCACATCTGTTAAAGCGACGGCCTACGCTAAGATTATCTATCCCCTTCTGGAGTACTGCTGCGCGGTATGGGATCCCTATCAGATAGAACTGACAGAAGACTTTGGAAAAGTTGAAATAACGACAGCTCGTTTTGTGGAGAGAATTACGGGCTGTATTGTGGGAGAGCAAACACTTCCGTTCAAAAACGCTACAGGGGCGTAACCGCCCCTGCTGAGTGCGGGCGAGAATTGTCATGAACAAGGAAACGTATACAAAATTGTTGAGGCTTTCGTGGCCACTTGTTGACAAACTGCCTATTGGCTTCTGTCTCGGGTTCTTCGGCCGACGTTCATCTAATGATTTTTCTGACGTTTCGCCAGCACGAGTGGCTGGCATTGCCAAAGCTTCACCCTCCATTGCCGGTGGTGAACTGCCGTTCACCACCGGCAATGGAGGGTGAAGCTTTGGCAATGCCAGCCACTCGTGCTGGCGAAACGTCAGAAAAATCATTAGATGAACGTCGGCCGAAGAACCCGAGACAGAAGCCAATAGGCAGTTTGTCAAGGAAACGTATGATGGTCCAAATGGCTCTGAACACTATGGGACTTAACTTCTGAGGTCATCAGTTCCCTAGAACTTAGAACTACTTAAACCTAACTAACCTAAGGATATCACACACATCCATGCCCAAGGCAGGATTCGAACCTACGATCGGTCGCGCGGTTACAGACTATAGCGCCTAGAACCACTCGACCACTCCGGCCGGCTAAACGCATTACAGTTGCGTTTTGTGGGCTGCATGACAGCAGGCGAAATCTCGGCGTTTTTACGTGCCCACTGTGCACTCAGAACAAGAGAGCGACGTAACACGGTCGATGGTCGTAACGGAGACACCGTATAAGACATCTACGTAACTGTGAAACTTCACTGTAGATGACCATCAGCCGTTTATTTTTATGCTCAGTGCTACCGGTTTCGAACGGTAGATCATTAACAAGCCGAAGCAAAGCGTAACCAGCTTGTCACTACAACATTCGAAGTGAACAACTTCGATGTAGGTAGAAAAATATAGCTTCTGTACAATAAATAGACGTAAGATCGTCTTGTGTGCGTCTCCTACATATCTGTGCCTTTTCTAGATTATTTATTGCAACAGAAGCTACACTGAAGCGCCAAAGGAACTGATATAGGCATGTGCACTCAAATACAGAGATATGGAAACAGACAGAATACGGAGCTGCGGTCGGCAACGCCTATATAAGACAACAAGTGTCTGGCGCAGTTGTTAGATGGGTTACTGTTGCTACAATGGCAGGGTATCAAGAATTGAGCTAGTTTGAGCGTGATGTTATAGTCGGCGCGCCGGCCGCTGAGACCGAGCGTTTCTAGGCGCTTCAGTCCAGAACCGCGCTGCTGCTACGGTAGCAGGTTCGAATCTTGCCTCCGGCATGGATGTGTGTGATGCCCTTAGGCCAGTTAGGTTTAAGTAGTTCTAAATCTAGGGGACTGATGACCTCAGAAGTCCCATAGTGCTCAGAGCCATTTGAACCGTAGTCGGCGCACGAGCGATGGGACACAGCATCTCAGTCGTAGTGTTGAAGTGGCGCTTTTCCCGTACGACTGTTTCGCGAGTGTACCGTGAATATCAGGAATCCGGTAAAACATCAAATCTGCGACATCGCTGCGGCCGGGAAAAGATCTTGCTAGAACGGGGCCAACGACGACTGAAGAAAATCGTTCAGCGTGACAGAAGCGCAACTCTTCCGCAAATTGCAGCAGATTTGAATGCTGGGACATCAACAAGTGTCAGCGTGCGAACCATTCAACGAAAGTTGATCGATATGGGCTTTCGGAACCGAAGGCCCACCCTTGATGACTGCACGACACAAAGTATTACGCCTCGCCTGAGCCGCATACACCGTCACTGGACTATTGATGACTGGAAACATGTTGCCTGGTCGGAAGTGCATTCCGACGGAATTCCAGCAGAACAATGCGACACCCCACACGTTCACAATTGCTACAGAGTGGCTCCAAGAACACTATTCTGAGTCGAAACAGGCTGGCCACCAAATTTCCCAGATATGAACGTTATTGAGCACATATGGGAAGTCTTGCAACGTGCTGTGCGGAAGAGATCTCTACCCCCTCGTACTCGGACGATTGTATGGACAGCCCTGCAGGATTTATGCTGTCAGTTCCTTCCGGCAACACTTGAGGCTTTAGTCGAGTCCATGCCACGTCGTGTTGGGCACTTCTGCGTGTTCGCGTGGTTCCTACACGATATTAGGCAGGTGTAGCAGTTTCTTCGGCTCTTCAGTACATATTTTTCTATCTACATCGAAGTTGTCAAGCTGGTTAGCTTTGCTTTGGCAATGGTCTGCTGATCGAAACTTGTTGCTCTGAGTATAAAAACAAACGGCTGATGGTCATATAGCATGAAGTTTCTCAATTATTTGACAGCTATAAATCCCCACCTCATCACAAATCTATAGAGGGCTCCAAAAAATGTATCCACTGTTTAAAAGTCCATAACTGGCAAAACTGTCTCATCTTTGGTAGTGTAATAGTCTGTAGTTGCGGCAATCGCCACACAAGCGTTGTATTGCGTTGTTTTGTTTTGTCAGATGACAGTCGCCAGATAGTCAGTGTTTTGTTCTTAGTTGCACCTAGTTACTCGAGTAAACATGGCTGCCGCATGGCTTACATTCGATGAAAGGGTGTCAGTTTTGAAGTGGTATTTTAAGTACGAAAGCATTAATGAGGTTCAACGGCAATGGCGAAATGAGTATCAAACAGAGCCACCGACACTTTTAACGATTCTTCGCATTCGAGACAAATTTGAAGCAGAAGGCTGTGTTAAAGATGTACACAAACAACGATCTGGACAACCTGTAACAGTATCAAGTCCAGCTAACTCCCGTCGTGTGTTACAATTCACTCGCTCACCACAGAAATCTGTGAGACAGTGTTCCCGTGAAACTAGAGTGAGTGGGTCAAGTTTGCCAGGAGTAAATGTGTGGTGTGGGTTGTCTTACCGGGACTTGATTGGGCCATTCTTCTTTGACGGCACAGTTACCGGTGATGTGTACCTTCAGAAGCTTCAGACATCCATTTTACGTGCCATCCGAGACTTGTACGGAGACGGAAGAGTTTAATGCAACAAGATGGTGCCCCAGCCCACTACCAAAATCGTGTTAGGGCGTATCTCGCCGAAAATCTACCAGGAAGATGGATAGGCCGTAGAGGTGCTGTTGAGTATCCACCACGTTCCCCAGACCTAATTCCTCTGGACTTTTACTTGTGGGAAACACTAAAAGACGTTGTTTATCGACAAAAGCCACGTATATTGGATGAACTTCGATAATCCATCGTACATTAATGTGCAAATATCCAACTGAACACGTTGCAGTCCGTAGTTCGTGCTGCAGTTCGGCGGCATCGTTTGTGTGTGGATGTTAACGGTGACCATTTCGAACACCTACAGTGATATCTTTAAACTGGACTTTAAGCTACACTTTCACCAAAAATGAGACCGTCAATTAGTTTGTAAGTTATGGACTTTTAAACAGTGGATACATTTTTTTGGACCCCTCTGTATATCTGTACACAGCTTCATTGGATACGGTTTCCATTTCAAGCTCGATTCGACCTTACTTTCCAAATAGCACTCGTAAAATTATTTCTCAAGAACAAAAACAAAAACAAAATAGTTATTTTTTCGAACACAGCTCGTACTTACGAGACATATTTCTAAATGGCTGCCACGAGACATGTCGCAAAACATGTTTAGAGGGCCAGTAAGACCTGCTATAAACAGTACGAGCCGTTTAGGCCGCGCACCGAGTGTGTAACGTAATCCGGCGACGCCCTCTCGCCGGACTAATTTCGAGTGATAGATTAGCTAGTGGCCTTCCGGGGATGAGCCCCGATGCTTCAGCGAATTTCGCGCGCATAGCTCCCTTCTTGCCGGGGCGTGAAAGCCCCGGTCCTCAGAGAAGGCACTGGACACTCAATGTGGTGGGTCGGCAGGCCTACACACACACGGGTGGTCACAGGCTTCGAGCTTCCAGGATGGACCGGCGCGGCTAAACGCCTCGCTCGTTAATCAGGACCGCCTCCTCCTGCTCATACAGACGGAGAAGTGTTTTGCAGACGCTGCGACACGCAGTCTTGATCTTGCCTGTGAATGTGAGGGATTGCGCGCGCTGCCAGCGCACCTCCGTCCAGTAGAGTGATAAACGAGCGAACGGACAGGGTTTTGGCCCAGTCGAGAGGCGCTTTGCGCGATGCAAAGTGCCCACGCGACTTTTGTCGAGTCTGGGAATCGCTTAAAAGAGAGGAGACACAGCGAGAAGTGGTGTGTGTGTGTGTGTGTGTGTGTGTGTGTGTGTGTGTGTGTGTGTTAAAGAGAGCTTGTACCGAAGTAGTGGGTATAAAAATAATAGCGAAAAAGGAAACAGGGCATTTATATCCCTTATGCCGAACCTACTGACCGGACTCTTGCACAGGTAACACCAACACACAACAAAGAATGAAGGCTTTCATACAATGAAGGCTTTTACGACCGGATGGTACTGTAGTTGATAATTCTTCCGGGTTATATGGCCGTGGTCCATGGAATTCTTCTATTCCTAAAGTTTCGTCTAATACTACGTTGGACATCTTCAGAGGTATGGCTGGTCCTGCTGAGTCCTGCCGGCAGGACCAGCCATACCTCTGAAGATGTCCAACGTAGTATTGGACGAAACTTTAGGAATAGAAGAATTCCATGGACCACGGCCATATAACCCGGAAGAATTATCAACAACACAAAACAAAGAATGTCCAATTAAACACCTTTCAGCCGTCTAGTTTCCAAATTTGTTTTATTTGGCTGCCAGTTTCAGCCGTTTACCAAGCCATCTTCAGGTTGGACATCTGATGATAAATAAATTCCGAAACGCGTCATATGAGTAGTGCAGTTATTGCTTGCCTGACGTTTGACTTTTACCACTGCGACCCCATCACAGCCTGAATGCAGAACTACTGATTGTTTTACTTTCAAGTCTGACGTCGGATAAGAAACGAGAAAAGATATACTTTTTTCGTATGATATATTTACAAATTAACAATTCTCGTATTTCTTTCCTTTACTTGTACTGAGAAATTTTAGTTCTTGCCGGATTTCATCATTGTAGATCGACGGGAAATACTCTATAGACAAAATCAAAGGATGCGAATTCCAGAATGGAATGTAACAATATTATGAGTAGTAAAGTTCAAAAATGGTTCAAATGGCTCTGAGCACTATGGGACAACTTCTAAAGGTCATCAGTCCCCTATAACTTAGAACTACTTAAACCTAACTGCCCTAAGGACATCACACACATCCATGCCCGAGGCAGGATTCGAACCTGCGACCGTAGCGGTCGCGCGGTTCCAGACTATAGCGCCTAGAACTGCTCGGGCACTCCGACAACACACACACAGACTCACACACACACACACACACATGACCACAGTCTCTGGCTGCTGAGCCCAGATCGAGTCTGTGGTCATGTGTGTGTGAGCTGCGTTTGTGTGTGTGTGTGTGTGTCTGTGTATTTTTTCTGTTTTCGAGGAAGACTTTGTTGGCCGAAAGCTCACTTTCTGACAGTCTTTTTGTTGTGCCTATCTGCGACTCAGTATCTCCACTACATGGTGATTAGCAACTGCCCTTTTCATAATATTGGAAACACCCTATAGTTACTCACAAGTGAGTTCGGGTGCATTAAAATATGCGACAGAAATGATTGCATTGACTTAGAAGCTTCTGTGTCTTATACCACCAAGGGTCAATGTATCTGCAAGTGACGGAAATTTCATCTTTATACGTCTACCCGTTCGTAGGAGGACGGACAAGAAAGCGATCGTATAAGGGTACTGTCTTTACAGAACCCCAAAAAGATATATTTAGCGTCCCGTCGACAACACACAAGCGCGGAATGGGGAAGTATTTCGTCCGCGATGTTCTCAAAGGACCATCTCGGCCATTACCTTGCGCGATGCAGATAAACTACGGAGAATCCAAATCCCGATGACTGGACAGGGAATCGAAATGTCGAACTACCACCTGCCAGCTCAGTGCTGCCTCTCTATACTTGAGACGTTCAGCACAAACTAGTTACGTATCCTAAAATGTTCATCAACCTGTCTCGAGCTTGGCTGAAGCAACTCTGCAAGCTAATCTGCGTGGTGCAGAATAACCCGCAAGTTTATTTTTTAAATCTTATGGGACTTAACTGCTAAGGTCATCAGTCCCTAAGCTTACACACTATTTAACCTAAATCATCCTAAGGACAAACACACACACTCATGCCCGAAGGAGGACTCGAACCTCCGCCGGTTCAAATGGCTCTGAGCACTATGGGACTTGACTTCTTTGGTCAGTAGTCCCCTAGAACTTAGAACTACTTAAACCTAACTAACCTAAGGACATCACACACATCCATGCCCGATGCAGGATTCGAACCTGCGACCGTAGCGGTCGAGCGGCTCCAGACTGTAGCGCCTAGAACCGCTCGGCCACTTTGGCCGGCGAACCTCCGCCAGGGTCAGCCGCACAGTCCATGACTGCAGCGCAAGTTTATTAGCTCAAAAGGACGCCACTGTCTCCCTGGATAATTTACCCTCTATCATTCACCTCAGCTCGGGCACTGGCTCTGTCTACCCTCCCCATTCCGGAAAACATCTCTTAGCGGGTTGGGTCACCAGGGTGCTGAAATATGTAAAACTGCGGCAGCTAATGACAAATCGATGACCCGACGGAGGCAACTGGGAAACGACATCTGTGATAAAGGCCACGTCATTCACGAACGTGGGACGAGACGCTGAATTACTTAACAGCGCTTTGTTCTGCAGCCGTTCCTTTTGAGAAGGGGTCACGCCGCGTGCACGTGCGACGTTTTATTGAGAAGCGACTCTACCGGGTTTTGTGGCAGAGTAAACAGAACAGTGCCATCGGATGCTCACTTATTTCTATACAGTAGGTTTAGATAGGTGGAGAGAGTACATCGAAGTCTTCTGTGGGGTAGAGGACTTTCCCGATAACGTATAAGAAGAAGAAACAGGAGTTTGTACTGAAGAAAGGGTGAGGGGGCGGGGGTTCAGTATTAGAATTTAAAAGGGCCCTGGAAGACTTAAGGTCGAACAAGGCGGCATAGATTGATACCATTCCATCAGAATTTCTAAATTGAAAGGCGGAGGTGACAACAAGACGACTAATCACGTTGGCGTAGGAGACTGGCGATATACCTTCAAACTTTCGTAAAAAAACATCATCCACACAATTCCGAAGATATCAGGAGTTGAAAAATGCGAGAGTCAAAGCATAATCAGAATGAGATTTTCACTCTGCAGCGGATTCTGCACTGATATGAAACTTCCTGGCAGATTAAAACTGTGTGCCGGACCGAGACTCGAACTCGGGACTGCCTTTCGCAGGCAAGTGCTTTACCATCTGAGCTACCCAAGCACGACTCACGACCCGTCCTCACAGCTTTACTTCCGCCAGTACCTCGTCTCCTGATTTCCAAACTTAACAGAAGCTCTTCTGAAAACATCCCCCAGGCTGTGGCTAAGCCATGTCTCCGCAATATCCTTTCTTCCAGGAGCGTTAATTCTGCAAGCTTCGCAGAAGAGCTTCTGTTAAGTTTGGAAAGTAGGAGACGAGGTACTGGCGGAAGAAAAAGCTGTGAGGATGGGGCGTGAGTCGTGCTTGGGTAGCTCAGATGGTAGAGCACTTGCCCGCGAAAGGCAAAGGTACCGCGTTCGAGTCTCGGTCCGGCACACAGTTTTAATCTGCCACGAATTTCAATGCACAATCACTTTAAAAGCTCATGCATGCAAGTTGTTGACAATAACAACACACAAAAGAATGGTGAAACAAACTGAGGATGTGCTAGATGAGGATAACTTCGGCTTTAGAAAGGTAAAGGACTCAGATAGGTAGTTCTGACATTGATAACGGAAGCAATACTCAAGAAAAATCGAGACAAGTTCACTGGATTTGTCGATCGACAAAAAGCGATTGACCGTGTATAATTGTGCAAGGTGTTCGAAACTTAGAGAAATATAGCTGTAGCGCACAATATGTACAAGAACCAAGAGGTAACAATAAGACTGGAAGACAAAAAAACGAATTGCTCGGCTTGGAAATGATGTAAGGCTGGGATGTAGTCTTTCGCTCCTACTGTTCAATGTGTACATCGATAAAGCACTGAAGGAATTAAAGAAAGGTTCAAGACTGGTATGAAAATTTAAGATCAATGGATATCAATGATAAGACTCGCCGATGACATTTCTGTCCTCAAAGATAGTGAAGAAGAGTTACAAGATTTGTTGAATGGAATGAACAGTCTGATGAGTATAAATCGAAGATAGACGAAAGTAATGAGAGATTGCGGAAATGAGAACAGCGAAAAATTTATCGTCATAAAAGGTGGTCACAAAGTGGACGAAGTTAAGAAATTCTGCTACCTAGGCAGTAAAATACCCAATGACGGAAGGAGCAAGGACATAAAAAGCAGACTAGCACTGGTAAAAAGGACATTTCTGGCCAAGAAAGGTCTGCTAGTATCAAACACAGATCTTAATTTGAGGAAGAAATTTCTGAGAATGTACGTTTGAAGCACAACATTGTATGGTAATGAAACATGGACTGTGGGAAAACCGGAGAAAGAGAGATCCGAAGCATTTGAGATGTGGTGCAACGTACGAATGTTGAAAATTAGGTGGACTGATAAGCTGAGGAATGAAGACGTTCTGCTCAGAATCGGAGACGAAAGGAATATATGACAAACACTGAGACGGGACAGGGTGATAGGACATCTGTTAAGACATCGAGGAGTGACTTCCATGGTACTAGACGGAGCTGTAGGGAGTAAAAACTGCAGAGGAAGAAAAGAGACTGGAATGCATTCCGAAAATAATTGAGGACGGAGGTTACAAGTACTACTGTGAGATCGAGAGGTTGGCACAGGAGATGAATTCGTGGCGGGCCGTATCTACCCAGTCTGATGACTGATGACACACAAAAAAAGAGGGAGGCATAACGGCTACCGTTTCTCCCTCTCTCTATCTGCCAATGGAACGCGAATGTTGGTGCAAGGTATCCTCCGCTTCGCACCGGACGGTGGCATGCGGAGTATGAATGTGGACGTAGGAACATTCGTGAAATGTTCGACTATAGTATTCATGGTACGCTGCTTCATTCAATTGCGTCGGTAAAGTATCTAGGCGCAACGTTTCGAGACGACATGAAAAAGGACAAGCATATTCGCAGGTACACATCCGGAGCTGAATGACTAAGTGACTGACAGCTTGTTGTTTATAAACAATTGTTAAAGCAGCAAACAATGTGAGCACGATTTTGGTCGCACGTCCTGTCCTGTGCACAGCTGACAAATCGCCGTGTAACCTTAGCTGCCAGCTACCAGCCGTCTACAGACGACAACTTCACTACGTAACATACCTGGTGTCATTTGTTCCTATATACTTCATTTCTAAGTGCGATGCGTTTCTTCTACGGGGTGTGTGTGAAGCTAACTGTGAAACTACTTAGGAAAGTGATAAGACTATTAGGATCGTAGCCGGCCAGTGTGGCCGTGCGGTTAAAGGCGCTTCAGTCTGGAACCGCGTGACCCCTACGGTCGCAGGTTCGAATCCTGCCTCGGGCATGGATGTGCGTGATGTCCTTAGGTTAGTTAGGTTTAATTAGTTCTAAGTTCTAGGCGACTAATGACCTCAGAAGTTAGGTCGCATAGTGCTCAGAGCCAGGATCGTAGAGAGCAAACACAGGGGGGAATCAGCGCACGTAGTACGAATCTGAACAGTTGCTGGTAGTGGAACCACATGGCGCTTGCGCGTAAGGGCGAAGCGACACATCCCCGCTGCCCCCCCCCCCCCCCACTCCTTACGATGAATTTGTTATTCTGACCGAAGGATACAGATTGGTTCAATAGGCAGCGCACATGCTGAAGGAGCTGATAGAAGAGTCGAACATCGAAATAAAACAACTTTGGAAAAGGAATTTGTGTCCAGAATGAAATTTTCACTCTGCAGCGGAGTGTGCGCTGATACGAAACTTCCTGGCAGATCAAAACTGTGTGCCGGACCGAGACTCGAACTAGTGACCTTTGCCTTTCGCGGGCAAGTGCTCTACCGGCAAGTTTCATATCAGCGCACACTCCGCTGCAGAGTGAAAATCTCATTCTGGAAACATCCCCCAGGCTGTGGCTAAGCCATGTCTCCGCAATATCCTTTCTTCCAGGAGTGCTAGTTCTGCAACGTTCGCAGGGGAGCTTCTGTTAAGTTTGGGCCGCGCGGGATTAGCCGAGCGGTCTTAGGCGCTGCAGCCATGGACTGTGCGGCTGGTCCCGGCAGAGGTTCGAGTCCTCCCTCGGGCATCGGTGTGTGTGTTTGTCCTTAGGATAATTTAGGTTAAGTAGTGTGTAAGCTTAGGGACTGATGACCTTAGCAGTTAAGACCCATAAGACTTCACACACATTTGAAGATTTTTGCTTTTTGTTAAGTTTGGAAGGTAGGAGACGAGATACTGGCGGAAGTGAAGCTGTGAGGACGGGGAAGAATTTGTGTTATTGGAAGTAATCCTGAGGCATTGAAAGCTTTGGAATTTCAGGAACAACAAAGGCAATCAATGCACACGCGTCGCAGGTTCGTCGAAGATGTTCAAAACGACGAGCACCACATCCAGTAAAGGCATAACACCTTCGCAGAAAATTTTGCTGCACTCTACCAAGCAGACCAGGCTTCAGACGAACCCCATTCGACACTCAAGTATCCTGCCGAGATGTGTATCTTTTAGGTCCAAATGGTTCAAATGGCTCTGAGCACTATGGGACTTTACTTCTAACGTCATCAGTCCCCTAGAACGTAGAACTACTTAAACCTAACCAACCTAAGGACATCACACACATCCATGCCCGAGGCAGGATTCGAACCTGCGACCGTAGCGGTCGCGCAGTTCCAGACTGAAGCGCCTAGAACCGCACGGCCACACCGGCCGGATTTCTCTGTGGGCACCTGCTGTCTCGTGCACGAGACTTTTTATTTGCCCCCCATAAAAAAATTTAAAAAAATCAAGAGGTGTCTGATCAGAGAAGCGAGATGGCCATGCAGGTGGACCTCCACTTCCAATTTCAGGCCGCATGCATCTAAAGCAGATGTACATACTGAGCGATTGATACACCAACAGATGGAACACGCTTGAATAACAAGCAGTTGTACGTACGAAAAAATAGACAATATCTATGCTGCACATTTCAGAGCTTTCACTGGCTCAAGATTGCTTCCGAGATCACGAGTTCCAAAGTTGTTTACTGAGCGAGGTGGCGCAGTGGTTAGCACACTGGACTCGCATTCGGGAGGACGACGGTTCAATCCCGCGTCCGGCCATCCTGATTTAGGTTTTCCGTGATTTCCCTAAATCGCTCCAGGTAAATGCCGGGATGGTTCCTTTGAAAGGGCACGGCCGACTTCCTTCCCCGTCCATCCCTAATCCGATGAGACCGATGACCTCGCTGTCTGGTCTCCTTCCCCAAACAACCCAACCCAACCCTAAATCGCTCCAGGTAAATGCCGGGATGGTTCCTTTGAAAGGGCACGGCCGACTTCCTTCCCCGTCCTTCCCTAACCCGACGAGACCGATGACCTCGCTGTTTGGTCTCTTCCCTCAAACAATCCAATCCAATCCAATCCAAAGTTGTTTATTTCAGCGCCTCTATCAGCTACTTCAACTCGTGCCAAACTTTTCGAATCACCCTGTAGGGTCAGTGCGACTGCAAGCAATGCGTTTCGGCAGAGCGCGGACTTTTATCCTCGTGCAGGTGGTACTCACCAATGTTGCGCTGCTGCAGGTCGGCGAAGGCGACGACCGAGACGAGGTTGTTGCGATCACCGGTTGCGCTGCCGCTGCCGCCGCTGCTGGTGCTGTTGCCGTTGTCTGCTGCGGCCACCGGGTTGTTTTCTTCATCGCTGTTGTTGCCGTTGTTCACGCTGTTGCAGCCGTTGCCCGGAGCTAGCGGGCTGCGCGCCGAGCTAGAGGCCATGAGCGCGTGCTGCTGCTGCTGTTGTTGCTGTTGATACTGTTGCTGGTGCTGTTGGTAGAGCTGATGCTGATCTGGTGCTGACTGCCAGTCACGTGACGAGAAGTTCACTCTGTATTGGTAGGAGTCCTGTGCGTGGTAGGTGGACTCTGCAGGAGATGGTGGGCTGTGTTGCTGCTGCTGCTGGTGGTGATGCAGTGGTGTCTCCAGTATGTTGAGCTGGTGCTGGTGATGCTCCAGTGTGTTGAACTGTTGCTGGTGATGCCCCAGCGGGCTGAGCTGGTGATGCTGCTGCTGCGACTGCACCATGGCCACTGACTGCCCGTGTGCCTGCCCCTCGAACTGGTCGCTCGGGCTGATGACATGGCACAAGATACAGTCAGTGTTACAGGGCTTGGGCTTCGCACTGAAAGTACAGAACAATGTTAGAAATTGTTTAAGCAAAAGCAGAGTTGTTCAAAATGGTTCAAATGGCTCTGAGCACTATGGGACTCAACTTCTGAGGTCATCAGTCCCCTAGAACTTAGAACTACTTTAACCTTACTAACCTAAGGACATCACACACATCAATGACCGAGTCAGGATGCGAACCTGCGACCGTAGCGGTCGCGCTGTTCCAGACTGTAGCGCCTAGAACCGCTCGGCCACTCCGGCCGGCAGTAGCTCAACCAGAACTACATAAATGATGTAGTAAATAGTAAGATTACCAGCAGCGTTGGTAGAATTGATAATGAAAGAAACATTACGATTATAGGCAACGAAAACCTCATAGCTCCATCTGTCAGTAAAAACCTCGTAATTGCAGTAACCAGTAACTCCAAGAGAGATTTAAAATTGCATGGACTTCTCTAATCTGTAAATAACTATGCTTCTACTATCTAGTCTCACATGAAGCATCATTATCTGCGTAACCTTGTCTTTTTTTTCAGAAATCGTCGTTGTTTCTCCTTTAAAATGTTCCGAGTAAGGTTTTAAGGTATGGGAAAGATCTACCACGGTTTAATAGCCACGTTGGAAAAGCGCTACGTAAAAAAAAAAAAAGGTTCAAATGGCTCTGTGCACTATGGGATTTAACTTCTGAGGTCATCAGTCCCCTAGAACTTAGAACTACTGAAACCTAACTAACCAAAGGACATCACACACATCCATGCCCGACGCAGGATTCGAACCTGCGACCGTAGCGGTCGCGCGGTTCCAGACTGTACTGCCTAGAACCGCTCGTCCGATCCGGCCGGCAACGATGTAATAAATAGTAAGATTACCAGTAGCAAAGGTAGAAATGATAGGGAAACAAACATAACGATGAGAGGTAAAGAAAACCTCATAACTCCATCTGTCAGTAAAAACCTCGTAACTGCAGTAACCAGTAATGCCATTATCAAAGAGAGATTTAAAATTACATGGATTTCTTTAATCCGTAAATAACTAGGCTTCTACTGGCTCTGAGCACTATGCGACTTAACTTCTGAGGTCATCAGTCTACTAGAACTTAGAACTACTTAAACCTAACTAACCTAAGGACATCACACACATCCATGCCCGAGGCAGGATTCGAACCTGCGATCGTAGCGGTCGCGCGGTTCCAGACTGTAGCGCCTAGAACCGGTCGGCCACCCCGGCCGGCCGACCGCGCGGCTCCAGACTGTAGCGCCTAGAGCCGCGCGGCCACTCCAGCCTTCAGAGAACTTAATCCCAAGATTCAAGAGAAGTAAAAACCTTGCTGACAAACAAAAGCTGATGAAGCGAAAATGCGCGAAGGAGAGCAATGAGAGAATCGTTCAATGATTTCGAAGCTAAGACGCTGTTAACTGATCAGAGTAAAAACCCTAAGAGATTTTGGTCGTATGTGAAATCAGCAAGTGGGTCAAAATCACCTATTCATTCTCTCAGCGACCACACCAGCACCGAAACGGAAGGTAACAGAGAGAAGGCCGAAATACTGAATTCGGTCTTCCGAAGTTGTTTCACCGCGGAAGATGGTAACACTGTCCCTCCTGTCAATCGTCATGAGAAAGTCGAAATGGCAGATATTGAGATCGCGGAACTGTAAAGCAGCTACAATCGCTTAGTAGTGGAAAGGCTTCACGACCAGATGAGATACCTATTAAAGATTATGCGAAAGAGCTTGCTCCCTTTCTAGCAGTAATTTATCGTAGACAGCTTGAGCAACGAAAGGTACCTGACGACTGGAGAAAAGCGCAGGTCATTTCCGTTTTTAAGAAAGGTCGTATGACAGACCCACTAAATTATAGACCTATAACATTAACGACAATCTTTTGTAGAAGTATTGAACATATTTTATGCTCAATAATTATGACGTTTTTGGAAAATGAACAGCTCCTCTGTAAAAATCAACATGGATTCCGCAAACAGAGATCCTGCGACACTCACAAGGGGAGGCCGCCAATTGTGAAATTCAGATTCGATTCATACTGCGCATAATAAAAGCTCATGGCCAGAGGTGTAATGTGGCAAAGCAACAAGATGCACTTCTCAGCCGTTGTCGTGAAAATCGACAGTTAAAAGAAACCGTTGCGGTGAAATACTCTCTACGATTTATACTTTCCTGCAGCGTCGTGGCGCAGCGGTAAGCGCTCGGGTTCGTAATCCGAAGGTCGCCGGATCGGACCTCGCGCCATGCAAATTCTTTTTTAGTATTTGTTTTTGTAATTCAAATATATATATATATACATATATATATATATATATATATATATATATATATATATATATATATATATATATATAATTAATTCCCGGCAATCAGTTGCAACAATTATGCATATAACAAGTTGTTGAAAGTCGTTTGTCGTGGAAAAACTGGCGACTTCGAACATGATTATGTTTTCCGCAAACAAAGTTGTATTTCACAAATGTTATTAATTGTCTTCATAATGTTTACACGTGTCGTTAACGGAAGACGTAGAAACGATATTCCGAAACGAATACGTATAGTGTAGGTCAAACGTTCGAATTAGAGTAGAGACCCCACGATATATATATATATATATATATATATATATATATATATATATGAATTACAAAAAACAAATATTTAAAAAAAAAGGTTGCATCGTGCGAGATTCGATCCGGCGACCTTCGGATTACGAACCCGAGCGCTTACCGCTGCGCCACGACGATGTAGGAAATTATAAATCGTAGAGAGAATTTCACCCCAACGGTTTCTTTTAACTGTCGATTTTCTCGACAACGGCTGAGAAGTGCATCTTGGTGCTTTGCCACATTACACCTCTGGCCATGAGCTTTTATTATGCGCAGTATGAATCGAATCTGAATTTCACAATTGGCGGCCTCCCCTTGTCAGCTCGCTCTGTTCCTCCATGAGATCCACAGCGCAGTGGACAACGGCGCTCAGGTTGATGCCGTGGTCTTTGATTTCAGTAAGGCTTTTGACACCGACCTGCATAGCCATTTAATGAAAAAAATACGAGCTTACGGTGTATTGGAGCAGACCTGCGATTGGATTCTTACAGACAAAATTCAACACGTCGCTCTTTACGGAACTAAATCGACAGAAGTAAAGGTAATATCCGTAGTACCACAGGGAAGTGTGATAGGACCGTTGCTGTTTACAATGTATATAAATGATCTAGCAGAAAGCGTCGGATACTCTTTAAGGCTATTCGCAGATGATGCAGTTGTTTGTACCAAAGTAGCAACGCCAGTTGACAATAAGAATTTGCAGAACGACCTGCAGAGAACTGATGAATGGTACAGACTCTGGCAGTTGACCCTGAACGTAAATAAATGTAATATATTGCGCATAAGTAGGATAAGAAATCCACTACACTATCGATGACAAGCAGCTGGAGATAGCGTATGCCGTAAAATATCTAGGCGTAACTATCCAGAGCGACCTTAAATGGAATGACCATATAAAACAGATAGTGGGAAAAGCAGACACCAGACTCAGATTCATCGGAAGAATCTTAAGGAAATGTAACTCATCCACGAAAGAAGTGGCTTATGAGGCGCTTGTTCGCCCGATTCTTGAGTATTGTTCATCTATGTGGTGTCCCTATCAGGTAGGACTGATAGAGGAGATAGAGAAGATCCAACGAAGAGCGGCGCGTTTCGTCATGGGATCGTTTAGCTGGCGAGAGAGCGTTATGGAGATGCTAAACAAACTCCACTGGCAGACGTTGCAAGAGAGGCGTTGTGCATCATGGAGAGATTTACTATTGAAATTTCGGGACAGCTCTTTTCAAGAGGAGTCGGATAACATATTACTTCCACCCACATACATCTAGCGTATTAACCACGAGGAGAAAATTCGAGAAATTACAGGCAATACAGAGTCTTGCCGACACTCATTCTTCCCAAGCACTATTCGCGAGTGGAACAGGTTGGAGGCATCAGATACTGGCGCCGAAAGTACCCTCCGCCACACACCATTAGGTGGCTTGTGGAGTTTGATGTAGACGCAAAATTTAATATAGTGGACCTACGAGGTTTTCGTTGCAATACCATCGATAAAAGAGTGTGTAAGAGAGAAAATAAGAGCACTGGAAGAAAATATCGGCCCGCCACACATCATACAGTGGCACCCCATTGTGTGATTTATATCCTTACTCAATATAAATTGTATTTTACAAGTAAAAAGAAAAAGCTGATCGTCCAACTTCTGCACTTTTATGTAACCAAAGTAATCGCCTTTGATGGAAGCATAGTTTACTTGCAGAAACACTAAAAATGTATGTAATTATTGTTATTCTGCACTCAAAAGAACGTTCTCCATTCACGATCAAAGGGAAGAGTTACGTGTTATATTTGATAAATGCACAAGATATTTACGAATAACAGAGACATGTTTCTTTAAAAAAATTTCTGCCATTTGATTGTTAATTGTGCATTTCTTTTACGCAATCCTTATTTCGGCACTGTACCCATTATCAAGTGAATGTTGAAATTTGAAATTATGTCTGACCTGTCTTTGATAAGTCATCGTCGAAAAAAACATGCTTCTGGTATTACAGACCAGTTGTCGTCTTGCAGAACACTAGCACATATCCAAGATAGATTACATTGTTGAGATTGTGCACAATGAGAAACCATTAACATACAGTGTGGCGTATTTAACAGCAAATATATTGCTATGACCTGCTTTCATCAGTTCTATTCATCAACTGCGTTCAACAAAGTGTCGGAGCGATGTTTGATAATTTTTGTTTTGCGGGTTTTTTCTTAATTTACCTTTCTGTTGGGGAAATGGTGTTTTTTAGCTTTGTATGATTATTGTTTTTTTTTAATTTTTACTACAACATCCTTCTGTTTCATCTAACAAGTCAACAACATTCGAATAATATATGAATTAAACATTGACAGTTTCAGTTTTTATGTGAGAAAAGTAATGAGACTGATTTCGGGAAAAGTCACAATACTTGAAAGCAAAAACCGAAAGCTATCATAGTTTAAAATGATCAAACGCAACGGCCTTTTTCCCTGCTGACGAAATACGTTTCATTTATGAAAATATCGGATCACAACAGTAAAAGCCACTTTATTATTAGTCATTAAGCCCGCCGCCGGTAGCTGAGTGGTCAGCGCGACAGAATGTTAATCCTAAGGGCCCGGTTTCGATTCCCGGCTGGGTCGGAGATTTTCTCCGCTTGGGTCGGAGATTTTCTCCGCTTGGGTCGGAGATTTTCTCCGCTCAGGGACTGGGTGTTGTGTTATCCTAATCATCATCATTTCATCCCCATCGACGCGCAAGTCGCCGAAGTGGCGTCAAATCGAAAGACTTGCACCAGGCGCACGGTCTACCCGACTGGAGGCCCTAGTCACACGATATTTACATTTTTACATTAGTCATTAAAGGTAAATATTTGCTTTATAAAATTAAAACCTTCGTTGCTGAAATATTTTCGGTTATCAGCAGAGGGCGGTGTCGTGTAGCTGCCACAATTCGGCATGTTTCCTATTCGTCATCTTAAGGTATGCGTGGTGTAAAATATCTGAGCTTGTACGTCTATGCAATCATAAGAAACGAGTACGTATGCCACATATTTTAATACTCTGAAATCCACTCATAAAAACCTATAGATGTCCTGTGTATCCACACAGTTGAGTTTGTACGAAACCCTCCCCAGCGAGTCATATTCGCACTCTTCCGGTTTTTTACTTAATTTTTTATTTCTTTTTATTACCATGTCCTGCAATGCGTCGACGGAGACTTCTCTACACAGATACTTTGCGTAGCACTGTGTAGTGCATGGGATAAGGTAATTAGCATTGCACCACATGTTAGGGTCGCCTTCCATTCACATTTTTTTTTCTACCACGCACTATTCGTCTGACCTCAGGTGTACAAGTTTTAACAAGCCCTACGGACTCCCCGCTCTTGAGCAATATTCTACTCGTAGAATGTGTCGCACGATTTCCAACCATTCTCCTTTGTAGACTGATTATACTTCTCAGTTATTGTTAAAAATGTCTAAAAATGAACACACTAAGAGGAGCACTGGAAGATCTACTTAGATATAGGACCCCTGGAGTTGACGCCGTTTCCTAAGCATTATTGAGATCTTTGTGAGAAATCAGAAAATAAGAAAACCAAAGAGATTCTGGACGTATGTGAAGTATGTTAACGGAAGAAACAATCAATGCCTTCTCTGCACGATAGCAATGCAGATACTATCGAAGACAGTGCTGCCAAAGCAGAGTTACTAAACACAGTCTTCCGAAATGCCGTCACAGAAGAAGACGAAGTAAATATTTCAGAATTCGAATCGAGAACAGCTGTCAACATGATTAACGTAGAAGTATATATCCTCGGAGTAGTGAAGCAACTTAAATCACTTAATAAAAACAAGTCTTCTGGTCCAGACTGTATACCAATTAGATTCCTTTCGGAGTGTGATGTATTAGCTCCATGCCCGCATCTCGTGGTCGTGCGGTAGCGTTCTCGCTTCCCACGCCCGGGTTCCCGGGTTCGATTCCCGGCGGTGTCAGGGATTTTCTCTGCCTCGTGATGGCTGGGTGTTGTGTGCTGTCCTTAGGTTAGTTAGGTTTAAGTAGTTCTAAGTTCTAGGGGACTGATGACCTCAGCAGTTGAGTCCCATAGTGCTCAGAGCCAGCCAGCTATTAGCTCCATACTTAACAATCATATATCGTTCGCTCGACGAAAGATCCGTACGCAAAGACTGGAAAGTTACACAGGTTGTAGGAGTAATCCACTAAATTACGGGCTCATATAAGACTGGAAAGTTGCACAGATCACACCAGTATTCAAGATAGGTTGTAGGACTAATCCACTAAATTACAGGCCCATACCGCTAACGTCGATATGTAGCATTATTTTAGAACATATATTTTGTTCGAACATTACGAATTCCTTCGAAGAAAACTGGCTATTGACATATAATCAACATGGGTTTAGAAAACATCGTTCCTTTGAAACACAACTAGCTCTTTATTCACACGAAGTGTTGAGCGCTATTGACAAGGGATTTCAGATCGATTTCGTATTTCTGGATTTCCGGAAGGCTTTTGACACTGTACCACACAGGCGGCTCAGACTGAAATTGCGTGCTTATGGAATATCGTCTCAGTTATGTGACTGCATTTGTGATTTCCTGTGAGAGAGGTCACAGTTCGTAATAATTTACGGAAAGTCATCGAGTAAAACAGAAGTGATTTCTGGCGTTTCCCAAGGTAATGTTATAGGCCCCTTGCTGTTCCTTATCTATATAAACGATTTGGGAGAGAATCTGAGCAGCCGTCTTCGGTTGTTTGCAGATGATGTTGCCGTTTATCGACTAATAAAGTCATCAGAAGGTCAAAACGAAAAAGATATCTGAATGGTGCGAAAAGTGGCAGTTGGCCCTAAATAACGAAAAGTGTGAGCTCATCCACATGAGTGCTAAAAGAAACTCGTTAAACTTCGGTTATGGGGCAATTCAGTCTAATCTAAAAGCCGTAAATTCAACTAAATACTTAGGTATTACAATTACAAACAACTTAAATTGGAAGGAACACATAGAATATGTAGTGGGGAAGGCTAACCAAAGGCTGCGTTTTATTGGCATGACACTTAGAAAACGTAACAGACCAACTAAGGAAACCGCCTACACTACGCTTGTCCGTTCTCTTTTAGAATACTGCTTCGCGGTGTGGCATACTTACCAGATAGGACTGACGGAGTACATCGAAAAAGTTTAAAGAAAGGCAGCATGTTTTGTGTTATCGCGAAATATGGGAGAGAGTGTCACAGAAATGATATAGGATTTGTGCTGGATATTAAAGGAAAGGTGTTTTTCGTTGCGACGGAATCTTCTCACGAAATTCCAATCACCAGCTTTCTCCTCCGAATGCGAAAATATTTTGTTGACACCGACCTACATAGGAAGGAACGATCTCCACGATAAAATAAGGGAAATCAGAGCTCGTACGGAAAGATATAGGTGTTCGTTCTTTCCGCGCGCTAAACGAGATTGGAATAATAGAGAATTGTGAAGGTGGTTCGATGAACCTTCTGCCAGGCACTTGAATGTGATTTGCAGAGTATCCATGTACAGGGTATTTCAAAAATGACCGGTATATTTGAAACGGCAATAAAAACTAAACGAGCAGCGATAGAAATACACCGTTTGTTGCAATATGCTTGGGACAACAGTACATTTTCAGGCAGACAAACTTTCGAAATTACAGTAGTTACAATTTTCAACAACAGATGGCGCTGCGGTCTGGGAAACTCTATAGTACGATATTTTCCACATATCCACCATGCGTAGCAATAATATGGCGTAGTCTCTGATTGAAATTACCCGAAACCTTTGACAACGTGTCTGGCGGAATGGCTTCACATGCAGATGAGATGTACTGCTTCAGCTGTTCAATTGTTTCTGGATTCTGGGGGTACACCTGGTCTTTCAAGTGTCCCCACAGAGAGAAGTCACAGGGGTTCATGTCTGGCGAATAGGGAGGCCAATCCACGCCGCCTCCTGTATGTTTCGGATAGCCCAAAGCAATCACACGATCATCGAAATATTCATTCAGGAAATTAAAGACGTCGGCCGTGCGATGTGGCCGGGCACCGTCTTGCATAAACCACGAGGTGTTCGCAGTGTCGTCTAAGGCAGTTTGTACCGCCACAAATTCACGACGAATGTCCAGATAGCGTGATGCAGTAATCGTTTCGGATCTGAAAAATGGGCCAATGATTCCTTTGGAAGAAATGGCGGCCCAGACCAGTACTTTTTGAGGATGCAGGGACGATGGGACTGCAACATGGGGCTTTTCGGTTCCCCATATGCGACAGTTCTGTTTATTGACGAAGCCGTCCAGGTAAAAATAAGCTTCGTCAGTAAACCAAATACTGCCCACATGCTTATCGCCGTCATCAATCCTGTGCACTATATCGTTAGCGAATGTCTCTCGTGCAGCAATGGTAGCGGCGCTGAGGGGTTGCCGCATTTGAATTTTGTATGGATAGAGGTGTAAACTCTGGCGCATGAGACGATAAGTGGACGTTGGCGTCATTTGGACCGCAGCTGCAACACGGCGAACGGAAACCCGAGGCCGCTGTTGGATCACCTGCTGCACTAGCTGCGCGTTGCCGTACGTTTCCAGTACGTTCATCCGTCACGTTCCCAGTCCGTTGAAATTTTTCAAACAGATCCTTTATTGTATCGCTTTTCGGTCCTTTGGTTACATTAAACCTCCGTTGAAAACTTCATCTTGTTGCAACAACACTGTGTTCTAGGCGGTGGAATTCCAACACCAGAAAAATCCTCTGTTCTAAGGAATAAACCATGTTGTCTACAGCACACTTGCACGTTGTGAACAGCACACGCTTACAGCAGAAAGACGACGTACAGAATGGCGCACCCACAGACTGCGTTGTCTTCTATATCTTTCACATCACTTGCAGCGCCATCTGTTGTTGAAAATTGCAACTACTGTAATTTCGAAAGTTTGTCTGCCTGAAAATGTACTGTTGTCCCAAGCATATTGCAACAAACGGTGTATTTCTATCGCTGCTCGTTTAGTTTTTATTGCCGTTTCAAATATACCGGTCATTTTTGAAACACCCTGTAAAAACTCAAAGAGCAAACTGTTACAGACGTGATTCCAACTTCTACGCTAGGTACACCCTAAGGAAAAAAGACGCACCACGAAGGAATTATGCGAATGGGACGGAAATCGGCAGATGTGAAGTACATACACAGACAGACAAACAAGTGATTACAATTTCAGAAACGAATTTGATGGTTTATTCAGGAGAAAGAACTTCACAGACTCAGCAAGTCTGGTCCACCTCTGGGCCTTATGCAAGAAGTTATTGGGCCTGGCACTGACTGGTAGAGACGTTTGGTGTGCTCCCTGGGATATCGTACCATATCCTGTCGAACTGGCGCGTTTAATCGTCAGAACCCGCGATGGTTGTACGGCCCTGCCCTTAATGCCTCTTACAACTTGGGAGATATCCGGTGATCTTGCTGGGTAAGCTATGATTCGGCAACCAGGTCAGTAGTAGAGACTCCCGTCTTGCGCGGTCGGGCATTATCTTGCTGAAATGCACATCAAGATTGCTTCCCATGAAGCGCAACAAAATGTGGCGTAGAATATCGTCGACTTGCCGTTGTACTGTAAAGGTGCCGCTATGAAACTCTTCTGGTTGTAGGGCCACGCTCAGGTTGGTATCCCACACCGTACGAGGCATCTCGTGACACATTTTGGGCCTGGAATCTCATTGACCGGAGGAGAAATGTCTTGAATGATGAGTCCCGCTTCGAACTGAGCCCCGATGACGCGTATGAAGACGCCTTTGGTTGTCATCCATGTCACCCTAGCACCACAGCAGTACATCGACGATATTCTACGCTCCGTTTTGATGCCCTTCATTGCAGGCCATCCCGTACTAACATTTCAACAAGATAATTCCCCACGCACACGGCGAGGATTTCTACTGCGTGTCTTCGAGCTTGCCAAACCCTACCTTTACCAGTAAGGTCGATGGACCTCTCCCAGTTCAGAATGTTTCGAGTATTAGGAGGAAGGCTCTCCAGTCAGCTCGGGATTTTGACAAACTAGCCCGCGAATCGGGAATTTGGAACGATATCCCTCGGGAGTACGTACAACAATTTTATTAATCAATGCCGAATAACTGCTTATATGAGGACCAGAGATGTACCAACATTGACATACTCAGTTTTTGAAGCTGTTTCCTTTGAATTTTATTTTTCTGAAATTGTAATCTTTTTTGTCTGTACGTGTGCTACTACATCACATCTACCGATTTCCGTCCCATTCGTTGTGTGTCATCTAATTTTTTTCCTTTTTTTTTGTCTTAAGTTCTACATGAGGCAGAGAAGTACCTTCAGAATTCGGGAGGAATGTATTAATCCCAATTCCAAAGAATTTAGGCGCTAAGAGGAGAATACTACAGAGCAATCAGTTTAATATGTCGTGGTTGCTGATACGAACTATTCAAAATAACGGAAACATCTGGTAGAAGGCCAACCAAAGGGCAACGGGAAGGTGAGTTTTGATTCCAGAAAATGATTCTTAACGTTGAATAGCACCTGTCTATTCGACAGAGTGGTCCCAAATTAGACTGGCGCGTTATTCCTTTCATCTACACTACGTGATCAAAAGTATCCGGACACCTGGCTGAAAATGACTTACAAGTTAGTGGCGACCTCCATCGGTAATGCTGGAATTCAATATGGTGCTGGCCCAACGTTAGCCTTGATGACAGCTTTCACTCTAATTCATACGTTCAATCAGGGGCTGGAGGGTTCCTTGCGAATTCTTCACGTAGTGCTTCAATGAGGAGAAGTATCGATGTCGGTCGGTGAGGTCTGGCACGAGGTCGGAGTTCCAAAACATCCCAAAGCTGTTCTGTAGGATTCAGGTCAGGACTCTGTACGGGCCAGTCCATTGTAGGGATGTTATTGTTGTGAAACGACTCCGCCACAGGCCGTGCATCATGAACAGGTGTTCGACCGTGTTGAAAAATGCAGTCGTCATCCCCGAATTGCTCTTCAACAGTGGGAAGCAAGAAGGTGCTTCAAACATCAATATAGGCCTGTTATGATAGTCCCACGCAAAACAACAAGGGGTGCAAGCCATCTCCATGAAAAACACCACACCATAACGCCACCGTGTCCGAATTTTACTGTTGGCACTAAACACGCTGGCGGGTGACCTTCGCCGGGCATTTGCCACACCCTGCCATCGGATCGCCACATTGTCACTCCTCACAATGTTTTTCCACTGTTCAACCGTGCAATGTTTACGCTCCTTGCACCAAGCGAGGCGTCGTTTGGCATTTACCGGCCTGATGTGTGACTTATGAGCAGCCACTTAACCATGAAATTCAAGTTTTCTCACCTCCCGCCTAACTGTCATAGCACTTGCAGTGGATTCTGATGCAGTTTGGAATTCCTGTGTGTGATGGTCTGGGTAGATGTCTGCCTATTACACATTACGAACCTCTTCAACTGTCGGCGGTCTCTGTCACCAGACGAGGTCGGCCTGTACGCTTTTGTGCTGTACGTGTCCCTTCACGTTTCCACTTCACTATCACATCGGAAACAGTGGACCTAGGGATGTTTAAGAGTGTGGAAAACTCGCGTACAGACGTATGACACAAGTGACACCCAATCACCTGACCACGTTCTGAGTCCGTGAGTTCCGCGGAACGCCCCTTTCTGCTCTCTCACGGTGTCTAATGACTACTGAGGTATCCAGAATGAGATTTTCACTCTGCAGCGGAGTGTACGCTGATATGAAACTCCCTGGCAGATTAAAACTGTGTGCCCGACCGAGACTCGAACTCGGGACCTTTGCCTTTCGCGGGCAAGTGCTCTACCATCTGAGCTACCGAAGCACGACTCGCGCCCGGTACTCACAGCTTTACTTCTGCCAGTATCTCGTCTCCTACCTTCCGCAGTATACTTTTTTCAGGAGTGCTAGTTCTGCAAGGTTCGCAGGAGAGCTTCTGTAAAGTTTGGAAGGTAGGAGACGAGATACTGGCAGAAGTAAAGCTGTGAGGACCGGGCGTGAGTCGTGCTTCGGTAGCTCAGGTGGTAGAGCACTTGCCCGCGAAAGGCAAAGGTCCCGAGTTCGAGTCTCGGTCGGGCACACAGTTTTAATCTGCCAGGAAGTTTCGACTACTGAGGTCGCTGATATGTACCCGGCAGTAGATGGCAGCACAATGCACCTAATATGAAAAACGTATATTTTTCGAGGTGTCCGGATACTTTTGATCCCATAGTGTATATGTATTAACAGAAACAGGAAAACACGAGAACAACAAAGACTCTAGCGGAGAGAGCAGCGCCCTGCCCCGCACTGGCTGTTAACACCTTGCAGTAGCGTTTTTGTGGTACTGGTTATTCTTCGTGTTTTACTGTTCCTGTTAATACACACCTATAAAAGGAATAACGCACTCGACTAATATGGGGCCCCAACTGTCGAATGGACCTGTAAAATTCCAGTTTAAAAATAATTTTGTTTGTAACAGGAAAGTAACGGACGGTTCATGTTGACGCGCGTCGTCGTACAAAAGAGCATTATGTGTCTGAACTGACTACAGCTACACGGTACAAAATCAAAATAGCACATATCTGGCCAAACACCAGAGAAAATGCGCCTGACTACTTTTAGCAAAGACACACGATATACAGGGTGGCCCATTGATCGTGACCGGGCCAAATATCTCACAAAATAAGCATCAAACAAAAAAACTACAAAGAACGAAACTCCTCTAGCTTGAAGAGGGAGATCAGATGGCGCTATGGTTGGCCCGCTAGATGGCGCTGCCATAGGTCAAACGGATATCAACTGCGTTTTTTTTATTTTTAAATAGGAACCCCCATTTTTTCTTACATATTCGTGTAGTACGTAGAGGAATGTGAATGCCTTAGTTGGACCACTTTTTTCGCTCTGTGATAGATGGCGCTGTATAGTCACAAACGTATAAGTACGTGGTATCACGTAACATTATGCCAGTGCGGACGGTATTTGCTTCGTAATACATTACCCGCGTTAAAATGGACCGTTTACCAATTGCGGAAAAGGTTGATATAGTGTTGATGTATGGCTATTGCGATCAAAATGCCCAACGGGCGTGTGCTGTGTATGCTGCTCGGTATCCTGGACGACATCATCCAAGTGTCCGGACCGTTCGCCAGATAGTTACGTTATTTAAGGAGACAGGAAGTGTTCAGCCACATGTGAAACGTCAACCACGACCTGCAACAAATGATGATGCCCAAGTAGGTGTTTTAGCTGCTGTCGCGGCTAATACGCACATCATTAGCAGACAAATTGCGCTAGAATCGGGAATCTCAAAAACGTCGGTGTTGAGAATGCTACATCAACATCGATTGCACCCGTACCATATTTCTATGCACCAGGAATTGCATGGCGACGACTTTGAACATCGTGTACAGTTCTGCCACTGGGCACAAGAGAAATTACGGGACGATGACAGATTTTTTGCACGCGTTGTATTTAGCGACGAAGCGTCATTCACCAACAGCGGTAACGTAAACCGGCATAATATGTACTATTGGGCAACGAAAAATGCACGATGTCTGCGACAAGTGAAACATCAGCGACCTTGGCGGATTAATGTATGGTGCGGCGTTATGGGAGGAAGGATAATTGGCCTCCATTTTGTCGATGGCAATCTAAATGGTGCAATGTATGCTGATTTCCTACGTAATGTTCTACCGATGCTACTACGTGATGTTTCACTACATGACAGAATGGCGATGTACTTCCGACATGATGGATGTCCGGCACATAGCTCTCGTGCGGTTGAATCGGTAATGAATAGCGTATTTCATGACTTGTGGATTGGTCGTCGAAGCACCATACCATGGCCCGCACGTTCACCGGATCTGACGTCCCCGGATTTCTTTCTGTGGGGAAAGTTGAAGGATATTTGCTATCGTGATCCACCGACAACGCCTGACAACATGCGTCAGCGCATTGTCAATGCACGTGCGAACATTACGGAAGGCGAACTACTCGCTGCTGAGAGGAATGTCGTTACACGTATTGCCAAATGCATTGAGGTTGACGGACATCTTGCATTAATGTGGTATTTACAGGTACCCACGCTGTAACAGCATGCGTTCTCAGAAATGATAAGTTCACAAAGGACATGTATGACATTGGAACAACCGAAATAAAATGTTCAAACGTACCTACCCTCTGTATTTTAATTTCAAAAACCTGCCTGTTACCAACTGTTCGTCTAAAATTGTGAGCCATATGTTTGTGACTATTACAGCGCCATCTATTATAAAGCGGAAAAAGTGGTCCAATTAAAACATTGATATCTCTTTACGTCCTAGATGAATATGTAATAAAAAATGGGGGTTCCTGCTTAAAACAACGCAGTTGATATCCGTTTGACCTATGGCAGCGCCATCTAGCGGGCCAACCATAGCGCCATATGGTTTCCCTCTTCAAGCTAGACAAGTTTCGTTCTTTGTGGTTTTTTCGTTTGACGCTTATTTCGTGAGATATTTGGCTCGGTCACGATCAATCGACCACCCTGTATATCGAAAATGCAATTCCGGAAATAAAAGGTTCAACATTGGGATTTAAATTCTGTGTGGAAATATATCAGTGACAAGATAACAAGCAAATAGCTGAGGACGTAGGTTGCAAGTGCTACTGTGAAATGAAAAGCTGGCACAGGAGAGAAATTCGTGGCCGGTCTGACTGATAAAAAGAAAAAAAAAAGAAAAAGAAAAAAAAAAGGGGATGCAGTAGCTAATTCAGGCAGAAGAGACTTTCGTAAGAGAGAACTCGTTGGGAAAACGCACTTCTGCAAACCAACCTACGGGCTCACCATAAAAAAAGAAGAGGATTAGTATTTAGTACATCTTAGAATCTCTGTGTGAGGGTATTTACATATTGCCATCGGACTGGAAAGGGGGCAATGTCGTAAACCAATTCCATCCTTGCGTATCAAACGCAGTTCTTCGCTGCCTGACCGAGAAATTTTCACCTTACACCCACAACGATGGCGAAAGGTACTGTTTCATGGTACTTAAGAAACCTTATCCACGGCGCGCAGGATGTTGATTTGCGCAGGTAGTGGACACCGGGCATGACTCACGAAGTTGTTGTGGCTTTGAATTCTCGTGGCGCTGTTACGCGTGACTCATGGAGCAGTGAGGAAACAGCACGATAAGGAATTTAACATTCCTGTCTTCGGCGCCCTGTAACGTCTCTCCTGCCGAAAGCGAAGTGTTCTGTGCTCAGTTTTGTTCCACCTTTCTGTTAATAAAGGAAATGCATTTTTGTACGAGTCCGTTCAAAAATGGTTCAAATGGCTCTGAGCACTATGAGACTTAACTGCTGAGGTCATCAGTCCCCTATAACTTAGAATTACTTAAACCTAACTAACCTAAGGACATCACACACATCCATGCCCGAGGCAGGATTCTAAGCTGCGACCGTAGCAGTCGCGCGGTTCCAGACCGTAGAGCCTAGAACCGCTCGGCCACTCCGGCCGGCTACGAGTCCGTGATCAGCATGAATGTTTCGTAAATAAAATAATTTAGAGCGCTAAATAGATTCGTTTATTTATCACGCTGTTCTTGCTAGTGGTATCATGTACCAAAAAGCTCTGAACTTGCAAAACAATATTCGGAGTAATTATTAAAACGTAAAGCCTACGTTTATAACATTTGTAGACTTAGAGGTAGTTTTTGACAATGTTGACTCTAATAATCTCTCCGAAATTGTGAAGTTAACAGGGCTAAAATACAGTGGGCGAAAGGATATTTACAACAAATACCTCCGAAATTGTGAAGTTAACAGGGGTAAAATACAGAGAGCGAAAGGATATTTACAACTTGCTGAGAAACCAGACCACAGTTGTAAGAGCCGGCCGATGTGGCCGACCGGTTCTAGGCGCTTCAGTCCGGAACCACGCGGCAGCTACGGTCGCAGGTTCGAATCCAGCCTCGGGCATGGATGTGTGTGTGATGTCCTTAGGTCAGTTAGGTTTAAGTATTTCTAAGTCTAGGGGACTAATGACCTCAGCTGTAAAGTCCCTTAGTGCTTAGAGCCATTTGCAGTTGTAAGAGTCGAGGGGAATTGAAGGCAATCAGTGGTTGAGCAGGGAGTGAGACAGGGTTGTAGCCTGCCGCCGATTTTGTTCAATCCATACAACGAGCAAACAGTAAAGGAAACAAAAGAAAAATTTGAAGTATGAATTAGAGTTCAGGGAGAAGAAATAAAAGCGTCGAGGTTTACGGACGACATTGTGAATCTGTCAGAGACAGCAAAGGACTTTGAAGAGCAGTTGAACGGAATGGACAGCGTCTTGAAAGCAGGGTGTAAGGCGAACATCAGCAAAAGCAAAGCAAGGATAACGGAATGTGCACGAATTAAATTAGGTGATACTGAGAGAATTACTGTGGATTAGTAGATGAGTCTTGTTGTTTTAGCAGGAAAATAGCTGATGCTGGACGAAGCAGAGGGAATATGAAATGTAGACTGGCAATGAAAAGAAAAGATTTTTCTGAGGGAGGAAAATTTGTTAACGTCGAATATAGATTTAAGTTCAAAAATGGTTCAAATGGCTCTGAGCACTATGGGACTTAACATCTGTGGTCATCAGTCCCCTAGAACTTAGAACTACTTAAACCTAACTAACCTAAGGACATCACACACATCCATGCCCGAGGCAGGATTCGAACCTGCGACCGTAGCGGTCGTGCGGCTCCGGACTGAGCGCCTAGAACCGCTAGACCACCGCGGCCGGCACACTAAGTACCCTCCGCCACACACCGCAAGGTGGCTTGCCGAGTATAGACTCGTTCCCAGACCACAAAATAATGTACTCGGAAGATTATCCAATAAAGAAATGCAAAGAAAGGGAATAAACAGTACCCATAACCCAGACTTATGTACAAGCTACATTGATTTAAAGACAATTTTACCTAACCTCCGACGATTCAGATTAACAGCATAAAAAAATAACTTAAGCAACTGGCGTGTTCTGCTTTCCAATAAGAGCGTTGGTCGGATCAGAGCACTTAGTAGAAACTTGTAATATCAATTGTTTCCCGAAGGTTTTCCAGATATATTATGGCGGCTACAAAACCGCAGGTAACGACAGAATGACTACCTTGTTCCTTTCTCCAAACTCAGGTTACAAGGAACTGATTCTTCTTTCGTATAAGACTTCTAGATTTTCTGCAGATATACCTGCATATCTGCTATTACTTGCAGCACTTCACAATAAAAATTGTTTTTAACGCATATAAAAGTTTGCTCCAAGATCTTCAGACACCAGCCCTCCTCAAGAAAACTAGACCACTGGTATCGGACCTTATGAAAGCCACCAAGAAAAACGAAAATCTTGGGAAGACGGCAGTAGAAATTCCGCGGAAGAGCGCCAACCAATTTATCTTCTTTCAAGCGAACCTAGACCGCGGCATACGTAAGTCACTACCAAAAAAATCTCATGTCACACAACAGTAAAAATAAATGTTGAAGAAATACTGAAGTAAACATTCTGAGTGATCTGTTGTACCGCCGCCAACATGGCGACACATGTCCTGTACTGTGGCTGTCTGATGGAAGTAAACGGAGCAGAGTTATTTCGATTTTCGTGAATCTAAAGCTGAAGCACGGCATTATGTGGTTTTTGTAGCTATACTTGCCGCAGTGGTAACACCGGTTCTTGTCACATCACCAAAGTTAAGCGCTTTTTGACTTGGCTAATACTTGGATGGGTGACCGTTTGCGTCTGCTGAGCGCTGTTGGCAAGCAGGGTGCATTTATCAGCCCTTGTGAGGCCAATAGAGGAGCTACTTGACTGAGAAGTAGCGGCTCCGGCCATGAAAACTGAGAACAACCGGGAATGCGGTGTGTTGACCACATGCCCCTCTCTATCCGCATCTGGTGACGCCCAAGGGCTGAGGAAGATACGGCGGTCGATCAGAACCGTCAGACCTTCTGAGGCCTGTCTCGACGGAGAAAGAGTAGGTATATTGGCACACTGCAAAAAATGTCCAGTTTAACTGATACACTGCGTTAAAATTCTCTTCCAAACGCATCTCTTCTGGAGGGATTTGTAGTAAAAATGTGATAAACAACGTGAAGTCGGCGGATGAAACTTTTACTCTTGCCGCCGGCCGAAGTGGCTGCCGGCACGGTAGCTCAGCGTGTTCGGTCAGAGGGTTAGCTACCCTCTGCAATAAAAAAACTGAGTGAACGCATTAACGAACAACCCGAACGGGTGTCATGAGACGTCCGCCCCGAACACATGAAACGAACAAATTAGAACCAAAACGAGATTAAAAAAAAAAAAAGTGGCCGTGCGATTAAAGGCGCTGCAGTCTGGAACCGCAAGACCGCTACGGTCGCAGGTTCGAATCCTGCCTCGGGCATGGATGTTTGTGATGTCCTTAGGTTAGTTAGGTTTAACTAGTTCTAAGTTCTAGGGGACTAATGACCTCAGCAGTTGAGTCCCATAGTTCTCAGAGCCATTTTTTTTTTACTCTTGCCAAAAAGCAAAATGGCACCATCTAGTAAAAAAAGTTTGGCCGACAGTTTCAGACTGTTGCCGTTCGGTATCCAGTTTAGATAGCGATCAATGACATTTTTTAAATCGGACTTTCACAACGATTTTTCTTTCCAGTGAGCGACAGGAAAAGTTAAGGCACCTTTTAGAAAATTAGCGTCACAGTGTAACAATTTTCACTTTCCAAAATCTATGCTATTAGTCCTAATCACCGACTTGAGAAGCTAGTATAAAATGAATTCCCCTTAAATCTTACGACTCATTTTTTTCCGTTACGTTACTATACGTTAACGTCACGTTGTTGATATTTTAGTAGCAGTAACTGTTCGAAAATTTATGCGTTTTTGAGGTATCTTTAACCCGCTACTCTATCGAAGGCGAAAAGTTTCGCAGCACTGGAGTATGCATACAGAAACCAACAAACACGGCGTTTAATCCTCACAGATCTGTATTGGAATATGGCGTCTGCGGTCAGTGAAGACGCAACTTAGCCGGTAGATACAAAGAGTATAGAGATGGACTATAGATGGTTATTTACTAACTCGATTTCGTCATTAAAAAAGTTAATGTTGTTATCAAGCAAGGGAAAATTCTCCATGGGACACACTGATGGAAGTCAGGACAGGAAAAGAAATACTCTCATTTCATTCTTGGCAAATCCGTGACAGTGAAATGAGCAAGGAAAAGCTGATACCAAAATCCATCTACCTTTTCTTTATTTACCCTTAACTCTGAGCTATCATTTCAATTACCGACTCCGTGAACTAGTAGGTACTGAATGTCATGACTTAAAAAAAAAAATAACTTCCAAGCAACCACGCATGCTCTTAACCTGTACAACAGGCTTTAAAACTGGGCACTCTTCACAGGCAGAACATTTGACAACAACAATAAATTAGCTCGTTGCATTACGATAAGCTGATGGCGGATTATCCAGTATTTTCGTTCTACTAGACGTTCAAAAAGCGTTGTATACTGAGTTATCCTTAACGCGTTATTCTATCGAAGCTATATATTGTTATAGCAAGCACGTTTAAATATAGCAACCATCAAAGATGGCGCTTTATCTTCACGCAACTCTGATGCAATATGGCGTCTTCTTTTCATGTGGACAGAGTGCCAAGTGCTAGAAGTTAAGTGTTGAATCCAAAGATATAGTGCACTGAATAGAGAACTTGATACTAAAACCCTTCTATTTTTATCGTTTCATAAATTTGAGCTATTATTTAAATCACCGACTACGGATGCTAGTACGTGCTGAATTTCGCGTCACGATATAAAAACGTATTGTTTCTTCATAATCTGAGAAACTTTAAATTACCTCGATTCTACATACTGGTGCTACGGGCACCTATATGAGCAGGTCTTCAAAGAATGAGGATCTGATCGCTATAGTTAAACGTTTCGTTACTTTACGATATATGGACATTCCGTGCGCTAATTTCGTATCACAAAGAGATCGAAAAAAATGATGCGTGTTTGGGATGTGTTTAATGTTCTTTTGTAACGAAGGAGCAAAATTTTTTGAGCACTCGAGGTAAATACGGAAACCAACAAATATGGCATCTAACCTGCATGAAGTCTTGGTACAATATGGCTGTTTATGAAAAGGAAGGATTAAGCAACAAGCTTTGGCACGCAGCTGGTGTAAAGAATAGCGTATCTGATCTGAATACAGCTACTTACTAACAGAATTCTGCCACGAAAGAAATTAATTTGGAAAATTTCGGTAGACAATGGAGCTATTATCGTCATTGTGACAGTAAAAAAAAAAAGGCAATCATAGTGGTATACTTGGCAAAACCGATACAAATGAAAGGATAACTTAATAATAAAATTCATAAACTTCTTTGTATTTTTCAAAATCTGAGCTATTCTTTCAATCACCAACTTCAGGAAGGGGAAGTACTGAATTTCAAAAATCATACGACTTACAAAGTCCGACACATTGTTTCTCCAAATCTAGACTTTAAACTTACATTAACGATCTGTAATGTTCATATAAATGCTACGAATGTGCATAATAGCTCTTAAAACAGTGGACCTTCACAAAAAGAAAATTCAATCGCAGCGACATTTTTTTCCCATCGCGTTATGAGATGACCAAGTCGCATCACCCGACATATTTTGACTGACAAGGCGTTGAAAAAAAGTGATGCGTCTTTGAGAGATCATTAATGCGCTGTTGTATCATAGTTTAAATGTGGAAACCAACAAATATGGCGTCTTATCTTCACAAAGTCGCATTCCAAAATGGCGTCTCGATTTTACGAAGACGCACCTCTCCCGAGAGCTTTTTACACAGCAAGAAGTACGAGAAGAAAACGGCACCGTCAAACAAGCTAATGTTGCAATTAGCTTTGGGAAGGAAATCGGTAGAAGTTTAGCTTTGATTCCCCGCCTGACGTAAAACAAAATGCCAACTTTCATGACGGAAAATGAACTTTCGTTTCATTGTAGCAAAAGTGGCTCTTGGCAAAACCGAGACACTGAAATGAAAGGTTAATTACAGAATATGCGTATTGCCTTCCAAACGGTGTGTTTTATTCGCCGTCGTGCATTTCAAATGGCCACCTTGGTGTTGAGGCATCGAATGTACTGTCGAAAGATTTTTCACGGTGATTTCAACACGGGGCAGCAACAGGAGGAACAACTTGAACTGAAATTCGCAAAGATATGGGAGGACATTACAAAATTTTGATAGAATATTAGTAAATTTTTGTCCAACGCTCAACGGAGTTGGGTTTATGTGTGTCGCGCTGACATCACACTCAACGTCCTTCGATAGCCAAATAAAGCCATGAAGATGAAGTACACTGGCGAATAAACTACGCTATTGACAAAGCAGTAGGCAGAATATTTTCTGATAACAGCGCTGCGCAGCTTTAGCACAATAAAAAAAAAATAAAAAAAATAAAACACGAACAAAGGAAAGCTATTGTAATGTACGACCACTCACATTGCAATCTCCGTGAGAGGGAATTGCAGGACATGACGAATGCAATGAACAGTCTGATGATGGAAGACGTAGGTTGCAAGAGCTACTTAGAGATGAAGAGTTTGGATCAGGAAAGAGGGACCGCCATCAAACCAGTCAGAAGATCGATGACTAGAAAGAAAGGTATAAGATATTACACATTAAAGCAGCTTTTTCTGGTGACGAACTGTTTACAGTTACACCTATACTCCGCAAGACACCTTACGGTGTGTGGCGGAGGGTACTTCTGGTACCACCAACTGCTCTCCCAATTCCACTCACCACTGTAGTTTGGGAAGAATGATTCGCTGCTGCTGAGTTTTCCAAAAAAATTATTTAGCCCTGCGTGTCCTCGGAGGACACAGTGGTGGGTGCGGCGGCCGGCTGGCGAGGCAAGCAGCGAGGCGCTGTTGGGGGCCGACTTACCGGTATCCGTACGCAGCAAAGTCGGCGTGCTGAAGCTGGGTCGACTCGTAGGCGTAAAAGTGGTAGCCGGCGGAGGATGCATGCGGAGAGAGTTGGCCCTTGGCGTCGGCCGCGCGCACGTGCGGCGGTGTCTGCGGCTTCCCCATGGCGGCTGCCCCGTCGACGTCCGCGTCGGCCCCGCTGGCGTTGCTCGCGCTACTGCTGGAGCTCGAAGTGAGGCGGTCACAGCCGCCCGGCTGGTCGCTGGACATTCCACAGCCGCGGCACCTGGGTCGCCGGCCGCTGATTGGTCAATCCTTTGACCGCGTCCGCCCCTTGCCCTGCACAGTGGTGTCATATCTATGTCAGGCTAGCGCGCGGGCGGCGGAAGGGAGGGGGTAGGGTGTCTTAGAGTCCCTTTGTGCGTGGATGCTGTTGCTAAGGGACCCACACAGCGTAAAAGGATGCAGAGGCACCTTTCGGATGGCGAGGGGACGGCGTGCGATTGCTCCAACACCCTACCCCTTCAGTACCAACGACGCCAAGCATATCTTTTCTAAATGAGTGAATAACAATAAATTCATACCTTTTTTTTATACTGAATTGGCTGGGTGAGATTAAGATATGTGAACACAAAATAAGCAGTCTTGCATATGCCGATGACTTAGTTGTGATGGCAGATTCGATTGAAAGTTTGCAAAGTAATATTTCAGAGCTAGATCAGAAATGTAAGGACTATGGTATGCAGATTAGCGCCGGCCGCGGTGGTCTCGCGGTTCTAGGCGCGCAGTCCGGAACCGTGCGACTGCTACGGTCGCAGGTTCGAATCCTGCCTCGGGCATGGATGTTTGTGATGTCCTTAGGTTAGTTAGGTTTAAGTAGTTCTAAGTTCTAGGGGACTTATGACCACAGCAGTTGAGTCCCATAGTGCTCAGAGCCATTTGAACCATTTTTTTGCAGATTAGCATCTCCAAAACGAAAGTAACGTCAGTGGGACAGAGATATAAACGGAAGAACGAAGTTAGAATAGGTGGACGGTTTCAAGTACTTAGGATGCTATTCTCACAGGATGGCAACATAGTGAAAGAACTGGAAGCGAGGTGTAGCAAAGCTAATGCAGTGAGCACTCAGCTACGGTCTACTCTTCTGCAAGAAGGAAGTCAGTACCAAGACTATCTGTGCACCGTTCAATCTTTCGACCAACTTTGTTGTATGGGAGCGAAAGCTGGGTGGATTCAGGTTACCTTATCAACAATGTTGAGGTTACGGATATGAAAGTAGCTAGGATGATTGCAGGTACTAGTAGATGGGAACAATGGCAGGAGGGTGTCCACAATGAGGAAATCAAAGAAAAACTGTGAATGAACTCTATAGATGTAGCAGTCAGGGCGAACAGGCTTAGATGGTGGGGTCATGTTACACGCATGGGAGAAGCGAGGTTACCCGAAAGACTCATGGGTTCAGCAGTAGAGAGTAGGAGGAGTAGGGGTAGACCAAGGAGAAGGTACCTAGATTCGGTTAAGAATGATTTTGAAGTAATAGGCTTAACATCAGAAGAGGCATCAATGTTAGCACTGAATAGGGGATCATGGAGGAATTTTATAAGGGTGACTATGCTCCAGACTGAACGCTGAAAGGCATAATCAGTCTTAAATGATGATGATGAGACTGAATTCCATTACGAAATTTGTGCACCGCGACCACACAATAATTTTGTATTAAAAATGAAGAAATTCCTCCAGCCGTATTTAAGATCTCGATTTTATTTTGGCAACTAGTTTCAACGTTGTAACAACGTCATCTTCAGGCTCTATAAAATATACCATACACACAACAACCAATGTGGCAGGCATCAGTTCAAAAATGGTTCAAATGGCTCTGAGCACTATGGGACTTAACTGCTGAGGTTATCAGTCCCCTAGAACTTAGAACTACTTAAACCTAACTAACCTAAGGACATCACACACATCCATGCCCGAGGCAGGATTTGAACCCGCGACTGTAGCGGTCGAGCGGTTCCAGACTGTAGCGCTTAGAACCGCTCGGTCACACGGCCGGCTAGGGTGTAGAAAAATGTCCGCTACCAGTCATAATAAAAGGTTATTTATTTGCCACACGACCGGTTTCGGGCTTGCGCCCACCCTCAGGTGTTTATACATTCATTTACATGTTTATACTGTTGGAGACCACTGTATAAATACGAAAAAATTATTTGCTGGTGACTACACAGATGCAAGTGGGACAATTGTAAGTGGTAAGGCAGTATTTGACGAAAATATATCCGTACCTACATATAGATGAGACACCATTATTACAGTTACGCAGTTGTGACAGTGCCGGCCGGAGTGGCCGTGCGGTTCTAGGCGCTACAGCCTGGAACCGAGTGACCGCTATGGTCGCAGGTTCGAATCCTGCCTCGGGCATGGATGTGTGTGATGTCCTTAGGTTTAATTGGTTCTAAGTTCTAGGCGACTGATGACCTCAGAAGTTAAATCGCATAGTGCTCAGAACCACTTTTTTTTGTTGTGACAGTTTTGCCACTTAGTTACACACTTATTGCCATTTTCACGTCCATATTTCAGTTTTACCAAGTATTTATACAGTGGTCTCCAACAGTATAAACATGTAAATGAATGTATAAACACCTGAGGGTGGGCGCAAGCCCGAATCCGGTCGTGTGGCAAATAAATAACCTTTTATCGTGCGCCGCGTCCACACAATAAGTTTATATTAAAAATGAAGAAATTCCTCCAGTTGTATTTAAGATGTCGATTTTATTTTGACAACTAGTTTCAACGTTGTAACAACGTCATCTTCAGGCCCTATAAAATATACCATACACACAACAACCAATGTGGCATCAGTTCAAAAATGGTTCAAATGGCTCTGAGCACTATGGGACTTAACTGCTGAGGTCATCAGTCCCCTAGAACTTAGAACTACTGAAACCTAACTAACCTAAGGACATCACACACATCCATGCCCGAGGCAGGATTCGAACCTGCGACCGTAGCGGTCACGCGGTTCCAGACTGAAGCGCCTAGAACCGCACGGCCACACCGGTCGGCTGTGGCACCAGTAATCTATGACTATGCTTACATGGTCAGTAGAACGATCAAGTTCATAGCAATACTCTAAAAGAAGAAACTAGTTATTGACAGTAGAAACAACTCGTCACACCTGTAAAATATTTGCTGTTCCTCTAATAAACACTTACCAGAACGAAGACATACAGCAAAGTACACAGCGTATAACACTCGTATTGTAAATGTGATCTAGTCAAAGGTTGATTAGGTTATTACACTCGATGACATGCTTAATCACTACCCATTAGGACGGCGGAAATCACCATTACACCATGGGTAATCATTCTTTTCGCTTATCCATATACATCAGTTCTATTGACCATGCAAGCATGCTAGAATTACACTACCTGTGACCAATGTTACTGCTGTCGATGAGACAAAGACGTTGAAATAGGGTTTTTCAGCGGCATGTTAACTTACATTTTTATTCGAATGAGTAGATTAATATGTATTTCACACCACAGACTACCTTTCATTAACCATGTCCCATACTCGTTTTCCGGTTTCTTATTATTCGTTTTGCGGCGTTATGATTGACGTTGTTTGACTAACTTGCTTCATTGCCACTATAGTATAATGACAATGCTGTTTTATGCAAACATTCAAAAAATGGTTCAAATGGCTCTGAGCACTATGGGACTCAACTGCTGAGGTCATAAGTCCCTAGAACTTAGAACTACTTAAACCTAACTAACCTAAGGACAACACACACATCCATGCCCGAGGCAGGATTCGAACCTGCGACCGTAGCGGTCGCGCGGTTCCAGACTGTAGCGCCAGAACCGCTCGGCCACCAGCGGCCGACTATGCAAACATTATTTCTGCCTTTCCCTCCCTTTACTATTCTTTAATAATGGATCTTATCCTACATATGTCTGATTAGCAATGCAGATCCTTTTTAGTACTGATAACTATCCGTAAGCGTAACGGCCCGTCACCTCCCATTTCATTTAATGCCTGACCTGTAATATAAACGATCAGGTATATATAATTTCATTTGTACTTATTGGTACCACATAAATTGTTAATTTCCAGAATAATTGCATTTATTGAAAACGGCCAAAATGTAATTAATTTTATTGAATTCGTCCATTATGTCATATGTTTATAATGTATTTGTTTACATAATAACTCATAGATTACTGATGTCACATTGGTTGTTGTATGTATGGTATATTTTATAGGGCCTGAAGATGACGTTGTTACAATGTTGAAACTAGTTGCCAAAATAAAATCGACACCTTAAATACAGCTGGAGGAATTTCTTCATTTTTAATATAAATTTATACCAGCTGACGTCCCACTGTCTTCCATTTCAACCATGGATGTATGAAGATCATACAACAAGTAGTGCATACAAGGGAAACTGCAGCACTGAACGTATAAATCTTAAACTTCTTTTTTTAATTGCCCATCGATTTCAGTCCCGGACTACTTATCTTCAGTAAATGTAACTCCATCCTATGTCCGGAGTGCGGGACTACGGCTGGTCGATTTCCAATTATAAAATACCACCAGCCGTTATTTTGGTTTCATTTGTTAGGCAACCAGTTTCGGTATTACATTATGCCATCTTCAGGCCTGCATATATGGAGTAACCCTCGTGTTAGAAACCAATGCAGCACTGTCAACTGGTATCGAGAGGATTTTTTCCCCCCATGGGCATGTGGGCTCCATGGACCGTTGTCAGCTGCCAGTGGGAAGGAAAAATCTTCACGATACAAGTTGACAGTGCTACACTGGTTTCTAACACGAGGGTTATTCCATATATGCAGGCCTGAAGATGGCATATGTAATGCCGAAACTGGATGCCTAACAAATAAAACCAAAATAACGGCTGCTGGTATTTTATTATTGGAAATTATCTTCAGTGTAAGACTATGTCCAATGGACTCATAGAACCATGTACAAAACATAATTCAAAATGTAGTCTCATGATCTGCCTACTGACAGTGTTGTGGCGTGCTAGTAGGGCTGACCTGTTATGTTATGGGCACGACATTTTGGCGAATTGTGATGTACACAGTAACTTCAATTTCGACGTGCCAACTCATCGTTCATTTCATGTTTTCTGTACCTGGAAATTCAATTGAAAAATTTAGTGTGGAGATGGGACAAGATGTTTGTAATAACTTCTATAAAGATCTCCAGATGATATCTTAGCTTTACCGAAGCTGGTTATCTACAATAAACCTTTTAATAGCGATCTCGGCTAAGAAATTCACCTTCTCCTAACTAAAACATAGGTGTTCATGGCGAAGAACAGGCTAAGTAGTACGTAAGATTAAAACCGATAGCCTGAAGTTGTATTTTGTGCATAATTATATGAGTCCATTGGACTTAGTCTCGCGCTGAAGATGATCAGTCTGTCAGTGAAATCGACATGCTATACTAAACAGAAAGAAGCTTAAAATTATGCGATAGATGCTGGACTTTCCATTCTTCGAGTATATTCAGCAATATAGGTACCGTTCTGAACAAAGTAACGTAGGTAGCAGCCATGTATTGAAGGTAAAGACGGGAGATAAACAGTTTAGATAGGAAGAGAATAGAAGTCTTCCAAGTGTGGTGGTACAGAAGAATGCTGAAAATTAGATGGGTCGATCACGTAACTAATGAGGAAGTACTGAACAGAACTGGTAAGACAACAAATTTGTGGCACAGCTTGATCAAAAGAATGGATCGATTGATAGCATACATTCTGAGACCTCAAGGGCTCACCAGTTTCGTATTGAGGGGAGCGACAAAAATTGTAGAGTGACGCCGAGAGATGACTACAGGAAGCAGATTCAGAAGTATGTAGGTTGCACTAGTTATTCGGAGATTAACAGGCTCGCATAGGATAGAGTAGCATGGAGAGTTGCCTCAAACCAGTTTTCAGACTGAAAATCACAAAAACAGCAACATTGTTTAAAGAAACCAGTAGTAGTATCTTTGTATTTACTCTGTGTGACGTTTTTGTTAGCTTCAGACACTATAATTCGTATTTAAAACGTATATGTAGCCAGTGTAAGAGCCATAGCTCTGATGGGCCCACGGGATCTTAAGCGTCATCGCACAGAAGGTCAGACAAAGTTATTTTTAGTATCTTAGAACATTTTCTGAGCTCAAACAGAGTGAGATATCTCGAACAGAACGACCTCCTCCATGCCAATAAGCCAGAATTTCGAAACATAAATCATGTGAAACTAATTCATTCAGAATTTCACAATTTACGAAAATTATTTGACACAGTAACACATCAGTAATATTGTATGGAATATCGGGCGAAATTTGTGACTAGATTGGGCATATTTTGGTAGGGAAGACGCAGCACATTGTCTCGGATGGTATGTCATCGACAGATGTAGAAGAAATTTCGGATGTCCGTAGGGAAGTGTGTTTCGACCTTTTCTGTTCATCTTATACATTAATAACCTTGCAGACAGTATTGATAGTAGACAGACGATGAAGTTGTCGGAATCAAGTACAGTTCGAACAAAGCAGTACAAATATTCAGTCATGTCTTGATAACATTTCAAAGTGGAGCAAAGATTGGCAGCTGGCTTTAAATGTAGAGAAATATAAAATTGTGCACTTCACAAAACGAAAAGAAACATAGTACCGTATCCCACCAAATAGGACTAACAGCGGATATTGAAAGTATCAAGAGAAGGGCAGCACGAAGGGTCACTGACACACTCTTGAAGACTGACGGACACTGTCCCGAGAAAGTCCACAAACAAAGTTTCAGGAGCCGCCTTTAAATCATGACTCTAGGAATAAACTACAACTAGCTATATAACGCTCACACAAGGGTCGTCAGGACGAGATTAGTTTAAATGCAGCACGCACAGAGGCATTTACCAAGCATTCTTCCCGCGCTACATGCGTGAATCGGAGGAGAAAAACCATAATAAATGGTACAGTGGGACGTAACCTCTGCCATGCACTTCACAGTGGTTCGTAGAGTATAAATGTAGGTGTAGCCTGGGTGTACATATTCTAGGACAAGACTGAATTTATACACATTCAACTAAGGCAGTCATGGGTGCATTACACTCGACGGAAAAGATTACACCGTATTTCAGTGATACCTCCTGTACTTTTCCGAGTACGTCGTAGATGAAGCATTACGCCGGGGCCAGAAAGATAATACTTTATGCTTCGCATGTGCTCGCATTGTGCTAGTCCACAGTACTTGCATAACGTAATTAACTCCAGTTGTAATTACAGGCCGGCCAGAGTGGCTGAGCGGTTCTAGGCGCTACAGTCCTGAACCGTGCGACCGCTACGGTCGCAGGTTCGAATCCTGCCTCGGGCATGGATGTGTGTGATGTCCTTAGGTTAGTTAGGTTTAAGTAGTTCTGAGTTCCAGGGGACTGATGACCTCAGAAGTCCCATAGTGCTCAGAACCATTTGAACCATTTTTTGTAATTACAGATAATTGTGGAGTTTTCGCACTCTTTTTGCAGGAACTTGTAGTATGATGAAACCTACTCCACAGTAAAATAAAGAAGATGAAATTAAAAAAGGATATGTAGATGAATGATGTGTGGATGGGCTAAGAAAAGGCGACAACTACACAAATAATATTAAAGCTAGTGGTACGTATGGCATAAACGCTGAACTGCTAAAATATGGAGGCACCCTACTACAAAAGAGACTATGTATTACATTTATTCTATATGTTCTGGAGAAATGAAGCTATTCCGCACACACTGTCAAAAGCGAAGGTAATACTACCGTTTAAAGAAAACAGACTGTAGTAACGGCAAGAGCTGTAGAGGAATCAGTTTACTGGATGCTGTATACAAAATGTATGCTAGAATAATAAACAGAATGTTGAAACTCATAGTTGAGAGTTTAGATGGCGAAGAACGAATGGGATTTCGGAGAGGCAGGTCGACAACAGAGGCAGTATTTATTATTAAATAAATAATCGGAAGACAGGAAGACGACAATATGAAAATCGATTTAGCGTTTATTAATTTTATCAAGACATTCGGTAATGTTGATGGACAGGAACTGAAGAATTATGACAAAAAGAGAGTATCCACAACACCTAACAGAAGTTTTAAAGAGCCTGTAGGAATACACGCCCGTAATTTTAGATACAAATGATATTCTGACACAGTCTCAAGCCAAAAACAAAAGAGTTAGACAAGGGTGCTGCGTTTCACCCACCTTTTTACGTTTATTTAGATGATGCAGACAGTAAATGGAAAAAAATTCGAACAGGAGAATTACGGTTAAACAGGAATGATCGCTTGAATTCCCTTTTATACGCAGACGACGCCACAGACATTAATTGGTAAGATTTGTGATGAGCACCATTTGACCATTTCAGAAAAGAAGATATCAGTGCCTTTTAAAAGAAAACAGTCTGTACCGACAAAAGTCTTAAAAGTATAGCGGTCTTTTCGTTGTGCCTGCCTACGACTCGACATATCCTCTATATGGTGAGTAGAATCTATCCTTTTAATAATATTATTGATTAATAATGAAATAATAGAACAGGTAAAACATTTTAGCTATTTAGGGTTGCAACGTCACATAAAATTATACCGAAGAGATAGAGAGGAAATTAGCAAAATTTGGGAATATATATGGAAAAATAAACTGATGTCTAAAAAATAAAACGGGGAAATCAAGAAGCCTGAAATTGTATGAGACACTGGCAGTTCGGAAGCTTTTTTTCCTGAAGTGATTCGATGGTTTTAAATAAAGGCGGAGAAAGTCGTATCGAAGTAACAGAGATATTTCTAAGAGTATGACCGCGCAAGAAAAAAATGTTCAGATGTGTGTGAAATCTTATGGGACTTAACTGCTAAGGTCATCAGTCCCTAAGCTTACGCACTACTTAACCTAAATTATCCTAAGGACAAACACACACACCCATGCCCCAGGGAGGACTCGAACCTCCGCCGGGATCAGCCGCATGACTGCAGCGCCTAGGACCGCTCGGCTAATCGCGCGGCGGGGCACCGCACAAGAGACGATGGATTTTGAAACTCGGAAATTAGAGGAAAACTGAATATATTTAATACGCAAAATAAGTTAGGAGAAAATAAAAGAAACAGGAACGGATCTCTCGAAAGAATGGACGGAGGAAGATTGCCTCTCAAGAGTAGAAGACTTAACTCACTCAGGTGCAGAAGTCAAGGAAAATCGAGGAAGCGATAGGTAATGTAACAATCAAAACAAATCAAATAATTTTTGAATGTTGGGCTCCATAAGGTTCCCTTCCTATGCAGTCACCGTGGTATGTAAAATTATAAATATTGTAGCAACCAGTCGCGGAAACATAATTTCTGTATCTTGTTGCAAAACGATTTCGACTGATATCAGCCATCATCGGTGCATTTTTCTAGCCGATACTTACCATAATTAGAAGTACTGTCCCTGGCGGATTACTTCATGACAGAAATGTGCCAAGGACAGTACTTCTAATTATGGCATGTATCGGTTAGAAAAATGCACCGATGATTTGCAACACGATAAATAAATTATGTTTCCGCGACTGGTTGCTACATGCTTTATAATAATATAAATCAAAAAATGGCTAATACATGAAGTAAAGAAGAAGAAGAAGAAGATGATGATGATGATGATGATGATGGTACGACTCAATTTTTCACTTTTTTTTATAATGCTTGACGGGGTGGACGCATTTTAATGACACTGTTCGCTAATTATTTCCATTCCGACTCGACGTTGCCCTTCGACGTAAAGCGGGGTTTTAAATAATATACTCAAAGAAAGTGAATGAAACACTGTCTGGCCACTGGTGGGCAGAATACATGCGCGCTTTGCAGACGGGATGTTTGCGAAACGTGCAGTGTGAGCACCCGCTATAAGCAGCAGGGGTGATAGGATAGCGGCCTGAGGCCTGAGTGGTTCTGAGAAGATGCGGGAACGCCCAACGGTACTTTCAGGAGACTCCCCCTCTTGATTGCAACATCCAGTGCCGTGTGACAGCAGTCGCGGCTAGCGGTGTCTGCTTCAGTCTCCCAAACTCTGAAGCACATGTACCTTGAGAATAAAATATTTCACTGACTACAAAAATTTATTTCTAAGAAACTATGCTGGATACGGGCTTAACGTTGAGCATGCACATCCACATATGGGTCGTGCCCTAATAGCAGATCAGGTACTGGTGAAATGAACACCTTTTTTTGAGTCATTACTTTTCTGACTGGTCTGATGTGACCCACCTCGAATTCGTGCGATCCTCATCAAGACAGAGTAGCACTTGCAACCCACGTCCTCAATTATTTACTGGATGTATTCCAGTCTCTGCCTTCCTCTACAGTTTTTTTCCCTCTATAGCTGTCTCTAGTACCATGGAAGTTATTCCCTGATGTCTTAACAGATGTCCCACCAGCCACTCCCTTCTGCTAGCCCATGTTTTCCATATACAGAGTGGTCCATTGACAGGGCCAAATATCTTAAGAAATAAGGATCAAACGAAAAAACTACAAAGAACGAATTTAATAATCACTTTCTGAATATTGCAGGTGAACTAAATAGAAACCTAGTCCCAACAGGGAATCATATAGCGCTCGTAGAAAAAAGTGTTCCGAGACTGAAACGCTCCTCCATGACACTGACAAGAGGAAGACTGAGTTAATAATTAAATCACTAAAGACCAAGAACTCTCATGGATATGATGGGGTATCTAGCAGAATACTGAAGTATTGTTCTATGTATGTCAGCCCACTACTTGGCCATATCTGTAACTTTTCCTTTAGGAGTGGTCGGTTTCCTGACCGATTAAAGTACTCGATAGTGAAGCCACTTTATAATAAGGGAGACAGGGATAATGTTGACAATTATAGACCTATTTCTATGCCATCGGTGTTTGCTAAAGTTATCGAGAGGGTTGTATATACAAAGTTACTGAAGCATTTAAATTCACATAATTTGCTGTCAAATGTACAGTTTGGTTTTAGAAATGGTTTAACAACTGAAAATGCTATATTCACTTTTCTCTGTGAGGTTTTGGACGGATTAAATAAAAGGTTGCGAACGCTAGGTGTTTTCTTTGATTTAACGAAGGCTTTTGACTGTGTTGACCACAAAATAATACTGCAGAAGTTGGACCATTATGGAGTAAGGGAAATAGCTTACATTTGGTTCGCCTCTTTCTTTAAGAACAGAAAGCAGAACGTAATTCTCCGCAATATTGAGAGTGGTAGTGATGTTCAGTCCCAATGGGGCACTGTTAAGTGGGGCGTTCCCTAAGGGTCGGTGCTGGGGCCACTGCTGTTTCTTATTTATATAAATGATATGCCTTCTAGTATTACAGGTGATTCAAAAATATTTCTGTTTGCTTATGACACCAGCTTGGTAGTGAAGGATCTTGTGTGTAATATTGAAACAGTTTCAAATAATGTAGTTCATGAAATAAGTTCGTGGCATGTGGAAAATAATTTGATGCTAAATCACAGTAAGACTCAGTTTTTACAGTTTCTAACTCACAATACAACAAGAACCGATATTTTGAGCAGACAGAATGGGCATATTATAAGCGAGACGGAACATTCCAAGTTCCTAGGCATACGGATAGATAGTACGCTGTTGTGGAAAGCCCATGTTCAGGCCGGCCGGTGTGGCCGCTTCAGTCTGGAACCGCAAGACCGCTACGGTCGCAGGTTCGAATCCTGCTTCGGGCATGGATGTGTGTGATTTCCTTAGGTTAGTTAGGTTTAAGTAGTTCTAAGTTCTAGGGGACTGATGACCATAGATGTTAAGTCCCATAGTGCTCAGAGCCATTTGAACCATTTTGAACACATGTTCAGGATCTCGTTCAGAAACTAAATGCTGCTTTATTCACCATTAGAACAGTATCTGAAATAAGTGACACGAAAAGTAGTCTACTTCGCATATTTTCATACGCTTATGTCGTATGGTATTATTTTTTGGGGTAATTCCTCTGATTCAAAAAGGGTATTTTTGGCTCAAAAACCGGCTTTTCGAGGTATGTGTTGTGTAAGTTCGAGAACCTCTTGTCGACTCCTATTCAATAGTCTGGGAATTCTGACATTGCCTTCACAGTATATGTTTTCTTTAACGTCGTTTGTTGTTAGCAATATTAGCTTATTCCCAAGAGTTAGCAGCTTTCACTCAGTTAATACTAGGCAGAAATCAAATCTGCATGTGGAATGCACTTCCTTGACTCTTGTGCAGAAAGGAGTGCAGTATTCTGCTGCATCCATTTTCAATAAGCTACCACAAGAACTCAAAAATCTTAGCAGTAGCCCAAACACTTTTAAGTCTAAACTGAAGAGTTTCCTCATGGCTCACTCCTTCTAATCTGTCGAGGAGCCCCTGGAAGAGCTGAAAAATTAAGCAAATTCCAGTCTTACATAGTTGATTTTCTTTATTTAAACTTACGAATTGTCGTCTGAATATTTCCATGACCATGGAGACTTCTCCTTAATTTGGTCCCACGGAAAAATAAATAAATAAATAAACGAAACTCGTCGAGCTTGAGGGGGGAAACCAGATGGTGCTATAGTTGGCCCGCTAGATGGCGCTGCCATAGGTCAGACGGATATCAACTGCATTTTAAAAAAATAGGAACCCCCATTTTTTATTACATATTCGTGTAGTACGTAAAGAATAATGAGTGTTTTAGTTGGACCACTTTTTTCGCCTTGTGATAGATGGCGCTGTAATAGTCACAAACGTATAAGTACGTGGTATCACGTAAAATTCCGCCAGTGCGGACGGTATTTGCTTCGTGATACATTGCCCGTGTTAAAATCGACCGTTTACCAATTGCGGAAAAGGTCGATATCGTGTTGATGTATGGCTATTGAGATCAAAATGCCCAATGGGCGTGTGCTATGTATGCTGCTCGGTATCCTGGACGACATCATCCAAGTGCCCGGACCGTTCGCCGGATAGCTACGTTATTTAAGGAAACTGGAAGTCTTTAGCCAGCGTTCTCAGAAATGATCACAAAGGTACATGTATGACATTGGAACAACCGAAATAAAATGTTATGTATTTTAATTTAAAAAACCTACCTGTTACCAACTGTTCGTCTAAAATTGTGAGCCATATGTATGTGACTATTACAGCACCATCTATCACAGAGCGAAAAAAGTGGTCCAACTACAACATTCATATGTAATAAAAAAATGGGGGTTCCTATTTTTGAAAAACGCAGTTGATATCCGTTTGATCTATGGAAGCGCCATCTAGCGGGCCAACCATAGCGCCATCTGGTTTCCCCCTTCAAGCCAGACAAGTTTCGTTCTTTGTAGTTTTTTCGTTTGACGCTTATTTCGTGAGATATTTGGCCCGGTCACGTTCAATGAACCACCCTGTATTTCTTTCCTCGCCGATCCTGCAGAGAGTCAATCTCCTCATTGCTTATCCTAACAGTCCACCTAATTTTCGACGTTCTTCTTAGCACCAGATCTCAAATGCTTCTGTCCTCTTCTGTTCTGGTTTTCCCGCAGTGCATGTTTCACTACCACACAATGCTGTCCTCCAAGTATATATCCCCAGAAATTTTTTTCTCTAATTAAAGCCCACGTTTGATACTAGTAGACTTCTATTGGCCAGGAGTATTCTTTTTTCCAGTGCGGTGTCCTTGCTCCGTCCATCATGGGTCATTTTGCTACCTAGGGCCGGCCGAAGTGGCCGTGCGGTTAAAGGCGCTGCAGTCTGGAACCGCAAGACCGCTACGGTCGCAGGTTCGAATCCTGCCTCGGGCATGGATATTTGTGATGTCCTTAGGTTAGTTAGGTTTAACTAGTTCTAAGTTCTAGGGGACTAATGACCTCAGCAGTTGAGTCCCATAGTGCTCAGAGCCATTTGAACCATTTTTTGCTACCTAGGGAGCATAACACCTAAACTTCGTCTACTTGTAAATAAATGCCGTGTGGCTAGGGCCTCCCGTCGGGTAGACCGTTAGCCAGGTGCAAGTCTTTCTATGTGACGCCACTTCGGTGACTTGACTTTAGACATATATGGAATCAAATAGTTCCGATTTGATAGGGAAACATACTAAAGACACGTATTTGCAAGTCAGTCATCTTCCCGTATGTGAGACCTCGTACACGATATTTCATGCTAAACAGCTGCACGAAATTTGTAATCGGGGACGTCGAAAACACGTACCTATTTTAATGGTTCAAATGGCTCTGAGCATTATGGGACTCAACTGCTGTGGTTATCAGTCCCCTAGAACTTAAAACTAATTAAACCTAACTAACCTAAGGACATCACACACATCCATGCCCGAGGCAGGATTCGAACCTGCGACCGTAGCAGTCGCACGGTTCCGGACTGCGCGCCTAGAACCGCGAGACCACCGCGGCCGGCACGTATTTTAAGCCGATGGTATTTTTGAAAGCAAATTGTAGCTATGTTGGAGCCGCTATAATTTCTCTAGAAATTATTTTCTTCCATGTGCTCCTCTTTATTTCATAGCCTACTGCTATTTGATTAGCTACGTTCTATGACGCCACAAACAAAATGGTACAGACATTTACATGCAAACACCTGCCACCACCCTTCCCAGGCGATAAGCGTCCTCATAACTTTGGTTCATAGGGAAAATACCATTTCTGGCGATTCCAGTCCCCACGACAAACTTTTACACAGAAAAGGAGTTTTTGAAGTAAATTGCTGTTCTCCAGAATAGATACGCAGGGCGCTACGGCTAAAAGCCAAGGTGGATTTAAGGAATGAGGAAAATGAAGCAGTCAGAATTAAATTAATGGCTTTCCTACCATGCGCGGGGTCCGTCGTTAAAAGTACTTCGTCAAAAATAGGTCGAATCTCGCTAAACATCAAGTTGAAGAAATCTTTCGCCCGGCACTGGACAGCATCTTCCGATAAATCATGGTATGTAACGCCCCCTTAGAAAAATTAATGAATTACTGTGCTGATAAAGATCTTACGTTATTTGATTTTCAAAGAGCTGAGCAAAGCTGAACGTACTCAGACATTCACTAAACTGACACACAATATTTTTAGCGCAGCGCAATCTGACTTTCAGTAATCCCTACAAAACAATGACCATGACTAACAATAAGCTATACCTTTCATTTATCACTTACCTCACAAAAATCTTCGTTACTCAAACTACTGCAATACAGCGAGCGCCACTACTGCCAGCTAAATAAAAGATTCTAACTACTGAAGTCTCTAACTATTGATAGGCATAGTTAGCAAATGAAAGATTTTGATAGAGAACAAACAATGTATTTACCTTAATAGTGTTCAAAAGTCATATATATCAGTTCATGACATCCAGTCTTACAAATTTACTGTCTCTCTCCAGATCAACCGCTCTCAAAACTCCGCCATCTCACTCCGCACATCCACCACGGCTGGCGGCTCACCTCCAACTGCACAACGCTACGCTCTAACATCCAGCTGCCCAACACTACAATAGCGAACAACAATGCAAACCAGCCACAGACTGCACACAGCACAGCCAGTGATTTTCATACAGAGCGCTGTGTGGCGTTACCAACATAAAAACCTAAACAGCCTACTTACAATGGGACGACAGCCACTACGTAGTACAAATGACACCTTCAGCTGTGTTTATAGGTCTTAATTCATTTGCAATTGCTTTCGTGCCCCTCTGTGACACAATTTGATCATTTGGATACCGGTAATCATCGCTTTAAACGTCACAGAGGGTACAAACAAAGAGTAGCAGAGCTAATGCAGAAATGCTTAACTCCGTTTTAAAACTCTCCTTAACAAAGGAAAACCTTAGAGTATTGCTCCAGTTTGGTTCGGGTATCACAGAAAATGTAAGTGAAATGGATATTAGTGCCAGTGACAATCAGATGAAATGTTTAAAACTGAACAAATCTCCCGGGCCCACTGGAATCCTTACGAGCTTCTATACTCACTTTCCGGCTGAGATAGCCTCTGTTTTAACTATGATCTACTGCAGATCTTTCGAAGAAAAAACGATGCCCAATAGTAGGGAGGAATCCTATAACGATGGTTCCCAACCTAGTGGCAATTACCTCCTGAGGGGTAAAATGAAATTTTATGAGGGGAACAAGCTAAATAATTCGATTCTGCGTCAGTATTATCAATTTTTTGCAAGCTTCTAATATCGATTATACAAGTTATCGATAATTAGTTTCTCATTTAGAAGCATTGAAGTGATGAAGGTTACAGGTTCCTCACACAGTCCATCCACTACACACGTATGACGCGCTTTGTCCCGTACATCGCTGCCTATAAAACTGAGACATATACGTAACAATAGCTAAATGTCCCAAGAAAATGTCTTCTCCAAGTTGTAGATAGTACCTGCAGTAGTCCAGAAACTGCATCATTACCCGCTTCGAAACAGATACATAAATTAATTGACGGCGTGACACAGCAGTAACTACATAAGGCTCTGAGCACTATGGGACTTAACTTCTGAGGTCATCAGTCCCCTAGACTTAGAGCTACTTAAACCTAACTAACCTAAGGACATCTCACACATCCATGCCCGTGGCAGGATTCGAACCTGCGACCGTAGTAGCAGCGCGGTTCCAGACTGAAGCGTATAGAACCGCTCGGCCACAGCGGCCGGCAACTACATAAGGGCTACTACAGCATTGTGCACAGTATAATTATTACTACTAGAGGCTGTGGTCAGACACAAAAGCATTACGGCCTGAAGTCTTCCAATTTCTGCCAGTTCAGTAGTAAGGAGTGCAGCAGTCAAGTGATTTACGATCAATAAGTATAGGGCACACATTTTAACTTGGTTATCTTTAAATGGGGTTGCAGTGTGCAGGTCAAGCAGTTGCCTCGATGGAGAGACTAATGCAGGAGGGGGGGGGGGTGTTTTATAGGAAGTGTCTGCCTTCACTGACGATAGTTAGCTTCCTTATCTGAGAATGAGTTGTGGCTAGCACTTGGTTATTCATTCTGAAACACACACACAAACTAAATATCATTCATCCTTCATCATTTTAAAAATACAAGTGTTCCAAAAAAAGTCTTTCATTCTACAGTTTAGTTACGAGCCAAAGTTGATGATGAAGTGGTAGGGGAGGGGGAGGGGGGGGGGGGGAAACAAAGACAGCAGGGCGCGGGAGAGTCGGGGGTAATAGCTAATGTCTGACTACAAGAAGGGTAGCAGAAGGAATCCACAAAATTGCCGTCCAGTATCCTTGGCGTCGATTTGCTGTAGAATACTAGAAAAATATTCCGAGGGTAAACGTAATGAGATATCTCGAACACAACATGCAAACCAGCATGGATTCCCCAAACATCGTTCATGTGCCCAGAATGAAGTTTTCACTCTGCAACTTCCTGGCAGATTAAAACTGTCTGCCGGACCGAGAACCCTGGACCTTTGCGTTTCGCGGGCAAGTGCTCTACCAACTGAGCTACCCAAACACGACTCACGACCCGTCCTTACAGCTTCATTCTGGAAACATCCCCCAGGCTGTGACAAAGCCATGTCTCCGCAATATCCTTTCTTCCAGGAGTGCTAGTTCTGCAAGGTTCGCAGGAGAGCTTCTGTGAACTTTGGAAGGTAGGAGACGAGGTACTGGCGGAATTAAAGCTGTGAGGACGGGTCGTGAGTCGTGCTTGGGTAACTCAGTTGGTAGAGCACTTGCCCGCGAAAGGCAATGCTCCCGAGTTCGATACTCGGTCCGGCACACAGTTTTAATCTGCCAGGAAGTTTCATCGTTCATGTGAAATCCAACTCACACTTTTCTCTCATGACATATTGAAAGCATTGGACCAACGCAGTCAGGTACATTCAGTATTTCTCCATTTCCGAAAAGCCTTTGACGCAGTATCACATCTACGCTCAGTACCAAAAGTGCAATTGTATGGGGTATCATGCGAAATTTGTGACTGTATTGAGGATTATTTGATAGGGAGGACGCAGACAGTTATCATTGATGGAGATTTACCGACAGACGTAGAAATAACTTCGGATGTACCACAGGAAAATGTGTGTTGGGACCCTTGCTACACATATTAGCTGTCAACTCAGATTTTTCGCATACGCAGCACGATGACCCAAGCAAATGGAAAAAGGCGGAGTCACCTGCGCCTTTTTCCAGTTGCTTGGGTCAAGAATGGACGCGAAAAATTACAGACTAGTGTCCCTAAATTCTGCTTGCTGCAGAACATTAAACATATTCTCAGTTCGAATACAATAAATTTTCTTGAGACTGAGAAAATTATGTCCACGAATCACCACGGTTTTAGGTTGCATCACTCGTGCGAAACACAGCTTGTCCTTTTCTCACATGATATTCTGCGAACTATGGATGAAGGGCAGCTGGCAGATCACATATTTCTAGATTTTAGGAAAGCATTTGTCACTGTGCCCCACTGCATGGTGCTAATGATAGTACGAGCATATGGAATAAGTTCACAGATATGTGAGTGGCTCGAAGACTTCTTAAGTAATAGAACCTAGTATCTTGTCGTCGACGGCAAGTACTCATCAGAGACAGATTCTCAGGAGTACCCCAGGAAGTGTTATAGGACCTGTTCCTATATACATAAATGATTTGGCGAACGTGGGCAGCAATCTGTAGTTGTTTACTGATGATGCCGTGGTGTACGGTAAAGTGCCGAAAGTGAGTGACTGTAACGAATATACAAGACGACTAGACAAAATTTCCGGTTCGTGTAATAAATGGAAACGAGCCCTAAATGTGGAAAAAAATGTAAGTTAATGAGGATGATTAGGAAGATCAAACCTGCAATGTGTGATTTGTGGCGTTCGCCAAGGTAGTGTTATAGGCCCTTTGCTGTTCCTTATCTATATAAACGATTTGGGAGACAATCTAAGCAGCAGTCATAGGTTGTTTGCAGATGACGCTGTTGTTTATCAACTAATAAAGTCATCAGAAGATAAAACAAATTGCAAAACGATTTAGAAAAGATATATGTATGCTGCAAAAAGTAGCAGTTGACCCTAAATAACGAAATGAGTGAGGTCGTTCAACTGAGTGCTAAAAGGAACTTGTTAAACTTCGGTTACACGATAAGTCAGTCTAATCTGAAAGCCGTTAATCCAACTAAATACCCAGGTATCACAATTACGAACAACTTAAATTGTAAGGAACGCATAGAAAATGTTGGGGGGAGCCTAACCAAAGACTGCGTTTTATTGGCAGGATACTTAGAAAATACAACAGTCCTACTAAGGAGACTGCCTACACTACGCTTGTCCATCCTCTTTTAGAATACTGCTGCGCGATATGGGATCCTTACCAGATAGGACTGACGGAGTACATCGAAAAAGTTCAAAGTAAGGCAGCACGTTTTGTATTATCTCGAAATATGGGAGAGAGTGTCCTGAAATGACGCAGGATTTGGGCTGGACATCATTAAAAGCAAGGCGTTTTTCGTTGCGATGGAATGTTCTCACGAAATTCCAATCACCAACTTTCTCCTCCGAATGCGAAAATATTTTGTAAACACCGACCTACATAGGGAGGAACGATCAGCACGACAAAATAAGGGAAATCAAGAGCTCGTACGGAAAGATATAGGTGTTAATTCGCGCTTTTCGAGATTGGAATAATAGAGAATTGTGAAGGTGGTTCGATGAACCCTCTGCGAGGCACTTAAATGTGATTTGTAGAGTATCCATGTAACTGAAACTTCCTGGCAGATTATAACTGTGTGCCGGACCGAGACTCGAACTCGGGACCTTTGCCTTTCGCGGGCAAGTGCTCTACCAACTTTTTTTTTTTTGTAATCTCATTTTGTTCGTTATAGTTTGTTGCAATTGTTCCTGGCGGACGTCACCTGACGCCCGTTAAAGTTCGTTATAGATCCATTCACTCAGTTTTTTTATTACAGAGGGCAGCTAACCCTCTGACCGAACACGCTGAACTACCGTGCCGGCATGGGCAAGTGCTCTACCATCTGAGCTACCCAAGCACGACTCACGCCCCGTCCTCACAGCTTCACTTCTGCCAGTACCTCTTCTCCTACCTTCCAAACTTAACAGAAGCTCTCCTGCGAACCTTGCAGAACTAGCACTGCCGAAAGAAAGGATCTCTGTCGATGTAATTGTAGATGTAAATGTTCGGATGCAGTGTTACCCAGGCACGTAAATGTGATTTGTAGAGAATCCGTGCAGATGTAGATCTTCGGATGCAGTGTTACTAGTGTCCTGCTTGACGTAGTCAAGTCGTTTAAATATTTGGGCATAACGTTACAAAGCGATATGAGATGGAACGAGCATATGGGTAGGGAAGGTTAATGGCAGACTTCGGTTTAATAGTAGAATTTTAGGAACGAGTGATTCACCTATAAAGGAGACCGCACACGAGTGTTTGGGATCCGTATCAGGTCGAAAGATATCGAAGTAATTCAGAGGCGGGCTGCTAGATTTGTTACCGGTAGGTTCGAACAACACGCACATATTACAGAGCTGCTTCAGGAAATCAAATGGGAATACCTGGAGGGGAGGCGTCGCTCTTTTCGACGAACACTGTTGAGAAAATGTAGAGAACCGGCATTTCAAGCTGACTGCCGAACGATTCTACTGCCGCCAAGGTACATTGCGCGTAACGACCACCAAAATAAGATACGAGAAATTAGTGCTCATATGCAGGAATATAACAATCGTTTTCCTCTCGCTCTGTTTGCGAGTGGAAAGGGAATAGCTATAGTGTTACATGGTACCCTCCGCCACGTATCTATGTAGATGTAGATGTGGATGTAGATGTAGATTGTGCATTTCAGAATGCGAAAAGACTTATTGTTCTATGACACTTAGATTTGGTCGGCTCATATAAATACCAGGGTGCAAAAATTTGTAGAGCTATGAAATAGAACGACCAAATAGTGATAGGTAAAGCTGGTTGCACACTACAATTCATGGGTAGAATACTATGGAAATGCAATAAGTGCTTACAAATCAGTCGTGCGATCCATCCTAGAATATTGTTCAAGTGCTTGGGATCCTTAACGAGCACGATTAACGGGGTACTATAATTGATGAATCCAGGAGTATATTACTACCCTGCATGTATCGCTCTCATAGAGTTCGTGAGGACAAAATTAATTACTGCGCGCGTAGAGGTATTCAAGCAATCGTTCTTCTGCGCTCCTTGCGCGAATGGTAGGGGAAGAAACCTTAATAAGTGGTACAATGGAACGTACACTCCACCATACAGTATAGCGGTTTGCAGAATATAGATTTAAAATGTGTTAAAGTCTGCACGTTGACCATTCATTGTTGGCCTTGCCGTGTCTGGTGACGAAAAAAAAAAAAAAAATGTTCAAATGTGTGTGAAATCTTATGGGACCTAACTGCTAAGGTCATCAGCCTCTAAGCTTACACACTACTTAACCTAAATTATCCTAAGGAGAAACACACACACACGCCCGAGGGAGGACTCGAACCTCCGCCGGGACCAGCCGCACAGTCCATGACTGCAGCGCCCAGACCGCTCGGCTAATCCCGCGCGGCCGGAGAAGCGCTTAGTGACATGTTTGTGGGTCTGCAGATGGAAGCACAACAACCAAAATATGACACAGATGATGCAGAGGTTTCCTGTACGAGTCGGTAAGGACCCAACAAGTCGAAAGATATGGACCAGGTGTCAGGAAAATGCTTATCGTAAATGTAACCACGTGCTGAAGTTAGTGCGTCAGCGATGAGAAGGAAATGAAATGATCGCGTGGTACTTATGGCCTAGATCCCACATCTGGGTGAGTTCAGCGAAAAGCAAAGCGTTCACGTCCCGGTAACAGGCAGAAAACCCGTAATGTTGTCCCACTTCGAGTATCCGTTAAAATTGCTATGCCACGAAGATGACCTGCTACAGACGCCAAATTTAACCGACAAGAAGAAGATGCTGTGATATGCAAATGATTAGCTTTTCAGAGCATTCACTCAAGGTTGGCGCCGGTGGCGACACCTATAACGTGCCGACATGAGGGAAGTTACCAACCGATTTCTCATACACAAACAGCAGTTGACCGGTGTTGCCTGGTGAAACGTTGTTGTGACGCCTCGTGTAAGGAGGAGAAATGCGTACCATCACGTTTCCGTCTTCGATAAAGGTCGAATTGTAGCCTATCGCGATTGCGGTTTATCGTATCGCGACATTACTGCTCGCGTTGCTCGAGATCCAATGACTGTTAGCAGAATATGGAATCGGTTGGTTCAGGAGGGTAATACGGAACGCCGTGCTGGATCCCAACGGCCTCGTATCACTAGCAGTCGAGATGACAGGCATCTTATCCGCATGGCTGTAACGGATCGTGCAGCCAAGTCTTGATCTCTGGGTCAACAGATGCGGACGTTTGCAAGACAACAACCATCTGCAGGAACAGTTCGACGACGTTTGCAGCAGCATGGCTGCGCTTACCCTTGACGCTGCGTCACAGACAGGAGCGCCTGCGATGGTGTACTCAACGACGAACCTGGGTGCACGAATGCCAAAGCTCTGTTTGACTCAATGCCCAGGCGTATCTAGGCCGTTATAACGGCCAGAGGTGGTTGTTCTGGATAGTGATTTCTCAGGATCAATGCACCCAAACTACGTGAAATTGCAATCAGTTCTAGTATAATATATTTGTCCAATGAATACCCGTTTATCATCTGCATTTCTTCTTGGTGTAGCAATTATAATGGCCAGTAGCGTATATCGATTATGTCCAGTAAATAATTAAGGACTCAGGTTGCAAGTGGTGCTCTGAGATGACGAGGCTGTCACAGGAGAGGAACAGAACTTCAGACCGACGTCTCATTTACCTTGACGCCACAAATATGTTCGAAACGTTACCCTACAAATCTGCTACCATCACGGCTCAGATGGCGTGTTGTGTGCCTACCCTCTTGGCGGCGCGCGACTATGTTCAACGACGCCTAGCGCCGTACGCCAAGGGGTGCGGACATTGGTTCGTATGTGAAATATACTTGCTATGACCCGCTCTAGCAGCCCTCTCATTTTTACGTTCATTTCAGATACATCCTACATATATGCGTTCCCTCCCAGGAATGAACTGTGCCGGCCGGGGTGGCCGAGCGGTTCTAGGCGCTACAGTCTGGAACCGCGTTACCGCTACGGTCGTAGGTTCGAATCCTGCCTCGGGCATGGACGTGTGTGATGTCCTTAGGTTAGTTAGGTTTAAGTAGTTCTAAGTTCTAGGAGACTGATGACCTCAGAAGTTAAGTCCCATAGTGCTCAGAGCCATTTGAACTATTTTTGAATGAGCTGTCATTGTCAATAATTCAGAAATGGACCATGGCCGGCCGCTGTGACCGAGCGGTTCTAAGGGTTTGAGTCCGGAACCGCGCTGCTGCTACGGTCACAGGTTCGAATCCCGCTGCGGGCATGGATGTGTGCGATGTCCTTATGTTAGTTAGGTTTAAGTAGTTCTAAGTCTAGGGGACTAATGACCTCAGATATTAGGTCCCATAGTGCTTAGAGCCATTTGAACCATTTTTGAACAAATGAAGCTTGAAACACGCAGATGCCAGTAAACTTTCACGACACGTTGATCAACAGGTGAAATAAATTAGGTACCAGTGCGAATGAAAAACTTAGAAAAGACTGATACATTTGAAAAAGAATTGAAAGGTAACATTTTTCAGCCGTCTACATAGTATAAAACAAAATCTAGTTATTTTACATCTACAACTTTGATGTACATAACCAGTCGAAACGTATTCTGGTTCTGCTACAGGAATTTTTTCTCGTTGTTTCAGTTACTTTCTAGTGCAAGGGAAGATGTTCATTTTCCTCGCAGTGAGTTGTAATTCTCCTATGCAAATTAGAGTTTACTTTACTCAACCCGCACACTCTTCTCATCGTGGGAGGTTGTTAACAAGTACTTTTCCTAATACATATATAAATCACGAGTGTGAAGTTGCCCTGTTATCACTTGCAAAAAAGAAAAAGGCTGCGATAGTTTACAAAACCGCACTGAATGTACCATCTGAAGATATTAGATACTGCTTTAATTCATGTGCAAGATTGACTACTATAGTCACAACTATACTCCGCATTTGCAGTTGTCTTACGATTTCAGAAGACTGTTACGATAATACTACGTTTATTATTCTGGTGTACAAAGCACTTACAATTCTGTATACGTTACCTAGACGACATTATGCTATGTACATGATGCTCAGATGAATAAAGAGATCAATTAAAACGAATGCAACAAACAAATCGAGATCGAATGAGATGAGGCGAGTTATGACTTATCCATCTATGCGCAACCTATAAATATGTTTCTGTTTGTTAATACTGATGAAGCACACACACGATGTGTACTTGCAGACAGCATTTCTGAAATGAACATAAATTGGTTATTTTGTGAAGCATTTATTAACAAATCTGTCACAGCAGCAGTACATATTTTGGCAAATAGTTTCGAACCAACTGGTTCATCCTCAAGCGTGACCTACTCAGGCTGCACTGAAATTGCCTGATGTTAATAACAAACATCAAAATCACTGTACGTGCCTTACAAAGTAATTGCAGATGTCACAATCAACATGTGCCTACTTAGCAAGTCAGAACCAAAGTCAATCGCCGGCTGCTGTGGCCGGGCGTCTGTAGGCGCTTCAGTCCGGAACCGCGTGACTGCTACGGTCGCAGGTTCGAATCCTGCCTCAGGCATGGCTGTGTGTGTGATGTCAGTTTTTCAGTACTTCTAGGTCTAGGGGACTGATGACCTCAGATGTTAAGTCCCATAGTGATCAGAACCATTTGCATCATTTGAACCAAAGTCAGTTTGATTCCGACTTGCTAAGTAGGCATATCTTGATTGTGTGAGACCTGAGTTTCTCCTGGCGTATACAACTTTCAAATAACTTCCGGGAATTCAGCCAGGTAACACTTTCAGCGACCGCCGATATTTCGGCGGGAGAACACCCCGCCATTTTCAAGGCAAACTGCAACGGACAGGCGGCGTACATGCAAATTTAATACCTCGTTAATACGTCGTTTGGAGGGACTGAGGCTGAATGACTCTGATATTTTAGTGAGTTTCGATGTGGTTTCTCTCTTCACTCGTGTTCCTCTGTCTGATTCGTTGCGGTTAATTGAAGCCAGGTTTGGTGCTGATTTAACTAATCTCTTTAGGCATGTGTTAACATCCACTTGCTTTTTATTTAATGACCAGTATTACGAGCAGACAGATGGAGTTGCGATGGGTAGTCCGTTGTCTCCTGTGATCGCAAATTTATTTATGGAAGACTTCGAGGAACGTGCATTGGAGTCGGCGCCTTTAAAACCCGCCTGTTTCTTTAGATACGTTGACGATACCTTCGTTGTTTGGCCTCACGGTAGGGAGAATTTGAATGTCTTTCTAGAACATCTGAACTCGATCCACCCGAACATTCGTTTTACGATAGAGGTGGAAGAGGATGGTTGCCTTCCCTTTCTCGACGTGTTGGTTAGGAGGAAGGATGATGGATCATTGGGACATGCAGTCTACAGGAAACGTACTGACACCGACTTGTACTTACAAGCTAAGTCACCATTCGGCTCAGCGTGAAGGGGCACTTCGTACCTTGGTACACAGGGCACATGTCGTTTCTGACGCTGAGACTTTGCCAGCTGAGCTGTCCCATCTTGAAGTTACATTTCGTCAAAATGGCTACAGTGATAGACAGATTGAACGTGCGTTGCGCTATCGACCAACTGTACATCGGGTGATTGATGATAATTCTGAGTCAACACCTAAGTCTACTGCCTTTTTGCCTTACGTAGGAAACACGTCCAATAAGATCGGTCGTATTTTACGGAAATACGATGTGAAATGTGTTTTCCGACCTCCATCTAAAATTAGAGCACTTTTGAGTTCCGTTAAGGATGATCTTGGACTGCGTAAGGCGGGTGTATATCGTATTCCTTGTAGCTGCGGCATGGCATATATTGGTCAAACTATGAGGACCGTGGAGGACAGATGTACTGAGCATAAACGGTACACACCATTACAGCAGCCAAATAGATCTGCTATTGCCGAACATTGCTTGGATACTGGTCACCCCATGTTATATAATAACACCGAGATATTGGCATGCACGTCGAGCTATTGAGACAGTGTCATTAGGGAGGCAGTTGAGATTAAATTAGCGAGCAACCTCGTTAACAGGGATGGAGGTTTCTGTTTAAACTCTGTTTGGAATCCGGCTCTCCCCCTTGTCAAAATACAGAGGGACAGAGTCAATGCTGCCTCACCTGCGAGTTCATAGTCTCACTATCGATGGCTCTGACTTTGGTCATCTTTGGTGGCACTAGTGTTCAGTGTGTGTGTGTGTGTTATCTTTCCTGCTTCTGTCCGAGAACCGAGGTATTAAATTTGCATGTACGCCGCCTGTCCGTTGCAGTTTGCCTTGAAAATGGCGGGGTGTTCTCCCGCCGAAATATCGGCGGTCGCTGAAAGTGTTACCTGGCTGAATTCCCGGAAGTTATTTGAAATATCTTGATTGTGACACTCATCTGTGATTACTTTGTAAATCATGCACAGCCATTTTGATGTTTGTTATAAAAATAGGCAGTTTCAGTGCTACCTCAGTAGGTCAGGCTAGGATGGCGCTTATCGCTGAACAACTGGCTTTCAGTTATATCAACATTTTCTCTTCTTTTTCCAACGTCGCTTTAACCTGACTGGTAAAACCGATTAAAATGACAGGTTCCTGAAATAACCGAGTGTCGGTTTTTTATTCTTATTATCTCCGTTAGTAATCATAGGAATCGATAAAAGACTGAAAAATTTTCACTCATAGAGTTTCAAGATACACGGAATCCGTACCAGATCGGGTTGACGGAGGAGATAGAGAAGATCCAAAGAAGAGCGGCGCGTTTCGTCACAGGGTTATTTGGTAACCGTGATAGCGTTACGGAGATGTTTAACAAACTCAAGTGGCAGACTCTGCAAGAGAGGCGCTCTGCATCGCGGTGTAGCTTGCTCGCCAGGTTTCGAGAGGGTGCGTTTCTGGATGAGGTATCGAATATATTGCTTCCCCCTACTTATACCTCCCGAGGAGATCACGAATGTAAAATTTAAGTGATTAGAGCGCGCACGGAGGCTTTCAGACAGTCGTTTTTCCCGCGAACCATACGCGACTGGAACAGGAAAGGGAGGTAATGACAGTGGCACGTAAAGTGCCCTCCGCCACACACCGTTGGGTGGCTTGCGGAGTATAAATGTAGATGTAGACGTAAATTAAAATATTACATTAAACAGGGGAATAAGAGAAAGTCGCACTTTTTCTCGAAAAGTGATGAGTGGTTGAGTACTACGAAAAAAGAAGAATCACCTGTATTCTTCTATTGATCGTAATTTTTTTGGAACTCTGCTCAAAACTCGTGTTGCAATGGGGAATCATGCAAGTATTTGCACATTACGAATAATCAGTGCTAAAGGGTCAGAACCGACGCTGAATAACTCTGTTTTTCGTGTTAATTTGTCTGTTTTCGAGAGCTACAACCAGATAAAGGCATACCAAGGAGAATGGCAGCTAACTCTAAATATAGATAAATGTAAATTAATGCAGATTAATAGGAAAAAGAATCCCGTAATGTTTGAATACTCCATTAGTAGTGTAGCGCTTGACAGAGTCACGTCGCTTAAATATTTGGGCGTAACATTGCAGAGCGATATGAAGTGGGACAAGCATGTGATGGCAGCTGTGGGGAAGACGGGTAGTCGTCTTCGGTTCATGTGGAAGATGTGATTCATCTGTAAAGGAGGCCGCTTATAAAACACTAATACGACTTATTCTTGAGTACTGCTCGAGTGTTTGGGATCCCTATCATGTCGGATTGAGGGAGGACATAGAAGCAATTCAGAGGCGGGCAGATAGATTTGTTACTGGTAGGTTTGATCATCACGCGAGTGTTACGGAAATGCTTCAGATAGTCGGGTGGGAGTCTCTGGAGGAAAGGAAGCGTTCTTTTCGTGAATCGCTACTGAGGAAATTTAGAGAACCAGCATTTTAGGCTGACTGCAGTACAATTTTACTGCAGCCAACTTACATTTCGCGGAAAGACCACAAAGATAAGACAAGAGAGATTAGGGCTCGTACGGAGGCATACAGGCAGTCATTTTTCCCTCGTTCTGTTTGGGAGTGGAACAGGGAGAGAAGTTGTGGTACGAGGTACCCTCCGCCACGCACCGTATGGTGGATTTGGAGTATGTATGTAGATGTAGATGTAGACACTGGCAGTAGGTCACCTACTTTTTATTTTTATTGTATACTAGGGCCGGCCGGAGTGGACGAGCGGTTCTAGGCGCTCCAGTTCGGAACCGCGCGACTGCTACGGTCGCAGGTTCGAATCCTGCCTCGGGCATGGATGTGTGTGATGTCCTTAGGTTAGTTAGATTTAAGTAGTTCTAAGATCCAGGGGACTGATGACCTCAGATGTTAAGTCCCATAGTGCTCAGAGCCATTTGAACCATTTTGTATACTAGGAATGAACTGTGATTAAGTTACCATAATATCTTTCGTCTTGCTTTATTTCACAGAAATACCAGACAAGTCTTTGAAGTTTCAAAGCAAAAGAAGTGTTGTACTTCGTTCTCACGTCACTTCGTAAAAGTATTTCCAGACTAGAGCCGGTGCAGTTCTGCAGTACAACCGATGTCCGGCGAATATAGCGGGAAACTGCCGTATAGACCAGGTGGGGGCGAGTCTTAACACACTGCACGTACGTACGTACCCTAAGCCACGACACAAAGCAACATATACATTATTGTCTCAGCAATGTTGCTCCAACTCTTACGGCATGTGCTTGTTGCTCGTTTCTGTCACCATTGTTTCCAAAACAGCACTGATCGCTTTTCTCATTCTCTATAACAAAGCTCTATTTCCAAACCAATACAAATTTTACGAATAAAAATTATTCCTTGTCTAAAAAATGTTTATTTGAAAACGAAAAGTTGTAGCACTGCTGCCTTTCGGTTTTTTACCCAACTATTAGTAAAAAATAAGAAATATCTGTTATAACACAGTCCTAACAAAAATACCGGTTATTCAGAACTATAATACCGGCATCGGTTTAAACAGATCGGTATTTCCCATCCCTAGGTCAGGCTTGAGAATATACCAGTTGGTTCGAAACTAGTCGCCAAACATAAGTATGGGATAAGAACGTAGGCTTCCGCGGCCGGTGTAATACTGATTAAAATTCTTCTGGGTATTATGTGGCGTCATTACAAAAACTAACAACAATAATAAACTAAAACCGTCGTTTCGGCCTAATTGCAACGGCCCTGAGGAAGGCCGTTGCAATTCGGCCGAAACGTCGGTTTTAATTTAATATTGTTGTTAGTTTTTAGCAATGACGCCACATAATACCCAGAAGAATTTTAATCACTATAAGTTTAGCGCTGTGACACATTTGTTAATAAACGCTTCATGAAATATTTTTAAAAAATATTGCTGCTCCTTTAGCAACAATATATCGGAACTAAAAAAAAGTATTCTGATGAGCCACACGTCATGCTTAGAAGTAATTATATATTGAAGATGATGATGTTTGGTATGTGGGGCGCTCAACTGCGTGGTCATCAGCGCCCGCACCAAGTCCCAATATTTTCACAGTCCTATTTTCTTCACAGTCCAATCTAGCCAGAGTTACGAATGATGAGGATAATGACGAAATGATGAGGACAACACAAACACCCAGTCGCCCGGTAGAGAAAATTCTCAACCCGGCCAGGAATAGAAACTGGGACCCGTGATCAAGAGGTACACTATGTGATCAAAAATACCCTGACACCCCGAAAAACACACGTTTCTCATAGGTGCATTCTGCTGGCACTTGTTGCCAGGTACATCATATCAGCGAACTGAGGACTTATTAGACATCGTGAGTGACCAGAATGGGGCGCTCCACGGAACCAACGCACTTCGAACGTGGTCAAGTGATTCGATGTCACTTGTATCATACGTCTGTACGCGAGATTCCTACATAAACATCTGTAGCTCCACTGTTTCCGAACTAATGGTGGAGTAGAAACGTGAAGGGACACATACAGCACAAAAGCGTACAGGCCGATCTCGTCTGCTGACTGACATAGACCGCCCACAGTTGAGGAGGGTCGTAATGTGTAATAGGCAGACCTCTATCCAGACCATCACACAGGAATTCCAAACTGCATCAGGATCCACTGCAAGTACTATGACATTAGGCAGGAGGTGAGAAAACTTGGATTTCATGGCGGCTGCTCATAAGCCACACATCACGCCGGTAAATGCCAAACGACGCCTCGGTGTAAGGAGCGTAAACATTGCACGGTTGAACAGTGGAAAAACGTTGTACGGAGTGACGAATCGCAGTAGACAGCCGGTCGCTGTGGCCGAACGGTGCTAGGCGCTTCAGTCCGCAACCGCGCTGCTGCTACGGTCGGAGGTTCGAAGCCTGCCTCGGGCATGGATGTGTGTGATGTCCTTAGGTTAGTTAGCTTTAAGTAGTTCTACGTCTAGGGGACTGTTGACCTCTGATGTTAAGTCCCATAGTGCTCAGAGCCATTTGAACCACTGTAGACAATGTGGCGATCCGATGGCGGGGTGTGAATATGGCGAATGCCCGGTGAACGTCATCTGCCAGCGTGTGTACTGCCAACAGTAAAATTCGGAGTCGATGGTGTTACGGTGTGGTCGTGTTTTCCATGGAGGGGGCTTCCACCCCTTGTTGTTTTGCGTGCACTATCACAGCAAAGGCCTACATTGACCTTTTAAGGACCAACATGCTTCCCACAGTTGAAGAGCAATTCGGGGATGGCGATTGCATCTTTCAACACGGCCGGCCGTGGTGGCCAAGCGGTTAAAGGCGCTACTGTCTGGAACCGCGCGGCCGCTACGGTCGCAGGTTCGAATCCTGCCTCGGGCATGGATGTGTGTGATGTCCTTAGGTTAGTTAGGTTTAAGTAGTTCTAAGTTCTAGGGGACTGATGACCTTAGAAGTTAAGTCCCATAGTGCTCAGAGCCATTTGAACCATTTGAACCTTTCAACACGATCGAGCACCTGTTCGTAATGCACTGCCTGTGCCGGAGTGGTTACACGAAAATAACATCCCTGTAATGGACTGACCTGAATCCCACAGAACACCTTTTGGGATGTTTTGGTTGATGTATGGCTATTGTGATCAAAATACCCAAAGGGCGTGTGCTATGTATGCTGCACGGTATCCTGGACGACGTCATCCAAGTGTCCGGACCGGTCGCCGGATAGTTACGTTATTTAAGGAAACAGGAAGTGTTCAGCCACGTGTGAAACGTCAACCACGAGCTGCAACAGATGATGATGCCCAAGTAGGTGCTTTAGCTGCTGTCGCGGCTAATCCGCACATCAGTAGCAGACAAATTGCGCCAAAATCGGGAATCTCAAAAACGTCGGTGTTGAGAATGCTACATCAACATTTATTGCACCCGTACCATATTACTATGCACCAGGAATTGCATGGGGACGACTTTGAACGTCGTGTACAGCTCTGCCACTGGGCACAAGGGAAACCGACCGACATCGATAAATCTCCTCAGTGCAGCACTCCGTGAAGACTGCCCCTCCCCAATAATACTTCCAGCACCTGATTGAACGTACGCCTGCGAGAGTGGAAGCTGTCATCAAGGCTAATGGTTGGAGGGCGCCACGAACTTGTGATTTTCAGCCAGGTGTCCGGATACTTTTGATCACGTAGTGTAGCAACGCTGGCCACTAGACCACGAGCTGCGGACGTAATTATATATTGAAAACAGCAATCAGTTATATTATTCTGAGAGTCGTTAAGTTACGGCAGCGAGTATACGAGATGTGAGCTTCGTGTAATGGCAGGCTCACAGCGCTCAGACTCTATACGATCACAAAAGTCGTCAAGACACCCTAACGGTGCCCCACTGATAGAGGTTTCGTCCCGCGGAACCTAACGTCTCTCCCCCGCAACCCCTTCGCAACCGAACGCAGGTAGCCCACGCGGAGCACAGACCTGTTTGTCATTGTACAGTACCTGCCGGATGAAAAGCCCCCAGAAGAGAACGTTGCGCTGCGCTGGTCTTGCGCTATCTTACCGTGTCCCATTGTTAGCGGCTGCGCATATACCGGCCGCAGGCAGCGTTGTCTCAAGGTCCAAGCGACACATTCCACCGCTTGAGGTGCCAACGTGAGACGGGCGGCAGAGGTGCCGTGTGCAAAGTTTGTAAACGGTATGTGTCGTAGCTTGCTGGCGAATATATCCGATACTAAAAGCCGCCATAAGATGCTGGTGTGCAGACGACCTGTTTGAGATGTAACTGCGTGGTTACGACCCGCCACTGAAATCAGTATCAAATATTATCCAAATCAGTTAAGCGTATTTAGATTGTGAACTTTCCGATTAAGTCCCCATTGCGTGGGGCTCATAATCCACGATAGCCATTACCATTTCTTACAGAAAGCCGATTTTACAAGGTATATACCAAAAGTAAACTCCGTTTGGTCACGAAAAAAATTTTCCCGTGACAAATGGTTTTTATTGGCAGTAATATTGTACTACATATCCACTTTACTTATCCACATAATCGCCGTTCACGTCTACACACTTGCTTAACGTTGCATCAGTTTCTTTAACCCCTCTGTATACAGGGTGGTCCATTGATAGTGACCGGGCCAAATATCTCACGAAATAAGCATCAAACGATAAAACTACAGATAACGAAACTTGTCTAACTTGAAGGGGGAAACCAGATGGCGCTATGGTTGGCCCACTAGCTGGCGCTGCCGTAGGTCAAACGGATATCAACTGCGTTTTTTAAATAGGAACCCCCATTTCCTATTACATATTCGTGTAGTGCGTAAAGCAATATGAATGTTTTAGTTGGACCCCTTTTACGCTTTGTGACAGATGGCGCTGCAATAGTCACAAACATATGGCTCACAATTTTAGAACAACAGTTGGTAATAGGTAGGTTTTTTTAAATTAAAATACAGACGTAGGTACGTTTGAACATTTCATTTCGGTTGTTCCAATGTGATACATGTACTTTTGTGAACTTACCATTTGTGAGGACGCATGCTGTTACAGAGTGATTACCTGTAAATACCACATTAATGCAATAAACGCTCAAAATTATGTCCGTCAACCTCAATCCATTTGGCAATACGTGTAACGACATTCCTCTCAACAGTGAGTAGTTCGCCTTCCGTAATGTTCGCACATGCATTGACAATGCACTGACGCATGTTGTCAGACGTTGTCGGTGGATCACGATAGCAAATATCCTTCAACTTTCCCCACAGAAAGAAATCCGGGGACGTCAGATCCGGTGAACGTGCGGGCCATGGTATGGTCCTTCGACGACCAATCCACCTGTCATGACATATGCTATTCAATACCGCTTCAACCGCACGCGAGCTATGTGCCGGACATCCATCATGTTGGAAGTACATCGCCATTCTGTCATGCAATGAAACATCTAGTAGAACATTACGTAGGAAATCAGCATAGACTGTACCTTTCAGATTGCCATCGATGAAATGGGGGCCAATTATCCTTTTTCCCATAATGCCGCTCCATACATTAACCCGCCAAGTTCGCTGATGTTGCACTTGTCGCAGCCATCGTGGATTTTCCGTTGCCCAGCAGTGCATATTATGCCGGTTTACGTTACCGCTGTTGGTGAATGACGCTTCGTCGCTAAATAGAACTCGTTCAAAAAATCTCTCACCGTCGCGTAATTTCCCTTGTGCCCAGTGTCAGAGCTGTACACGACGTTCAGAGTCGTCCCCATGCAATTCCTGGTGCATAGTAATATGGTACGGGTGCAATAAACGTTGATTTAGCATTCTCAACACCGACGTTTTTGAGATTCCCGATTCTCGCGCAGCTTGTCTGCTACTGATGTGCGGATTAACCGCGACAGCAGCTAACACATATAAGGACATAATCATCTGTTGCAGGTCGTGGTTGACCTTTCACATGCGGCTAAACACTTCCTGTTTCCTTAAATAACTATCCGTCGAACGGTCATGACACTTGGATGATGTCGTCCAGGATACCGAGCAGCATACATAGCACACGCCCGTTGGTCATTTTGATCACAATAGCCATACACCAACACAATGTCGACCTTTTCCGCAATTGGTAAACGGTCCATTTTAACACGGGTAATGTATCACGAAGCAAATACCGTCCGCACTGGCGGAATGTTACGTGATACCACGTACGTATACGTTTGTGACTATTAACAGGCGCCATCTATCACAAAGCGAAAAAAGTGGACCAACTAAAACATTCATATTTCTTTACGTACTACACGAATATGTAATAAAAAATGGGGGTTCCTATTTTAAAAAACGCAGTTGATATCCGTTTGACCTATGGCAGCGCAATGTAACGGGCCAAACATAGCGCCATCTGGTTTCCCCCTTCAAGCTAGACAAGTTTCGTTGTCTGTAGTTTTTTCGTTTGACGCTTATTTCGTGAGATATTTGGCCCGGTCACTATCACTGGACCACCCTGTATAAGTCTGCCGTCTGGGAACCAAACCAATTGGCTACGCCAGTCTCCAATTCACCGTCACTTTGAAATCGCTGTCCTCCCACACACGTTTTCAAATGCAAGAAGTGGAAACAGCCGCTTGGTTCAAGGTCGGCACTGTACACAGAGTGACAGAAAAGTTCCCAGCGAAAATCTTGAATCTTCTCGTTGGTTCCGGCAGCAGTGCGAGGGCTTGCATGCTCGTGAAGGAGGATTATGCCAGATGACAATTTCCCACGAGGGTCGATTTTGGATCGCACGTCCCAGTCTGGTTAGCGGTTCACAGCATACGTCAGCTATAACTGTTGCTCCATAATCCATTAAAGCAATAAAATGGTCCCCCTCTTTGTCCGACAAAAGCGGGAGCCATCATTTTTCGATTCAGGAACGGAGTTGCTAAATCTTTTTTGGTTTGGGTGACCTTGAATGTCACCACTACATCGACGGTCGTTTGCACGTCTAACCGTCCTTAACAATGCAGTAAAACAAATCATCTCTATCATCCAAACTGTGCGTCGATGAGGATGAAATCATGGTGATTAGGACAACACAACAGCCAGTGCCTAAGCGGAGAAAATCTCCGACCCAGCCGGGAATCGAAGCCGGGCCTTTCGGATTGACATTCTGTCGCGCTGACCACTCAGCTACCAGTTCAAAATGAATCTGACGTATAAAGCTACGAGTAACGTACAAATCCTGTTTTTTTTTGTTCCCTGTATTTACCGAATGGATTCTGTAAAATCATTTGAGAAAGACTGCCGGCCGGGCACCTGGATTCTGTCAGCGCAACGACGCTCCAAGCTTGGCCGTCCCTGGTGACGTCACACAGACCTCGCCGTGGCGTCCTCTTCAGGTGGTGGTAGTCCACAAAAAAGAGAGTTCAGAAGCAAAGTTAAAAGTACAAAATCGTTTCAAGAGAAACCAACAAACAGATGGGCCAAACGGATCATTTTCGAGGCGGAGGAGGAGAGAAAGAAGCGAGAGAATGAAGGGGTTCTCGAAGGAGAAGTCTAGATCTCCTCTGCGGCCCATAGTTGGCAAATTTCAGAAATAGAAAAAAAAATTATTTCTTCTTAATTTTGTACACGTGATTAACACTTCGAGGTAGCACGTAAGTAAGCAGTCTGTCCATCCGGAGATGGCGTTGTTGTGTTGGTTAGCGATTCGCTCGGAGGGTCCATCCCGCACCGCAGTAACCAAGTCAGCCCGCCCGGATATCGGAAAACAGGCCCACGAGAATGACAGACCGCGGCGCGTACGTCACAGCACGTGACACTACACGTCTTACGAGTGCCAGCAGCAGTCTCCAGCGGAGAGTGAGTAACTATTATGGACGACTTTAGTAATTCTTGACAGTGTGTTTAAGTGCGTACCACCTTTCAACAGCACACAAGAAATTTAAGCCCCTTACATCTACATCTACATCTACATTTATACTCCACAAGCCACCCAGCGGTGTCTGGCGGAGGGCACTTTACGAGCCACTGTCATTGCCTCCCTTTCCTGTTCCAGTCTCGTATGGTTCACGGGAAGAACGACTGCCGGAAAGCCTCCGTGCGCGCTCGAATCTCTCTAATTTTACATTCGTGATCTCCTCGGGAGGTATAAGTAGGGGGAAGCAATATATTCGATACCTCATCCAGAAACGCACCCTCTCCAAACCTGGACAGAGTCTGCCACTCGAGTTTGCTAAACATCACGCTCATCTATCACGCTTACCAAATAACCCTGTGATGAAACACGCCGCTCTTCTTTGGATCTTCTCTATCTCCTCCGTCGACCCGACCTGGTACAGATCCCACACTGATGAGCATTACGAACTAGTGTTGTGTAAGCCACCTCCTTTGTTGACGGACTAATTTTCTAAGGAGTCTCCCAATGAATCTCAACCTGGCACCCGCCTTATCAACAATTAATTTTATATGATCATTCCACTTCAAATCGTTACCGTACGCATACTCCCAGATATTTTACAGAAGTAACTGCTACCAGTGTTTGTTCCGCTATCATATAATCATACAATAAAGGATCCTTCTTTCTATGTATTCGCAATACATTACATTTGTCTATGTTAAGGGACAGTTGCCACTCCCTGCACCAAGTGCCTATCCGCTGCAGATCTTCCTGCATTTCGCCGCAATTTTCTAATGCTGCAGCTCCTCTGTATACTACAGTATCATCCGCGAAAAGCCGCACGGAACTTCCGACACTGTCTACAAGGTCATTTATATATATTGTGAAAAGCAATGGTCCCATAACAGTCCCCTGTGGCACGCCAGAGGTTACTTTAACGTCTGTAGACGTCTGTCCATTGAGAACAAAATGCTGTGTTCTGTTTGCTAAAAACTCTTCAATCCAGCCACACAGCTGGTCTGATACTCCGTATGCTCTTACTTTGTTTATCAGGCGACAGTGCGGAACTGTATCGAACGCCATCCGGAAGTCAAGGAAAATGGCATCTACCTGGGAGCCTGTATCTAATATTTTCTGGGTCTCATGAACAAATAAAGCGAGTTGGGTCTCACACGATCGCTGTTTCCGGAATCCATGTTGATTCCTACAGAGTAGATTCTGGCTTTCCAGAAGTGACATGATACGCGAGCAAAAAACGTGTTCTACAATTCTACAACAGATCGATGGCAGAGATATAGGCCTATAGTTTTGTGCGTCTGCTCGACGACCCTTTTTGAAAACTGGGACTACCTGTGCTCTTTTCCAATCATTTGGAACCTTCCGTTCCTCTAGAGACTTGCGGTACACGGCTGTTAGAAGGGGGGCAAGTTCTTTCGCGTACTCTGTGTAGAACCGAATTGGTATCCCTTAGTGGGTACGTTTTCAATTACATATTGATTTCCTATGGGCCATGCACGCAGAAGAGCGTTCGCGAAGAGTTGCGGACAAGCTGGCTATTGTGACGTAACAAGTTCGTTGCGGGGTCCGAATATCTCGTAGGTCCCGGGCAGGCGCAGGACCCGTCTTCACGCAGGCTTCGGCTGAGCCCATTCCCGTTACGCGAGCCCCTATTGCGTAGTTCCAGCGATGCCAAGTTGACTGTCTACTGTCGACATAGGAGTCTGGAAGGGGTGGAACACAGTAGTTAAGGAATGCGTCTACTTTGGCGGTCGACCTTGTTGCCAACATTCGCCACGCTACAGTCCACCCTTCCATAGCCCAGACCCCAAGTGCACGGCAGAGCGAAGTTACTCGTACACGGTAGATTCAAAAAACAAAACGCCTCGCTAGAAATTATATTCTGTCCTGTAGTGAGCAATCGTCACGCTTCACCTAAACTAATATTTTTCTTACCCTCTGGCTCCATAAGACAATATGAACGAAAAGTTCTCAGTTTTGTGTTGCCTAACTTCTTCAAGACCTTTCTTGTATCGAACAACACGTGGTCCAGTCGACAGACACTCATAAAAGGGAGGAGGGCGGGAAAATTCCTTACAAAAGGTCCAAATTTTCTTAACTTTCAGTACAGGGTGTGTGAGATGTCACCGTACCTCCTAATATCGAATGCTAATTCATTTGATTTGTTTTAGCATATGTACTTTTTAGTGTCCAGTATATCAGTACATTCCCCATCATGCTGTAGACACATTTCCATACGCCTCCAGTCCCTATTCAGCATCTCTGTTGATCCATCGTGGACAGAGGACAACCGCTCGTTAAGTAATTGTCAATATCAATTAAATTCTCCGGCAGCCGTGTAACTGAGATGCTATTTTATTTTATTTTTAAGTTTCGGAACTTCACTATGCTATCTTCAGGCCCCACATGCATCTCTCCAAATAGCCGATAATGTAATATATTGTCATAAATCCCTGGATGTAGTGAATTCACTAGCGCCTCATTCGAAGACTTGATAGCGAGATGGCATAGTGAAATGCCGACACTGGTAGCCATTAACAAAAAATAAAATAATATGTTAGCCACACGGCTGTAGGGAGAATTTCATTCATACTGACAATATTTTTGAGCACGCTGGTTATTATAGTGTGAAATGCTTCCTTAACAGCATTCGCTTTTCTTCGCTTGTGGCACAACGGTGTGCAGGTAGACACATACGCCTTAATGAGTCCACACAACGAGTTTCCAAGTGTGGTGAGGTCACGACTTCTTGGTGTCCATTTCAAGGCCTTTTTTTCTCAATCTGGGGTATATTAACCATGTTTGTAGCGTATGTAAATAATCTGAGACATTCACAGACGGTCGTGCGGTAGCGTTCTCGCTTCCCACACCCGGGTTCCCGGGTTCGATTCCCGGCGGGGTCAGGGATTTTCTCTGCCTCGTGATGACTGGGTGTTGTGTGATGTCCTTAGGTTAGTTAGGTTTAAGTAGTTCTAAGTTCTAGGGGACTAATGACCATAGATGTTAAGTCCCATAGTGCTCAGAGCCATTTGAACCATTTGAACATTCACAGACCATAAAAAAAGCACAATCCAAGAAGACGTGATATCATCGCTAGCCATATCATAACGTCAGTCAGGTTCCTTTGTACACTATGTAATCAAAAGTATCCGGAGACCTGGCTGAAAACGACTTACAAGTTCCTGGCGCCATCCATCGGTAATGCTGGAATTCAGAATGGTGTTGACCCTCCCTTAGCCTTGATGACAGCTTCCACTCCCGCAGTCATATGTTCATTCAGGTTCTGGAACGTTTCTTGGTGGATGACAGCCCATCTTTCACGGAGTGCTGCACTGAGGAGAGGTATCGATGTCGGTCGGCAAGGCCCGGTACGAAGCCGGCGTTTCAAAACATCCCAAAGGTCTTCTATAGGGTTCAGTTCAGGAGTCTGTAAAGGCCAGTCCATTTGGCCGAGCGGTCCTAGGCGCTACAGTTTGGAACCGCTCGACCGCTACGGTCGCAGGTTCGAATCCTGCCTCGGGCATAGATGTGTGTGATGTCCTTAGGTTAGTTAGGTTTAAGTAGTTCTAAGTTCTACGGGACTAATGGCCTCAGAAGTTAAGTCCCACAGTGCTCAGAGCCAGTCCATTATAGGGACGTTATTATGGTGTAACCACTCCGCCACAGGCCGTGCATTATGAACAGGAGTTGAAAGATGTAATCGCCATTCCCGAATTGCTCTTCAACAGTGGGAAGCAATAAGATGCTTAAACAAATGGTTCAAATGGCTCTGAGCACTATGGGACTTAACTTCGGAGGTCATCAGCTCCCTAGAACTTAGAACTACTTAAACCTAACTAACCTTAGGACATCACACACATCCATGCCCGAGGCAGGATTCGAACCTGCGACTGTAGCGGTCGAGCGGTTCCCGACTGTAGCGCCTAGAACCGCTCGGCCACTCGCGCCGGCGATGCTTAAAACATCAATGTAGGCCTATGCCGTGATAGTGCCACACAAAACAACAAGGGGTGCAAGCCCACCTCCCCTCCATGAAAAACACGACCACACCATAACACCGCCGCCTCAGAATTTTACTGGTGGCACTACACACGCTGGCAGATGACGTTCACCGGGCATTCGCCATACCCACACCCTGCCATCGGATGATTCGTCACTCCACACAACGTTTTTCACTGTTCAATCGTCCAATTTTTACCCTCCTTACAGCAATCGAGGCGTCGTTTGGCATTTACCGGGGTGATGTGTGGCTTAAGAGCAGCCGCTCCACCATGAAATCAAAGTTTTCTCACCTCCCGCCTAACTGTCATAGTACTTGCAGTGGATCCCGAGGCAGTTTGGAATTCCTGTGTGATGGTCTGGATAGATGTCTGCCTGTTACACATTACGACCATCTTCAGCTGTCGACGGTCTCTGTCAGTCAACAGACGAGATCGGCCTGTATGCTTTTGCTCTGTACGTGTCCCTTCACGTTTCCACTTCACTATCGCATCGGGAACAGTGAACCTAGGGATGTTTAGGAGTGTCGTAATCTCGCGTACAGACGTATGACACAAGTGACACCCAATCATCTGACGACGTTCGAAGTCTGTGAGTTCCGCGGAGCACCCCATTCTGCTTTCTCACGATGTCTAATGACTGCTGAGTTCCCTGATATGGAGCACCTGGCAGCACAATGCACCTAATATGAGAATTCTATGTTTTGGGGGGACGTCCGGATACTTTTGACCATATAGCGTGTCCCAGGGGAATGGGTTTTATTCAGGGATATGATAGGAACTATTATTGGAACCAAAAATGCTCTAAGGTGCATGCCTTAAGAGCTATGGGCACCTCTATATCTTCGTTACTGTGAAAGAAATGTCTTCTACTCCAAGCTCTTTGCTTTCTAAATTTTGAGATGTAGTGGTATGGACCAAATCAAGAAAATTTGTCGAGTAAACATGGGCTCTAAAGAGCCTACCGTAAGATCTCTGAGGAAGAAATTCACCTTCGCTAATGTGAAACACGTCTGTTCTACCGAACAAGTACTCACAGTTCATAATGTGTGCATTTTAGAGCCCGTGTTTACCACACCGTTCCGCTTTGAACGGCCGTTCCTGTTATATCTCTGCATACTGACAATTCCTCCTGAGACACCCTGTGAAGCAAAGTTGGCAGGGCCGCGCGGGATTAGCCGAGCGGCCTCGGGCGCTGCTGTCATGGACTTTTTTTTTTTTTTTTTTAAGTTGGCAGGTACTCAAAAGACGTGGGAGGTCGAACAAATACCCTACAAACGGCCCGGATTTTCTGGGCTGTTAGTGCGTTGTCTGTAGATCGTCCGTCGTGTATAATACAAGTCTTTGATCTGAAGAACATTGTTCTAACTTGGAGAGAACCGAACAACCGAAATTTTTTTGTAATTTTTTTCAGCATTCTGTCTATAACCTTTTCTCTTTACGCTCTACGAAAAAGAAAATTAGTTTGGCGCTCCTCGTAAAGTGTTAATTTTTCTGCAAATGAGTATGGTTAAAAATATTTCGCAACACACACAAATGTACAGACCTTCAAGGCAATGTCAAAATTATAAATTACTATAAACTGTGTAAAAAATGCAGAATTTAGTATTATATTTTTAATTTTACATTTTTAAAAGCATAGTGATACGTCCCGCTACTGGTCAATGTTTATGAAACCCAAGAAGCTCCCCTCTGTTATCAGTGGTCTATTGATTCGTGCTTTGGTCATATAGTTGGGCGGTCAGGTTACCAGGATTGCCTAGGAATCCCGAAGCGGTCGATACCCTTTGCCTCGGCTCTTGTTGAAAACAGATTTTGTTCAAGTAGTACTGTAGTCCTACGACGCTTAGGCTATGGATTCGGCGCATCGGCACGTGACCCGGAAGGAAAAACGTCATTAAAGCTGAACGAATCGAGGAGGGTACTTCCGTCGAACGTATCAAAGAAATGAGTCCCTACATCTGCGGTGATAAAGACTGCATATATGTATTACCAGAACACAATCAGCCTAAAAGACCAATTGAATACTCAGTAATTTCATAAATTCACGGCTGAAGGCTGCTTCACTATTCTGTGGTCAGGCTTCTGATCAAAGATGACCGTAGAGCAGGTCCTAGATGGCTGACTCATGGTGGCGGTATAGCGGTTTGTGTGCTGTCTCGCTGGACTGTAGGTATGCTATGCCTCCAACACATCTGAGAACTAACAGAGGTGTTCATTAACGTACTTCCTACAGCTACATATATACTCTGCAAACCACCGGGAGGTGCATGGTAGAGGGTACGCCTCGTTGTACCAGTTATTAGCCGGCCGCTGCGGCCGAGTGGTTCAAGACACTTCAGTCTGGAACGGCGCTGCTATTGCGGTCGCAGGTTCGAATCCTGCCTCGGGCATGGATATGTGTGATGTCCTTAGGTTAGTTAGGTTTAAGTAGCTCTAAGTCTAGGGGACTGATGAACTCAGATGTTGAAGTCCCACAGCGCTTAGAGCGATTTGAATTTTTTGAACCAGTTATTAGGGCATTTTTTCGTTCCATTCACGTTTGGAAAGCTTGCTATAGTCAATCTAATATTGTTCTCATGATCCCTACTGGAGCGGTGCGTCATGGGTTGTAGTACATTTCTAGGCTCAACACTTAAAATAGGTGCTTGAAACTTTGTTAGCAGACCTTCTCTGGATAGTTTCCATCTATCATAGATAGTCTGCCAGTTCAGTTCTTTCAGAATCTCTGTATGACATTCTCCCGCAGATCAGACACACCTGTGACCATTCGTGCTCCCCTTCTCTGTATATATTCAATACCCACTGCTAGTCCTATTCTGTCCGCGTTCCACACTCTTTAACAAATATTCTAGGACGAGTCGCACGGGTGTTTTGTGATCAATAGTCTTTGCAGAATGATTGTATTCTCCCAGTATTCTACCAGTAAACCGAAATCTCCTCCCTGCTTTACCTGCTTTTCACGACCCCATTACACTGAAGCGCCAAAGAAACTGGTATAGGCATGCACATTCAAATACAGAGATATGTAAACAGGCGGAATACGGCGCTGCGCTCGGAGACGCCTATATTAGACAAGTGTCTGCCGGAGTTATTAGATCGGCTACTGCTACTGCAATGGAAGGTTATCAAGATTTAAGTGAGTTTCAACGTTGTGTTATAGTCGGCGCACGAACGATTGAACATATCATCTCCAGCGACTGCTGTGGCCGAGAGGTTCTAGGCGCTTCAGTCCGGATCCGCGCGACCGCTACGGTCGCAGGTCCGAATCCTGCCTCGGGCATGGATGTGTGTGATGTCCTTAGGTTAGTTAGGTTTAAGTAGTTCTAAGTTCTGGGGGACTGATGACCTCAGATGTTTAGTCCCATAGTGCTCAGAGCCATTTGAACCATTTGAACATCATGTCCGAAATAGCGATGAAGTGGATATTTTCCCGTACGACCATTTCACGAATGTACCGTGATTATCAGGAGTTCGATAAAACATCAAAACTCCGACATCACTGCTGCCGGAAAAAGATCGTGCAAGAACGGAGCCAACGACGACTGACGAGAATCGTTCATCGTGAGAGAAGAGCTACCCTTCCACAAATTGCTGCAGATTTCAATGCTAGGCTATCAACAGGTGTCAGAGTGAAAACAATTCAATGAAACATCATCGATATGGGCTTTCGGAGCTGATGGCGCACTGGTGTACCCTTGATGACTGCACAGCACAAAACTATGCACCTCGACTGGGACCATCAGCCCCGACATTGGACTGTTGATGACTTGAAACATGTTGCCTGGTCGGACAAGTCTCGTTTCAAATTATATCGACCGGATGGAAGTGTACTGGTCAAAACGACGTCAAATTGCAAAGGAATATTATTGGAGAAGGGGGAAAACGATGGCAGAAGAACAAAAAAGTGTGAAAATTTATCAACAGATTGCGCTGAATGTTTCAGAACACCTAAATGCAAACGCTTGTTATGCGCATGACCCACTGAAGTTGGTGTAATCACGCCGAGGCTTTTCCTCCTTTCGCGTCTGCGACGTTCGCCGTGACTGTCTCCATGCAAGATCGCGCTGTGCTTGTAAAGCTGTATTACAAGAATGATGACTGTGCACACGTCGCTCTGCAGAAGTTCCGGACACTGAAGCGTTTCAAAAAAGGCGTTGGTCCGATGACTGCCGTGGGTCTGGAGAAAATACACTCCTGGAAATGCAAAAAAGAACACATTGACACCGGTGTGTCAGACCCACCATACTTGCTCCGGACACTGCGAGAGGGCTGTACAAGCAATGATCACACGCACGGCACAGCGGACACACCAGGAACCGCGGTGTTGGCCGCCGAATGGCGCTAGCTGCGCAGCATTTGTGCACCGCCGCCGTCAGTGTCAGCCAGTTTGCCGTGGCATACGGAGCTCCATCGCAGTCTTTAACACTGGTAGCATGCCGCGACAGCGTGGACGTGAACCGTATGTGCAGTTGACGCACTTTGAGCGAGGGCGTATAGTGGGCATGCGGGAGGCCGGGTGGACGTACCGCCGAATTGCTCAACACGTGGGGCGTGAGGTCTCCACAGTACATCGATGTTGTCGCCAGTGGTCGGCGGAAGGTGCACGTGCCCGTCGACCTGGGACCGGACCGCAGCGACGCACGGATGCACGCCAAGACCGTAGGATCCTACGCAGTGCCGTAGGGGACCGCACAGCCACTTCCCAGCAAATTAGGGACACTGTTGCTCCTGGGGTATCGGCGAGGACCATTCGCAACCGTCTCCATGAAGCTGGGCTACGGTCCCGCGCACCGTTAGGCCGTCTTCCGCTCACGCCCCAACATCGTGCAGCCCGCCTCCAGTGGTGTCGCGACAGGCGTGAATGGAGGGACGAATGGAGACGTGTCGTCTTCAGCGATGAGAGTCGCTTCTGCCTTGGTGCCAATGATGGTCGTATGCGTGTTTGGCGCCGTGCAGGTGAGCGCCACAATCAGGACTGCATACGACCGAGGCACACAGGGCCAACACCCGGCATCATGGTGTGGGGAGCGATCTCCTACACTGGCCGTACACCACTGGTGATCGTCGAGGGGACACTGAATAGTGCACGGTACATCCAAACCGTCATCGAACCCATCGTTCTACCATTCCTAGACCGGCAAGGGAACTTGCTGTTCCAACAGGACAATGCACGTCCGCATGTATCCCGTGCCACCCAACGTGCTCTAGAAGGTGTAAGTCAACTACCCTGGCCAGCAAGATCTCCGGATCTGTCCCCCATTGAGCATGTTTGGGACTGGATGAAGCGTCGTCTCACGCGGTCTGCACGTCCAGCACGAACGCTGGTCCAACTGAGGCGCCAGGTGGAAATGGCATGGCAAACCGTTCCACAGGACTACATCCAGCATCTCTACGATCGTCTCCATGGGAGAATAGCAGCCTGCATTGCTGCGAAAGGTGGATATACACTGTACTAGTGCCGACATTGTGCATGCTCTGTTGCCTGTGTCTATGTGCCTGTGGTTCTGTCAGTGTGATCATGTGATGTATCTGACCCCAGGAATGTGTCAATAAAGTTTCCCCTTCCTGGGACAATGAATTCACGGTGTTCTTATTTCAATTTCCAGGAGTGTAATTCGGAAATTCGGAAAGACGGGTCTTTTGGTGTGCAGCGTGCTAGAGGACGGAAACGAATTGATTCGACGTCAGTGGAAGCAGTGGACACAGCAGTGCAGGAGGAGACGAGTGGTGGAGTGAAAACGAGTACTGCACGGAGAACTGCCCGAACTTTGGACATCCCCGTGTGCGCGGTGCGTAAAATCATATGGAACATCGTCCTTTGCTATCCATTCAAAATTACCCATGTGCACGAGTTGCTTGCTGTTGACGTGCCAGAAAGAGAGACCTTTGCTTTAGAGTTTCTTGCGTAAAAATGTACAATGACGTCTCGATCGCCTCCACTCATGGAGCATCGAAACCGGCTTCTGATTTTCTCCCAGCAAGACCATCTGTGTAAATTTTTGGCATCATACAAGTTTAATCTCCTTTCCATACATTTAGACCCTGTTGACTTTCCATTTGCTGATTTCGCCAAATTCTTGGGACTTATGTTTGCCAGAAAACTTTGCTGGTCTTCCCATGTTTCATATCTTTTGGTTTGTTATCAACGATCCCTCAACACCCTCCCTGTCCTGAGGGGTACCTCCAGGGGAGAAGACAGAATGGTCCTACTCTGCCTATATCACACCTTATTGTGCTCAGAATTGGACTATAGAACCATAGTTTTCTCGTCTGCACGGCCATCTATTCTTCAGCGTCTCAACTCTGTCCACCACCGTGGATTGTGTTTAGCATCTGGAGCTTTTTACACTAGCCCCAAGGAGAGCTTTTACGCTGAGACTGCTGAACCTCTGCTGTCCAACCGATGAGCTGTCCTTCTGAGCTGGTACACAAGCCATCTGTCTTCCATGCCTGCTCATCCAACCCATGCCTTTTCTTGGATACCTACTTGGATTTAACTTATGCTGGCAGCTTTTCCTCTCTATTACCACCAGGAGTCAGCTTCCATAAACTTATACATTCACTTTCCTTCCAATTTCCTTGACAAATTGGGTACAATGCCACCCTGGCTTCGCCCCCAGACCTGTCTTCTCCATGACCTTTGTCATCTTCCAAAGGATAGCAACCCCCCCTATAGTTTATCATCGGGCATTTTCTGCACTATGCGCACAAATGGAAGAGGCCACATTTATTTACACTGATGGCTCGAAAACCACATTTGGGAGCCCACTTCCATCTGACAAGATATGTCAATACACAGAATTGTCGAATGCGGGCAACGGAAAATCCGCACGCAAATCAACCAGTACCACTTCATCCTGAAAATGTCACTGTGTGTGCGGGTTTACGGCATCATTTATCATAGGATCATATTTTTTCGAAGAGACAGGTGCTTCCGCTACTGTTAACCTGTACCGTCACTGGTAAACGTTACGAGTGTCTTTTGCGCAGCCACGTCATTCCAGCTCTCCAACAGTGTCGATGTGTGGATGGGGTAATTTTTCTGCAAGATGGCGCACCTCCGCACATTGCAAATCCAGTTAAGCACCTGCTGAAGCGCTATTTCGGAAATGTTAGAATTATCAGCCGTCATTTCCTTGCAGCCTGGCCGTCCCGATCACCTGAACTTAATCCGTGTGACTTCTGGCTGTGGGGCTATATGAAAAATGTTGTGTTCGGTGTTCCGATTGCAATTTGCTGCACTGAAGACACGCATTGCGCCACACATTTTGAAAGTGAATCCGGAAACACTTCGATCAGTTGTGGAACATGCTGTTTTACGCCAGTCACACGGAAATTAATAATCCGATTTGATTCTGATTAATGCTTTTTATGCGGTTTTTGGCCTCTGGACAATTAAAATCGATGTGAGTGATCCTTTTTATGCGGTTTTTGGGCTCAGGACATTCCCGCCCGATGTGATATGACCTTGCCGTGGTGGATGGGCTTACGTAACTAACAGTATTACACCTGTACACCCACGCACACTGAGTAGTACAGTTCTTTTCACGTCAAACGTACACCTTAGGCATTGTTGTATGCTTTGTTTGTCATTTGTAGTCGACCACTATTAAATTATGATACTTACAGCGCCATCTATTGCTATATTTTGTAACTATTTATATTTGTTCTGCCATACGTTTTCCCCTTGGCCGGTAATATTTCGTTGCAATTTGACGTCATTCTGACGAGTGGTGTTATTTCTACAGTGTTTTGCAACTTTAATTTAAATCACCGTGCATATCGTAACCTGAAGTCCACCCAGAAAGATGGGAATCCATATAATATGAGGTTTTCTGATGACATTCTAATTGTGTGAAAGATAGTAAAGGACATGGAAGAGCAGTTCAACGGAAAGGACAGCATCTTGAAAGGAGGGTATAAGACGAAAATCAACCACAGCAAAACAAGGATAATGGAGTGTAGTCGGAATAAATCAGGTGATGCTGAGGAAATGAGATTAGGAAACGACACACTGAAAGTAGTAGATTAGTTTTGCTATTTAGTCAGAAAAATAAATAATGATGGCTGAATTGGACAGGATATAAAAGTAGACCGGTAATGGCAAGAAAAGCGTTTCTGAAAGTGAGAAATGTGTTAGCGTCAAAGGAAGGAGGATGGAAATCTTTTCTGAAAGTATTTGTATGGAGTGTAGCGATGTATAGAGGTGAAACAGGACAATAAACAGTTTAGTCAGGAAGCGAAATGTGGTGCTATAGAAGAATGCTGAAAAATTAGACGGATAGTTCACTAAGTAAAGAGATCTTGAATAGAATTCGGGTGAAAAAAAAGTTGTGGCACAACCTCACTGGAAGAAGGTTTCGGTTGGTAGGACAAATTCTGAGACAGCAAAGGATGACAAATTTAGTACTGGCGGGAACTATGGGGGATAAAAATTGTAGAGGGGGAACAAGAGATGCATACAGTAAGCAGATTCAGAAGGCTGTATAACTAGCGCGGACTTCAATGCGAGATGCCTATAACAGTTTGCACAACCAAACTTTGTCTCGAAAGCTGGCAGAAAATCCTAGGAGATTCTGGTTGTATGTGACGTATGTTAGCGGCAAGAAACAATCAATGTCTTCTCTGCGCGATAGCAATGCAGATACTATCGAAGACAGTGCTGCCAAAGCAGAGTTACTAAACAATGCCTTCCGGAATGCCTTCACAAAAGAAGACGAAGTAAATATTACAGAATTCGAATCGAGAACAGCTGCCAACATGAGTAACGTAGAAGTAAATATTCTCGAAATAGTGAAGCAACGTAAATCACTTAATAATAGCAAGTCTTCTGGTCCAGACTGTATACCAATTTGGTTCCTTTCCGATTATGCTGATGCATTAGCTCCATACTTAACAATCATATACAACCGTTCTCTCGACGAAAGATCCGTACCCAAAGACTGAAAGTTGCACAGGTCCAGCAATATTCAAGAAAGATAGTAGGAGTAAACCACTAAATTACAGGCCCATTTCGTTAACGTCGATATGCAACAGGATTTTAGAACATATATTGTGTTCTAACATTATGAATTACCTCGAAGAAAACGGTCTATTGACACACAGTCAACATGGGTTTAGAAAACATCGTTCCCGTGGAACACAAATAGTCCTTTATTCACATGAAGTGTAGAGTGCTATTGACAAGGGATTTCAGATCGATTCCGTATTCCTGGATTTCCAGAAGTAGTGAAATTGCGTGCTTATGGAATATCGTCTCAGATATGTGACTGGATTTGCGATTTACTGTCAGAGAAGTCACAGTTCGTAGTAATTGACGGAAAGTCATTGAGTAAAACAGAAGTGATTTATGCTGTTCCCCAAGGTAGTTTGCTGTTCCTTATCTATATAAACGATTTGGGAGACAATCTGAACACCCAACTTCGGTTGTTTGCAGATGACACTGTCGTTTATCGACTAATAAAGTCATCAGAAGATCAAAAGAAACTGCAAAACGATTTTGAAAAGATATCTGAATGATGCGATGACCCTAAACGACGAAAAGTATGAGGTCATCCACATGAGTGCTACAAGGAACTCGTTAAACTTCGGTTACACGATAAATCAGTCAACCTAAGAGCCGTAAATTCACCTAAATACCTAGGTATTACAGTTCCGAACAACTTAAACCGGAAGGTTGGTTGGTTGGTTGTTTGGGAGAAGAGACCAAACAGCGAGGTTATCGGTCTCATAGGATTAGAGAAGGATGAGGAAGGAAGTCGGCCGTGCCCTTTCAAAGGAACCATCCCGGCATTTGCCTGGAGCGATTTAGGGAAATCACGGAAAACCTAAATCGGGATGGCGGGACGCGGGATTGAACCGTCGTCCTTCCGAATGCGAGTCCAGTGTGCTAACCACTGCGCCACCTCGCTCGGTAAACCGGAAGGAACACACAGATAATGTTGTAGAGAAGGCTAACCAAAGACTGCGTTTTATTGGCAGGGCACTTAGAAAATGTAACAGACCTACTAAGGAGACTGGCTACACTACGCGTGTCCGTCCTCTTTTAGAATACTGCTGCGCGGTGTGGGATCCTTACCAGATAGGACTGACGGAGTACATCGAAAAAGTTCAAAGAAAGGCAGCACGTTGTGTATTGTCGCGAAATATGGCAGAGTGTTACAGAAATGATTTGGGCTGGACATCATTAAAAGAAAGGCGTTTTTCGTTGCGACGGAATCTTCTCACGAAATTCCAATCACCAACTTTCTCCTCCGAATGCGAAAATATTTTGTTGACGCCGATCTACATAGGGAGGAACGATCACCACGATAAAATAAGGGAAATCAGAGCTCGTTGGCCGGCCTGTGAGGCAGAGCGGTTCTAGGCACTACGTTCGCAGGCTCTAATCCTGTCTCGGGCATGGATGTGTGTGATGTCCTTAGGTTAGTTAGGTTTAAGTAGTTCTAAGTTCTAGGGGGCTGATGACCTCAGATGTTAAGTCTCATAGTGCTCAGAGCCTCCCCTCAGAGCTCGTACGGAAAGATATAATAAGTGTTCATTCTTTTTCGCGCTGTATACGGGATTGGAATAATAGAGGATTGTGAAAGTGGTTCGCTGAACCATATAGGAGGAGGAGGAGGAGGAGGAGGAGGAGATTAGTGTTTAACGTCCCGTCGACAACGAGGTCATTAGAGACGGAGCACAAGCTCGGATTATGGAAGGATGGGGAAGGAAATCGGCCGTGCCCTTTCAAAGGAACCATCCCAGCATTTGCCTGAAGTGATCTAGGAAATCACGGAAAACCTAAATCAGGATGGCCGGACACGGGATTGAACCGTCGTCCTCCCGAATGCGAGTCCAGTGTGCTAACCACTGCGCCACCTCGCTCGGTGAACCATGTAGACGTAGATTTAGATGTTGCACTAGTTATTCGGAGATGAGGGGGCTTGCACTAGACTGAATAGTGTGGAGAGCTGCTTCAAACGAGTTTTCGGACTGACGACCACAACAACAACAACCGTTATGTGACATCTGTGGAAACAGGCAGCGATAAAATGTTTGTGGAGGAATTTTTTGAGATTTTGTTTACTATTCTCCTGTATACTGAACGGGTTAACTAGCCTCTCTACCTCCGAAGTGGAAGGAAACGGTGCGACTATTAACGGCAGGAAGGATTTTTGGTAACACCACAAACTGACGTCATACGACGAAAGGGAGACAGGAATAACGTTGACAATTATAGACCCATTTCTATGCCATCGGTGTTTGCTAAAGTTATCGAGAAGGTTGTATATACAACGTTACTGGAGCATTTAAATTCACATAATTTGCTGTCAAATGTACAGTTTGGTTTTAGAAATGGTTTGACAACTGAAAATGATATATTCTCTTTTCTCTGTGAGGTTTTGGACGGATTAAATGAAAGGTTGCGAACGCTAGGTGTTTTCTTTGATTTAACGAAGGCTTTTGACTGTGTTGGCCACAAAATATTACTGCAGAAGTTGGACCATTATGGAGTAAGGGAAGTAGCTTACATTTGGTTCGCCTCTTACTTTAAGAACAGAAATCAGAAGGTAATTCTCCGCAATATTGAGAGTGGTAGTGATGTTCAGTCCCAATGGGGCACTGTTAAGTGGGGCGTTCCCCAAGGGTCGGTGCTGGGGCCACAGCTGTTTCTTATTTATATAGATGATATGCCTTCTAGTATTACAGGTGATTCAAAAATATTTCTGTTTGCTGATGACACCAGCTTGGTAGTGAAGGATCTTGTGTGTAATATTGAAACATTATCAAATAATGTAGTTCATGAAATAAGTTCGTGGCTTTTGGAAAATAATTTGATGCTAAATCACAGGAAGACTCAGTTTTTACAGTTTCTAACTCACAATTCAACAAGAACTGATATTTTGATCAGACAGAATGGGCATATTATAAGCGAGACGGAACAGTTCAAGTTCCTAGGCGTTCGGATAGATAGTAAGCTGTTGTGGAAAGCCCATGTTCAGGATCTTTTAAGAAACTAAATGCTGCTTTATTTACCATTACAACAGTAAAGTGACAGTTCAACACGAAAAGTAGTCTACTTCGCATATTTTCATACGCTTATGTCATATGGTATTATTTTTTGGGGTAATTCTTCTGATTCAAAAAGGGTATTTTTGGCTCAAAAACGGGCTGTTCGAGCTATATGTGGTGTAAGTTCGAGAAACTCTTGTCGACCCCTATTCAATAGTCTGGGAATTCTGACACTGCCCTCACAGTATATATTTTCTTGAATGTCGTTTGTTGTTAGCAGTATTAGCTTATTCCCAAGAGTTTGCAGCTTTCACTCAGTTAATACTAGGCAGAAATCAAATCTGCATGTGGAATGCACTTCCTTGACTCTTTTGCAGAAAGGAGTGCACTATTCTGCTGCATCCATTTTCAATAAGCAACCACAAGAACTCAAAAATCTTAGCAGTAGCCCAAACGCTTTTAAGTCTAAATTGAAGAGTTTCCTCATGACTCACACCTTCTATTCTGTCGAGGAGCTCCTGGAAGAACTGAATAATTAAGCAAATTCCAGTGTTACATTGTTGATTTTCTTTATTTAAACTTACGAATTGTCGCCTGAATACGTTTCTTGTATTTCATTTTATCTGTTTCTTCTATCTTGCTATAATTTTATGTATTGACTCGTTCCATGACCATGGAGACGTCTCCTTAATTTGGTCCCACGGAACAATAAATAAATAAATAAATCTGTAGGAGCAAGTACAAGGGAGCGAGGTGCGGTGTTGTTTCTGACGGAAGTGAGCTGTTTGTCGGCAGCTGCGGACTGCGGTGGTGACGTGCTCTCAGAGCCGGACAGGGTATTTCCCTGGCGCTGTTTGTGGGCCGTGGCCGGCATTCCCACGCAATCTGCCATCTGTCCGGGCGACGGCGCGTGGTCCTGATACCGAACACGGACGCGGCGCTCTGTTTTGTGGTTGCTTCCCACTTTCTAGCAACGCAGTCTATCCGACATACCCTACTGGCCATTAAAATTGCCACACCACGAAGATGACGTGCTGCAGACGCGAAATTTAACCGAGGAAGAACATGCTGTGATATGCAAATCATTAGCTTTTCAGAGAATTCACACACGGTTGGCGCCGGTGGCGACACCTACAACATGCTCACATGAGGAAAGTTTCCAACCGATTTCTCATACACAATTGATCGGCGTTGCCTGGTGAAACGTTGTTGTGTTGCCTCGTGCAAGGAGGAGAAATGCGCACCATCATGTTTCCGACTTTATTAAAGGTCGGATTGGGGCCGACCGCTGGTGGCCGAGCGGTTCTAGACGCTTCAGTCTGGAACCGCGTGACCGCTACGGTCGCAGGTTCGAATCCTGCCTCGGGCATGGATGTGTGTGATGTCCTTAGGTTAGTTAGGTTTAAGTAATTCTAAGTTCTAGGGGACTGATGAACTCAGAAGTTAAGTCCCATAGTGCTCAGAGCCATTTGTACCAACCATTTGAAAGGTCGGATTGTAGCCTATCTCGATTGCGGTTTATCGTATTGCGACATTGCTGCTCGCGTTGGTCGAGATCCATTGACTGTTGCTAGAATATAGAATCGGTGGGTTCAGGAGGGTAATACGGAACACCGTGCTGGATCCCAGCGGCCTCGTATCACTAGCAGTCGACATGACAGGCATCTTATCCGCATGGCTGTAACGGATCGTGCAGCCACGTCTCGATCCCTGAGTTTGCAAGACAACAACCATCTGCACGAACGGTTCGACGACGTTTGCAGCAGCATGGACTATCAGGTCGGAGACCGTGGCTGCCGTTACCCTTGACGCTGCATCACAGACAGGAGCGCCTGCGATGGTGTACTCGACGACGAACCTGGGTGCACGAATGGCAAAACGTCATTTTTTCGGATGAATCCAGGTTGTGTTCACATCATCGTGATGGTCGCATCGGTGTTTGGCGACATCGCGGTGAACGCACGTTGGAAGCGTGTTTTCGTCATCGCCATACTGGCGTATCACCCGGCGTGATGGTATGGGGTGTCATTGGTTACACGTCTCGGTCACTTCTTGTTCGCTTTCACGGCACTTTGAACAGTGGTCGTTACATCTCAGATGTGTTACAACCCATGGCTCTACCCTTCATTCGATCCCTGCGAAACCCTACTTTTCAGCATGATAATGCACGACCGCATGTTGCAGGTCCTGTACGGGCCGTTCTGGATACAGAAAATGTTCGACTGCTGCCCTGGCCAGCACGTTCTCCATGCCCCTCACCAATTGAAAATGTCCGGTCAATGGTGGCCGAGCAACTGGCTCGTCACAATACTCCAGTCACTACTCTTGATGAACTGTGGTATCGTGTTGGAGCTGCATGGGCAGCTGTACCTGTACACGCCATCCAAGCTCTGTTTGACTCAATGCCCAGGCGTATCAAGGCCTTTATTACGGCCAGAGGTGGTTGTTCTGGGTACTGATTTCTCAGGATCTATGCACACAAATTGTGTGAAAATGTCAGTTCTAGTATAATATATTTGTCCAATGAATACCCGTTTATCATCTGCATATCTTCTTCGTGTTCATTACATACAATACGCAAATATAATCTCAGTAAAATTAAATACACTTGCACACACACATTATGTGTGCCCAGGTGTAATGCCACTTCCTCGGACGAGAAATGAAAATAAAAAATTAGCTCCAAAATTCCCAAAGATTTCCCCAAAACAAGTTCCAGTTTCCAAGAAAAATGAACAAGCAAACAAATTTCCAGTTAACATTATTATCTGGATATTAACCAGTAATTGAATCAGGCATCTAATACTTGGTAATTTATTAACATACGAAAGAAAGATAGGATTCCAGTAAAATCAAACTCAAAATTCAAAATCATAGTAAATTGCAAAGTCATTATAATTAAAATTCGCAAAGTAGAACCAACGTTCCCAAAGAATACTCCGTGTGAGTACTCTGAGATTCGTGGGTAATGGCTAAGGATAATTCAATCCATTGTCACTACGTTACGAGAGTTAGCCGAAGTAGTTCATACTTTTGAATGCTCGTATATGTAGGCGCAATTAGACAGATTTTTCAGAATTGATTATTGCGATCTACTATGACGCAGTGAAACGATACTTTGACTACAAATATTACGTTATTTAGAATTCAGCTAGAGGACTTGCATATATGCCGGCCGGAGTGGCCGTGCGGTTCTAGGCGCTACAGTCTGGAGCCGGGCGACCGCTACGGTCGCAGGTTCGAATCCTGCCTCGGGCATGGATGTGTGTGATGTCCTTAGGTTAGTTAGGTTTAATTAGTTCTAAGTTGTAGGCGACTGATGACCTCAGAAGTTAAGTCGCATAGTGCTCAGAGACATTTGAACCGTTTGAACTTGCATATATTAGACAGCAGTGACTTTTAATTAGATATCCTGAAGTTAACACTATTTAGGAAGTGAACACAGATAGACAATTTCATTCGTAATAACTAATGGACTACGGAACTTGGCGATAGTTACGAAGCATATAATTTATAATTCTCCCGAACACCTGGGAAAGCTTCTTCCTCACGGCTCTGTTAGGAAGTGACTTATATTGTGTAATAAACCAGCATATCGTGTCAATTCACGCATTTGTCATTCATGTTTTACAATATTATTTATAGAGAGAATGTGCTGCGATATTAGAATGAAATTTTCACCCTACAGCGGAGTGTGCGCTGATATGAACCTTCCTGGCAGATTAAAACTGCGTGCCGGACCGAGACTCGAACTCGGGACCTTTGCCTTTCGCGGGCAAGTGCTCTACGAACTGAGCTACCCAAGAGCGACTCACGCCCCGTCCTCACAGCCTTACTTCTGCCAGTACCTCGTCTCCTACCTTCCAAACTTTACAGAAGCTCTCCTGCGAACCTTGCAGAACTAGCACTTCTGAAAGAAAGGATATTGCGGAGACATGGCTTAGCCACAGCCTGGAGGATGTTTCTAGAAGGAAATTTTCACTCTACAGTGGAGTGTGCGCTGATATGAAACTTCCTGGCAGATTAAAACAGTGTGCCGGACCGAGACTCGAATTCGGGACCTTTGCCTTTCGCGGGCAAGTGCTCTACCAACTGAGCTACCCAAGCACGACTCACGCCCCGTCCTCACAGCCTTACTTCTGCCAGTACCTCGTCTCCTACCTTCCAAACTTTACAGAAGCTCTCCTGCGAACCTTGCAGAACTAGCACCTCTGAAAGAAAGGATATTGCGGAGACATGGCTTAGCCACAGCCTGGGGGATGTGTCTAGAATGAAATTTTCACTCTACAGCGGAGTGTGCGCTGATATGAAATTTCCTGGCAGATTAAAACTGTGTGCCGGACCGAACTCGATCTCGGCACGAGATACTGGCAGAAGACACCTGACGTCTGAAGCAGATTAAACTACGACGCAAGACAGGCATAGGCGCTTATTTTGCGCCACATTCTCCACCGACGCAGAACTTCGAGTCGACGTCGCAGGATGCAGCCCGCACTAACCTACAGCGACGCGCCGACTATGAGAGCAATGCCGTGAAGATCGATGGACGCCGATGCTGCCTAAAGCTGACTGCTCGTCCGTCGTCTCGACTCAACCCAGCAACAAACAGTAAAGTACTGTACAACTTAGGAAAAAATTTTTATGGAAAAAGTTTAAGGCAATCGTAAAATGCGTTTTAGACAGGTACGTGCCTAGTAAAACTGTGAGGGACGGGAAAAACAAACCGTGGTTCAACAACAGTCAGGAAACTACTGCGAAAGCAAAGAGACCTTCTGCCAAGTTTAAACGCAGCCAAAACCTCTCAGACAAACAGATGCTAAACGATGTCAAAGTTAGCGTATGGAGGGCTATGCGTGAAGCGCTCAGTGAATTCGAAAGTAAAATTCTATGTACCGACTTGACAGAAAATCCTAGGAAGTTCTGGTCTTACGTTAAATCAGTGAGTGGCTCGAAACAGCATCTCCAGACACTCCGGGATGATGATGGCATTGAAACAGAGGATGACACGCGTAAAGTTGAAATACTAAACACCTTTTTCCAAAGCTGTTTCACATAGGAAGACCGCACTGCAGTTCCTTCTCTAAATCCTAGCACAAACGAAAAAATGGCTGACATCGAAATAAGTGTCCAAGGAATAGAAAAGCAACTGGAATCACTCAACAGAGGAAAGTCCACTGGACCTGACGGGATACCAATTCGATTCTACACAGAGTACGCGAAAGAACTTGCCCCCTTCTAACAGCCGTGTACCGCAAGTCTCTAGAGGAACGGAGGGTTCCAAATGATTGGAAAAGAGCACAGGTAGTCCCAGTCTTCAAGAAGGGTCGTCGGGCAGATGCGCGAAACTATAGACCTATATCTCTGACGTCGATCTGTTGTAGAATTTTAGAACATGTTTTTTGTTCGCGTATCATGTCATTTATGGAAAGCCAGAATCTACTCTGTAGGAATCAACATGGATTCCGGAAACAGCCATCGTGTGAGACCCAACTCGCTTTATTTGTTCATGAGACCCAGAAAATATTAGATACAGGCTCCGAGGTAGATGCTATTTTCCTTGACTTCCGGAAGGCGTTCGATACAGTTCCGCACTGTCGCCTGATAAACAAAGTAAGAGCCTACAGAATATCAGACCAGCTGTGTGGCTGGATTGAAGAGTTTTTAGCAAACAGAACACAGCATTTTGTTCTCAATGGAGAGACGTCTACAGACGTTAAAGTAACCTCTGGCGTGCCACAGGGTAGTGTTATGGGACCATTGTTTTTCACAATATATATAAATGACCTAGTAGATAGTGTCGGAAGTTCCATGCGGCTTTTCGCGGATGATGCTGTAGTATACAGAGCAGTTGCAGCATTTGAAAATTGCAGCGAAATGCAGGAAGATCTGCAGCGGATAGGCACTTGGTGCAGGGAGTGGCAACTGACCCTTAACATAGACAAATGTAATGTATTGCGAATACATAGAAAGAAGGAACCTTTATTGTATGATTATATGATATCGGAACAAACACTGGTAGCAATTACTTCTGTAAAATATCTGGGAGTATGCGTACGGAACGATTTGAAGTGGAATGATCATATAAAATTAATTGTTGGTAAGGCGGGTACCAGGTTGAGATTCATTGGGAGAGTCCTTAGAAAATGTAGTCCATCAACAAAGGAGGTGGCTTACAAAACACTCGTTCGACCTATACTTGAGTATTGCTCATCAGTGTAGGATCCGTACCAGATCGGGTTGACGGAGGAGATAGAGAAGATCCTAAGAAGAGCGGCGCGTTTCGTCACAGGGTTATTTGCTAAGCGTGATAGCGTTACGGAGATGTTTAATAAACTCAAGTGGCACACTCTGCAAGAGAGGCGCTCTGCATCGCGGTGTAGCTTGCTCGCCAGGTTTCGAGAGGGTGCGTTTCTGGATGAGGTATCGAATATATTGCTTCCCCCTAGTTATACCTCCCGAGTGGATCACGAATGTAAAATCAGAGAGATTCGAGCGCGCACGGAGGCATTCCGGCAGTCGTTCTTCCCGCGAACCATACGCGACTGGAACAGGAAAGGGAAGTAATGACAGTGGCACGTGAAGTGCCCTCCGCCACACACCGTTGGGTGGCTTGCGGAGTATAAATGTAGATTTAGATGTTAGCAGTAGATGAACTCTTGTTTTGTGTGTGATGTAGCATTGGAATCTTTGTAGATTAGAACCTGACAAAGAGGAATTCGATTTTAGAGAAAACGCAGTGGAAGAGATAAATCAAAATGTACCGAACATTCCTTCTGTTGACCCTGAAATTGAGTCAATAGAACGAATGAATGAACTGAACATGCCCACAACTTCAGATGATGAAATTGAGAAAATTCCGGACGTTGTCGAAGCGCAAGTAGCAGTAATAAACGAAACAAGAGAAGCTTCTGGCGTGGCCGATGCTTCTCCCGCGCAGCAATTCAATGCTGTTGTGGTCTTCAGTCCAGAGACTGGTTTGATGCAGCTCTCCATGCTACTCTATCCTGTGCAAGCTTCTTCATCTCCCAATACCTACTGCAACCTACATCCTTCTGAATCTGGTAGGTCTCCCTCTACGATTTTTACCCTCCACGATGCCCTGCAGTACTAAATTGGTGAGCCCTTGATGCCTCAGAACATGTACTACCAACCGATCCCTTCTTCTTGTCAACTTGTGCCACAAACTTCTCTTCTCCCCAATCCCATTCAACACCTCCTCATTAGTTATGTGATCTACCCATCTAATCTTCAGCATTCTTCTGTAGCATCACATTTCGAAAGCTTCTATTCTCTTCTAGTCCAAACTATTTATCGTCCATGTTTCACTTCCATACATGGCTACACTCCATACAAATACTTTCAGAAACGACTTCCTGACACTTAAATCTATACTCGATGTTAACAAATTTCTCTTCTTCAGAAACGCTTTCCTTCCCATTGCCAGACTACATTTTATATCCTCTCTACTTCGACCATCATCAGTTATTATGCTCCCCAAATAACAAAACTCCTTTACTACTTTAAGTGTCTCATTTCCTAATCTAATACCCTCAGCATCACCGGACTTAATTCGACTACATTCCATTATCCTCGTTTTGCTTTTGTTGATGATCATCTTATATCCTCCTTTCAAGACACTATCCATTCCGTTCAACTGCTCTCCCAAGTCCTTTGCTGTCTGTGACAGAATTACAATGTCATCGACAAACCTCAAAGTTTTTATTTCTTCTCCATGGATTTTAATTCCAACTCCGAATTTTTCTTTTGTTTCCTTTACTGCTTGCTCAATATACAGATTGAATAACATCGGGTATAGGCTACAACCCTGTCTCACTCCCTTCCCAACCACTGCTTCCCTTACATGCCCCTGGACTCTTGTAACTGCCATCTGGTTTCTGTATAATTTGTAAATAGCCTTTCGCTCCCTGTATTTTACCCTTGCCACCTTCAGAATTTGAAAGAGAGTATTCCAGTCAACATTGTCAAAAGCTTTCTCTAAGTCTACAAATGCTAGAAACGTACGTTTGCCTTTCCTTAATCTTTCTTCTAAGATACGTCGTAGGGTCAGTATTGCCTCACGTGTTCCAATATTTCTAGGGAATCCAAACTGATCTTCCCCTAGGTCGGCTTCTACTAGTTTTTCCATTCGTCTGTAAAGAATTCGCGTTAGTATTTTGCAGCGGGCGGTAAATAGCCAGTAAAAGTCAAAACTGTAATGTTTGCCCTGAAAAAAGATTACGTTACGAATCTAAAGCAGCGGAAATCGATAGTGAGGAACGATCTTTGCCAGATACAGAATCGTTTACTCAACGAACTGTATTCTCTTCGATTAAAACTGAAAATACACTCCTGGAAATTGAAGTAAGAACACCGTGAATTCATTGTCCCAGGAAGGGGAAACTTTATTGACACATTCCTGGGGTCAGATACATCACATGATCACACTGACAGAACCACAGGCACATAGACACAGGCAACAGAGCATGCACAATGTCGGCACTAGTACAGTGTATATCCACCTTTCGCAGCAATGCAGGCTGCTATTCTCCCATGGAGACGATCGTAGAGATGCTGGATGTAGTCCTGTGGAACGGCTTGCCATGCCATTTCCACCTGGCGCCTCAGTTGGACCAGCGTTCGTGCTGGACGTGCAGACCGCGTGAGACGACGCTTCATCCAGTCCCAAACATGCTCAATGGGGGACAGATCCGGAGATCTTGCTGGCCAGGGTAGTTGACTTACACCTTCTAGAGCACGTTGGGTGGCACGGGATACATGCGGACGTGCATTGTCCTGTTGGAACAGCAAGTTCCCTTGCCGGTCTAGGAATGGTAGAACGATGGGTTCGATGACGGTTTGGACGTACCGAGCACTATTCAGTGTCCCCTCGACGATCACCAGTGGTGTACGGCCAGTGTAGGAGATCGCTCCCCACACCATGATGCCGGGTGTTGGCCCTGTGTGCCTCGGTCGTATGCAGTCCTGATTGTGGCGCTCACCTGCACGGCGCCAAACACGCATACGACCATCATTGGCACCAAGGCAGAAGCGACTCTCATCGCTGAAGACGACACGTCTCCATTCGTCCCTCCATTCACGCCTGTCGCGACACCACTGGAGGCGGGCTGCACGATGTTGGGGCGTGAGCGGAAGACGACCTAACGGTGTGCGGGACCGTAGCCCAGCTTCATGGAGACGGTTGCGAATGGTCCTCGCCGATACCCCAGGAGCAACAGTGTCCCTAATTTGCTGGGAAGTGGCGGTGCGGTCCCCTACGGCACTGCGTAGGATCCTACGGTCTTGGCGTGCATCCGTGCGTCGCTGCGGTCCGGTCCCAGGTCGACGGGCACGTGCACCTTCCGCCGACCACTGGCGACAACATCGATGTACTGTGGAGACCTCACGCCCCACGTGTTGAGCAATTCGGCGGTACGTCCACCCGGCCTCCCGCATGCCCACTATACGCCCTCGCTCAAAGTCCGTCAACTGCACATACGGTTCACGTCCACGCTGTCGCGGCATGCTACCAGTGTTAAAGACTGCGATGGAGCTCCGTATGCCACGGCAAACTGGCTGACACTGACGGCGGCGGTGCACAAATGCTGCGCAGCTAGCGCCATTCGACGGCCAAGCGCCATTCGACGGCCAACACCGCGGTTCCTGGTGTGTCCGCTGTGCCGTGCGTGTGATCATTGCTTGTACAGCCCTCTCGCAGTGTCCGGAGCAAGTATGGTGGGTCTGACACACCGGTGTCAATGTGTTCTTTTTTCCATTTCCAGGAGTGTATTATCTTTAAAAGCAGACGATTCCCAATATTCTCATGTGAAAGGAATACTGTTCATCCTAAGATCTTTATCAATAGTTTTAAGAAAATATTCCCCAAGGTGTGGACGGAATATGATAAGATCCAGTTCATTGTTTCTAAAGTGGTCGCAGAGGCTTCACTCTGGGCCAGCGAGGTTAGTGACTGGTTCAAATGGCTCTGAGCACTATGGGACTTAACAGCTGAGGTCATCAGTCCCCTAGAACTTAGAACTACTTAAACCTAACTAACCTTAGGACATCAGACACATCCATGCCAGAGGCAGGATTCGAACCTGCGACCGTAGCGGTCGCGCGGTTCCAGACTGAAGCGCCTAGAACGGCTGGGCCACTGCGGCCGGCTAAATGTGGAAAAATGTAAGTGAATGTGGATGAGTAAGAAGATCAAACTTATAATATTTGGATACAATAATATTAGTGTCCTTCTTGCCACAGTGAAGTCGTGTAAATATTTGGGTGTAACGTTGTAAAGCGATATGAGATGGAAGGAGCATGAGAGAACTGTGGCAGGAAAGGCGAATGGTCGACCTCTGTTTATTGGGAGAATTTTAGGAAAGAGTGGTTCACCAATGAAGGTGGCTACATATAGGACCCTGGACCGACCTATTCTTGAGTACCACCTGCGATTAAAGAAAGATATCGAACCATTTCGGAGGCGGACTGCTACATTTGCTACCGGTAGGTTCGAACAACACGTTAGTGTAACAGAGATGCTTCGTGAACTCAAACGGGAAGGCGACGTTGTTTTCAAGAAATACTACTGAGAAAATTTGGACAACCACATTTGAAGCTGACTGCCGAACGATTCTGCGTCGCCAACATGCACGGTGTTACAAAAAGGTACGGCCAAACTTTCACGAAACATTTCTCACACACAAAGAAAGAAAATGTTATGTGGACATGTGTCCGGAAACGCTTACTTTCCATGTTAGAGCTCATTTTATTACTTCTCTTCAAATCACATTAATCATGGAATGGAAACACACAGCAACAGAACGTACCAGCGTGACATCAAAACACTTTGTTACAGGAAATGTTCAAAATGTCCTCCGTTAGCGAGGATACATGCATCCACCCTCCGTCGCATGGAATCCCTGACGCGCTGATGCAGCCCTGGAGAATGATGCATTGTATCACAGCCGTCCACAATACGAGCACGAAGAGTCTCTACATTTGGTACCGGGGTTGCGTAGACAAGAGCTTTCAAATGCCCGCATAAATGAAAGTCAAGAGGGTTGAGGTCAGGAGAGCGTGGAGGCCATGGAATTGCTCCGCCTCTACCAATCCATCGGTCACCGAATCTGTTGTTGAGAAGCGTACGAACACTTCGGCTGAAATGTGCAGGAGCTCCATCGTGCATGAACCACATGTTCTAGCAGCACAGGTAGAGTATCCCGTATGAAATCATGATAACGTGCTCCATTGAGCGTAGGTGGAAGAACATGGGACCCAATCAAGACATCACCAACAATGCCTGCCCAAACGTTCACAGAAAATCTGTGTTGATGACGTGATTGCACAATTGCGTGCGGACACTCGTCAGCCCACACATGTTGATTGTGAAAATTTAAAATTTGATCACGTTGAAATGAAGCCTCATCCGTAAAGAGAACATTTGCACTGAAATGAGGATTGACACATTGTTGGATGAACCATTCGCAGAAGTGTACCCGTGGAGGCCAAGCAGCTGCTGACAGTGCCTGCACACGCTGTACATGGTACGGGAACAACTGGTTCTCCCGTAGCACTCTCCATACAGTGACATGGTCAACGTTACCTTGTACAGCAGCAACTTCTCTGACGCTGACATTAGGGTTATCGTCAACTGCACGAAGAATTGCCTCGTCCATTGCAGGTGTCCTCGTCGTTCTAGGTCTTCCCCAGTCGCGAGTCATAGGCTGGAATGTTCCGTGCTCCCTAAGACGCCGATCAATTGCTTCGAACGTCTTCCTGTCGGGACACCTTCGTTCTGGAAATCTGTCTCGATACAAACGTACCGCGCCACGGCTATTGCCCCGTGCTAATCCATACGTCAAATGGGCATCTGCCAACTCCGCATTTGTAAAGATTGCACTGACTGCAAAACCACGTTCGTGATGAACACTAACCTGTTGATGCTACGTACTGATGTGCTTTATGCTAGCACAGTAGAGCAATGAGTCGCATGTCAACACAAGCACCGAAGTCAAGATTACCTTCCTTCAACTGGGCCAACTGGCGGTGAATCGAGGAAGTACAGTACATACTGACGAAACTAAAATGAGCTCTAACATGAAAATTAAGCGTTCCGGACACATGTCCACATAACATATTTTCTTTCATTGTGTGTGAGGAATGTTTTCTGAAAGTTTGGCCGTACCTTTTTGTAACACCCCGTATATTGCCCTTATGTGCCGCCAACATACGCTGCGTGTAAAGGACCGCGAAGATAAGATACGAGCAATTAGGACTCATACGGAGGCATGTAGGCAGTCGTTCTTCCCTCGCTCTATTTGCGGGTGGAACGGGAAAGGAATCGGCGGTGGTTAGTTACTGTGGGACCAAACTGCTGAGGTCATAGGTCCCTAGACTTACAAACTACTTAAGGGGCTCCGGAACGCCCTATACTTGCAATGTTAAAATGACGCTTATAAATTACATCTTTCCTCACAAAGTATTTGAGGTAGGAAGTTGAACTTTTTACAGATTATTTATTGGAATATGGGCTACAACTTAACACAGGGATTTTACAAAATTTTAGTTCAGTTATTAAAGGTCATTTTCTTTCAATTGTAATGAAAATTCAGAAAATTTTTTTGCAATTTTTTATTTATATATTAAAAAATATACAGTTTTTTTGGAAAAAGGCTGTGTTAAATTATGCAGAAGGTACTGTGTAACATTTACTGAATGTTTGAAACAAATATGTTTGGAAGATCCTTACAAAACATGTAATTAGTATAAGAAAATAAAAGTTTTGGGAATCGAGCGACAAAGATTGGATTAACTTTTTAGTGCATTCCAGGTCCATAGGATGGATTATCTTCATCCTCTGCAAACTCCTCCTCCAGCTTCCTCTTGTTCCTCCTCCTGTTTACTCTTGCTTGTATTTCTAGACTCTTTACAGCCCTGTCTGCAGCCCGAAGGCGTTCCTTGTCTAAAGCAAGCATCGCTCGTACCATGTTAGAACCTATCTTCATTCCCATATTTCTAAATACCTTTGGCTTTCCAACATTTCTCCTTTTCTTAAAAGCCTTCAGAGGATTTCTAATAACTTTACTTTTACTCATTATTATACTTCAACAAAACAGAGACTCAAGAAACAGAATTAATTACAAATATTTTCGAGATAACGACAGAGTAAATAAACATGAAACAATCGACAATCACACCAGCGATATATATTGAACCATCACAGGTTAGCCACAACACATACTTTATCTCACATCACTAAAATGTACCTGATGAACACGGACGTTAATAATACCACCATTTGACAGCAGTTAAACGCGCCACAGTGGGTCACGCCCATGTAGAACACATTTAAAAAAAAAATTAAAAATAGTTGTAGTCTTCGGAATTGAATAAATTATATATCTATTAAAAGGTAATAGTCTGCAGATTCAGAAAACGCAAAAAAGTAAAAACTGAACTTTTCATGATTTTGAGCCTTTCCGGAGCCCCTTAACCTAACTTGAACTAATTTACGCCAAGGACAACACACACACACCGGCCGGCGCACCCTGGACTCCTTCAGCTCCTATCAACGCGGCCTCCTACTTATTTGCAGTTAGTAACGAGCTGAAAACACCCACGTGTTTTGCGCCTCTAACCAGTGAGACACAATACTGGGGTTATTTCACGAACAGGGCGAGCTAGTTTGCCGTGGTTGATGTTTACGTTCTCTTTGACCCCACTCCATCACCTTTGCCAGCGCTAGGGCCACCACGCTGCTTTACGTGCAACGTAGTATTCCTTTTGTGTTGTTGCGGGTGAAGGGAAGGGAGCGCGCGAAACCCAGCGTCGGTACACAGGTTCCTCCTCCACAGTAGCACAAAGGGATCCGCAGGGCTCATCTGCACCATCTGAGGCACGTATCACCAATACCAGCGTCAACCGCCGTTACTCCAGCGGATTGGCTGGGCTGCAGGTTAGGGTCCCAGGAGTGAGCGTTGCCAAGAGCAACAGCTACCTGAAAGCCTGAAACAATGCCTCCTCCGTGGGCCCCAGGGATTCCGTCTAGCTCGGCGGCTTCTCTCTGTACCTGGGCAGACCCTACAGAGCGCGAGCGACACGACAGCCAGCAAACCAAGCGGCCCCGCGAAAGTGGACGTCGCACTGAGTTGTCCAAACATTATTGACAAGTGATCGCAAAAGTTATTACCCCCGAATACAGCATCCATCTATCCGTAATGTAATGTAATCTTCATTCTCATCACCTGCACAGTGAAGCAAAGTACTCCATATATATACAGGATGTCCCAGCTATCTTGTCCACCCAAAATATCTCTGGAACAATAAGAGCTATTGGAAAACGACTTTCACCGGTATCAATGTAGGGCTGGGGCCCATGAATGTACGTATTTGGAAACATTCTAAAACGAAAGCATATGTGTTTTTTAACACAAACTTATGTTTTTTGAAATGGACCTCCTATATTTTTTCTTCAGCAATCCATAGTATGACAAAGCACATACACAATGGCGTTGATTGCATCGCAATATTCCCATTACATCGCGAGATATTGAGATGCGAAGTTGACGCTTGAAACACCCGACATGCGCTGCTAGCGCACGTCCTGAGGCTCAGGCGTGAACCCCATGCTGCCCGTAATCGCGATGTGATTGACATGCGTAATAACACTTCCATACTTATCAAGAGGTCCGAAACGAATAATACGGTCTGCTGCGCGATTACGGGCAGCATGGGGTTCACGCCTGAGCCTCAGGACGTGCGCTAGCAGCGCACGTCGGGTGTTCCAAGCGTCAACTTCGCGTCTTAATATTTCGCGATGTAATGGGAATATTGCGATGCAATCAACGCCATTGTGTATGTGCTTTGTCATGCTATGGATTGCTGAAGAAAAAATATAGGAGGTCCATTTAAAAAAACATAAGTTTGTGTTAAAAAACACATATGCTTTCGCTTTAGAATGTTTCCAAATATGTACATTCACGGGCCCCAGCCCTACATTGATACCGGTGAAAGTCGTTTTCCAATAGCTCTTATTGTTCCAGAGATATTTAGTGTGGACAAGATAGCTGGGACACCCTGTATATATATATATATATATATATATATATATATATATATATATATATATATATATATATATATATATATATATATATATGAAGATAGCAACTGCTCTCGAAAGAACAGATATCATTGATGACCGTGCAGCTTCTCTACAATAAATGATAATTAATTGAAACCCTCAGCCGCCGACAGGTGTTGTTGATATACCTCGACGGGGGCAGCTGAAAATGTGTGCCACGACGTGGACTCGAACCCGGGATCTCCTACTTACATGGCAGACGCTCTATCCATCTGAGCCACCGAGGAGACAGATTACTAACGCGACCGCAGGGACTTATCCCTTGCACGCTTCCCGTGAGACCCACTTTCCCTACTGTCCACAATCTACATACGTAATGTACCTAATAGATATTTGGCCATCCACTCATTACTCGTGCACACTACCTGTCGGCAGCTGAGTGTTTCAATTAATTATCATTTATTCTAGAGAAGCTGCACGGTCATCAACGATCTTTCGAAACCAGTTACTATCTTCATATATAAAACCTAGCCAGCCATTGACCTTTGTCTGTGCGAATGCGCACAGGTTGCCCGAAGTCTTACGGGAATCGTCACCTTCTCATTCGCTTCATGCTGTGAAACGCTTCACAGACAATCTAGCAAAAATGGCTCTGAGCACTATTCGACTTAACATCTGAGGTCATCAGTCCTCTAGAACATAGAACTACTTAAACCTAACTAACCCAAGGACATCACCCACATCCATGCCCGAGGCAGGATTCGAACCTGCGACCGTAGCGGTCGCGCGTTTTCAGACTGTAGCGCCTAGAACCGCACGGCCACTTCGGCCGGCAGACGATCTAGCAGGTACTATGTATAGATCTAACGTATGTAGGTATACAGTGATATCCAGCCAGTCCCCCTTTGAATTTGACGCTGTCTATTGTACCACTAATTAGTTTTCGAGCCATTGCAGGCTCGTCATAGGGTAGAGGTGTCACAGAAACATTCTATCTTCGATCAATTACAGCGCCGGCCACTATGATCGAGCGGTTCTAGGTGCTTCAGTCCGGAATGGCGCTGCTGCTACGGTCGCAGGTTCGAATCCTGCCTCGGGCATGGATGTGTGTGATGTCCTTAGGTTACTTAGGTTTAAGTAGTTCTAACTCTAGAGGACTGATGACCTCAGACGCTAAGTCCCGTAGCGCTTAGAGCCATTCGAACCATCAATTACAGCTGTTTACATTTACAGATTCTACAGCTACATACAAACTCCGCAAGCCGCCGTATGGGGTGTGGCGGAGGGTACCCTGTACAACCTCAAGTTCACTTCGTTTCCTCTTCCACTAGCAAACAGAGTGAGGGAAAAGCAACTACACTCCTGGAAATGGAAAAAAGAACACATTGACACCGGTGTGTCAGACCCACCATACTTGCTCCGGACACTGCGAGAGGGCTGTACAAGCAATGATCACACGCACGGCACAGCGGACACACCAGGAACCGCGGTGTTTGGCCGTCGAATGGCGCTAGCTGCGCAGCATTTGTGCACCGCCGCCGTCAGTGTCAGCCAGTTTGCCGTGGCATACGGAGCTCCATCGCAGTCTTTAACACTGGTAGCACGCCGCGACAGCGTGGACGTGAACCGTATGTGCAGTTGACGCACTTTGAGCGAGGGCGTATAGTGGGCATGCGGGAGGCCGGGTGGACGTACCGCCGAATTGCTCAACACGTGGGGCGTGAGGTCTCCACAGCACATCGATGTTGTCGCCAGTGGTCGGCGGAAGGTGCACGTGCCCGTCTACCTGGGACCGGACCGCAGCGACGCACGGATGCACGCCAAGACCGTAGGATCCTACGCAGTGCCGTAGGGGACCGCACCGCCACTTCCCAGCAAATTAGGGACACTGTTGCTCCCGGGGTATCGGCGAGGACCATTCGCAACCGTCTCCATGAAGCTGGGCTACGGTCCCGCACACCGTTAGGCCGTCTTGTCTTCCGCTCACGCCCCAACATCGTGCAGCCCGCCTCCAGTGGTGTCGCGACAGGCGTGAATGGAGGGACGAATGGAGACGTGTCGTCTTCAGCGATGAGAGTCGCTTCTGCCTTGGTGCCAATGATGGTCGTATGCGTGTTTGGCGCCGTGCAGGTGAGCGCCACAATCAGGACTGCATACGACCGAGGCACACAGGGCCAACACCCGGCATCATGGTGTGGGGAGCGATCTCCTACACTGGCCGTACACCACTGGTGATCGTCGAGGGGACACTGAATAGTGCACGGTACATCCAAACCGTCATCGAACCCATCGTTCTACCATTCCTAGACCGGCAAGGGAACTTGCTGTTCCAACAGGACAATGCACGTCCGCATGTATCCCGTGCCACCCAACGTGCTCTAGAAGGTGTAAGTCAACTACCTGGCCAGCAAGATCTCGGGATCTGTCCCCCATTGAGCATGTTTGGGACTGGATGAAGCGTCGTCTCACGCGGTCTGCACGTCCAGCACGAACGCTGGTCCAACTGAGGCGCCAGGTGGAAATGGTATGGCAAGCCGTTCCACAGGACTACATCCAGCATCTCTACGATCGTCTCCATGGGAGAATAGCAGCCTGCATTGCTGCGAAAAGTGGATATACACTGTACTAGTGCCGACATTGTGCATGCTCTGTTGCCTGTGTCTATGTGCCTGTGGTTCTGTCAGTGTGATCATGTGATGTATCTGACCCCAGGAATGTGTCAATAAAGTTTCCCCTTCCTGGGACAATGAATTCACGGTGTTCTTATTTCAATTTCCAGGAGTGTATCTATATGCCTAAATACGAGCCCTAATTTCTCGTATCTTCGTGGTATTTATGCGAAATGTATTTTGGCCGCAGTAGGACCGTTCTGCAGTCAGCTTCAGATGCCGGTTTTCTAATTTTCTCAACTTTGTCCCTAGAAACCGGCGTCCCCTTCCCTCCACGGATTCCCATTTGAGTTCCCAAAGGGCCCCGTAATACTTGCGTGATGCTCGAAACTACCGGGGACAAATCTAGCAACCGGCCTCTGAATTGCTCCGAAGTCCTCCTATAACCGACTAGTGCGGACTGCAGACTCAAGAACGCAGTGCTCAAGAACGGAAGAACGTTAACAGCCTTTCCAGAACTTCATGTTTCCAAACAACAAAGGAATTTTTATGAATGGACGTGCACAATGTCACCGGGCCACAGTTGTTCTCGATTGGTCTGAAATACAAAATCGGCAGTTCGGGCGAAAGATTTGGCCAGCCAGATCGGCCGACACGAGCCCCATTGCACATTTATGAGACATAATGAAAAGATCATTTCGTGCCCAACATCATGTGCCAGCAACACTTTCGCAAATATGGTTATAGAGGGAGTATGACTCAGTATTTCTGCAGCGGATTTCGAACGACTTTTTGAGTCGATACCAGGTAGCGTTACTGCACAACGCCGAGCAAAAGGTGGTCCGACACAATATTAGCAAGTATCCCATGCCTTTCGTCACCTCGGTGTGTATGATACGCGAGTTCTGGTTTTAGTAATTAAAACAAAGGTACACTACTGGCCATTAAAACTGTTACACCAAGAAGAAACGCAGATGATAAACGGGTATTCATTTGACAAATATAGTACACTAGAACTGACACGTGATTACATTTTCACGCAATTTGGGTGCATAAATCGTGAGAACAGAGCTTTAATGGCGTGTACAGGTACAGCTGCCCATGCAGCCACAGTTCATCAAGAGTAGTGACTGACGTATTGTGACGAGCCAGTTGCTTGGCCACCATTGACCAGACGTTTTCAGTTGGTGAGATATCTGGAGAATGTGCTGGCCAGGGCAGCAGTCGAACATTTTCTGTATCCGGTAAGGCCCGTACAGGACCTGCAACATGCGGTCGTGCATTATCCTGCTGAAACGTAGGGTTTCGCAGGGATCAAATGGTTCAAATGGCTCTGAGCACTATGGGACTTAACATCTGAGGTCATCAGTCCCCTAGAACTTAGAACTACTTAAACCTAACTAACCTAAGGACATCACACACATCCATGCCCGAGGCAGGCTTCGAACCTGCGACCGTAGCGGTCGCGTGGTTCCACACTGTAGCGCCTAGAACCGCTCGGCCACTCCGGCCGGCCTCGCAGGGATCGAATGAACAGTAGAGCCACGGGTCGTAACACATCTGAAATGTAACGTCCACTGTTCAAAGTGCCGTCAATGCGAACAAGAGGTGACCGAGACATGTAACCAATGGCACCCCGTACCATCACGCCGGGTGATACACCAGTAAGGCGATGACGTATACACGCTTCCAATGTGCGTTCACCTCGATGTCGCCAAACACGGATGCGACCATCATGATGCTGTAAAGAGAACCTTGATTCATCCGAAAAAATGACGTCTTGCCATTCGTGCACCCAGGTTCGTCGTTGAGTACATCATCGCAGGCGCTCCTGTCTGTGACGCAGCGTCAAGGGTAACCGCAGCCATGCTGCTGCAAAACGTCGTCGAACTGTTCGTGCAGATGGTTGTTGCCTTTCAAACGTCCCCATTTGTTGACTCAGGGATCGAGACGTGGCTGCACGATCCGTTACAGCCATGCGGATAAGATGCCTGTCATCTCGACTGCTAGTGACACGAGGCCGTTGGGATCCAGCACGGCGTTCCGTATTACCCTCATGACCCCTCCGATTCCATATTCTGCTAACAGTCATTGAATCTCGACCTACGCGAGCAGCAATGTCGCGATACGATAAACCACAATCGCGATAGGCTACAATCCGACCTTTATTAAAGTGGAAAACGTGATGGAACGCATTTCTCCGCCTTACACGAGGCATCACAACAACGTTTCACCAAGCAACGCCGGTCAACTACTGTTTGTGTATGAGAAATCGGTTGGAAACTTTCCTCATGTCAGCACGTTGTAAGTGTCGCCACCGGCGCCAACCTTGTGTGAATGCTCTGAAAAGCTAATCATTTGCATATCACAGAATCTTCTTCCTGTCAGTTAAATTTCGCGTCTGTAGCACGCCATCTTCGTGGTGTAGCAATATTAATGGCGAGTAGTGTATTTGTCGTTGGTCCGAGATCTTTTTAGGACAGTTCAATCATCAACTTTCTTCTATGAATGCAAAAGTATTTTTTTGAAGCCGATAACAAAACAAGAGAAATCAAGCTCGCACGGGAAAATTTATGTGCCCGTTTTTCCCGCGCGCTGCTCGAGAGTGGAACGAAAGAGAAATAGTCTGAAAGTGGATAGATGAACCCTCTGCCAGGCACTTAAACGTTATTATAAAATAACAAGTTAAACTACAGCTGTAGTTCATCCACAATGGATGTATTGATTTTGGGAGTAGTATCTGACACACAGACAGGTCAGCGTGAACTACATGCTTCTGGAGCTCTGTGTGTTGAGCAACAGATCGTCTGAAGAGAGCGCTGAGTCTGCTGTAGTTTTCGTCTAACTTTTTGTGCACATTGGGAAGGGAATTACTGATATAAGGTGAGTGATAGCATGATGTTTTATTTATGTGTGAATATATACTGACGGAAGAAGATCAAGAAGGAGTCTATCGACATAAACGAAAGTTGGCAGGATGGTGTCTGTTCTGATTTCGCGCAGATAACGTAAGAGTGGTCGTAGTAGCGCCACTATGAGGATGCTGGTCAGATTCGCTTTAATTATCCGCTGTAACGGTCGTGAGCGTTAGTTACCTTGGGCGTGGTGATGAGTTGGTGTTACTCAAGAATGCCTTCGGGCGACAAGGACTCCATTATCAACCCCTGACTTAGTTTGACTAGGGTCGTCTAATAGGGCTGCGAGAAGCGTACCACCGATACTCCAGGAACACTTGTACTGGAATTAGCCACCGTACAAGACGGCTGTCAGCGGTGGTCTGTGAATGTACGATCGTGAGAAGACCGGGCTGTCGAAGACCACGTGGTATTTCAGAGAGAGAAGATCATGGTGTTCGGCGTATGGCTCTGGTGTATAGTACGAGGTACATTCAAGTTCTAAGGCCTCCGATTTTTTTTTCTCCGGACTGGAAAGAGATAGAAACATGCGCATTGTTTTAAAATGAGGCCGCGTTCATTGTCAATACGTCCCAGAGATGGCAGCACCGTACGGCAGATGGAATTTTACCGCCAGCAGCGAGAATGAGAACTGTTTTAAATACTTAAAATGGCGACGTTTTCCTTACTTGAACAGCGTGCAATCGTTCGTTTTCTGAATTTGCGTGGTGTGAAACCAATTGAAATTCATCGACAGTTGAAGGAGACATGTGGTGATGGAGTTATGGATGTGTCGAAAGTGCGTTCGTGAGTGCGACAGTTTAATGAAGGCAGAACATCGTGTGACAAAAAACCGAAACAACCTCGGGCTCGCACAAGCCGGTCTGACGACACGATCGAGAAAGTGGAGAGAATTGTTTTGGGGGATCGCCGAATGACTGTTGAACAGATCACCTCCAGAGTTGGCATTTCTGTGGGTTCTGTGCACACAATCCTGCATGACGACCTGAAAATGCGAAAAGTGTCATCCAGGTGGGTGCCACGAATGCTGACGGACGAGCACACGGTTGCCCGTGTGGCATGTTGCCTAGCAATGTTGACGTGCAACGACAGCATGAATGGGACTTTCTTTTCGTCGGTTGTGACAATGGATGAGACATGGATGCCATTTTTCAATCCAGAAACAAAGCGCCAGTCAGCTCAATGGAAGCACACAGATTCACCGCCACCAAAAAAATTTCGGGTAACCGCCAGTGCTGAAAAAATGATGGTGTCCATGTTCTGGGACAGCGAGGGCGTAATGCTTACCCATTGCGTTCCAAAGGGCACTACGGTAACAGGTGCATCCTACGAAAATGTTTTGAAGAACAAATTCCTTCCTGCACTGCAACAAAAACGTCCGGGAAGGGCTGCGCGTGTGCTGTTTCACCAAGACAATGCACCCGCACATCGAGCTAACGTTACGCAACAGTTTCTTCGTGATAACAACTTTGAAGTGATTCCTCATGCTCCCTACTCACCTGACCTGGCTCCTAGTGACTTTTGGCTTTTTCCAACAATGAAAGACACTCTCCGTTGCCGCACATTCACCAGCCGTGCTGCTATTGCCTCAGCGATTTTCCAGTGGTCAAAACAGACTCCTAAAGAAGCCTTCGCCGCTGCCATGGAATCATGGCGTCAGCGTTGTGAAAAATGTGTACGTCTGCAGGGCGATTACGTCGAGAAGTAACGCCAGTTACATCGATTTCGGGTGAGTAGTTAATTAGAAAAAAAAAATCGGAGGCCTTAGAACTCGAATGCACCTCGTACTGTATCTGCAGCACCAATATGAACAGCAGTTGGCACCACACTGACACGACGAAACGTTACAAATCGGTTACTTCAGCTCCGAGTTAGATACCCTATCCCGTGCATTCCACTGACCCCATAGCATCGCCATTTGAGACTTGTGTGGTCAACCGAGAGCTCATTTGAGGGCAGGGTTGAGGACTGTTATGTTTCCCAATCAAAGCTGGATCCGCGTCGGTGCCAGTGATGGCCGTCTCTTGGTTAGGAGCTCGGTTGAGGGACTAGAACCAAGCTATCTGTGTGCTAGACATACTGGACCTACACTTGCAGTTATGCACTTTGGTGCGATTTTGCATAACGAAAGGAGCACTTTCGTGGCTAACTCGCTCGCCCCGACTGCAAAATTGTACCTCAGTCTGGTGAGTCGGCCTGTTACGCTGCCAATCATGAACAGCAATCCAGGTGGTATTTTCCAACAGGATAACGCTCGCCCACATACGTCTGTTGTAATCAAACACGCTCATGTAGCCTTCGCCTGTTCAATCACGCGTGGCCGGTGCGGCAAAGCAGTTCTAGGCGCTTCAGTCTGGACCCACGCGACCGCTACGCTCGCAGGTTCGAATCCTGCCTTCGGGCACGGATGTGTGTGATGTCTTTAGGTTAGTTAGGTTTAAGTAATTCTAAGTTCTAGGGGACTGATGACCTCAGATGTTAAGTCCCATAGTGCTCAGAGCCATTTGAACCATTTTGTTCAATCAGCAGGTCCGTCTGATAAGAGTGCATATGGGACACCATCGGACAACAAGTCCAGCGCCATCCATAAAATGCATTAACCGTCCCTGGATTGACTGACCAAGTGCTACAGGTCTAGAACTCCATCGCAGAAACTCACAACCGGCACCTGTTCAACACAATGCATGCGCGTTTGCATGCTTGCATTCAACATTGTGGCAGCTATACCCGTTATTAATGTCAAAGTTTTGAACATGGCTGCACGTTCAGAGACCGTTTCTAGGTTACAATTGCAAGAAATGAGCCCTCGGTCACTATTTTTAGCCTTAATTAGCCTGGTTTCGACACTACCAGAAGTGCCTTCAACAGAATTGAAAACAATTAAAGTGGCCTGTAACACAGTGACGGAGTCATGGGTTTGGCTCTGAGCACTATGGGACTTAACAAATGGCTCTGAGCACTATGGGACTTAACATCTGTGGTCATCAGTCCCCTAGAACTTAGAACTACTTAAACCTAACTAACCTAAGCACATCACACACATCCATGCCCGAGGCAGGATTCGAACCTGCGACCGTAGCAGTCTCGCAGTTCCGGACTGAGCGCCTAGAACCGCGAGACCACCGCGGCCGGCGGGACTTAACATCTGAGGTCATCAGTCCCCTAGAACTTACAACTACTTAAACCTAACTAACCTAAGGATATCACACACATCCATGTCCGAGGCAGGATTCGAACCTGCGACCGTAGCGGTCGCGCGGTTCCAGACTGAAGCGCCTAGAACCGCTCCGCCACACAGGCCGGCAGAGTTATAGGGTAAGACATTTTTATACAAAGAGTGTAAGTACTGAATAACAGAAAAAAAACAGAGGCAGTACTTACATGCCACATATAAAGTAATTAACGCGCTAAAGGGGCTTTAGTCACAAAACATATAAGATGGAATAAGTGAAGGCGAACCACTATGGGCTGCTCATACCTGTAAGGCCACAGGATGCAACGTTATTAATGTACCAGAATTTCACATTTCAATAGCAATAGCTCTTACATTCAACCTGTGGTCTTGTGATATTAATAATTACAATATGTTACCTAGGCAAATTTATTCTCGAAATTTCATTAGTCTATATTAGTTATTTTTTGATGTTGCGCTTATTTTCTTGCAGTGTACATGAGATAACCTTAGTTTTCTCACTGACAACAGCATTCGTCGTGATTCCTTTGTAGGAAACTAACGAAAACGTACCATCATATTTTTAACACGCTTCAGTGGTACAACTTAACAAACTTGCCCGTATAGTGCGGTTGACTAAATGGGTTTAGCATTGTTAGTAAGGGGACTGATGACCACAGATGTTAAGTCCCATAGTGCTCAGAGCCATTTGAACCATAGTTAGTATCACATAATGCTTAGAAATGATACGATGAATTTTTTAATGCGTTCTTTATTTTATGTCATTAATTAAATCGTTTTTTTGTCTTACTGTATGGAATAGTAATGCGTTATAGCAGCGAAGCAAATACTAATTACATTAGGTGTCAGAGAGTATGTATAGTGGGTTCATGGATTACATGAACGTGTACACAGAATCTTCCCAAGCCAACAATTGAGAATCACGCTCAATATAAAAACAAAGATGCCAGCCGAGGTTTAAAAAGATTGACCGCACTGAAGTGTTTGGCAACGAACTTGAAATGTGTCAGCATTTTCTTAGCTTTGAAAAAGTGATGTTCGGTTTCAGTATGTCCGACGTACGAAAATTTGTCTCCGAGACGGAAGAATGAAATGGAATTGACCCATAATTTGAGTGCAGAAGAAACCACGTTAGACAGCAAGTGGGCTGAAAGTGTCCATCCAAAAAATATCGCTGAATCCGAGGGAAATTCTAAAATCTCCTAACAAAACTTCAAAGCCTGGGCGAAGAACCTGTGAGCTGAAGAGCACCTTATACACAGAAAAGCTACCCGAAGCAAAGGTGTTGTTGTTGTTGTGGTCTTCAGTCCTGAGACTGGTTTGATGCAGCTCTCCATGCTACTCTATCCTGTGCAAGCTTCTTCATCTCCCAGTACCTACTGCAACCTACATCCTTCTGAATCTGCTTAGTGTATTCATCTCTCGGTCTCCCTCTACGATTTTTATCCTCCACGCTGCCCTCCAATACTAAATTGGTGATCCCTTGATGCCTCAGAACATGTCCTACAAACCGATCCCTTCTTCTAGTCAAGTTGTGCCACAAACTTCTCTTCTCCCCAATCCTATTCAATACCTCCTCATTAGTTACGTGATCTACCCACCTTATCTTCAGCATTCTTCTGTAGCACCACATTTCGAAAGCTTCTATTCTCTTCTTGTCCAAACTAGTTATCGTCCATCTTTCACTTCCATACATGGCTACACTCCATACAAATACTTTCAGAAACGACTTCCTGACACTTAAATCTATACTCGATGTTAACAAATTTCTCTTCTTCAGAAACGATTTCCTTGCCATTGCCAGTCCGGTGAAGAAACTTAAAAATATCCTTACATCTGTTAAAGGGAGGTGTTTTGGATACTGCTTGGGGAAGCCATAGAAGGAATTCATTCGTAAAAGAGAGTTTATTATTATTCACGTTTGGGCCCTACTGGACCACGCGAAGTACAATCACGGGGCATTCAGTTATTTTCTTTTAGACTTTCTCTCTGCCCAAATTGTTTTCATTCTCTCGGAATGAGCTCTTTTCCTTTCATCAGACCATGTGGTTCCAGTTTTCTTTGGTTTTTCAGCTTGACCAACTACCCAGTCATGAATTTTTTGCCTAAATAATTTTCTGTCTTGAATTTCATCTTGTTTTATATCTGCCTCTTTCATTTCCTCTTTTATAGCAGCAATCCATTTTATTGTCTCAAATTTAGCTTTACTTCGATTTTCGTAGAATTCCACTACTTGTTTAGTTAGTCTGGTAACATCCATTCTTTTAATATGCCCATAAAATTTTAATCTGCGTTTTTTCATATCTGAATATATGCTGGTGTATTGTTGAATTTCACTATTTGCTCTTAGCCTGTATGTTCCTTCTTGAGTATATTTTGGACCTAGAATTTTTCTGATTACTTTTCTTTCTCTTTTTTGGATTTCTTGAATGTCCTTTTTTCTGTTTAAAATTAGCGTTTCAGCCCCATAAAGGCACTCTGGTTTTATGACCGTGTTGTAATGTCTCAATTTAGAGTACCTCGAGAGACATTTTTTGTTGTAGATGTCTTTTGTAAGTCTAAAAGCTGTCTCCATCTTTTGACAACGAATTTCATTTCCAATTTTTTCTAGACCAGTCTCTGAGATTGTTTCACCTAAATATTTGAATTGTGAGACTCTTTTGATTTTTCCATACTTAGTTTCCAAAAGTTTGGGTGCCAGTTTGTTGCTAGTCATATACTGTGTTTTTTCAAATGAGATTTGGAGACCTACTCTTTCTGCTGTTTCTTTAAGGATTTCTATTTGTTTCTGAGCAATTTGGATGTCCTGCGTTAGAATAACCAAGTCGTCTGCAAAGGCCAAACAGTCTATTCGAATATTTGTTCGTCCTAATTTCACTGGTTGGTCAATTTTGAACTCCAATTTTCGTTCGCGCCACTCTTGTATTACTTTTTCTAGAACGCAGTTAAATAGCAATGGAGAGAGTCCATCACCTTGCCTCACGCCTGTTTTTATTTCAAAGGATTCTGAAATTTCTCCTCTGAACTTTACTTTTGATTTTAATATATATATATTTTTTTGGTGGGATTTAAAATTTAAAAAACCTCTCTCACACCGGCCTGATTTAGCTTCACTGATCGGGATAGTAAAAACATGCGTATGTTAAGGGAATTTTCATTCACAAAGCAGGCTTATCACATTCACACAGTTCAGTACTGTTCTATCCTGATTTTATTGAACTTAACTTAAATTCCATAAGGCAGTGAAGCAATTTCGAAGTCTCGGTACGAGGAAAATTGTCAGTCGATCTGCTGAACACATTTGTAATAGTTATTAACTTTCGGTGATCACATGGGGAAGACCGGAGATCTGCTGGTAAGACCGTGTTAGCCTATTTATTTGAAGTAACTGGATATCTTGAGCATACAAAACGGCAGGTTCGTCCAGTGTAAATCAGACGTTCCTCACTGATCCCGTGCAACACAGCGTAGTAAGCAGACACTGTCAATAATAATCAGTTAAATAATACGCGAACACACTAACTTTAGTTTAGTTCATGTATTAAATTCCTTCTCATACAGAATCTCATCAAGATGACGACTAGCTCAAGAATACATACATATACATCCTCCTTCTTTCACGGCTAATCGACAAGCATTGCCTCCTTCTTTTCATAAGAGAAAACATAGATAGCAGAGAAGCTATTCCATGGAGTAAATGGACGCTCCAAGGAATAATAGAGCTTGGAACTACTTTGCATTGATAATTATCGTATATTAAAGTTTAGGAATCGGTAAGATATGAAGAGGTGTTTCGAGATATGTACTGAGTTATACAGGGTGAGTCACCTAACATTACCGCTGGATGTATTTCGTAAACCACATCAAATACTGACGAATCGATTCCACAGACCGAACGTGAGGAGAGGGGCTAGTGTAATTGGTTAATACAAACCATAAAATAATGCACGGAAGTATGTTTTCTAACACAAACCTACGTTTTTTTAAATGGAACCCCGTTACGTTTGTTAGCACATCTGAACATATAAACAAATACGTAATCAGTGCCGTTTGTTCCATTGTGAAATGTTAATTACACCCGGAGATATTGTAACCTAAATTTGACGCTTGAGTACCACTCCTCCGCTGTTCGATCGTGTGTATCGGAGAGCACCAAATTACGTAGGGATCCAAAGGGAACGGTGATGGACCTTAGGTACAGAAGAGACTGGAACAGCACATTACGTCCACATGCTAACACCTTTTTAGTGGTCTTTTTCACTGACGCACATGTACATTACCATGAGGGGTGAGGTACACGTACACACGTGGTTTCCGTTTTTAATTACGGATTGGAATAGAGTGTGTCCCGACATGTCAGGCCAATAGATGTTCAATGTGGTGGCCATTATTTGCTGCACACAATTGCAATCTCTGGCGTAATGAATGTCGTACACGCCGCAGTACATCTGGCGTAATGTCGCCGCAGGCTGCCACAATACGTTGTTTCATATCCTCTGGGGTTGTAGGCACATCATGGTACACATACTCCTCTAACGTACCCCACAGAAAGAAGTCCAGAGGTGTAAGATCGGGAGAACGGGCTGGCCAATTTATGCGTCCTCCACGTCCTATGAAACGCCCGTCGAACATCCTGTCAAGGGTCAGCCTAGTGTTAATTGCGGAAGGTGCAGGTGCACCAACATGCTGATACCACATACGTCGACGCGTTTCCAGTGGGACACACTCTATTCCACTTCGTAATTGAAAACGGAAACCACGTGTGTACGTGTACCTCACCCCTCATGGTAATGTACATGTGCGTCAGTGAAAAAGATCGATAAAAAGGTGTTAGCATGTGGACGTAATGTGCTGTTCCAGTCTCTTCTGTACCTAAGGTCCATCACAGTTCCCTTTGGATCCCTACGTAATTCGGTGCTTTCCGATACACACGATCGAACAGCGGAGGAGTGGTACTCAAGCGTCAACTTTAGGTTACAATATCTCCGGATGTACTTAACATTTTACAATGCAACAAACGGCACTGATTACGTATTTGTTTATATGTTCAGATGTGCTAACAAAACTAACAGGGCTCCATTTAAAAAACGTAGGTTTGTGTTAAAAAACATACTTCCGTGCATTATTTTATGGTTTGTATTAATCAATTACACTAGCCCCTCTCCTCACGTTCGGTCTGTGGAATCGATTCGTCAGTATTTGATGTGGTTTACGAAATACATCCAGCGGTAACGTTAGGTGACTCACCCTGTATAATTTATAAAATTTCTGAAAATATCGCGGAGAGGCCGCTGCAACAGACATCACAAGAGGAATGATACGGGGAATTGTGCCAGGGACATGGAATGGAATAAATGATCAGATGCATGGAATGTGTAATATGCAATCACGCAAAGTGCGCATGAGTGGGGAAAGGCGTGAAATAGTAATAATGCAATGCCTGCAAGTGAAATATGGAAAATCTTCGTATACTAGCGCATAGCTTTAAACGCAAGGATGAAAATAAGGGTGTTACAAAGTTTATGTAACAATTGGTGCAATTCAGGAAACAAGATTCCTGATCTGTACCACTTACAGATATTTAGAAAATTAAGTGCAATTTGTGTATTGATTTACAAATTTCCATTCTTTAAATTAAATATCAACAACAACATCTTGATCGCTGAGCTTTCCGACTTCTTCTACCACTGCTCCTATTGCGAGCAACTGTGAATGAGACGGCTGTACGTACGCTGAAGGCTACACACGGAGGGAAACTTAGGAAGACATACACTCCTGGAAATGGAAAAAAGAACACATTGACACCGGTGTGTCAGACCCACCATACTTGCTCCGGACACTGCGAGAGGGCTGTACAAGCAATGATCACACGCACGGCACAGCGGACACACCAGGAACCGCGGTGTTGGCCGTCGAATGGCGCTAGCTGCGCAGCATTTGTGCACCGCCGCCGTCAGTGTCAGCCAGTTTGCCGTGGCATACGGAGCTCCATCGCAGTCTTTAACACTGGTAGCATGCCGCGACAGCGTGGACGTGAACCGTATGTGCAGTTGACGGACTTTGAGCGAGGGCGTATAGTGGGCATGCGGGAGGCCGGGTGGACGTACCGCCGAATTGCTCAACACGTGGGGCGTGAGGTCTCCACAGTACATCGATGTTGTCGCCAGTGGTCGGCGGAAGGTGCACGTGCCCGTCGACCTGGGACCGGACCGCAGCGACGCACGGATGCACGCCAAGACCGTAGGATCCTACGCAGTGCCGTAGGGGACCGCACCGCCACTTCCCAGCACATTAGGGACACTGTTGCTCCTGGGGTATCGGCGAGGACCATTCGCAACCGTCTCCATGAAGCTGGGCTACGGTCCCGCACACCGTTAGGCCGTCTTCCGCTCACGCCCCAACATCGTGCAGCCCGCCTCCAGTGGTGTCGCGACAGGCGTGAATGGAGGGACGAATGGAGACGTGTCGTCTTCAGCGATGAGAGTCGCTTCTGCCTTGGTGCCAATGATGGTCGTATGCGTGTTTGGCGCCGTGCAGGTGAGCGCCACAATCAGGACTGCATACGACCGAGGCACACAGGGCCAACACCCGGCATCATGGTGTGGGGAGCGATCTCCTACACTGGCCGTACACCACTGGTGATCGTCGAGGAGACACTGAATAGTGCACGGTACATCCAAACCGTCATCGAACCCATCGTTCTACCATTCCTAGACCGGCAAGGGAACTTGCTGTTCCAACAGGACAATGCACGTCCGCATGTATCCCGTGCCACCCAACGTGCTCTAGAAGGTGTAAGTCAACTACCCTGGCCAGCAAGATCTCCGGATCTGTCCCCCATTGAGCATGTTTGGGACTGGATGAAGCGTCGTCTCACGCGGTCTGCACGTCTAGCACGAACGCTGGTCCAACTGAGGCGCCAGCTGGAAATGGTATGGCAAGCCGTTCCACAGGACTACATCCAGCATCTCTACGATCGTCTCCACGGGAGAATAGCAGCCTGCATTGCTGCGAAAGGTGGATATACACTGTACTAGTGCCGACATTGTGCATGCTCTGTTGCCTGTGTCTATGTGCCTGTGGTTCTGTCAGTGTGATCATGTGATGTATCTGACCCCAGGAATGTGTCAATAAAGTTTCCCCTTCCTGGGACAATGAATTCACGGTGTTCTTATTTCAATTTCCAGGAGTGTATTTGCAACACAATGCAGCCACTTCTAAGACGCGAATATTGCAGCATACTTTTATAACGATGTGTGTCTATTGTCTTTTTATTTCTCCGCCAGAGCAATTGCTTTTATTACTCGATTAAACAAATACATCGTATCGTGTTAATACGTGAGCGAAACTACAAAAAGCATTATTACATACAGGCATTTAACACTACGTTGTGGTTTTATGAACTTATAAACATTTCCACTGTAGAATATGTAACAATGCTGGGACTATGGTTCGAGATATAGTTAAGCACAAAGAGTTACGCATATTGTAATCTGTTAAACCCGAACTTACGCGCGACTTAGTCAATTTCGTAAGAGAAGAAAAAACGTTGGTACACATTGTTGAACCAAACATTTAAATAACTTAAGGGGTCAGTCTTTGCAGACGAGGATATTGCTCTTGGGCTGACATTTTATAAAAGTATTGCAAATCCCTGGACTGGACAAACAGGTCGCTGAGCTGCGTACTCCGCTGTACGCCTATTACCTCAAGTCGAAAATAATGAGGTACATTAGACGCACAAAGCAGAAAGGGCCTGAGAAATAAATCTAAATTCATCTTCAGTCTTGCAGTGTCTTGCAAATTCTTTGAGAGCTTATGATGACACGTTTCCATCGATGAAACATTGCCGCAGTGGTAACACCGGTTCCCGTAACATCACCGAAGTCAAGCGCTGTCGGACTTGGCTAGCACTTGGATGGGTGACCATCCTTGTCTGCCGAGCACTGTTAGCAAGCGGGGAGCACTCAGTCCTTGTGAGGCAAACTGAGGAGCTACTTGACTCAGAAGTAGCGGCTCCGGTCTCGGAAACTGACATACGGCCGGGAGAGCGGTGTGCTGACCACATGCCCCTCCATACCCGCATCCAGTGACGCCTGGGGGTGAGGATGACATGGCGGCCGGTCGGTACCGTTGGGGCTTCAAGTCCTGTTCAGCCTCTGTTTGTTTGTTTTCCTTTTAAGTAGCATTATTGTCAGCAACATATTACCAAATGTTCAAATGTGTATAAAATCTTATGGGACTTAACTGCTAAGGTCATCAGCCCCTAAGCTGACACACTACTTAACCTAAATTATCCTAAGGACAAACACACACACCCATGACCGAGGGAGGACTCGAACGTCCGCCGGGACCAGCCGCACAGTCCATGACTGCTGCGCCTCAGACCGCTCGGATAATCCCGCGCTGCTATTACCAAATGATTCTCCCCTCGCATCAAGATACTTAAGAAAGTCAAACAATTTTTGATGTCAAAGATAAAAAAAATTTGTCGCCACTTTGCTTCCACCTGACTCAGTTTTGTACAATTTTGGTAAACATTTTTGGAATACAGTGATCAATAGACTATTATATTTTGACTAAAGTTCAGTCTTGATCACACCATTTATGTTTCAATCACATAGGTAACCGGTTTCGGTTATTTTTACATAACCATCATCAGACCCATGGCTCCCTTAGGATGGTAAGCGGAGCTCTCCTCAGTTGACTTCGTAGCAGCTGAGGAGAGCTCCGCCTACCATCCTAAGGGAGCCATGGGTCTGATGATGGTCATGTAAAAATAACCGAAACCGGTTACCTATATCATTGAAACATAAATGGTGTGATCAAGACTGAACTTTAATCAAAATATGACTCAGTTTTATTCCCTAATAGCCGCCTTCAGTTCAGCCAGTACTCACTGTCGTTCATTAGAAACAAAAAGGCATCGCATCGCATAATGACGTTCCAAGCTCGTTTCGAGCTCGTAATAGTGCACTGGCATACTGAGTCCTTTTCTTGGCCTTTAAACAATACGAAAGTAAGTCAGTTCCCATTCGGCACTGAACCAGTGACTTCTCCACATTTTCTTTTTTTGCACAAGTGTGTAGACCCCATACCATTTCTAACGCAGAACTTAAACGTAATTTAACACAAGTAGTTCTGTCGGTAACTTACTTGGCGTGTGAAATGGAGAGCCCTTTGTTCTAGTGGCGGCTGGCAGCTCCCTTCATTTGCCTTCTCACCCTCGTCCCTCTGCCCCACTCACCACAGTGTTCGGAGCCGTAGGCAGTAGTGTGGCTCAATTAGTGTTTGGCCAGGCCTCTTTTACACTATAATGTAAAAAATTTAAAAAGTGGTACAATTTAGGCAACTCTCCCCTATAACACTGCACCCCAATGACGTGGTTGCTTGATTCCTGGGTAGGAGACCAAACAGCGAGGTCATCGGTTCCGTCGGATGAGGGAACGATGGGGAAGGAAATCGGCCGTGCGCTTTCAAAGGGACCATCCCAGTATTTGACTGAAGAGATTTAGGGAAATCACGGAAAACCTAAATCAGGATTGCCGGACGCGGGTTTGAACCGTCGTCCTCCCGAATGAGAGTCCAGTGTGCTAACCACTGTACCACCTCACTCGGTTCAGTGACGTGCAGACATACAGGGTGGTCCATTGACGTGACCGGGCCAAATACCTCACGAAATAAGCGTCAAACGAAAAAACTACAAAGAACGAAATTTGTCTAGCATGAAAGGGGAAACCAGATGGCGCTATGGTTGGCCCGCTAGATGGCGCTCCCGTAAGTCAATCGGATATCAACCTCGTATTTTTTTTTTACAGGAACCCCCATTTTTATTACATATTCGGGTAGTACGTAAAGAGATATGAATGTTTTAGTTGGACCACTTCCTTCGCTTTGTGATAGATGGCGCTGTAATTGTCACAAACGTGTAAGTACGTGGTATCACATAACATTCCGCCAGTGCGGGCGGTATTTGCTTCGTGATACATTACCCGAATCACAAGAGGAGGAGGTATACTTGGAAAAGGCCGGGAGATAAGGGAAGATTTCAATTAGATTACATCATGGTCAGACAGAGATTCCGAAATCAGATACTGGATTGTAAGGCGTACCCAGGAGCAGATATAGACTCAGATCACAATATAGTAGTGATGAAGAGTAGGCTGAAGTTCAAGACATTAGTCAGGAAGAATCAATACGCAAAGAAGTGGGATACGGAAGTACTAAGGAATGACTAGATACGTTTGAAGTTCTCTAACGCTATAGATACAGCAATAAGGAATAGCGCAGTAGGCAGTTCAGTTGAAGAGGAATGGACATCTCTAAAAAGGGCCATCACAGAAGTTGGGAAGGAAAGCATAGGTACAAAGAAGGTAGCTGCGAAGAAACCATGGGTAACAGAAGAAATACTTCAGTTGATTGATGAAAGGAGGAAGTACAAACATGTTCCGGGAATAACAGGAATACATAAATACAAGTCGCTGAGGAATGAAATAAATAGGAAGTGCAGGGAAGCTAAGACGAAATGGCTGCAGGAAAAATGTGAAGACATCGATGTGATTGCCGGAAGGACAGACTCAGCATACAGGAAAGTCAAAACAACCTTTGGTGACATTAAAAACAACGGTGGTAATATTAAGAGTGCAACGGGAATTCCACTGTTAAATGCAGAGGAGAGAGCAGATAGGTGGAAAGAATACATTGAAAGCCTCTATGAGGGTGAAGATTTGTCTGATGTGATAGAAGAAGAAACAGGAGTCGATTTAGAAGAGATAGGGGATCCAGTATTAGAATCGGAATTTAAAAGAGCTTTGGAGGACTTACGGTCAAATAAGGCAGAAGGGATAGATAACATTCCATCAGAATTTCTAAAATCATTGGGGGAAGTGGCAACAAAACGACTATTCACGTTGGTGTGTAGAATATATGAGTCTGGCGATATACCATCTGACTTTCGGAAAAGCATCATCCACACAATTCCGAAGACGGCATGGGCTGACAAGTGCGAGAATTATCGCACAATCAGCTTAACAGCTCATGCATCGAAGCTGCTTACAAGAATAATATACCGAAGAATGGAAAAGATAATTGAGAATGCGCCAGGTGACGATCAGTTTGGCTTTAGGAAAAGTAAAGGGACGAGAGAGGCAATTCTGACGTTACGGCTAATAATGGAAGCAAGGCTAAAGCAAAATCAAGACACTTTCATAGGATTTGTCGACCTGGAAAAAGCGTTCGACAATATAAAATGGTGCAAGCTGTTCGAGATTCTGAAAAAAGTAGGGGTAAGCTATAGGGAGAGACGGGTCATATACAATATGTAAAACAACCAAGAGGGAATAATAAGAGTGGACGATCAAGAACGAAGTGCTCGTATTAAGAAGGGTGTAAGACAGGGCTGTAACCTTTCGCCCCTACTCTTCAATCTGTACATCGAGGAAGCAATGATGGAAATAAAAGGAAGGTTCAGGATTGGAATTAAAATACAAGGTGAAAGGATATCAATGATACGATTCGCTGATGACATTGCTATCCTGAGTGAAAGTGAAGAAGAATTAAATGATCTGCTGAACGGAATGAACAGTCTAATGAGTACACAGTATGGTTTGAGAGTAAATCGGAGAAAGACGAAGGTAATGAGAAGTAGTAGAAATGAGAACAGCGAGAAAACATCAGGATTGATGGTCACGAAGTCAATGAAGTTAAGGAATTCTGCTACCTAGTCAGTAAAATAACCAGTGACGGACGGAGCAAGGAGGACATCAAAAGCAGACTCGCTATGGCAAAAAAGGCATTTCTGGCCAAGAGAAGTCTACTAATATCAAATACCGGCCTTAATTTGAGGAAGAAATTTCTGAGGATGTACGTCTGGAGTACAGCATTGTATGGTAGTGAAACATGGACTGTGGGAAAACCGGAACAGAAGAGAATCGAAGCATTTGAGATGTGGTGCTATAGACGAATGTTGAAATTTAGGTGGACTGATAAGGTAAGGAATGAGGAGGTTCTACGCAAAATCGGAGAGGAAAGAAATATGTGGAAAACACTGATAAGGAGAAGGACAGGATGATAGGACATCTGCTAAGACACGAGGGAATGACTTCCATGGTACTAGAGGGAGCTGTAGAGGGCAAAAACTATAGAGGAAGACAGAGATTGGAATACGTCAAGCAAATAATTCAGGACGTAGTTTTCAAGTGCTACTCTGTGATGAAGAGGTTAGCACAGGAAAGGAATTCGTGGCGGGCCGCATCAAACCAGTCAGTAGACTGATGACCAAAAAAAACATTACCCGTGTTAAAATGGACCGTTCACCAATTGCGGAAAAGGTCGATATCGTGTTGGTGTACGGCTATTGTGATCAAAAAGCCCACTCTCCGTGGCCGCACATTCACCAGCCGTGCTGCTATTGCCTCAGCGATTTTCCAGTGATCAAAACAGACTCCTAAAGAAGCCTTCGCCGCTGCCATGGAATCATGGCGTCAGCGTTGTGAAAAATGTATACGTCTGCAGGGCGATTACGTCGAGAAGTAACGCCAGTTTCATCGATTTAGGGTGAGTAGTTAATTAGAAAAAAAATCGGAGGCCTTAGAACTTGAATGCACCTCGCAGAACATTCAAATGGCACGGTTGGCCGCGGACAGGAATTAGTATGCGCATGCGTCTTGTTGTTGTCGGCCACTTTCATCTGGATGGATTCGTCAATGAGCAAAATTTGGGAGACTGAGAACCCACATTCCATGATCGAGAAGTCTCTTCACCCACAGCGGGTGACTGTGTGGTGTGCAGTGTCCAGTCATGGAATAATCGGTGCGATATTCCTTTATCGCACGGTGACTACCGAACGGTACATGAAAGTTTTGGAAGATATTTTCACCCCCATTATCCAAAGGGACCCTGATTTCGACAATACGTAGTTCATGCAAGAAGAAGCTCGACTACATCGAAGGAGGAGAGTGTTTGATGTCCTGGAGGAGCAGTTTGAGGGCCGCATTCTGGCTCTGGGGTACCCAGAGGCCACTGGCATGGGCCTCGATTGGTCGCCGTATTCTCCAGATCTGAACACATGCGACTCCTTTTAGTAGGATGTATTAAAGACAAGAGCTGAAAACAGCCATTCAGGATCACCGATGTTTCGGCACTTCAAATGGTTCAAATGGCTCTGAGTACTACGGGACTTAACATCTTAGGTCATCAGTCCCCTAGACTCAGAACTACTTAAACGTAACTAACCTAAGGACATGATACACATCCGTGCCAGAGGCAGGATTCGAACCTGCGACAGTAGCGGTCTCGCGGTTCCTGTTTGAAGCGCCTAGAACCGTTCGGTCACTACGGCCGGCATCCGGCACTTCAGCGGGTCTTGCAGAACTTATCTATCCGTCTGCGCCACATCACCAATGATGGCAGGCATATTGAACAAGTCATAAACTGTTACATGTTGAATAGAGAGCGTGCACGCCGCAGTTTGTAACTAATTTAGGTTTTTTGGCATAGTTCAATAATTGTCGCCCTGTTCATACATTTACAGGCGTATTATCTTTAACTCTCTGTAGCGCCGTTGGATGATGTTTTCAGACGGGTTCCTGTGTAAAACTTGATCTACTAAGTCCCCTCTACAAGCTCTAGAAGTGTGTAATATGAATTGTGAAATACCCTGTACATTTAAGCTTTAAGAGGTGTTCAAATGGTTCAAATGGCTCTGAGCACTATGGGACTTAACACCTGATGTCACCAGTCCCCTAGAACTTAGAACTACTTAAACCTAACTAACCTAAGGACATCACACACATCCATGCCCGAGGCAGGATTCGAACCTGCAACCGTAACGGTCGCGCGGTTCCAGACTGAAGCGCCTAGAACCGCTCGGCCACCATGGCCGGCTTAAGAGGTGTTCCGTTAAGGTAATCACGCTATGTGTAGCCTTGTAGACAAGCGACATTTGAGGCACAAATTTCCGAGAATGTACGACTGGAGCACAGCACTGTATCAGTGTGGAAAAATCACTGATTGAGAAAATCAAAGGGCTGAGATGCGGTGCTGTAGGAGAATGTTGGAAACTAGATGGATTGATAAGAAATGAAGTTCTCCGCTGAGTAAGAGAGGAGGGCAACTTGGGGGAAACGTTGACAAGAAGAAAGGACGGGGTGATACGGTTGTTGTTGTTGTTGTTGTTGTTGTTGTGGTCTTCAGTCCTGAGACTGGTTTGATGCAGCCCTCCATGCTACTCTATCCTGTGCAATCTTCTTCATCTCCCAGTACCTACTGCAGCCTACATCCTTCTGAATCTGCTTAGTGTATTCATCTCTTGGTCTCCCTCTACGATTTTTACCCTCCACGCTGCCCTCCAATGCTAAATTTGTGATCCCTTGATGCCTCAGAACATGTCCTACCAACCGATCCCTTCTTCTAGTCAAGTTGTGCCACAAACTTCTCTTCTCCCCAATCTTATTCAATACCTCCTCATTAGTTACGTGATCTACCCACCTTATCTTCAGCATTCTTCTGTAGCACCACATTTCGAAAGCTTCTATTCTCTTCTTGTCCAAACTAGTTATCGTCCATGTTTCACTTCCATACATGGCTACACTCCATACACTCCATTCAGAAACGACTTCCTGACACTTAAATCTATACTCGATGTTAACAATTTCTCTTCTTCAGAAACGATTTCCTTGCCATTGCCAGTCTACATTTTGTATCCTTTCTACTTCGACCATCATCAGTTATTTTACTCCCTAAATAGCAAAACTCCTTTACTACTTTAAGTGTCTCATTTCCTAATCTAATTCCCTCAACATCACCCGATTTAATTTGACTACATTCCATTATCCTCGTTTTGCTTTTGTTGATGTTCATCTTATATCCTTCTTTCAAGACACTGTCCATTCCGTTCAACTGCTCTTCCATGTCCTTTGCTGTCTCTGACAGAATTACAATATCATCGGCAAACCTCAAAGTTTTTACTTCTTCTCCATGAATTTTAATACCTACTCGGAATTTTTCTTTTGTTTCCTTTACTGCTTGCTCAATATACAGATTGAATAACATCGGGGAGAGGCTACAACCCTGTCTCACTCCCTTCCCAACCACCGCTTCCCTTTCATGCCCCTCGACTCTTATAACTGCCATCTGGTTTCTGTACAAATTGTAAATAGCCTTTCGCTCCCTGTATTTTACCCCTGCCACCTTCAGATACGGTATCTGGTAAGAAATCAGGGAATATCTTCCATGGTACTAGACGGTAGACACCGTAGGCGAAAAAAAGATAGGAATACAGGGTGGACCAGAACTCCACCGGCAAATTTTCATAGGTTGTTCGAAGTTGTTCAGGGATCAGAAATACTGCATTTTCTTTGGTTCCTTGCCCCAGTTAGGTTTGTATCTGTGTTTGTACTGAAAAGAATGCAAATGTAGCCGCGCGGAGTGGCCGCGCGGTTAGAGGCGTCCTCCGACGTTCATAGGTGTGTCTATTGTTCTTAGCATAAATCAGTTTAAGATAGTTTCAGGAGTGTGTAAGTCTAGGGTCCGATGACATCAGCAGTTTGGTCCCTTAGGAATTCAGACACACAGAGTGCAAATCCCGACGGCATATGCTGCGCCCCGTGTTACCATTTGCTCGAGGTACCTTCTGTAGACAACAGCTCTCTGTAACTCATTAGCCTCAAATTGGCGTTCTCAACTGCTCATTTATGTTTAGTGCGTTGGTTTCCAACAGTGTTGGTTGTGCATACACATGAACCAGTTAAACCACTTTTGCAGACGGAGTTTGTATTACTCTATTCTTTGTGTTCTACGTTTTTGCTATGCATATTATTCCCCCATGAACCATGGACCTTGCCGTTGGTGGGGAGGCTTGCGTGCCTCAGCGATACAGATGGCCGTACCGTAGGTGCAACCACAACGGAGGGGTATCTGTTGAGAGGCAAGACAAACATGTGGTTCCTGAAGAGGGGCAGCAGCCTTTTCAGTAGTTGCAGGGGCAACAGTCTGGATGATTGACTGATCTGGCCTTGTAACATTAACCAAAACGGCCTTGCTGTGCTGGTACTGCGAACGGCTGAAAGCAAGGGGAAACTACAGCCGTAATTTTTCCCGAGGACATGCAGCTTTACTGTATGATTAAATGATAATGGCGCCCTCTTGGGTAAAATATTCCGGAGGTAAAATAGTCCCCCATTCGGATCTCCGGGCGGGGACTACTCAAGAGGATGTCGTTATCAGGAGAAAGAAAACTGGCGTTCTACGGATCGGAGCGTGGAATGTCAGATCCCTTAATCGGGCAGGTAGGTTAGAAAATTTAAAAAGGGAAATGGATAGGTTAAAGTTAGATATAGTGGGAATTAGTGAAGTTCGGTGGCAGGAGGAACAAGACTTTTGGTCAGGTGATTACAGGGTTATAAATACAAAATCAAATAGGGGCAATGCAGGGGTAGGTTTAATAATGAATAAAAAAATAGGAGTGCGGGTTAGCTACTACAAACAGCATAGTGAACGCATTATTGTGGCCAAGATAGACACAAAGCCCATGCCTACTACAGTAGTACAAGTTTATATGCCAACTAGCTCTGCAGATGATGAAGAAATTGATGAAATGTATGACGAGATAAAAGAAATTATTCAGGTAGTGAAGGGAGACGAAAATTTAATAGTCATGGGCGACTGGAATTCGTCAGTAGGAAAAGGGAGAGAAGGAAACATAGTAGGTGAATATGGATTGGGGGGAAGAAGTGAAAGAGGAAGCCGCCTTGTAGAATTTTGCACAGAGCATAACCTAATCATAGCTAACACTTGGTTCAAGAATCATAAAAGAAGGTTGTATACCTGGAAGAATCCTGGCGATACTAAAAGGTATCAGATAGATTATATAATGGTGAGACAGAGATTTAGGAACCAGGTTTTAAATTGTAAGACATTTCCAGGGGCAGATGTGGATTCTGACCACAATCTATTGGTTATGAACTGCAGATTGAAACTGAAGAAACTGAAAAAAGGTGGGAATTTGAGGAGATGGGACCTGGATAAACTGAAAGAACCACAGTTTGTAGAGAGTTTCAGCGAGAGCATAAGGGAACAATTGACAGGAATAGGGGAAATAAATACAGTAGAAGAAGAATGGGTAGCTTTGAGGGATGAAGTAGTGAAGGCAGCAGAGGATCAAATAGGTAAAAAGACGAGGGCTAGTAGAAATCCTTGGGTAACAGAAGAAATATTGAATTTAATTGATGAAAGGAGAAAATATAAAAATGCAGTAAATGAAGCAGGCAAAAAGGAATACAAACGTCTCAAAAATGAGATCGACAGGAAGTGCAAAATGACTAAGCAGGGATGGCTAGAGGACAAATATAAGGATGTAGAGGCTTGTCTCACTTGGGGTAAGATAGATACTGCTACAGGAAAATTAAAGAGACCTTTGGAGAGAAGAGAACCACTTGTATGAATATCAAGAGCTCAGATGGCAACCCAGTTCTAAGCAAAGAAGGGAAGACAGAAAGGTGGAAGGAGTATATAGAGGGTTTATACGAGGGCGATGTACTTGAGGACAATATTATGGAAATGGAAGAGGATGTAGATGAAGATGAAATGGCAGATAAGATACTGCGTGAAGAGTTTGACAGAGCACTGAAAGACCTGAATCGAAACAAGGCCCCGGGAGTAGACAACATTCCATTAGAACTACTGATGGCCTTGGGAGAGCCAGTCATGACAAAACTCTACCATCTGGTGAGCAAGATGTATGAGACAGGCGAAATACCCACAGACTTCAAGAAGAATATAATAATTCCAATCCCAAAGAAAGCAGGTGTTGACAGATGTGAAAATTACCGAACTATCAGTTTAATAAGTCACAGCTGCAAAATACTAACGCGAATTCTTTACAGACGAATGGAAAAACTGGTAGAAGCGGACCTCGGGGAAGATCAGTTTGGATTCCGTAGAAATGTTGGAACACGCGAGGCAATACTAACCTTACGACTTATCTTAGAAGAAAGATTAAGAAAAGGCAAACCTACGTTTCTAGCATTTGTAGACTTAGAGAAAGCTTTTGACAACGTTAACTGGAATACTCTCTTTCAAATTCTGAAGGTGGCAGGGGTAAAATACAGGGAGCGAAAGGCTATTTACAATTTGTACAGAAACCAGATAGCAGTTATAAGAGTCGAGGGGCATGAAACGGAAGCAGTGGTTGGGAAATGGAGTGAGACAGGGTTGTAGCATCTCCCCGATGTTATTCAATCTGTATATTGAGCAAGCAGTAAAGGAAACAAAAAAAATTCCGAGTAGGTATTAAAATTCATGGAGAAGAAGTAAAAACTTTGAGGTTCGCCGATGACATTGTAATTCTGTCAGAGACAGCAAAGGACTTGGAAGAGCAGTTGAACGGAATGGACAGTGTCTTGAAAGGAGGATATAAGATGAACATCAACAAAAGCAAAACGAGGATAATGGAATGTAGTCAAATTAAATCGGGTGATGTTGAGGGTATTAGATTAGGAAATGAGACACTTAAAGTAGTAAAGGAGTTTTGCTATTTAGGGAGTAAAATAACTGATGATGGTCGAAGTAGAGAGGATATAAAATGTAGACTGGCAATGGCAAGGAAATCGTTTCTGAAGAAGAGAAATTTGTTAACATCGAGTATAGATGTAGGTGTCAGGAAGTCGGTTCTGAAAGTGTTTGTATGGAGTGTAGCCATGTATGGAAGTGAAACATGGACGATAACCTGTTTGGACAAGAAGAGAATAGAAGTTTTCGAAATGTGGTGCTACAGAGGAATGCTGAAGATAAGGTGGGTAGATCAAGTAACTAATGAGGAGGTATTGAATAGGATTGGGGAGAAGAGAACTTTGTGGCACAACTTGACTAGAAGAAGGGATCGGTTGGTAGGACATGTTTTGAGGCATCAAGGGATGACAAATTTAGCATTGGAGGGCAGCGTGGAGGGTAAAAATCGTACAGGGAGACCAAGAGATCAATACACTAAGCAGATTCAGAAGGATGTAGGTGGCAGTAGGTACTGGGAGATAAAGAAGCTTGCACAGGATAGATTAGCATGGAGAGCTGCATCAAACCAGTCTCAGGACTGAGGACCACAACAACAACAACATTATAACTTATACCTAACGAAATAATAGAAAAAAGCGCCTTGTTCTGGTTTAGGTCAGAGATTACGTAACGGTGTAGAGAACTCGACGGCGCGAAATATGAAGCCTTTCCAGTACTGATATGACTCACAGGTCATGAAAGAATAATATAAAACCAATTACGACCATTTTAAATCACTTGGTAGACCGCTACGGTCGCAGGTTCGAATCCTGCCTCGGGCATGGATGTGTTTGATGTCCTTAGGTTGGTTAGGATTAAGCAGTTCTAAGTTCTGGGGGACTGATGACCTCAGAAGTTAAGTCCCATTGTGCTCAGAGCCATTTGAGCCATTAGTGTGTTGCCATTCAGGAACAGCATCCCACGCGGTATTTTCAGCTGGATAGCGCTCGCCCACATACCTCTGCTGTAACTAAACATACTCTACGGAGTGTCGACATGTTGCCTCGGTCTGCTCGATCACCAGATCTGTCTCCAGCCGAGCATCATCGGAAAACTGCAGCGTCAACCACAAATAGAATTTCTGCCTGTCGTAGCCGTGCGGTCTGGGGCTCCTTGCCACGGCTTGACCCCCCCCCCCCCCTCACCCCTTATGACGGAGGTTCGAGTCCTCTCTTGGGCATGGGTGTGTGTGTTGTCCTTAGCGTAACATAGTTGGATTAAGTAGTGTGTAAGCCTAGGGACCGATGACCTCTGCAGTTTGGTCCCTTAGGAATTCACACACATTTCTTTTCCGGTGGGTGTATTTCATTTAATATTTATTTACTTCATTAACAGTACAGAGTAGCCCAACGCCTTGAAAAAGTAAGGAGGGTCGGATGCTTCTTATTATTGCAATCTTATTGGTATTCAGTTCTTAATGTTATTTTAAATAATATAAAGAACGAGAGAGGCAATTCTGACGTTACGGCTAATAATGGAAGCAAGGCTAAAGAAAAATCAAGACACTTTCATAGGATTTGTCGACCTGGAAAAAGCGTTCGACAATACAAAACGGTGCAAGCTGTTCGAGATTCTGAAAAAAGTAGGGGTAAGCTATAGGGAGAGACGGGTCATATACAATATATACAACAACCAAGAGGGAATAATAAGAGTGGACGATCAGGAACGAAGTGCTCGTATTAAGAAGGGTGTAAGACAAGGCTGTAGCCTTTCGCCCCTACTCTTCAATCTGTACATCGAGGAAGCAATGATGGAAATAAAAGAAAGGTTCAGGAGTGGAATTAAAATACAAGGTGAAAGGATACCAATGATACGATTCGCTGATGACATTGCTATCCTGAGTGAAAGTGAAGAAGAATTAAATGATATGCTGAACTGAATGAAAGTCTAATGAGTACACAGTATGGTTTGAGAGTAAATCGGAGAAAGACGAAGGTAATGAGAAGTAGTAGAAATGAAAACAGCGAGAAACTTAACATCAGGATTGATGGTCACGAAGTCAATGAAGTTAAGGAATTCTGCTACCTAGGCAGTAAAATAACCAATGACGGACGGAGCAAGGACATCAAAAGCAGACTCGCTATGGCAAAAAAGGCATTTCTGGCCAAGAGAAGTCTACTAATATCAAATACCGGCCTTAATTTGAGGAAGAAATTTCTGAGGATGTACGCCTGGAGTACAGCATTGTATGGTAGTGAAACATGGACTGTGGGAAAACCGGAACAGAATAGAATCGAAGCATTTGAGATGTGGTGCTATATACGAAATTTGAACATTAGGTGGACTGATAAGGTAAGGAATGAGGAGGTTCTACGTAGAGTCGGAGAGGAAAGGAATATGTGGAAAATACTGATGAGAAGGGACAGGATGATAGGACATCTGCTAAGACATGAGGGAATAACTTCCATGGTATTAGAGGGAGCTGTAGAGGGCAAAAACTGTAGATGAAGACAGAGATTGGAATACGTCAAGCAAATAATTGAGGACGTAGGTTGCAATGCTACTCTGAGATGAAGAGGTTAGCACAGGAAAGAATTCGTGGCGGGCCGCATCAAACCAGTCAGTAGACTGATGACAAAAAAGCAATCGTAATATATAAAAATTTCTCTAAACTTACAGAGCATGGAAATCTTAACAATTGTTATTCTATACAATTTGTTTCTGCCTAGTTGAGGAGAATATATAACGTGAAGAAAACGTGTAATAACAGAGGTCATTGGCCTCAACTGCGGCTCTGAGATGGAGAGGAATTCGTGGAACGTCACTTCGAATTAGTGCAGCGAGTTCTGTCTTTTATGGAAGACTTTAGTCAACTCACTAAACCTGCCAGATTTTCTGTAAACTTCTGTTCAGTAAGTAAATGCTCCACCCGTACAACAGTGGACCGGTGAGATATATACCATCTTACGCCGGTGCTCAGAACCACAGGAGGATGTCTAGGCTGTGTGTGTTCCCTGGACGCGTGAAGCCGCTAGGCAACAGACGAGGCGGGCGCGTATGCTTGTCACGTGAGTCACACTACCGTTCATTCCGGGCCGATTCTCCCTGTCACGTGCACTGTTGCTATCACGTGCGCAGCAGGCTATGAGTCTGGAGGAACATCAGCGACGTTGGCGGGTTAATGTATGGTGCGGCATTATGGGAGGAAGGATAATCGCCCACATTTTATCGATGGCAATCTAAATGGTTCAATGTATGCTGATTTCCTGCGTAATGTTCTACCGATGTTACAACAAGGTGTTTCACTCTATGAGAGAATGGCGATGTACTTCCAACATGATAGATATCCGGCACATAGCTCGCGTGCGGTTGAAGCGGTATTGAATAGCATACTTCATGACAGGTGGATTGGTCGTCAAAGCGCCATACCGTGGCCCGCACGTTCACCGGATCTGATGTCTCCGGATTTCTTTCTGTGCGGAAAGTTGAAGGATATTTGCTATCCTGATCCAGCGATAATGCCTCACAACAGCGCATTGTCAATGAATGTGCGAACATTACGGGAGGCGAACTACTCGCTGTTGAGAGGAATGTCGTTACACGTATTGCCAAATGCATTGAAGTTGACGGACATCATTTTGCGCATTTATTGCATTAATTTGGTACTTACAGGTAATCACGCTGCAACAGCCTGCTTTCTCAGAAATGATAAGTTCACAAAGGTACGTGTATCACACTGGAACAACCGAAATAAAATGTTCAAACGTACCTACGTCCTGTATTTTAATTTAAAAAACCTACCTGTTACCAACTGTTCGTCTAAAATTGTGAGCCATATGTTTGTATTACAGCGGCATGTATCACAAGGCGAAAAAAGTGGTCCAATAAAACATTTATATTTCCTTAAGTACTACTCGAATATGTAATAAAAACGGGGGTTCCTATTTCAAAAACGCAGTTGATTTCCGTTTGACCTACGGCAGCGCCATCTAGCGCGCCAACCATAGCGCCATCTTCAAGCTAGACAAGTTTCGTTGTTTGTAGTGTTTTCGTTTCACGCTTATTACGTGAGATATTTGGCCCGGTCACGATCAGTGGACCGCCCTGTATGAATACTTGAGCGTTCTGTGTCGAATTAAAAGTCGCTTTGCAAGATTTCAGTTAGAGCAGAGTGCGTTATCTTGCTTCCGTCTGTCGGCAGTGACGCACGGGCAGGCTCGGAGCTGCAGCTAGTCACGTGGAAGCGCACGTTGTGTCCCCCCAGGGGACCGGGCCTCGCCCGGGGCTGCAGCACTCACAAGGGGAGGCCGCCAATTGTGAAATTCAGATTCGACTCATACTGCGCATAATAAAAGCTCATGGCCAGAGGTGTAATGTGGCAAAGCACCAAGATGCACTTCTCAGCCGTTGTCGAGAAAATCGACGGTTAAAAGAATCCGTTCCAGTGAAACACTCTCTACGATTAATGATTTTCCACAGCGTCGTGGCGCAGTGGTAAGCGCTCGGGTTTGTAATCCGAAGGTCGCCGGTTCGAATCTCGCACCATGCAACTTTTTTTTTTTTAGTATTTGTTTTTTGTAATTCAAATGTGTGTATACACACACACACACACACACACACACACACATATATATATATATATATATATATATATATATATATATATATATATATATATATATAATTCCCGGCAATCAGTTGCAACAATTATGCATATAATAAGTGGTTGAAAGTCGTTTGTCGTGGAAAAACTGGTGACTTCGAACATCATTATGTTTTCCGCAAACAAAGTTGTATTTCACAAATGTTATTAATTATCTTCATAATGTTAACCACGTATAGTTAACGGAAGACGTAGAAACGATATTGCGAAACGAATACGTATAGCGTAAGTTAAACGTTCGAATTGGAATAGAGACCCCACGAACACAAATTCGCTGTGGCAGGTATGAAATATAAACTCCGTTACTCGCTCGTTACACTTGAAGGACAGATGTTGAATGGGCCGAAACGAGCCGCCGCATAACAGCGTAGTTGCCTGCTAACTTCGAAAGAAGGTAGATGCGGTCCCTAGCGCGACTTATAACATCGTCGAAAATCAGTGCGGACGGGAGAGCTTTGGTACACCCTGTTAAAAAAACGGAAAAATGGAGGCGGTACAGTTGGAGAGCGATCCGCCTTCACCAACATGCATAAGCAATTCATTAATAATATATATGAATTACAAAAAACTAATAATAAAAAAAATTGCATAGCGCGAGATTTGATCCGGCGACCTTCGGATTACGAACCCTAGCGCTTACCGCTGCGCCACGACGCTGTAGAAAACTATTCATCGTAGAGAGTATTTCACCGCAACGGTTTCTTTTAACTGTCGATTTTCTCGACAACGGCTGAGAAGCGCATCTTGGTGCATTGCCACATTACACCTCTGGCCATGAGCTTTTATTATGCGGAGTATGAATCGAATCTGAATTTCACAATTGGCGGCCTCCCCTTGTCAGCAATGCAGCTACGCAAGGCGTGCAAGCGTTGCGAAATCTCTGACCACCCCGCTGCCTCCAGACTGCCGTCTGAAACTGTGTCCCAGCAAGCGAAAAATTACTGTGTCGGAGATACTCACCACTCGCAATACAACTTGGCTCCACTATTTAATCGGAAAGAGAAATGGTCATCAGAACGATGGTTCAGGATGTAGAAAAGTCAAAACTTTAGGTATTTTTCTGCACTACTGGCCATTATAATTGCTACACCACGAAGATGACGTGCTACAGACGCGGAATTTAACCGACAGGAAGAAGATGCTGTGATACGCAAATGATTAGCTTTTCAGAGCATTCACACGAGGTTGGCGCCGGTGGCGATACCTACAACGTGCTGACGTGAGGAAAGTTTCCAACCGATTACTCATACACAAACAGCAGTTGACCGGCGTTGCCTGCTGAAACATTGTTGTGATGGCTCGTGTAAGTAGGAGAAATCCGTACCATCACGTTTCCGACTTTGATCAAGGTCGGATTGTAGCCTATCGCGATTGCGGTTTATCGTATCGCGACATTGCTGCTCGCGTTAGTCGAGATCCAATGACTGTTAGCAGAATATGGAATCGGTGTGTTCAGGAGGGTAATACGGAAGCCGTTCTGGATCCCAACGGCCTCGTATCACTAGCAGTCGAGATGACAGGCATCTTATCTGTATGGCTGTAACGGATCGTACAGCCACGTCTCGATCCCTGAGTCAACAGATAGGGACGTTTGCAAGACAATAACCATCTGCACGAACAGCTCGACGACATTTGCAGGAGCATGGACTATCAGCTGGGAGACCATGGCTGCTGTTACCCTTGACGCTGCATCACAGACTGGAGCGCCTGTGATGGTGTACTCAACGACGAACCTGGGTGCACGAATGCCAAAGCTCTGTTTGACTCAATGCCCAGGCGTATCAAGGCCGTTATTAAGGCCAGAGTTGGTTGTTCTGCGTACTGTTTCTCAGGATCTATGCGCCCAAATTGCGTGAAAGTGTAATCACATGTCAGTTCTAGTGTAACATATTTGTCCAGTGAATACCCGTTTATCATCTGCAGCTCTTCTTGGTGTAGCAATTTTAATGGCCAATAGTGTAGAAAAGTCAAAGCATTAGGTATTTTTCTAGTTTCTGACTCTGCTCCAAGGAGCGGAATGGTTTGTCTGAGATAAGGCTCATTATAGAATCGTGGTTCGTTTCAGGCAAGTGTCCCGACAGTCCGGGAGTGGGGATAGTTGGGTGAGAACTTCCAGTACGATAGCCACGGGAAAACTCACACTACTCACGGTCGGAAACGGGTATTTGGACTATTTTAGTTTATTTCTGGCCCAATGTTTTCGTTCTATACAAAAATTAAAATTTATGTGTGTGTGTCTTGTGTCTAGTGTTTCTGTTGTGTGTTGCAGGGGTGGGGGGTAGGGGAGGGGTAGGGGCGAGCGTTTTGGAGGTGAGCGGGGGGGGGGGGGGGGGGTAGCGCGAAGCCGGAATAATCTTCGGTGAAATTATAAAACAAAGACTGCAAAAGAAGTTGCCGCTGTTGAGCGCCCAAAGGACGGCTAAAAGACAGAAGCAGAACAGTTGAAGGCCTCTACAAGAGGGTGGAACCGTCTGACGAGGTGATAAAATGAACGAAATGGAAGACCATGTGCAAGACGTAGGGGATCAAGTATTGGAGTCACAGTTTAACAGAGCTTTAGAAAACTTTTGATCAGATACGATGGGAGTCATAGACAAAACTATTTTGGAATTTATAAATTCAGTGGGGGGAACCGGTGTAGATTTTTGTTGACCCAGGTGACAACTGGTGCGGTACAGGTCTTCTTTTTTCGAGCCTTGTTGTTTATACTATGGTAACGAGAAAGCTTTCATAAAACAACAGGACGAATATTAATTACGTGTACTTTCCACGTTCTTACAACATATAAACCGATTCGCACAATTCTGAAAGACGGAAATGGCATGCGTAAAATAATAATAACATAATTAAATTAAAAACCCTCACGAAACACCTGTTTCTTGCACGTAAAATGCGAGTGATGCTAGATTCTTGAAACTGGTTTCAATTATTATGGTATGAATGCATTTTTTCTTTATTTTTTTTCTTTCGAATAGCCCATTTGGAGGGTACGATGAATCAACTTTGGCTACTCTTCATTGTATTAGATTTCTTCAGTTTCCAAATTTCCTTCATCCTTTTAGAGTGTTGTTCCCTTTCTTCTTGAATCCACTTTCGTCTAGTTATTTTCTTTCTCTCCTGAAATTCTGCCTTTTGAACTGCCTTTCTGAAATGTGTTCTGTTTTATATTGTGTCTATTGTAACTCCAGCATTTTCAATGTCCTTTTCAGTCTCTATGAACCATGCTGGCTTGGATTTGTAGCTGTTGAGTAATGTGAATATCCGCTTGGTTACTCTGTTGTTATCCATTCTGAATATATGTCCAAAAAACTGTAGTCTCCTCTTCCTCATTACATCAGTTAGTTTCTCCGTTTTCTGATATAGCTCTCTGTTTGGTCTTAACCTGTATTCGGCATTATCGTTTCTTTTAGCTCCCAGTATTTTCCTTAAAATTCTTCTTTCGACCTTCTCTAGTTTCTCAAGATCTCCATTTCTTGTTAGTTTAAGTGTTTCTGCCGCATAGAGAGCTTCAGGTCTGGCCACTGTTTGGTAGTGTCTTAATTTCGTGTTCCAGGACAAGGATTTTTTATTATAAACGTTTTTGGTCATATGAAACACTCTTTCCATTTTGTGCACTCTAGTTTCTATAGCTATCTTTTCTTTGGCATTGTATGTAATCCACTCTCCTAGGTATTTAAAGTAATCTGTTTTGTGTATTGTGTTTTTGTCAACTGCAATATTTTGAGGAGCATCACAGATGTTTGTCATAAACTTTGTTTTTTCATAGGATATTTGTAGTCCTACTTTGGCTGCTTGTTTTTGGGCATTGTCTAGTGAATCTGTAATCAATGCCATGTTTCTTATTTATTTTATTCACTTTGAACATTTTCCGCGCGTTCCGTTCATCTAAAAATGGTTCAAATGGCTCTGAGCACTATGGGACTTAACATCTGTGGTCATCAGTCCCCTAGAACTTAGAACTACTTAAACCTAACTAACCTAAGGACATCACACACATCCATGCCCGAGGCAGGATTCGAACCTGCGACCGTAGCGGTCTTCATCTTAACTTAAATATTAGTGTCGTGTAATATTTTGTGTAATGTAATATCTTGTACAGACATCTTTTATTAACCTGACACGTTCCACATCATTACGAAGTGTCGTATTCATGATCTATGGAACAAGTATTAATCTAATCTAAGGACGAAATGTTACGTACTACATTTAGCTCGACTTTTAAACCATCGTATCTCCACAACATAAAGATTACTGGATTAAAAAAGAAATTCGCTTTGACTTATCTACGTTTGTGCAAAGTTTGAATAGATTCGTACGAGTTTAAAGCACAGAAGTGTTGCGCTTCAAATCCCACCGAAAAAGAGAGCTTTTTGCACGTAAAAGCCAAACGAAGCAAGATTTTTTTTTCTAAAGGCTAAAGTTTATTTTATACCAACGTCCGTTATACCGATGGACCAAATTTGAACCATCAGTCCGCAGGTATTTAAGGGTCCCTGTTTTGGCACGTAATATCCGAACGAGGGTGTCCGTATTTGCACGTAAAGTCCGAACGGTACACATACAAACGGCTCTATTACCTGAGCCTTAATTTCAACTCATTTAAAATCTGTTGCAGAAGGAATTAATCGACTCGCACGATTTGCCTGAGCGCCCGATTTCGGCTCTTTTGCTACTGTCAAGAAGTAGAATGCTAAAAGTTAGTCTCGTTACCTGCTTTGTACAGCCTTAACAGACATGACGTAGTAAAGATCTAAGAACTTTCAGCACTGTACTTGATAATGGCATAAAAGCCGAAATCTAGATAGGACAAAAGATAAATGCAGTAACACACAATTAAATATCGGTTTAGTGTTTCAAAAAATATTGCATGACTGTGGCTCAACACCATCTAAACCTTTTGGTTAAGACAAATGTTCGAGTGGTTACACAAATGGCCACTGGTCTGGGCTAAACCAAAAATCTTTCACCACATGTTGCTACCTCAAATACTAGCAAAGCACCAAGACGCCCCTCCTCAAACCGGCGTTTTCAAACATAAATGTTTCATCGCATCCGCTCTGTAATGGTAGTTGCTTTCGAAATGGGGTGCTGCACAAAGATGGTTGGTTTGAAGATTAAAGAGCGAAACTAGAAGGTTATCAGTCCCTTTTTCCTTAATGACACGGGTATCAGAGTAAAACCATACCCCCAAAAAACTCCCATAACCCGAAATCCGCGCCGGCCGGAGTGGCCGAGCGGTTCTAGGCGCTACAGTCTGGAACCGCGTGACCGCTACGGTCGCAGGTTCGAATCCTACCTCGGGCATGGTTGTGTGTGATGTCCTTAGGTTAGTTAGGTTTAAGTAGTTCTGAGTTCTAGGGGACTGATGACCTCAGATGTTAAGTCGCATAGTGCTCAGAGCCATTTGAACCGAAATCCGCGGAAGGAACAAAATGCGTAAAAGTATATGTGTAGACATACAGAAGAAAAAACGCGGAGCTATCAAGCCGAAACTGCAAAGATGAACTAAAAGAAAAAAGCAGTAGAACATGTTAAAGGGAGGTTTACTATCTTCGGCCCGAAAAATGCATGCTCTTTGAGAATATTTTTCTTGGGATGTGTTCTAGATATCAATGTCAAATTTGGTCAAAGTGTTTATTGATATTTCCTCTACAAACTGGAATTTTTACGAGTGGAAATGTCGAAGAGCAAAGGTGGAAGTGCCGTAGGAACGAAACAAAATTTCGATGTAGACGTCCACGCGCGGTGTGTCACAGGTCAGCCGGTTCGTCTGAAATCAAAATTGAGTTGACGTTAGCGAAGTACGTAAGATTCTTTAGGAGTTGTACCTCGCTTAAGTTACTTTGACCATAGGAAACAAAATGGAGGCCGTTTGAAACATAGAGTTTTTTCATCGATTTTTCGACTTCGTCGGCCAATAAAAAATATTTATAGTTGATGGATCGGAATAACAGTGGTACAACTCCTCGACAATTTAGTTAGCTTCGTCGGAAACAAAGAATCATGCCAATCGGTTCAGTAGATTTGAAGTTACCGTACTGCGCGATAAAAAAAGTCATTTCGAGAAAAACGCATTTGAAGTTTTTACTACATATAAATGCAATATTATGCAACTTACGTTCAGTCTGCTATTCCGGGTCCATAAACTAGTCCTTCCTCTTCCTCATAGAGGGCGTTCTGCTCGATCTGGTCCATCCTGCGCTGCTCCAGAGCCGCCCGTACGGCCGAAGACAAGCGGTTTTCGGCCGCTAATATCCGGTGGTCGTCCGAATGCTTGGCGAACTGCGTCGAATAGAGTCCCAGGGTGACGTAATGGTCTTCAGAATTGCAGAATAGCCTTCGTTGAAGCTGCTCACTGCCAGGAAAGTCGCATTCTTCACAGTCTTCGCACCAGAATGCAAATGCTTGGGGGCTAATTTCCAAACACACGCGTTCAAACTTTCATTTGAATTTTGTGTGTTTCCTACCAAGCACCAGTGCAATAACTCGTCCTCCGAAAGGACCTCGTAGATCGGATGAATCACTTTTGAACTACTTTGGAGAGCGGCTGGTCGTGTTGATATTCGTCCAGATGTCCGGTAGCCTCTGCAATGCGCCACTTGCACCAACCAGTTTCCTCAGCCGGACAATTTTGGTGTTGTGGGTGGCCATCCGTCGAACACTTCTGGAAATACGTTGCCCAAATTGCCTTCTTCATCTGTTCCACCGAATTGGAATGCCATCGGATTGCCAAGCCGTAATATGTCGTAAGCTCCTTGTTCACTTGACCCTTGGGCAAGCACGTAGAGTAATCTTTCGCGGCTACAAAGTGCATTTTTTTTTGCTCACCCATTAATAACAAACATTTCCGCTCCGTATTCGGAAAACAGTTTCAAGGGTGGATTCCAAACACTTTTATGGATCAAAAAATGCAACTTAAAAAAAATTCTTTTTTGAACCAAAAGATAGTAAACCCCCCGTTAAAACAATACAGGGTGAGTCAAAAGTCTTTGGACACCTTCATAAGTTGGAAGATTAAAGGGAAAATTGAAATGTGATGATGGGAACATAGGTTTGACGTGGGGCCGCAACTTTTGGAGTGAATGTCATTCATGGCCGCCATCTTGAAATCCGCCATTTAGGATTCAAGTCTTTTTTTTAAATGGGAAGGGGGTGTATGGCACAATAAATAACACTCGCTTGAGCTTTGGAATTGAGTGGTGTAATTTGTTTTTGTGTGTCCTGTACAGTTGAGAACTTATTAATGTGGTTGCGGCGACTACAGTTGTGCATTGCACGGGATGGACAACACGTAGAACATGTGTTGTAGCATTCGGTATGAAGGTAATTTCCCAACTTTCAACATTAATAACCTCTAAACTGTACGAGATAGACAAAAACAATTTACACCACTAAATTCAACAACTCAAACGAGTGTTATTTGATGTGTTTTACAACCCCCTTCCCATTTAAAAAAAATGACTTGAATCCAAAATGGCGAATTTCAAGTTGGCGGCCATGAATGACATTCACTCCGAAAGTTGCTGACCCACATCAAACCTATGTTAACATCATCACATTTCAATTTTCCCTTCAATCTTCCAACTTATGAAGGTGTCCAAGGACTTTTGACTCGCCCTATATATCAGACGGCCTGGGCTGGCCGATCGCAAGGATGAGCCAGCCACTTTCCTACACACATAAGTCTCCGGCCTAAACGCACGAGGCATGAGAAACACAGTTGTGAAAAGACGAACACCAAGTCGAACAAACAGCACCAGAAAAAACTAGTCAGGTAGATCGAGTGATAAACCCCCCCCCCCCTCTCGAATAAAACTTAAAAACTAGATCAACCGTTGAGGCATTGTCATGTAGCACTGTAGGTAGTACGCTTCAGGGCGGGTAGATTGGGACACTACAACTGGATGTGGACCGCTGTCAATCGAGAACCGCAGCGACAAGTACAGGAAGATGCTGAACGTTAGATGGCTAGATCGGGTGGCTAATGAAAGGGTACTGATTCGTAGTAAGGAAAAACAGAAATCAGTGGCCTAACTTGACTAAGTGAAGGGACCGGTTGACAGGACATTACTGAGACATGAAGTGGTTCAAATGGTTCAAATGGCTCTGAGCACTATGGGACTCAACTTCTATGGTCATCAGTCCCCTAGAACTACTTAAACCTAACTAACCTAAGGACATCACACACATACATGCCCGAAGCAGGATTCGAACCTGCGACCGTAGCGGTCGCGCGGTTCCAGACTGTACCGCCTAGAACCGCTCGGCCACCCCGGCCGACAGACATGAAGTCAGTGTGATATTGGGAGTGTTGGGGGATAAAATCTGTAGAGAGAGACGGTATGCAGCATCAAATGGAGTAGGTTCCGGCAGTCATACAGAAGTGAAGAGGCTTGGACAGAATAGACCAGCGTAGAGGTGCTTGAAGCCAGTCTTCGGACTGACGGCGACAACAGCAACAGCCTGCAGCGCACCTGGCCGACATTTGTCCCTGGATCTACAAGGACGCTCGCTTTCTTCCTGCTGCATAACATAATCACAACAGCAGTCTACCTTTCCACTGCACTCAAACAAGTCCTGGCATAACTCGGAGAGCCCGGTTGCACACACGGTGGACTTTTCCGCCGCGGTGGAGTTAACCGCTGATACCGTTCTAACAGTAGTACAGACGGACAGACACCGTCCGAACAGGCCTTGAACCTCCAACGGTACCGACCGGCCGCCATGTCAACCTCAGCTCTTGGACGTCACCGGGTGCGGATACGGACGGGCATGTGGTCAGTTTTGGTGACCGGTGCCGCTACTTCCCAATCCAGTAGCTCTTCAATTGCCGGCCGGAGTGGCCGAGCGGTTCTGGGCGCTCCAGTCTGGAACCGCGCGACCACTACGGTCGCAGGTTCGAATCCTGCCTGGGGCATGGATGTGTGTGATGTCTTTAGGTTAGTTAGGTTTACGTAGTTCTAAGTTCTAGGGGACTTATGACCACAGCAATTGAGTCCCATAGTGCTCAGAGCCATTTGAACCATTTCAAGCTCTTCAATTGGCCTCGCAAGGGCTGAGTGCACCCCGCTTGGCAACAGTACTCGGCATATCCGGACGGTGACCCATCCAAGTGATAGCCAAGCCAAATAGCGCTTAACTTGCGTGATATGACGGCATAGTACACTAAAGTAAATTAGAGCTTGCACATCAAGCGAAAAACATGAACCGAGCCGTCGACGATAGCTAACTACCGCCGTCTGCCGCTAACGCCGGCGTTAGTTGTGCCGTCACAGCCCAAGTTCAAATGGTTCAAATGGCTCGGAGAAATATGGTACTCAACATCTGAGGTCATTAGTCCCCTAGACAGAACTTCTAAAACCTAACTTAAGGACATCACACAAATCCATGCCCGAGGCAGGATTCGAACCTGCGGCCGTAGCAGCATCGCGGTTCCGGACTGAAGCGCCCAGAACCGCTCGGCTACAACGGTCGGCACACAGTTAAAGTAGTGCCTTACGTTATCAAATGAAGGTTTACAGACGAAGCGACTTCTCTACCGTCGGGGGCATTTTGTTCAGGGCGAGTTTTGCCTTCGTGAACGTAAACAATTGTTGACTGTTTCTTTCCGCAGAAAACGTAAGTAATCTAGATATAACCTGACTGAAAAAGATCGAAACACCAAAAAAGTAATTAATGTAGAGTAATAAAATTTCGGGAATACGTTAACGTAGATAACGTGTCTACACTACTGGCCATTAAAATTGCTACACCACGAAGATGACGTGCTACAGACGCGAAATTTAACCGACAGGAAGAAGATGCTGTGATATGCAAATGATTACCTTTTCAGAGCATTCACACAAGGTTGGCGCGAGTGGCGACACCTACTACGGGCTGACATGGAAGTTTCCAACCGATTTCTCATACACAAACAGCAGTTGACCGGCGTTGCCTGATGAAACGTTGTTGTGATGCCTCATGTAAGGAGGAGGAATGCGTACCATCACGCTTCCGACTTTGATAAACGTCGGATTGTAGCCTATCGCGATTGCGGTTTATCGTACCGCGACATTGCTGCTCGCGTTGGTCGAGATCCAATGTTAGCAGAATATGGAATCGGTGGGTTCAGGAGGGTAATACGGAACGCCGTGCTGGATCCCAACGGCCTCGTATCACTAGCAGTCGAGATGACAGGCATCCTATCCGTGTGGTTGTAACAGATCGTGCAGCCACGTCTCGATCCCTGAGTCAACAGGTGGGGACGTCTGCAAGACAACAACCAACCTCGTTCAATCTCAAAGGTAACTAACGCTCACATGAGTGACAGCGCGTACTTAAAGCAAACCTGTTTCGCATCCTCACAGTGGCACTACTACTGCCATTGTCTTGCGGCTGGCGCGAAATTTGAAGAGGCATCATCTTTTAGATGTAGAATCACGGCTACCAACTTTCGTTTATGTCGCACAACTCCTTCTTGGTGATGTGATTTTTTTCTGCTAGCGTAGTAACCTCTCGAAAACGATGAGATAGCTATAAAGAAGCACTGTCAGAAAAAAGCTGCAAAAATCTTCAGTCGGGTCATGAAAAAATTTCAAAGTGGTGCAAAGATTGGCAACTCGCTTTAAGTGTGCAGAAATGTAATGTATCGTACTTCGCAAAAACTAAGTTCGTAGTTACCTGACTACAATATGAATGAGTCGTTGTTGTTGGAATCTGTCTGTTTGGTTGTAACAAAGGGTATGGATTTTAAATGGAACAAGCACATTGACTCTCGCGTAGGTAAAACAGTTGGTAGACATCTCTTCATTGGTAGAATGACAGGGAAATTCATCAGAGCAGAAAGGAGATTGCTTACAGACCACTCAAGCGCCACATCCTTGATTATTGCCCAAGTGTGTGGAACATGTACCGAACAGAAGTAACGGGGGAACTGAATGTATTCAGAGAAGGGCAGCACAAATGGTGTCATGTTCGTTTCATCCACGCCACGGAGATGCTGGAAGAACTGAAACGCAAACGGTTGAAGATAAACGCAAACTATTTCATAAAAGTGTGCTTAGTAGATTCCAAGAACTGACTTTAAGTAACGAATCTAGAAATATACTACACCCCCTACTTATCGCTCCCAAAAGGATCACGAATACCAGACTTCATGCGCTCCGCATTTGAACGGAACGGAAAAAACTGACTAAATAGCTCTCTGGAGAACTGTGTGCCCCGTTCTACCATTCCTAGACCGGAAAGGGTACTTGCTGTTCCAACAGGACAATGCACGTCTGCATGTATCCCGTGCCACCCAACGTGCTCTAGAAGGTGTAAGTCAACTACCCTGGCCAGCAAGATCTCCGGATCTGTCCCCCATTGAGCATGTTTGGGACTGGATGAAGCGTCGTCTCACGCGGTCTGCACGTCCAGCACGAACGCTGGTCCAACTGAGGCGCCAGGTGGAAATGGCATGGCAAGCCGTTCCACAGGACTACATCCAGCATCTCTACGATCGTCTCCATGGGAGAATAGCAGCCTGCATTGCTGCGAAAGGTGGATATACACTGTACTAGTGCCGACATTGTGCATGCTCTGTTGCCTGTCTCTACGTGCCTGTGGTTCTGTCAGTGTGATCATGTGATGTATCTGACCCCAGGAATGTGTCAATAAAGTTTTCCTTCCTGGGACAATGAATTCACGGTGTTCTTATTTCAATTTCCAGGAGTGTATATGTTACGCCTTACAGGTAGTCGAGTCCATGCCACATCGTGTTGTGGCCCTTCTGCTCGCTCGCGTGGGGCCCACACGATGTTAGGCAGGTGTATTAGTTTCTTTGGCTCTTCAGGGTATTTCAGGATATTGGTCTGCGAGTTTACTGGCCCGTTTTTTTACCCTTCTTATTTTTGGGAATGCGTCTATTCGCTTGGAACTTTCCGCTGGGCGACAGATCGGCGATAAATGCCAGCTAAGTAAGTGGCCAGTACCATAGAGTATTCTTTGCAAAACCAAATTCGGAATCCATTATGACTTTACCAATTTTTCAGTTGCTGCTCAACGCCAAGGATGCCTACGTCAGACATTCGGGCGTCTCTGGTCGGACGATAATATTTCTGTATGATCCTCCTGCGCGAATAATTTTTTAAACGCGAAATTTTAAACTGCGGTGTACATTTTGCTGTTTTCTACTGAAACACCACGCCGCTCCGCGAGTGACTGGATGGAAGTGTTTGCCCAGGTTAGCTTCTCGGCGAGGTGTGATGGTGGAAGCTGATGTATGCTTCGTACGTCGATCTTCTTAGACACGCATGTCTACCAAGTTTCGTCCATCGATATTTCCACATTGGTTTTTGACAACAGAATGCAACAATTTATGCTTAATAATGAAGCTTTCTCAGGTTATCAGCCGAGTCAAAGCGTCGTTCTGTGGCAACATTTCAACAAGTTTCCTACTTGTCATCTTCAGGCACAGACTGAAGCCTGAATATAATAATTAGGAAACTTGTTGAAACGTTGCCGCAGATCGACGCCTAGACTCGGCTGATAACCCGAGAACACTTCATCATCAAGATTCGCCGAGAATATTTAAATTGGCATATAATTTCTGCTTACTCAACATTTCCGAATTTTGTTATACAGGGTGTTACAAAAAGGTACGGCCAAACGTTCAGGAAACATTCCTCACACACAAAGAAAGAAAATATGTTATGTGGACATGTGTCCGGAAACGCTTACTTTCCATGTTAGAGCTCATTTTATTACTACTCTTCAAATCACATTAATCATGGAATGGAAACACACAGCAACAGAACATACCAGCGTGACTTCAAACACTTTGTTACAGGGAATGTTCAAAATGTCCTCCGTTAGCGAAGATACATGCATCCACCATCAGTCGCATGGAATCCCTGATGCGCTGATGCAGCCCTGGAGAATAGCGTATTGTATCACAGCCGTCCACAATACGAGCACGAAGAGTCTCTACATTTGGTACCGGGGTTGCGTAGACAAGAGCTTTCAAATGCCCCCATAAATGAAAGTCAAGAGGGTTGAGGTCATGAGAGCGTGGAGGCCATGGAATTGGTCCGCCTCTACCAATCCATCGGTAACCGAATCTGTTGTTGAGAAGCGTACGAACACTTCGACTAAAATGTGCAGGAGCTCCATCGTGCATGAACCACATGTTGTGTCGTACTTGTAAAGGCACATGTTCTAGCAGCACAGGTAGAGTATCCCGCATGAAATCATGATAACGTGCTCCATTGAGCGTAGGTGGAAGAACGAAACTAAAATGAGCTCTAACATGGAAATTAAGCGTTTCCGGACACATGTCCACATAACATCTTTTCTTTATTTGTGTGTGAGGAATGTTTCCTGAAAGTTTGGCCGTACCTTTTTGTAACACCCTGTATACCATGATGAATCCTTCTCATTCTTAGTACACGTACGGGGCATACAGTTCTCCAGAGCGCTATTTAGTCAGTTTTTTCCGTTCCGTTCAAATGCGGAGCGCATGAAGTCTAGTATTCGTGATCCTTTTGGGAGCGATAAGTAGGGGGTGTAGTATATTTCTAGATTCGTTACTTAAAGTCAGTTCTTGAAATCTAACAAGCACGCTTTTATGATATAGTTTGCGTTTATCTTCAACCGTTTGCGTTTCAGTTCTTCCAGCATCTCCGTGGCGTGAATGAAAGGAACATGGCACCATTTGTGCTGCCCTTCTCTGAATACATTCGGTTTCCCCGTTACTTCTGTTCGGTACATGTTCCACTCACTTGGGCAATAATCAAGGATGTGGCGCTTGAGTGGTCTGTAAGCAATCTCCTTTCTACTCTGATTAGGTCTGTCCACATTCGTTCCTTTTAATGTGTGTCAGGGCGCTGATGACCTCGATGTTGAGCGCCCATAAGCCCCAACACACCACCACCAGTCTTCGATGAATTTCGTCCCATTATATACGCCTTCCGACCACAGAAAACGAATCACTGAACGTTGCTCTTCTTTGGTGCAAATAGCGGAGCGGCCATGATTAACAGCACGGCAGCGATAACGAAACTAACCTAGCAGCTTTAAAATTGCAAAGATGTGACAAATAAACAAATCATGCATCATCAACGTAAAACGACAGCATTACCGAAATAAACAAAAATATAACTAAATTTTGTCCCAGTCTCATCTTGTATCCTCCTACAGTGACTCAGCGACAGCACTTTGCCGTACACTACAACACCATCAGCAGACAGCAGAAGGTTGTTGCTCACCCTGTCCCCCACATCATTTATGTATACAGAGAGCAGGAGCGGTCGTATCACACACCTGATGATACCATGGTGCCAGATGAATACTCGCCGTCGCAGATAATGTACTGGTTTCTATTACGTAAGAGCTGTTCGAGATTCTCACTTACCAGGGAACATATTCTGTATGCTCGTACCTTCGTACGCAGTGGGCCACAGCGTCAAACGTGTTCCGACTATCGTCTAATATGGAATCGACCTGATGCGCTTCATTCATACTTGCCAAGATATTGCGTGAGAACAGGGCAAGCTGAGCTTCCCACAAGCGATACTTCCCAAATCCGTACCTAATGGACAGGAGCATTTCTTTCTCAAGGAATCTTTTGATATATCTTCTGGTAAACCTTCCAGGATGTAAGGTCGTGGCTCAAAATGGCTCAGGGACCATGGGACTCAACTGCTGTGGTCATAAGTCCCCTAGAACTTAGAACTACTTAAACCTAAATAACCTAAGGACATCACACACATCCATGCCCGAGGCAGGATTCGAACCTGCGACCGTAGCGGTCGTGCAGTTCCAGACTGTAGCGCCTTTAGCCGCTCGGCCACAACCGGCCGGCTAAGGTCGTGGTCCATGAAACTCTTCAGCTCCTAACGTTTCGTCCAGAGCTGCGCTGGACATCTTCAGAGGGGGGTTTCTCCTCCGGTGGGTCTTTCCACCGGGGGAGAAACCCCCCTCTGAAGATGTCCAGCGCAGCTCTGGACGAAACGTTAGGAGCTGAAGAGTTTCATGGACCACGACCTTACATCCCGGAAGGTTTACCAGAAGATATGTCATCCGGTCGTGAAAGCCTTCATACTAGAATCTTTTTATATTTGAACTTAGAAAATGCTCGACACTTCTACAGGAAGCCCACACTGATGCGCCAAACGAACTGGTATAGGCATGCGTATTCAAACACAGAGGTATGCAAACGGGCAGAATACGGCGCTGCTGCCGGCAACACCTATATAAGACAACAAGTAATAGAATGTTGCATTCAGACAAGAGTCTGGCGCAGTTGTTAGATCAGTTATTGCTCCTACAATGACAGGCTATCGATATTTAAGTCAGTTAGAACGCGATGTTATAGTCGGCGCACGAGCGATGAGACACAGCATCTCCGAGTTAGCGATGAAGTGGAGATTTTCCCGTACTACCACATCAACAAGTGTCAGAGTGCGATCCAGTCAATGAAACATCATCGATATGCGGTTTCGGAGCCGAAGGCCCACTCGTGTGCCCTTCATGACTGCATGACACAAAGCTTTACGCCTCGCTTGGGCCCGTCAACACCGACATTGGGCTTTTGATGACTGGAAACGTTGCCTGGCCGAACGAGTCTCGTTTCAAAATCAAGCGGATGGACGTGTACGGGTATGGAGACAACCTCATGAATCCATGGACCCTGCAAGTCAGCAGGGGACTGTTCAAGATGGTGGAGGCTCTGTAATGGTGTGGGACGTGTGCAGATGAATGATATGGCACCCCTGATACATCTAGATACGACTCGGACTGGTGACTCGTACGTAATCATCCTGTCTGATCACCTGCATCCATCCACGTCCATTGTGCATTGCGACGGCCTTGGGCAATTCCAGCAGGACAATGCGACACCTCGCACGTCCAGAATTGCTACATAGTGGCTCCAGGATCACTCTTCTGAGTTTAAAAACTTGTTCTGGACACCAAACTCCCCAGACATGAACATTATTGAACATACACTCCTGGAAATGGAAAAAAGAACACATTGACACCGGTGTGTCAGACCCACCATACTTGCTCCGGACACTGCGAGAGGGCTGTACAAGCAATGATCACACGCACGGCACAGCGGACACACCAGGAACCGCGGTGTTGGCCGTCGAATGGCGCTAGCTGCGCAGCATTTGTGCACCGCCGCCGTCAGTGTCAGCCAGTTTGCCGTGGCATACGGAGCTCCATCGCAGTCTTTAACACTGGTAGCATGCCGCGACAGCGTGGACGTGAACCGTATGTGCAGTTGACGGACTTTGAGCGAGGGCGTATAGTGGGCATGCGAGAGGCCGGGTGGACGTACCGCCGAATTGCTCAACACGTGGGGCGTGAGGTCTCCACAGTACATCGATGTTGTCGCCAGTGCTCGGCGGAAGGTGCACGTGCCCGTCGACCTGGGACCGGACCGCAGCGACGCACGGATGCACGCCAAGACCGTAGGATCCTACGCAGTGCCGTAGGGGACCGCACCGCCACTTCCCAGCAAATTAGGGACACTGTTGCTCCTGGGGTATCGGCGAGGACCATTCGCAACCGTCTCCATGAAGCTGGGCTACGGTCCCGCACACCGTTAGGCCGTCTTCCGCTCACGCCCCAACATCGTGCAGCCCGCCTCCAGTGGTGTCGCGACAGGCGTGAATGGAGGGACGAATGGAGACGTGTCGTCTTCAGCGATGAGAGTCGCTTCTGCCTTGGTGCCAATGATGGTCGTATGCGTGTTTGGCGCCGTGCAGGTGAGCGCCACAATCAGGACTGCATACGACCGAGGCACACAGGGCCAACACCTGGCATAATGGTGTGGGGAGCGATCTCCTACACTAGCCGTATACCACTGGTGATCGTCGAGGGGACACTGAATAGTGCACGGTACATCCAAACCGTCATCGAACAATCAGGACTGCATACTATTGTCAAAGAAAGCAGGAAAAGAAGGAAAATGCTACATAAGAAAGTAAAACCTAAGGAAAGGGGAAACATAGCAACAAGAATGTCACAGGAAATTGTTATTGGCTGGCCACTTACATAAAATATGGGCGAGCTTGTCACACAGTGAGCAAATTAAAATCCTCTCCCTAAAATCTTTGTAAAAACATTTGACAGGGCACAGAACTTTAAAACTTTAGCCACATTCGTCCGAGTGTTGCCTAAAAGAGATGGCAGGTCCGCTGGCAAGTCAGCCGCGACCCGCTGGTCAGAAAATAAAACGCAATCCAATAAAACGTGGCGCACAGTGACCTGGACGCCGCAAGCACCACACATTGGAGGGTCCTCTCGCCGGAGCAGGAAGCCGTGCGTCATAGGGCTGTGGCCTATTCGAAGCCGAGTGAGGAGAACCTCGTCCCGTCGATGGGGCTGAAAGGAAGTACACCACACACGCGTTGTGGGCTCGACTATACGGAGCTTATTGTCAGTCACTTCCAGCCACTCATTCTCACACCGACGCATGACCCGTGAGCTCAACAGCGAGGTGAGTGCGTGCAGGGGTATAGCACACTGAGATACTTGTGGATCGAGACACGCCTCCTTGGCTGCGAGATCTGCCCTTTCATTCCCAGCAATGCCGACATGCCTTGGAATCCAGCATAAAGCTACAACCTTCCCCAGCCGCTGTAGTCGGAGGAGGGCATCCTGGATGGTCTGGACAATTTTGTCTGCCAGATACAAACGTTGCAATGAGTGCAAGACTTCCGGTACAGTACTGGAAAAGTGTCCTGCCACAACGGAGTGTCTACGAATGGATTAAAAAATTCCGAAATGGTCGCACAAGTGTTACGCACGATGAAGGAGCCGGACGACCGTTTAGCGCCACAAATGAAGAAACCATTCAGCGTTCACGTGGAATTATTCTCTTAGACAGACGATTAACTATTGGCGAAGTGGCACATCGTCTGCAGATTAGTCATAGTTCTGCCTACGAAATCATCCACAACAGACTTGGGTTTCATAAAGTTTCTGCAAGATGGGTCCCAAAACATCTCACACAGTTGCATAAACAAACGCGCTTGGACGTCTGCAAAAAAAACATTTGGATCACTATGGTGACGAAGGATCGTTACTGGTGACGAAACATTGATCCATCGTTACGAGCCGGAAAGTAAACGGCAGAGTACGGAATGGAAACATCCAACGTCGCCGTGCAATAAAAAGTTCAAGACCCAACCGTCCGCAGGAAAACTTATGCTTACGGTTTTTTGGGACGCGCAAGGTCCAGTACTGGAACATTGTGGGGAAAGGGGCACAACAATAAACAGTGTACGTTACAGTGAGATGCTTACTGCCAGGCTGAAGCCTGCAATTCGAAGCAAACGCCGAGGATTGCTGTCAAAAGGTGTTGTGTTGCTGCACGACAATGCCCGTCCGCATACTGCGGCCCACACTGCTGAAACGCTGCAGAAACTCAAATTTGAAGTACTGGACCATCCTCCACATAGTCCCGATTTTGCCCCTTCTGCCTATTACTTGTATGGTCCACTCAAACAGGCTTTAAGGGGCCGTCGATTTGCCTCGGACGAAGCAGTGAAAGAAGCGCTGCATTCCTGGCTCACAGTTCAACCAAGAACCTTCTTTTATGAGGCCATCAGGAACCTTGTACAACAATGGAGGAGGTGCGTTGAAACGCAAGGAGACTATGTCGAAAAATGATGTTCTTTTCCTATTTGATTACAATAAAATTTTATAGCTACTTTGCGGATAATAAGTGACTTGCCCTCGTACCTAGTTGGTTTGATGAGCGCTATGCAATAGATCGAGCACGTAAGGTTGCTGGTAGGGAAAGAAAATCGTCGATTTCGATTTATTGGGAGGATTCTGCGAAACTGTAGCTTGTCTGTGAAGGCGACTGCGTGTAGTATACCAGTGCTACACTTTCTTGGGTACTGTGCGAGTATCTAGGATCCCAAACAAGTCGGGTTGGAGAAAGACATCGGAGCAATTGAGAGGTAGGTTTTACCAACACACGAGTATTATGGCGATGCTTCGGGAAGTACACTACTGGGCAATAAAATTGCTACACCACGAAGGTGACGTGCTACAGACGCGAAATTCAACCGACAGGAAGATGCTGTGATATGCAGATGATTAGCTTTTCAGAGCATTCACACAAGGGTGGCGACACCTACAACGTGCGCACATGTAGAAAGTTTCCACCCAATTTCTCATACACAAACAGCAGTTGACCGGCGTTACCTGGTGGAACGTTGTTGTGAAGCCTCGTGTAAGGAGCAGAAATGCGTACAATCAAGTTTGCGACTTTGATAAAGGTCGGATTGCATCCTATCGCGATTGCGGTTTATCGTATCGCGACATTGCTGCTCGCGTTGGTCGAGATCCAATGACTGTTAGCAGAATATGGAATCGGTGGGTTCAGGAGGGTAATACGGAACGCCGTTCTAGACCCCAACGGCCTCGTATCACTAGCAGTCGAGATGACAGGCGTCTTATCCGCATGGCTGTAACGGATCGTGCAGCCACGTCTCGATCCCTGAGTATATAGATGGGGACGATTGCAAGACAAAACCATCTGCACGAACAGTTCGACGACGTTTGCAGCATCATGGACTATCAGCTCGGAGACCGTGGCTGCAGTTACCCTTGACGCTGCATCACAGACAGGAGCGCCGGCGATGGTGTACTCAACGACGAACCTGAGAGCACGAATGGCAAAACGTCATTTTTTCGGATGAATCCAGGTTCTGTTTACAGCATCATGATGGTCGCATCCGTGTTTGGCTACATCGCGGTGAACGCACACTGGAAGCGTGTATTGGTCATCGCCATACTGGAGTATCACCCGGCGTGATGGCATGGGGTGCCATTGGTTGCACGTCTCGGTCACCTCTTCTTGGCATTGACGGCAGTTTGGACAGTGGACGTTACATTTCAGATGTGTTACGACCCACCTACCCATCATTTATTCCCTGCGAAACCCTACATTTAAGCAGGATAATGCACGACCGCATGTCGCAGGTCCTATACGGACCTTTCTGGATACAGAAAATGTTCGACTGCTGCCCTGGCCATCACATTCTCCAGATCTCTCACCAATTGAAAACGTCTGGTCAATGGTGGCCGAGCAACTGGCTCGTCACAATATGCCAGTCACTACTCTTGATGACCTGTGGTATCGTGTTCAAGCTGCATGAGCAGCTGTACCTGTACACACCATCCAAGCTCTGTTTGACTCAATGCCCAGGCGTATCAAGGCCGTTAGCTATTTTAATGGCCAGTATATATTGCCGCGTAAGGATGCGGAAGTAAGAATTGTTGGTTGTCGTATGGTGGCATATCCTTTTCAGTCTGTGAGTACACATATGTGCACTTCGAGGTTCCACTTCGTTTTTACCAACTCGTGTGCTATGTTCTAGCGGCAGAAGCTGAACCTACGCAACCGACACGAACGTGTGCCGCCGGTCCTATGTTGGTAAAAACTGTTCGCCAGTTTTACGAAGTGAAACCTCGAGGTCCACGTATGTGTAACCATGGGACCGAAAGGGATATAGACAGTCTTCTTTCAAATAGTTCAAATGGCTCTAAGCGCTATGGGACTTAACAGCTGAGGTCATCAGTCCCCTAGAACTTAGAACTACTTAAACCTAACTAACCTAAGGACATCACACACATCCATGCAGGGCAGGATTCGGACCTCCGACCGGAGCGGTTCCAGACTGAAGCGCCTAGAACCGCTCGGGCACTCCGGCCGGCGCAGTCGTCTTTCCCTCGTGAAATTTGCGACTTGTGTAAAGTACTCTCCGCCATGCACCGTATGATGGGTTGTGCAGTATGTCGATGTTGACGGCAGCATATGCACTGCCGCTGCGGCAACGAAATGTCACAATTTCTCCGAAGAGAACAGGGTGGCAGAGAATCAAACGTAGCTACAGTGTTGACTATACAATAAAGTTCGATTAAAATTACTCGATAACTGACGCTTGTCATTTTCCGCTATAATTCTGCCGCAAGAGCTGTTGGCTGCCGCTGTGTTATGGGCGCCACACAAATACCGCGCTTCACATTACACGGAGCAGTTGTGAAAGCGGCAGCCGCGGGGTAGGACGGCAATGCAGGACAGCTCAGTTGATTTTAAGTGACCAATGTCTGAACTGCGGCAGACAACGGGTTTTCCAGCCCTGAAATTAAAGTTGTGCCCTAAGCCAGCCATAGAGTCGTGATGTGCAATGTATCCGAGAAAACGTCGATCAACAATCTGCGGCAGAACTAAAATCATCACGGTCGGTTTGTTCAACGCATTCAAGGCTAACCTCTACGAGCAAACTCAAGACGGGAAATATCATAATATAATTTATATATAAAAAACAGCTACCAGCCACATGTATGGTTTAAAAAGGTTTATTATCTTCAGATCATGACCGGTTTCGGATTTTCCTTTACAAATCCATCTTCAGATGGTAGATTACAAGCATTCTTAGTTGGACCTAGTTTTGTTTGTGTTATTCGCTTGCTGCACTGGGAAAGAAAAGAAATATTTTGTTGTCATATCGGTAACGGTATTTTTACGAAAGATTTACTTCTTTTACAAGATCTAATTCCTCATGAGATGGTTTTTATAAACATTAGTAAACTTGCAGGTTAGTGTACTTACGAGCTGTGTAGTTCTGCCTGACGAAATATTGGTGCGTTTACACCTCAAAGACAAAGGTTTCACAATGAATCTCCTAGAGGAGATTGAGATTCATACACATAAAAACAGGTTCCCTGATCTCATTTTGAATGAACAGACAGAGTCAGTTAACACCCCCTTCCTAAATAACTTTGAAGAAGCTTTCACTTTTTTAAAATAACTTAAGCCTAATATTCCATCAAAAACATTCAGTATACAGGCCCCAAAAACTGCTTATATGCCATTGAAAAATTACATAATGAAAACATGTGCATTGCATATTATGTCATATATCGAATTTATCTCCTACTATTGTAACAACTAATTAGTAACACACAGTAATTCTGTACTACATATAATGTTTTTAATCTTATTTGTATGTAATTTTATTTATTCCATTTTAGATTAATTTCATACAATAGCAAAGAGATATTTTACTGTACCCATATCGACTATACAGCATCTGTAAGTTAACATTGTTATGACTGTAAGCTCTTTGCAAACATTGTTCTTGTTTGTAATGTGAAGCTGGGCCACGTTTTGTAAACGTTATTCGTGTGTGCTGCGTGTGTAATTAAAATGATGAGGTTAAAAGTGACGCCCATTGACTGGAATAGCACTCACATAGTGCATATTGAAAATTGTATGAAGCTTGCGTTCGAAAACATAAACGCACGAATATTTCGTCAGGCAGAACTACACAGCTCGTAAGTACACTAACCTGCAAGTTTACTAATGTTTATAAAAACCATCTCATGAGGAATTAGATCTTGTGAAAGAAGTAAATCTTTCGTAAAAATACCGTTACCGATATGACAACAAAATATTTCTTTTCTTTCCCAGTGCAGCAAGCGAATAACACAAACAAAACTAGGTCCAACTAAGAATGCTTGTAATCTACCATCTGAAGATGGATTTGTAAAGGAAAATCCGAAACCGGTCATGGTCTGAAGATAATAAACCTTTTTAAACCATACATGTGGCTGGTAGCTGTTTTTTTTATATAAATTATAAACCTTAAGTACAACAGCCACGTTTCTCAACATGTCTTTCGACAAAATAGCGATATCATAATATGTTTGTCTGCATCGCCATCTTCCGCTGCAAAATTTTAGTTTTAACGGCAAACGCAAGTTGTAATTTCTCGCTTTCAGTTGTTGCCTGGGCGTCGCGTTACCAACTTCTGAGCAGACAGATTATAGGCTACACAAGCAGGTTCTAAACGAAAAAAGAGGGTAAGGAAGAAAAATAACAGTAAATAAAATACTCAATATGTAGATGGAGATAATGCAGTGAAGTATTAGAAAAAAAAGAAAAATACGTTTAGGTTTATTCGCTAGCCACTACGCTATGCCATCATAGTGCAGAAAGATGTTATATTTGTGATATACAGGACATAAAATCCCGTTTGAGGCCTGCGATCATTTTTACGTTAATAATTCGTAACCAATGCTGTACAATCGCAATAAAGTCATAAAACGATCAGTTGACTCTTTTATTATAATATGTTACGCGTTTCGGGATTACACCCATCTTCAGACATCACAAACTTCAACTCCTTCCTAACCAAGGAACATGATCTAATAAAAGAGTCAATCTAACATCTCATTACTTTATTGCGATTGTACAGGCATTGGTTGCCAATTGTTGTTATATTTGTGACTCTAGGTCGCAGTAATGATTAACTGACAGCTTTCAAAAATTCAGCTTCACGGAATATCACGCTAAGTTTACCTAACGTAAGCCGATCGCTGTGAGTATAACTGTTTAAATGACGCTGAATCGTGTCTTGTGCCGAAGAATCAAATGGCTCTGAGCACTATGGGACTCAACATCTTAGGTCATAAGTCCCCTAGAACTTAGAACTACTTAAACCTAACTAAGCTAAGGACATCACACACACCCATGCCCGAGGCAGGATTCGAACCTGCTACCGTAGCAGCCTCGCGGTTCCGGACTGCAGCGCCAGAACCGCACGGCCACCGCGGCCGGGCTGAAGAATCCAGTAGTGTTATGTTAGTGCTGTGTTTGAAACGAGTGCATTTCTTTAACACCGTTGTGTGTGTGTGTGTGTGTGTGTGTGTGTGTGTGTGTGTGTGTGTGTGTGTCTGTCTCTGTTTGTGTGTTTTTCATCTACATATATACTCCGCTAGCCTCCAAGCGGCGTGTGGCGGAGGGCACAATTCGCGCCAAAGTCATATTTCCCCCCTCTGTTCCACTCGCGGATCGCGCGAGGGAAAAGGACTGTCTGAATGCCTCTGTACGAGCTCTAATTTCCCTTATCTTTGAATGATGATGATTGCGCGCTTTGAAGGTTGGTGGCAATAATATATGCTCTACATCGTCGGCGAAGATCGGATTCCGGAATTTAGTGAGTAGCCCCTTCCGTTTAGCGCGCTGTCTATCTGCAAGTGTGTTCCACTTCATACTTTCTATGACATTTGTAACGCTCTCGCGATGGCTAAATGTACCAGTCACGTATCTTGCCGCTCTTCTTTGGACCTTCTCAATCTCTTGAATCAGATCCAACTGGTAAGGGTCCCATGCAGACGAACAGTACTCCAAGACTGGACGAACTAACGTATTGTTAGCTATTTCCTTTGTTGAAGAACTGCATCGCTTCAGGATTCTACCAATAAACCGCAATCTAGAGTTCGCCTTACCCGATGCTTGTGTAATCTGATCATTCCATTTGAGATCATTTCGAATAGTCACACCCAGATACTTGACGGATGTTGCCGCTTCCAAAGACTGGGCATTTATTTTGTACTCGTAAAGGGGATTTTCGCCTTGTTATACGCAGTAGGTCATTTTTATTTTTTTATTTATTTATTTATTGTTCCGTGGGACCAAAATAAGGAGAAATCTCCATGGTCATGGAACGAGTCAATACATGAAATTATAACACGATATTAGAAACAGATAAAATGAAATATAGAAAAAAGAAACATATTCAGGTGACAAGTCATAAGTTTAAATGAAGACAATCAACAATGTAACACTGGAATTTGCTTAATTTTTTAGCTCTTCCAGGAGCTCCTCGACAGAATAGAAGGAGTGAGCCATGAGGAAACTCTTCAGTTTAGTCTTAAAAGAGTTTGGGCTGCTGCTAAGATTTTTGAGTTCTTGTGGTAGCTTATTGAAAATGGATGCAGCAGAATACTGCACTCCTTTCTGCACAAGAGTCAAGGAACTGCATTCTACATGCAGATTTGATTTCTGCCTAGTATTAACTGAGTGAAAGCTGCTAACTCTTGGGAATAGGCTAATATTCCTAACAACAAACGACATTAAAGAAAATATATACTGTGAGGGCAATGTCAGAATTCCCAGATTTTTGAATAGGGGTCGACAAGAGGTTCTCGAACTTACACCACATATAGCTCGAACAGCCCGTTTTTGAGCCAAAAATACCCTTTTTGAATCAGAAGAATTACCCCAAAAAATAATACCATACGGCATAAGCGTATGAAAATATGCGAAGTAGACTACTTTTCGTGTTGAAGTGTCACTTATTTCAGATACTGTTCTAATGGTAAATAAAGCAGCATTTAGTTTCTGAACAAGATCCTGAACATGGGCTTTCCACAACAGCTTACTATCTATCCGTACGCCTAGGAACTTGAACTGTTCCGTCTCGTTTATAACATGCCCATTCTGTCTGATTAAAATGTCAGTTCTTGTTGAATTGTGAGTTAGAAACTGTAAAAACTGAGTCTTACTGTGATTTAGCATCAAATTATTTTCCACAAGCCACGAACTTATTTCATGAACTAAATTATTTGTTACTGTTTCAATATTACACACAAGATCCTTCACTATCAAGCTGGTGTCATCAGCAAACAGAAATATTTTTGAATCACCTGTAATACTAGAAGGCATATCATTTATATAAATAAGAAACAGCAGTGGCCCCAGCACCGACCCTTGGGGAACGCCCCACTTAACAGTGCCCCATTGGGACTGAACATCACTACCACTCTCAATATTGCGGAGAATTACGTTCTGCTTTCTGTTCTTAAAGTAAGAGGCGAACCAATTGTAAGCTACTCCCCTTACTCCATAATGGTCCAACTTCTGCAGTAATATTTTGTGGTCAACACAGTCAAAAGCCTTCGTTAAATCAAAGAAAACACCTAGCGTTCGCAACCTTTTATTTAATCCGTCGAAAACCTCACAGAGAAAAGAGAATATAGCATTTTCAGTTGTTAAACCATTTCTAAAACCAAACTGAACATTTGACAGCAAATTATGTGAATTTAAATGCTCCAGTAACCTTGTATATACAACCTTCTCGATAACTTTAGCAAACACCGATGGCATAGAAATAGGTCTAAAATTGTCAACATTATCAATGTCTCCCTTTTTATAAAGTGGCTTCACTACCGAGTATTTTAATCGATCAGGAAACCGACCACTCCTAAAGGAAAAGTCATACTTACTAATATTGAGAGATAACTGCCAGTCATTACACCACGCATTTATTTTTTGCAAATCCTCGTTGATTCTTTCACAACTTTCTTGTGATACTAGTTTCCTGTAGACTACAGCATCATCGGCGAACAGTCTAATGCCGCTGTCAATACCGTCAACCAGATCGTTTATGTACATCGTAAAAAGCAGAGGGCCTATTACGCCTGCCCTGGGGAAACCTGAAGTTACGCTTTTTTCTGTTGAAGTCACCCCGTTCAGGACGACATACTGCTCCCTGTCAGAAAACTCTCTATTCAACCGCATATGTCATCGGTTAAGCCGTAAGCGCGCACTTTTTGGAACAAGCGACAGCGCGGAGCTGAGTCGAACGCCTTTCGAAAGTCAACGTTGTTATCCGTGGTGTTCTGGCGTGGTTATCATGTGCGATAAAATACGATATAAAAGAGCCAGACCAAGGATTCGGAAACCAAACAAATCAAGAAAGAAAACCGGACAAGGAAATAAATTGAGCAAGTATTGCGGCATTTTAGCAACGGCGAATGGTTCGGGCGTGACGCAAATTTGAGGAAAACGGCTATAACTCGTGAAAAGTCAACTAACAAGTAATTTTAATCGGATTATAGATCCGTAGTATTTCCCGTAGCTCACTGCCGCGCTAGATCAGTGGTTTTATAGGATCGCCGGCATTTATTTCCAGAAATCCTGAGATGTCTGTGACGAATTAAATGCCTGTGTCCCGGACTATTGCAGAAAGTTAGTGGCCCCTCTTGCGGAGTCCTGCCTCGGACAGGCTCGCTTGCCACTGTTGCTACGGAGTCACGTGTGTAGACACGTGGGGATGCGTGATTCATCCCCAGGTAGGCAAGCGGGCCTCGCTAAGCGGCTGCGAGGAATGTGGTCTGTCAAGGAGCCAAGCATTGTGAAATCTCCCGCCGCTCCGCTATACCGCGCTAATGTCCGAATATTTGTGCCACAGAACGGAAAACGACAACAATTGCACGAGTTGTCTTTTTCGCTTCTATGCCTACCTTCAATAGCTTCTGCTATTGAGATTACTGAAGTTTTCCCGGTGTACTGAATACTCTGAGGTTTGGGGATTGCAGCCGGATCGTGTTGAGCCGGCCGCTGTGGCCGAGCGGTTCTGGCCGCTTCATTCCGGAACCGCGCTGCTGCTGCTACGGTCGCAGGTTCGAATCCTGCTTTGGGCATGGATGTATGTGATGTCCTTAGGTTTAAGTAGTTCTAAGTCTAGAGGACTGATGACCTCAGATGTTAAGTCCCACAGTGCTTACAGCCATTTGAACCACTTTGAACCGGATCTTGCCGCAATATTTGGGCTGGCACCCGTCTAGCCATCTACAGGTGGCACTCACGCGAAGATGGCTAGACGGTTGCAAGCCGAAAAGATGGCTCGACGGTTTTCAGAATCTTATGCTATTGTCTCAATGATATTATTGCTTCTGAAACTGTGGCCCTCATTTCTTTGCAGCAAGTCCTGGTTTTCTGACAATTTCTCAGCGTCTCTTCATGGTAAATCTGTCTTTCCAGTTGACCTTCAGCATCCTCCCGTATCACCAGGATTTCCAGCCGTCTTCTCTCTTGTTTTCTGTTATCCAAGTTTCACAGCCGTATAAGACAACGTTCTAAACAAACGTTTTCATAATCCGTTTTCTTATTTCCAAGCTGCCTTATTAAATATTAGTTATTTTGTTGTTATTTTAGCGTGAATGAAACTCTGGCACACCGTAAAGCATCAAAAATCGCACGTTTATTTGCCACTAAATGTGCTAAACCCTTAATCAAGGTAGTTTTTGTATCTCATCTGCCTGCAGCTATCTAGTGATGAAGAATGCTAAGTTCACCCAACCTGGATATGATGTGACGTCATTATCACGTATATAAGCTTTAGTCGATTAACACACCTATCGACTTTTACGAACGTTCGAGATTCTAAACTGTCGTCAGCTAGTGGTTTGTTTTGACACGTGCGATTCTGAAAACAGCTCAGTGTGGCAGCGTATATGTATTTCGCCAAAATAAAAGAGCTGGATACTAATAGAAATATTCCTGACCGTGGCCTTGAAAACACCACGTAAAAAAGTGAAGTCTTCTTATGTCCCGACCAGATTAGATTGTGTGATTGTTGTATTGAATGCTTACGCCGAAAATAATATTTATTTACTATCAACATTTTAGCATGGTTTCATACGATTGGTCTTGTCAGTACATATTAGATTGTAGCAGCATACTCTTGCTGACTTTTTTTTCTTAATTTATATAGCTGAAAGAGAACTCTTGCAAGTTTGTTAGCTAAGTAATTTATATGTCCATCCCAAGATAGTCTTTTATCAACCATAATTCCAAGTAATTTTACACTCGGACCGCAGAGACAGGTACCTTAGTGTCCAGTAATGACTGATGTGTAGAATGATTGAATTTCGAACTTAAAAAGAAAAATATGAGACATTGTTGAAGAAAAATCGTCGACCGGAGATGAAATACGAGGGGAAGTGGATTTCTCCATGTAATCTTAACCAAAGGTTAGTGTCTAGTACTGATTGACGTATGAAATGATTGAATGCAGTGTCAAAGTATTCCATGGTGGTATGATAGTGTCAAAGCATTCCATGGTGGTAAGCTTTCCTCTCATTAGTCTCTCGAATGCTGAACACATAATTAGAGACGAGCAAACGAAAAACAACGCACAGGTCACAAACACAGTACAATACACGATTTAAACGCAAGGAAAAAACACATTTAAAAGAATGGCGCAGAGCACAGCGCTACCCTGTCACAATCTCCCGTAAGTTCACAAAGGTCGAATAGTCGATATACGGTTTCTATCGTTTTCGACGTAGCGTGTATACGTCATAATGACGTCACATCGTATCCAAGTCCGGCGAACGTAGCAACCTCCTCGAGTGATCAGGGTACAAGTCGTCAGTTGGGGGACGTAGTCCACCTAGGAACATTGTCGAACATGATCGTTTTGATGGCCATTGGGTTATCGTGTGGAAGGCACTATGTTGTATGACCCTACTGAACCTCAAATCTTCGAACAATCACTCTCTCATTGACGCTATTGTGACATTGCATTCCTTCCCGCTATTCGTCTTCTCAGGGGGGGATTACTCCCTGACTGCAATTTTTTGAATGACATTGCGCGACCGCATCGAATCGACCTGACGGAGTAGCTCTTGGAATGAAAGGGTATTCGGTGAATGGAGTGACCTGACAGTATGCTTCAATTAAATCCCAGCGAGCGCACGTTGCGTGCGTATGGGATGTGTACCGCAGCTCGTGTACACGCACTAACAAGCATCCAGCAATTGTGAACCTCGCTGGACGAGGAATGTTACGCCCTACTTTATGTTACAGGTCCGTCTTGGTCACACAATCTTTTACACTTCACTGCTACCGGTTTCGGTTACTGCCGTCTTCAGACCTGTTACAAACAAAAACAAGGTGTGACGAACTTTGTTTTGCTGAACCTAAGTCTATAAAATGCCTGGTGCTACATAAGGTAGATAAAGAGTGCTTACGGGATTAACAGTCATGTGTACGAGCCATAGAAACCGTAAAATATTCTGATGTAGTCGAACTAAACATGTAGGTTCATAGTAAGAGGCTAGCAGAGGGCGCTGTAATGATTAACCAGTATCGCAAATGTAATGCATTATGCCTAGTCATTAATTAAAATTAACTCACATGGCAAAACGAGCGTCTCACAATAAAATAGGTACTGATATACTATACGTGGAGTTAGATCCATATTTAAAACCCACATAAAATGTGCAAGTACCAATAAAGCGAAACTCCTAGCCTGGCAAAGTAAAACATACAACTGTGTAAAAGCCAGAACAAAAAGTTTAAGAATGATGTTCAAATCAAATGGCTCTAAGCACTATGGGACTTAATATCTGGCCGGCCGGTGTGGCCACGCGGTTCTAGGCGCTTCAGTCTGGAACCGCGTGACCGCTACGGTCGCAGGTTCGGATCCTGCCTCGGGCATGGTTGTGTGTGCTGTCCTTAGGTTAGTTAGGTTCAAGTAGTTTTAAGTTCTAGGGGACTGATGACCACAGATCTAAAGTCCCGTAGTGCTCAGACCCATTTGAACCACTTAATATCTGAAGTCATCAGTCTCCTAGACTTAGAACTACTTAAACCTAACTAACCTTAGGACATTACCCATGCCCGAGGCAGGACTCGAACCTGCAACCGTAGCAGCCGCGTGGTTCCGGACGAAGCGCTTACAACCGCTCGGCCACTGCGGCCGGCTTTAAGAATGAAGTCCGCAGCTCGTGGTCGTGCGGTAGCGTTCTCGCTTCCCACTTCCGGGTTCCCGGGTTCGATTCCCGGCGGGGTCAGGGATTTTCTCTGCCTCGTGATGACTGGGTGTTGTGTGTTGTCCTTAGGTTAGTTAGGTTTAAGTAGTTCTAAGTTCTAGGGGACTGATAACCATAGATGTTAAGTCCCATAGTGCTCAGAGCCATTTGAACCATTATTTTAAGAATGAAATCACATGTATAAAATCTTCCAGCATAACAAAACAATTACTGCAACCGTAAATGTAACGTGATTAACGAAAAAGTAACTATTAATCAAAAAATAGGATAGTCGATCGTACATTCGTATTCCACGTATAGTACGCTAGTACATGTTCTATTGTCAGATGCTCGTTTTGCCATGTGAGGTAATTTTAATTAATAACTACGCATACTGCATTTTAGCCATTACATTTGAGATACTGGTTGATCATGTACCCTAGCTACAATGGCTAAACGTCATTTTTTCGGATGAATCCAGGTTGTGTTTACAGCATCATGATGGTCGCATCCGTGCTTGGTGACATCGCGGTGAACCCACATTGGAAGCGCGTATTCGTCATCGTGATGGTACGGGGTGCCATTGGTTACACGTCTCGGTCACCTCTTGTTCGTATCGACGGCACTTTGAACAGTGGTCGTTACATTTCAGATGTGTTACGACCCGTGGCTCTACCCTTCACTCGATCCCTGCGAAACCCTACATTTCAGCAGGATAATGCCTGACCGCGTGTTGCAGATCGTGTACGGGCCTTTCTGGATACAGAAAATGTTCGACTGCTGCCCTGGCCAGCACATTCTCCAGATCTCTCACCAACTGAAAACGTCTGGTCAATGGTGGCCGAGCAACTGGCTCGTCAGAATATGGCAGTCACTACTCTTGATGAACTGTGGTACCGTGTTGAAGCTGCATGGGCAGCTGTACCTGTACACGCCATCCAAGCTCTGTTTTACTCAATGCCCAGGCGTATCAAGGCCGTTATTAAAGCCAGAGGTGGTTGTTCTGGGTACTGATTTCTCAGGATCTATGCACCCAAATTGCGTGAAAACGTTATCACATGTCAGTTCTAGTATAATATATTTGTCCAATGAATACCCGTTTATTATCTGCATTTCTTCTTGGTGTAGCGGTTTTCATGGCCAGTAGTGTAACTTCGCACATCATTTTTCCTTGCAAGGTAGGTTTTTTTTTTTTCAGGCGCGTCTTTGTCTTTTACCTGACCTTTGTGCTATACCTATATGGTGTCGGGTTCTTAATTATTGTGGACTTGACGATGTGAGTGACTGAGGGTGACCAGATGCACTTTCTGTACACCCCTACCTCTCAAAACTCGGAAGTCGTGTGTCCCATACTGTCGAATTCTCTGAGGCAGGAAGCTACATCCCGGCATGCAACGAGTCGGATGTGGAAAACGAAACTTTGCAGACACGTTCCGTCTTTTATATTAAAGGCATCTTTACTGAATCCTTTTCTGGAGTAGTATGGTTTTGTTTTCGCTTATAAAGTCGAAACAATGTACACGCTAAAGTTTTCACGAATTACACTGATACACTTATTCGTCCTTCCTACTCCACGTCGATTTCTTTTGTTGTCGTGATTTCGGCATTTCGTGTCTCGTTAGCTAAATGTTGTGAAATGCTTCGCTGTTGTTCCGGCAAGAACTGTAGATTTTTATTACGAACACTTGCGACAGGAGCAGTGAAGTGTTCTACAGCTTTTAAGTAACGAAAAATGAACTATGAAAACAGCAAAAACCGAACGTTTTCGAGTAGCAAGCTAGCAGATTTTCTACAGGAGTAACGGAGATGTGTCTAACCCTGCAAGTAGCTGAGAGGAAACACACATTTTGCTAAGACAGTCTGTAGATGACAGTTTTACTCGTATAAAAATTATGACGTGAACTATTTAGAAACTATAAGGAGAGGATGAGCGTAAAGCCTTCACTGATTACAGAAATTTATTTCTATTGAACTACACTAGTTACAGCTATGCGGTTTAGGGCAAATTCTCGCGAAACACATAAAGTTTTTTTATAGCTTCACTTCCATAAGTCTCTGCGTCTTTCTGCAAATGGCAGCTTCACTCACCAACCAGCTTTAATTCCATCAGGAACCATCGCTCACAGCGACCGTACACTGTAAGGAAGGAGATCCACACACCATCCAGTCGCAATTACATTAGGTTTTATCATTCATGCAAATTTTGATTTCGCCTGTAAATAGTCATCTTCAGAGCTAAAACACAAAGAAAAATTTCAGAATCAAAATTAATTTGCTCTACATAGAACCATACTAACACGAAATCCTTACAGATAAATAGAAAAACTGGCAGAAGCCGAGCTCAGGGAAGATCAGTTTGGATTTTGTAGAATTGTTGGAACACGCGAGGCAATACTGACCCTACGACTTATCTTAGAAGATAAGTTAAGGAAAGGCAAAGCTAAGTTTCTACCATTTGTAGAGTTAGAGAAAGCTTCTGAAAATATTGACTGGAATACTCTCTTTCAAATTATGGAGGTGGCTGGGGTAAAATACAGGGAGCGAAAGGCTATTTACAATTTGTATAGAAACCAGATGGCTGTCGAGGAGCATGAAAGGGAAGCAGTGAAACATCTTGTAGTAACATCACTAGAACATCACGTAGGAAACCATTTAGATTGCCATCGATAAAATGGGGGCCAATTATTCTTTCTCCCATAATGCCGCACCATACATTAACCCGCCAAGGTCGCTGATGTTCCACTTGTCGCAGCCATCGTGGATTTTCCGTTGCCCAATAGTGCATATTATGCCGGTTTACGCTACCGCTGTTGGTGAATGACGCTTCGTCGCTAAATACGAGGGGCGTTCAGAAAGTAAGCTCCGATCGGTCGCGAAATGGAAACGACTATGAAAATCCGATAAAGCTTTGCACAGATGTGTTGGGTAGTGTCTCTAGTATAACCCCAGTTAGCATCACGTCGCTCTTCTCATTTCTGAGCTCGCAGTGAGTGCGTAAAGATGTCTAGAAAATAGTGTCTGCCGCCAAGTACGAGGGCCTGGTGAGAAATTTCGCCTGAAGCTATGCAGCTAACATTACATAACTGTCGTGCTGTTTCTTCTTCAAGACAATTCTCAGCCGCATTCTGCAGGGGCAATGAAGATGCTCCTGCATCGTTTTCAAATGGAAATGTGAGATTACCCACAATACAGTCCGCAATTGTCTCCCCCTGAGTTTCATCTCTGGTCACATGAACCGCTGTCTTTGAAGACAACATTTTGACACAGACAACGAGGTGTAGGCCAGCGTGGAGGATTGGCGGAAAGGACTGGCGGCTGCCTTCTATGATGAGGCTATTGAAAAGTTGGTACAAAGCTATGACAAAAGTCTAAGTCAGAACGGCGACTACGTAGAGAAGTAGCTGAAAGGTGTAGCTAATTGTTACAAGTAAAACATTTCTGATGTTCACTGTGGTTTCAATTTGGCAATCAATCGGAGCTTACTTTCTGAACAGGCCTCGTAGAACGCGTCCGAAAAATTTGTCATCGCCCCGTAATTTCACTTGTGCCCAGTGGCAGAACTGTACACGACGTTCAAAGTCGTCGCCATGCAATTTCTGGTGCATAGAAATATGGTACGGGTGCAATCGATATTGATGTAGCATTCTCAATACCGACGTTATAGAGATTCCCGATACTCACGCAATTTGTCTGCTACTGATGTGCGGATTAACCGCGACAGCAGCTAAAACACCTACTTGGGCATCATCATTTGTTGCAGATCGTGGTTGACGTTTCACATGTGGCTCAACACTTCCTGTTTCCTTAAATAACGTAATTATTCGGCGAACGGTCCGGACACTTGGATGATGTCGTCCAGGATACCGAACAGCATACATAGCACACGCCCGTTGGGCATTTTGATCACAATAGCCATACATCAACACAATATCGACCATTTGCGCAATTGGTAAACGGTCAATTTTAACACGGATAATGTATCACGAAGCAAATACCGTCCGCACTGGCGGAATGTTACGTGATACCACGTACTTATACGTTTGTGACTATTGCAGTGCCATCTATCACAAAGCGAAAACAGTGGTCCAAGTAAAAGATTCATATTTCTTTACTTACTACACGAATATGTAATAAAAAATGGGGGTTCCTATTTTAAAAAACACAGTTGATATCCGTTTGACCTAAGGCAGCGCCATCTAGCGGGCCAACCATAGCGCTATCTGGTTTCCCTCTTCAAGCTAGACAAGTTTCGATCTTTGTAGTTTTTTCGTTTGATGCTTATTTCGTGAGACATTTGGCCCGGTCACAAACAATGGACCATCCTGTATGTGCCTCTGTATGAGCACTAGTTTCTCTATTTTATCTTCGCGCTCTTTACGCGCAATGTATATTGGCGGCAGCAGCTTGGTTTGACAGTCAGCATCGAATGACAGTTCAATAAATTTACTCAACACTGCTCCTCAAAAAGAACGTCGTTTTGCCTCCAGGAATTCCCATGTAAGTTTCCCAAGCATCTCCGTGAGACTTTGTTGTTCTAACCTACCGGTAACAAATATAGTATCTCTACTCTGAATTTCTTAGAGTTTTCCTTTAGTCCGAGCAGGCACTGATGATCAACATCCGAGCAGTAGTCAAGATCAGGTGGTACCGCCGTCATATATACGGTCACCTTTACAGCTGAATCACTCTTTCCTAAAATTCTCGCAATAAACCGTAGTCGACCATTCGCCTTCGCTAACACACTTCTCTCATGTTCGTTCCCCTTCGTTTCCCTTTGCGACTTTACGTACAGATATTTAAACGGCTTCACTGTATTAAGCAGGACATTACTAATACTGTATACGAACGTTGCGGGTTTGACGTTCCTACCCATTCGCATTGACTTACATTTTTCCACATTTAGAGCCAGCTGCCACTCATCACAGCAACTATAAATTTTGTCTAACAGTCGCTCCTTATAGTACACCACAGCATCACAGCAAACACCCGCAGATTACTGCCCACCAGCCGGCAGTGTTGGCCGAGCGGTTCTAGCCGCTCCAGTATGGAACCGTCCGACCGCTACGGTCGCAAGTTCGAATCCTGCCTCGGGCACGGATGTGTGTGCTGTCCTTAGGTTAGTTAGGTTTAAGTAGTTGTAAGTTTAGGGGACTGATGACCTCAGATGTTAAGTCCCATAGTGCTCACAAGGGAACCTCCCCATCGCACCCCCCCTCAGATTTAGTTATAAGTTGGCACAGTGGATAGGCCTTGAGAAACTGAATACAGATCAATCGAGAAAACAGGAAGAAGTTGTGTGGAACTATGAAAAAAATAAGCAAAATATACAAACTGAGTAGTCCATGCGCAAGATATGTAAACACCATGGAAGGTTGGAGTAGGGGAACGCAGTGGTCCCGTGGTTAGCGTGAGCGACTGCGGAGTGACAGGTCCATGGTTCAAGTCCTCCATTGTGTGAAAACTTTAACTTTTGTATAATCAACTTCGCTCTGCAAAGTTCCAGGACATGTTCAGATTTCCTTGGACATATGCAGGATTTGACGGTCTACACACGGAAAAATTTGAAACCGTTAAAAACATATGTTTTGACAGACCACAGGGAAAACTGTGCACTGTGAAACTGTTGCATTCATTTGTTGCAGTTTATGTGACAGACTCTTATGTTTTCATCACTTTTTTGGGAGTGATTATCACACCCACAAGAAAACCTAAATCGGACAAGGTAGAAGAATCTTTTTACCCATTCGCCAAGTGTACAGGTTAGGTGGGTCGACAACATATTTCTGTCATGTGACGCACAGCCGTCACCAGTGTGGTATAGAATATATCAGACGTGTTTTCCTGTGGAGGAATCGGTTGACCTATGACCTTGCGATCAAATGTTTTCGGTTCCCATTGGAGAGGCACGCCCTTTCGTCTACTAATAGCACGGTTTTGCGGTGCGGTCGCAAAACACAGACACTAAACTTATTACAGTGAACAGAGACGTCAATGAACGAACGGACGGATCATAACTTTGCGAAAATAAAGAAAATAAATATTTGACTTGAGGGAAGACTTGAACCAAGGACCTCTCGTTGCTCAGCTGCTCACGCTAACCACGGGACCACAGCGCTCGTGAACTAACAACAGCCTTGATGTTGCCTACCTTGCACATGGACTACTCAGTTTGTATATTTTGCTTATTTTTTTCATAGTTCCACACAACTTCTTCCTGTTTTCTCGATTGATCTGTGTTCAGTTTTTCATGGCCTATCCACTGTGCCAACGTATAACTAAATCTGAGGGGGGTGCGATGGGGAGGTTCCCTTGTCAGTATATCATGTGAGAAAAGGGCAAGCTGGGTATCGCTCGAGCGATGCTTTCTAAAACCATGTTGATTCGGGGGCATAAGCTTCTCAGCCTCAAGAAAGTTTACTATACTTGAACTTATGGCAGCAACATCATTAAAGAAATTTACATCTACATCTACATGATTACTCTGCAATTCACATTTAAGTGCTTGGCAGAGGATTCATCGAACCACAATCATACTATCTCTCTACCATTCCGCTCCCGAACAGCGCGCGGGAAAAAGGAACACCTAAACCTTTCTGTTCGAGCTCTGATTTCTCTTATTTTATTTTGATGATCGTTCCTACCTATGTAGGTTGCGCTCAACAAAATATTTTCGCATACGGAAGAGAAAGTTGGTGACTGAAATTTCGTAAATAGATCTCACCGCGACGGAAAACGTCTTTGCGTTAATGACTTCCATCCCAAGTCGCGTATCATATCTGCCACGCTCTCTCCCCTATTACGTGATAATACAAAACGAGCTGCCATTTTTTGCACCCTTTCGATGTCCTCCGTCAATCCCACCTGGTAAGGATCCCCCACACCGTGCAGCAATATTCTAACAGAGGACGAACGAGTGTAGTGTAAGCTGTCTCTTTAGTGGACTTGTTGCATCTTCTAAGTGTCCTGCCAGTGAAACGCAACCTTTGGCTCGCCTTCCCCACAATAATATCTATGTGGTCTTTCCAACTGAAGTTGTTCGTAATTTTAACACCCAGGTACTTAGTTGAATTGACAGCCTTGAGAATTTTACTATTTATCGAGTAATCAAATTCCAACGGATTTCTTTTGGAACTCATGTGGATCACCTCGCACTTTTCGTTATTTAGCGTCAACTGCCACCTGCCACACCATACAGCAATCTTTTCTAAATCGCTTTGCAATTGATACTGGTCTTCGGATGACCTTACTAGACGGTAAATTACAGCATCATCTGCGAACAACCTAAGAGAACTGCTCAGATTGTCACCCAGGTCATTTATATAGATCAGGAACAGCAGAGGTCCCAGGAAGCTTCCCTGGGGAACACCTGATGTCACTTCAGTTTTACTCGATGATTTGCCGTCTATTACTACGAACTGCGACCTTCCTGACAGGAAATCACGAATCTAGTCGCACAACTGAGACGATACCCCGTAGGCCCGCAGCTTGATTAGAAGTCGCTTGTGAGGAACGGTGTCAAAAGCTTTCCGGAAATCTAGAAATACTGAATCAACCTCAGATCCCCTGTCGATAGCGGCCATTACCTCGTGCGAATAAAGACCTAGCTGCGTTGCACAAGAACGATGTTTTCTGAAACCATGCTGATTACGTATCAATAGATCGTTCCCTTCGAGGTGATTCATAATGTTTGAATACGGTATATGCTCCAAAACCCTACTGCAAACCGACGTCAATGATATAGGTCTGTAGTTCGATGGATTACTCCTGCTACCCTTCTTAAACATTGGTGCGACCTGCGCAATTTTCCAATCTGTAGGTACAGATCTATCGGTGAGCGAGCGGTTGTATATGATTGCTAAGTAGGGAGCTATTGTATCACAGTAATCTGAAAAGAAACTTAACCGGTATACAATCTGGACCTGAAGACTTGCCCGTATCAAGCGATTTGAGTTGCTTCGCAACCCCTAAGGTATCTACTTCTAAGAAACTCATGCTAGCAGCTGTTCGTGTTTCAAATTCTGGGATATTCCATTCGTCTTCCCTGGTGAAGGACTTTCGGAAAACTGCGTTCAATAACTCCGCTTTAGCGGCACAGTCGTCGGTAACAGTTCCATCGGCACTGCGCAGCAAAGGTATTGACTGCGTCTTGCCGCTTGTGTACTTTACATACGACCAGAATTTCTTCGGATTTTCTACCAAATTTCGAGACAATGTTTCGTTGTGGGACCTATTAATGGCATCTCGCATTGAAGTCCGTGCCAAACTTCGCGCGTTAGTCTTCCCAAAAAAGTCCACTGAAGACTCGTTTAATGAAAGAGGCGGAACGAGTGTGTTTTGTAAATAAATATAACGGCGCAGCGATAAAAAGGCGACTGAAGTTGTGAAAGGAAGCTTCTTGAAGATGTGACGGTTTTTTCACGGCCAAGCTGATGAGCCTGTGAAGAAGCTACCTGACTTGTCAACCGTTGGCGGGTGCAGGTATAGAACGACACCATATGGCCGGATGGAACCCCGCGCTTTCTGTTTTCAGGCCCCTCTGCGCTAACACGCCCCAGTCCGTGGCGTCTAGAGTGCCCAGATGTTGACATTGTGTATTGTGAGGCGTCTGGAAGCTGGGGGAGTTGCGCCGGCGGCCCTCTTGTTCTAGAGGAGGAATTTCAGTGCCGCGCTGGAATTCCCATTCTCGTTACCAACCATTCACAAGAAGACGTAGAAAAGGCTTGCAAACACTGACCAAATGAGATACACAAAACCCAGAGTCTTTGTGGAAGGCATCTGTAAAATATTACCATGGCGGAGTGACAGGGGCAGGAGATTTATTAACGTTCTCCAGTAGCGAAGGTTTCTTACCGCCGGGACACTGGCAAAGGGTTTCTCTGTTGCGGCGAGGTGTTTCTCGAGCCCCCGATTCTGTGTTCTCGCGAAATATGGGATAGAGTGTCGCGGACATGATACGCAAGTTGAGGTGGCAATCATTAAAACAAAGGCGTTTCTCGTTGAGGCAAGATCTTTACATGAAATTTCAGTCAGCGGTTTCTCCTTTGAAGTGGGAAAATATTTTGTCAACGCCCACCTATATGACGATAAATCGTCATCGTAATAAAACAATAGGAATCAGAGCACACACGGAAATATTTAACTGTCCGTTTTTCCCGCGCGATATTCGAGAGTGGAACGATACAATTGGTTCGATGAACGCTCTGCCTGGCACTTACGTGTGAATTGCAGAGTAGTCATGTGGATGTAGATCGTGATAAAAAACACCTGGTAATATTTGTGGAGAAGTAATCCCCTATAATTCCTTCCAACTCATTGATATTAAAGCGAGTCTAAGAGTGCTCGAGTATTACATCTCCCACTTCTTATTCACCCAGTTTACGAAAAAAAAATATTTAATTTAAAAATTTTTCAATAAATAGATCGCTTTTCTTTCACTTTCGTAACGTAAACACGATAACTACTAGGCCTACAACTTTTTCTCGAAGTTCGGGGCTTTATTGTGAAAATCTTAGAAAAAATTATGACTCATAGTATTGCCCATCGCTGGCCACTACATTCTCCCATGTTTCGGATAGCATACGAATCCCGTGACGGAAGAACTGGGCGCCTTTTGTGGCGATCCATGAATCGATTCAATTTTTCACTTGTTCGTACGATCGGAAGTGCTGGTCAGCAGCCGGCCGGGGTGGCCGAGCGGTTCTAGGCGCTACAGTCTGGAACCGCGCGACCGCTACGGTCGCATGTTCGAATCATGCTCCGGGCATGGATGTGTGTGATGTCCTTAGGTTAGTTAGGTTTAAGTAGTTCTAAGTTCTAGGGTACTGATGACCTCAGAAGTTAAGTCTCATAGTGCTCAGAGCCATTTGAACCATTTGCTGGTCAGCCAGACTGTATGCCACTGATCGAAAAGGTGGTAGTCAGAAGAGCAACGTATGAAGAATACGGCGGGAGGGACAGGACTTCTCATTTCAACGTTTCCGTGTATATTTTGGAGACATGGGGTCGAGCACTGATCAGCTGCAAAATTACCTCTACGTGTCTATCGCTGTATTGTGGCTGTTTGTGTTTCAGTGCTGGGCTCGAACGCATAAATTGCTTTCCATAATGATGTCCTGTGACTGTCTTTGTCTGTTTCAGTAGCAACGAAAAGGTTCTGCCTTCCACCGCCATGACGGTCTTCCATATCAAAATCACCGTTCCTAAGGCGTTGAAAACTTCTGTGCACGTTCTTCCACTAATAGTTCCCTCACCATTGGTCTTGCCCAGAATTTTAAGAGCCACAGCCGCAGATTTCTTCATGTTAAACCAAAAAATTAAAACTTCCCGCAAATGGCGAGAAATGGATACGTAAGTTGACGTATTTAATCGAGAATAATCTTACGATGCAATCACAAATCGACGAGAAGTTTTATGGCATTATGTTTACAGAAAGGTGGAAGGAATACATAGAGGGTTTATACAAGGGCGATGTTCTTGAGGAGAATATTATAGGAACGGAAGAGAATGTAGATTAAGATGAAATAGGAGATTTGACAGAGCACTGAAAGACCTAAGTCGAAACAAGTAGACAACATTCTATTAGAACTACTGACAGCCTTGGGAGAGACAGGCCTAACTAAACTCTACCATCTAGTGAGCAAGATGTATGAGACAGGCGAGATACCCTCAGACTTCAAGAAGAATATAATTATTCCAATCCCAATGAAAGTAGGTGTTGACAGATGTGAAAATTACCGAACTATCAGTTTAATAAGTGACGGCTGCAAAATACTAACGCGAATTCTTGACAGACGAATGGAAAAACTGGTAGAAACCGATCTCGGGGAAGAGCATTTTGCATTCCGTAGAACTGTTGGAACACGTGAGGCAATACTAACCTTACGACTTATCTTAGAAGAAAGATTAAGGAAAGGCAAACCTACGTTTCTAGCATTTTTAGACTTAGAGAAAGCTTTTGACAATGTTGACTGGAATACTCTCTTTCAAATTCTGAAGGTGGCAGGGGTAAAATGCAGGGAGCGATAGGCTACTTTCAATTTGTACAGAAATCAGATGGCATTTATAAGAGTCGAGGGACATGAAAGGGAAGCAGTGGTTGGGAAGGGAGTGAGACAGGGTTGTAGCCTCTCCCCGATGTTATTCAATCTGTATATTGAGCATACAGTAAAGGAAACAAAAGACCAATTCGGAGTAGGAATTAGAATCCATGGAGAAGAAATAGAAACTTTGAGGTTCGACGATGACATTGTAATTCTGTCAGAGACTGCAAAGGACCTGGAAGAGCAGCGGAACGGATTCGACAGTGTCTCGAAAGGAGGATATAAGATGAACATCCACAAAAGCAAAACGAGAGTAATGGAATGTAGTCGAATTAAATCAGGTGATGCTGCGGGAATTAGATTAGGAAATGAGACGCTTAAAGTAGTAAATGAGTTTTGCTATTTGGGGAGCAAAATAACGATAATGGTCGAAGTAGAGAGGATATTAAATGTAGACTGGCAATGGCAAGGAAAGCGTTTCTGAATAAGAGAAACTTGTTAACATCGATTATAGATTTAAGTGTCAGGAAGTCGTTTCTGAAAGTATTTGTATGGATTGTAATCTTGTATGGAATTGAAACGTATACGATAATAGTTAGACAAGAATAGAAGCGTTAGAAATGTGGTAATACAGAAGAATGCAGAAGATTAGATGGGTAGATATAACTAATGAGGAGGTACTGAATAGAATTGGAGAGAAGAGAAATTTGTGGCACAATTTGACTAGAAGAAGAAGGGATCGGTCGGTAGGGCATATTCTGAGGCATCAAGGGATCACCAATTTAGTATTGGACGGCAGCGTGGGGGGGAAAAATCATAGAGGGAGACCAAGAGATGAATACACTAAGCAGATTTAGAAGGATGTAGTTTGCAGTAGGTACTGGGCGGTGAAAAAGCTTGCACAGGATAGAGTAGCAAGGAGAGCTGCATCAAACCAGTCTCTGGACTGAAGACGATAACAACAACAACATGTTTACAGATGCTGCAGCTCATTGTATTACATGTATGACCATCTACCCGAACCCCACTTGCCGCTACTGCCGTCTATTGCAAAACGGTGGAAGCAAAGTTGTAGACCTAATAGTTTCAATCACTTTCTACAACCATCCTCAGATCACCAAAACCGAGGAAAGCGATTAATATGAAGTAAAAGCTTTCATAATTAGCTGTAGTCTTGCAGTTACATGCATTCGTATTGTAGGCCAGGAGGACTGCGACATTATATAGTTACAAAGGTCACCTTGAACGAGCCAGGTTGGAAACCATAATCTCACAAGATTACGGTAATAAGGAAAGCGAATGGCTAGTTGTATTAATAAAAATTGCAAGAAAATACTTTCGTTTTGGCACCAGTCTTCCGACTGCTTCGATGCGGCCCACCACGAGTTCCTCACTTGTGCCAACCTCTTTACCTCTCTCAAGGGGAGGCCGCCAATTGTGAAATTCAGATTCGATTCATACTCATCATCATCTTGGACAGTTTCCAGCCACTGGCTGGGTCTGTCGGGAACACAAGCCTCTCCATCGTGTTCTGTCTTTCCACCATTCCCCCTCTTCCACCTTCGTCCAGTTCTCTCCTCTTCTCGTCACACATTCCTTCACTCCCTTCACCCATCTATCTCTTGGTCTTCCTCTGGGCCTCTTCCCCTCCAGTTACAGATCAAACATCCTCTTTGGAATTCTTCCCTCATCCATTCTCTTCATGTGTCCATACCACTGCAGTCTTGTTTTTTCTATCCTGCCCTGTACTGGTTCCTCCTTTAGTCTTTCCCTCACATACACATTTCGCAATCTGTCTCGTCTTGTTACACTCAACCTGCTCCCCTGGAACTTCATTTCACTAGCCTGTATTCTACTTTTGTCGCTTTTGTGCATTACCCATGTCTCACTTCCGTATGCCAATATGGGGACAAAGTAGGTTCGGTATATAATTCCCTTGGATTTCTGTGGCACCTCCTTGCTCCAAATAAGCCCCCTAATGCATTTGTAGAACTGCCCTGCTTTTCTGCACCTTTCATTTATTTCCATTGCGTTTCCCCCCTTACTTTCAATCATGCTTCCCAGGTACTTGAAGTTCTCTACCACTTGTAGTTTTTCCCCTCCACAAGTTATATCCACATTTGGCCTATTCTTCTTCCTTGTTGTGACAATTAGTTCACTTTTCTTTGCAGAGAAATGCATTCCATATTGTGCTGCCGTTGCCTCCCATGCATCTAACTGCTCTTGCACCTACTTCTCGCAATTTCCCCATAACATCAGGTCGTCGGCAAAAAGCACTGCTTTCATTTTATGATCTCCAATTGCATCTGATACTTGCTGTAGGATTTCATCCATAACAATAACAAACAATAAAGGCGAAAGTGCACTTCCCTTGGATTTCTGTGGCACCTCCTTGCTCCAAATAAGCCCCCTAATGCATTTGTAGAACTGCCCTGCTTTTCTGCACCTTTCATTTATTTAAAAAGGGAACATGCCTCGGATTCGATTCACACTGCGCATAATAAAAGCTCATGGCCAGAGGTGTAATGTGGCAATGCACCAAGATGCACTTCTCAGCCGTTGTCGAGAAAATCGACAGCTAAAAGAAACCGTTGCGGTGAAATACTCTCTACGATGAGAGGTGAAGACGGATCGCTCTCCAATTGTACCGCCTCCATTTTTCTGTTTTTTTTAACAGGGTGTACCAAAGCTCTCCCGTCCGCACTGATTTTCGATGATGTTATAAGTTGCGCTAGGGACTGCATCTACCTTCTTTCGAAGTTAGCAGGCAACTACGCTGTTATGCGGCGGCTCGTTTCGGCCCATTCAACATCTGTCCTTCAAGTGTAACGAGCGAGTAACGGAGTTTATATTTCATACCTGCCACAGCGAATTTGTGTTCGTGGGGTCTCTATTCTAATTTGAACGTTTGACTTACGCTATACGTATTCGTTTCGCAATATCGTTTCTATGTCTTCCGTTAACTATACGTGGCTAACATTATGAAGACAATTAATAACATTTGTGAAATACAACTTTGTTTGCGGAAAACATAATGATGTTCGAAGTCGCCAGTTTTTCCACGACAAACGACTTTCAACAACTTATTATATGCATAATTGTTGCAACTGATTGCCGGGAATTATATATATATATATATATATGTGTGTGTGTATACACACATTTGAATTACAAAAAACAAAAACTAAAAAAAAAAGTTGCATGGCGCGAGATTCGAATCGGCGACCTTCGGATTACAAACCAGAGCGCTTACCGCTGCGCCACGACGCTGTGGAAAATCATTAATCGTAGAGAGTATTTCACCGCAACGGTTTCTTTTAACTGTCGCTTTTCCCGACAACGGCTGAGAAGTGCATCTTGGTGCTTTGCCACATTACACCTCTGGCCATTAGCTTTTATTATGCGCAGTATGAATCGAATCTGAATTTCACAATTGGCGGCCTCCCCTTGTCAGTAGCACCTGCAACTTGCGTCCTCAATTATTTGCTACATGTATTCAAATACCTGTCTCGCTCTACACGCCCCTATAGTACCATGGAAGCTATTCCATGAGAACAAGATGGATTGATACAATAAAAATGAGACTAAGGAGGAGAAACCTGCTGTGGAACCAAATTGTGGAAGAAGAATGGTGGAAAGACAGAGTAAAGTGGCGAAGTACCATTGATACCCCAACCTGACGAGATGTTGGATAGAGGGGAATCGAAGAAGGTGATGATGAAGCTTTTCCCCGATGTCTTAACAGCTGTCCTACCATTCTGTCCTTTGATCTTGGCAGTCTTTTCCATATATTCCTTACCTCGCCATTTCTCTAGAGAACCTCATCATTCCTTATTGGTCCACCTAATTCTCAAAATTCTTCTGTAGCACCACATTTGAAATACTTCGATTCTCATCTTTTTTGGTTTTCCCACAGTCCACCTTTCGCTACTGTACAATGCTGTACTCCAGAGATACAGTCTTGGAAATTTCTTCCTCAAATTAAGGCCTATGTTTGATACTAGTGGATTTCTCTTGGCGAGAGATACCTTTTTTTGTCAGTAATAGTTTGATTCTAATGTCCCCCTTGCTCCACCCATCATGGATTATTTTGTTGCCTAGACTGCACAATTCCTTGACTTACTTGTTTTGTTCAAATGGTTCAAATGGCTCTGAGCACTATGGGACTTAACATCTGAGGCCATCAGTCCCCTAGACTCAGAACTTCTTAAACCTAACTAACTTAAGGATATCACGCACATCCGTGCCCGAGGCAGGATTAGAACCTGCGACCGTAGGGGTCGCGCGGTTCCAAACTGAAGCGCCTAGAACCGCTCGGCCACCCCGGCAAGCTTACCTGTTTCGTGATCCCCAATTCTGCTGTTAAGTTTCTCGCTGTTCTCATTTCTGCTACTTCTCATTACTTTCATCTTTCTTCGATTTACTCTCAGTACACATTCCGTACTCGTTAGACTGTTCATTCCATTCAGCAGATCCTATAATTTTTTTTCGTTTTGACTGACGATAGCAATGTGATCAGCGAAAGTCATTGATATTCTTTTACCTTGAATTTTAACTGCTCCCTTGAAACTTACTTTTATTTCCGTAATTGCTTCTTCCGACAGTAGGGGCGAAAGAAAACATTCCTGTTAACAGTCTTTCTATTTCGAGGACATCGTCCTTGGTCGTTCACTCTTATTACTCCCTCTTGGCCCTTGTACATATTGTATATCATCCGTCTCTCCGTATAGGTTACCCCTGTTTTTCTCATAATTTCGAACATCTTGCACCATTTTACACTGTCGAAACCTTATCCCAGGTCGACAGTTGCCTCATAGTCTGGCTTTCACAGGACTGACCCAGTTTGGCGTATACAATAATCATGTTTGTAAAACTTGCATAAGCTGAAGAATAAAAGTGAAATGCCAGAAGCAATCCAGTTAATTCTGACGTGCCGCGCCCAGGTGGTTGGGCTTCTGCCATTTCAATTTTATTCTTCAAGTTGCGTAAATTTTATAAACATGGTTATTATAATGTATAAATGCAGTCTCGCGGCGATAACATTGAATAAAATGTTCTCGGGTTTCCAATCGAGTTCTTAAAACTATACGAGCTTTCGGCAAAGGACTGCTTGGCCATTGTCAAGTGGTATGAGTCATATTACTTGACAATGGCCAAGGAGTGCTTGGCCGAAAGCTCGTGTAGTTTTAAGCGATTGACGCGGTTGGAAACCCGAGAACATTTTATTCGATGATTATTGTATACGCCAAGCTGGGTCAGTCCCGTGCAAGCCAGCCTTTGGAACAGCAGACAATTCTTGTAACCGTTGCACATACTGTTCTCACTGTAATACCTGTTGTTCGATTGCAAATAATGCGCTTTTCGTACAATTTTTACTAATACAACTGGCCATCCGCCTTTTTTATTGCCGCCATCTTGTGGGATTGTGGTTTACAACTTGACTCGCTCGGGATGACGTTTGTAAATACATAATGTCACAGTCTTGCTGGCCCACAATTCGAATGGGCATAACTACTCGTCTCGTTTCAAGCGTAAGCCCTACATAACACAACATTAAACTTTTTAAAACATCTGTCAATCTGATAAAATTCTGGTATGTTAATATTAAATACATTCCAGTACAAAGCTATCGAAATTCGTTTACATGAACAAAATATTTAATAAACATCTGAAAAAGTCAGAAATCACAATACATAAAAACGGCGGAGCTATTCCACCACGTCAAGAGGCTATTCCTGCCACTGCATTTCAGTTCAAAATCTCAGGCTTTTACCAAAAGTAAATTTTTTTCGTCCTTTTGTACTCACAAACACTTCATGAAACCGTTTGCACATTGTAACTGCTTGTTTCATATTTTCTTCGGACAGCGAAACACTTGGCTTTTTCCTTCCTTATGTACGGATCATCTGAAGAGAAACCAAGGAAACGCGTAATCTGACTGAACAGGAACGGCCCCCGTGTGCGGGGCGAAATAGCCCCAAGTGCAGAGACTTCTAAAGATGCGGCATATCAGACCTTTGTGGAAAGAGCGAGCTTTGTTTGTTGATATACACACTGTATAACTTGTGTTCTTACACAAGTAAGAATAAGAGTTTAAAACTCCACGTTGTTGTGAGTGAACACCTTAATTCTTAGGTTTTATCCTATAACTATGGCAATAATCCATTACAATTCGCTTACCTCTGGAATTTGTTCTTCTGCCCTGTCTATAATGTAACACAAAACACCTTTACTATAATCTGTAACATTGTGTGATCGCCTTATCATTTTAAATCATTCACTAATCGAGCAGTCGCTCGGCAACAGCTACAGTTAGCAAATAATGTTGCGAGAATGTAAAAGGTGAACGTCCTGTGACGTAACGTATTTATTGTCGAAGCGCCGTCAGTGATGCAGTGAGTTAATAACTTTGAAAACCGCGGCGCCAAAAACGGACACAAGAAGAACACTTTTACACATTCTTTTGATGTACGAGATATTCTCGATTAACAGTTACTCAGTTACTCATTTTTTTCTTTTGTCTCTTGTAACTATTTTAGTGTAAAGTAAAAGTGCAATACTAAAAGTGCAATACTGCATAGCAGTAGATTTATTGTGCGACGTGTATGTGAAAACGTCAAAGGAATTATTTTCATTACGAGAAGAGAAGTGCCAGTCAAAACGGCATACATGTTGAATCCTTCATTGCAGTAAGTTCATCTATTAATTGCCATAAATTCAAAATGGAACAGGTGTATGGACTATTTATTTAGTATAGAATCTATGTCTCACTCCTTTATGAAGATATTTTCTTTTCTTTATGTTCCTGCCAAATAGAGAGTTCACAGTCACGATTTCTTTCGTCGAAATCGGACGGAAGTTGCATGCAGCGAAATATTTTCTCCGTGCCATATTCTACTGGTAAATGCATGATAAACTACGGTCCCTTAGGAAATTCATGTTGAGCTATCCAAAAATAATTATATTTCGAATAGGCATTTACTCTCCTCTGCAATGCAACTTCCGACCGATCAGACGATCGAACAAGAAACAGCCGCACACGGTCGGCGTTCGCAAACATATTTCCACCGCTGATTGTAGCTATATGTTACAGCACAAAAATAAACATATTGTTACAATTAGCGAGTACGAACGGGGACATTTATAACTGTATGTTTATGTATACACATTACGTAAACATATCGTTATACATCACAGGCGGTAGGACAGAAATACTGAAACACACAGAAGGCAAAACAACGTTTAGTCTGTTCACATTTCAGGCGGATTAACCCCGTGAGTGGAATAGCCTCACTGTACCGTAACCGCATAACTATGGCTCATAACAATAGTTTTCACTGCGTATTCATCGCTTTTTACGCTCAAGATGGTTGTAGAAAGCAATCGAAACGAGTTGTCGGGCTTTATTTGTATAAGGGAAAGAACTGCGGTCTAGGCATTAAAAATGTTTTAGAGTAAAAAATTTTTATTTCATGAATTACGTTAAGACTGTCGCCTCATTCCTGACCGTCTCAGGCTTCACGTTCGCTCCACTAGGAGATCATATGGGTGGGCTCTTCATTACTTTCTACACAGGAGCAAGTAAAAAAAAAAAATAAATAAAAGAATAAAAAAAACATAAAGACTGAATATTGGACTTCTGAACGTAATTAAGTAGATAATATTAACGGCTAAATTATGTAGTTGTTTGTATAAGAGAGTGATAAATTAAATGAATTGCTCCTGGTTGTTTTTCTATTTCAGTATACTTGCATCTACAAAGGAAGGCTAAAATACAATAATCTGAATTACTTGTCATTTAAAAACGTAAACGTGATTACGGGTAGTCTGACGAAAACTCGCCAGCCGACAGGCAGATAGTGAAATGAGACAGAGCTCCCAGTAAAGACACTTCTACTGTCAAAATTTCATCAGTAAACTATCGAAATATTCGTCGCTCAGTTCCCGAATTTACTGCCCTCCAGGAAAGTTCACGCTCCCAAATTATTCTCTGGACGGAGAGCTAACTCCAACCTGAAGCACAAAGCTCTGAAATATTTAGCGGGTCACGAAACGTACATCGAAAAAAAAAAAAAAAAACCACCGTAGGATGAGGACAGAAATATATTATTCCAGTTCGAACAGCGAGCTGGAAAGACGAACACATATATATTTTCGTGCTAGCTCTGATTTCCCTTATTTTTTTAATGATGATCGTTTCTTCCTAAGGAGGTTGGCGTCAACAGAATATTTTCGCATTCGGAGGAGAAAGTTGGTGATTGGAATTTCGTGAGAAGATTCCGTCGCACAGAAAAACGCCTTTGTTTTAATTACACTCCTGGAAATTGAAATAAGAACACCGTGAATTCATTGTCCCAGGAAGGGGAAACTTTATTGACACATTCCTGGGGTCAGATACATCACATGATCACACTGACAGAACCACAGGCACATAGACACAGGCAACAGCGCATGCACAATGTCGGCACTAGTACAGTGTATATCCACCTTTCGCAGCAATGCAGGCTGCTATTCTCCCATGGAGACGATCGTAGAGATGCTGGATGTAGTCCTGTGGAACTGCTTGCCATGCCATTTCCACCTGGCGCCTCAGTTGGACCAGCGTTCGTGCTGGACGTGCAGACCGCGTGAGACGACGCTTCATCCAGTCCCAAACATGCTCAATGGGGGACAGATCCGGAGATCTTGCTGGCCAGGGTAGTTGACCTTCTAGAGCACGTTGGGTGGCACGGGATACATGCGGACGTGCATTGTCCTGTTGGAACAGCAAGTTCCCTTGCCGGTCTAGGAATGGTAGAACGATGGGTTCGATGACGGTTTGGATGTACCGTGCACTATTCAGTGTCCCCTCGACGATCACCAGTGGTGTACGGCCAGTGTAGGAGATCGCTCCCCACACCATGATGCCGGGTGTTGGCCCTGTGTGCCTCGGTCGTATGCAGTCCTGATTGTGGCGCTCACCTGCACGGCGCCAAACACGCATACGACCATCATTGGCACCAAGGCAGAAGCGACTCTCATCGCTGAAGACGACACGTCTCCATTCGTCCCTCCATTCACGCCTGTCGCGACACCACTGGAGGCGGGCTGCACGATGTTGGGGCGTGAGCGGAAGACGGCCTAACGGTGTGCGGGACCGTAGCCCAGCTTCATGGAGACGGTTGCGAATGGTCCTCGCCGATACCCCAGGAGCAACAGTGTCCCTAATTTGCTGGGAAGTGGCGGTGCGGTCCCCTACGGCACTGCGTAGGATCCTACGGTCTTGGCGTGCATCCGTGCGTCGCTGCGGTCCGGTCCCAGGTCGACGGGCACGTGCACCTTCCGCCGACCACTGGCGACAACATCGATGTACTGTGGAGACCTCACGCCCCACGTGTTGAGCAATTCGGCGGTACGTCCACCCGGCCTCCCGCATGCCCACTATACGCCCTCGCTCAAAGTCCGTCAACTGCACATACGGTTCACGTCCACGCTGTCGCGGCATGCTACCAGTGTTAAAGACTGCGATGGAGCTCCGTATGCCACGGCAAACTGGCTGACACTGACGGCGGCGGTGCACAAATGCTGCGCAGCTAGCGCCATTCGACGGCCAACACCGCGGTTCCTGGTGTGTCCGCTGTGCCGTGCGTGTGATCATTGCTTGTACAGCCCTCTCGCAGTGTCCGGAGCAAGTATGGTGGGTCTGACACACCGGGGTCAATGTGTTCTTTTTTCCATTTCCAGGAGTGTATATCCATCCCAAATCCCGTATCATCTCAGTAACACTGGTGTATTTCGCAATAATACAAAACGTGCTGCCCTTCTCTGAACTTTCTCGATGTAGTCAATCAGTCCTATCTGGTAAGGATCCCACACCACGCAGCAGTATTCTGAAAGAGGACAGGCAAGCGTAGTGCCCGGGAACCGGCACAATTTTAGCAAGCGTCGCTCGTTCGAAACTCAGCATGTCCGTTTTTCATGGAGTAAACTGCGTACCATTGATCAAGGGCAACAAGCAGATTTCCAGATAGCCTTTTGACACGGTGCCACGCTGAACACTGTTCACGAAGGTACATATGGAGTAGGTTCTCAGACATGCGAGTAGCTCAAAGTTTTCTTAAGTAACAGAAGGCGGTACGTTGTCCTCGATGGCGAGCGTTCATCGGAGACCAGGGTAACGTCAGGAGCGCGCCACTGAAGTGTGATAGGAACGCTGTTACCTCGTATATAAGTAAATGATTTGGCGGACAGGGTAAGCAACAGTCTGCTGATGATGCTGTGGTATACGGCTGTGGGAAGATACGAGATGATTGAGACAAACTTCCTCGATGGTGTGATAAATGGCAGCTAACACTAAATGTGGAAAAATGTAAGTTAATCCTCATGAGTATATCTGCATCTACATCTACATACATACTCCGCAATCCGCCATACGGTGCGTGGCGGAGGGTACAACTAGCATCTTCTCTCCCTGTTCCACTCCCAAACAGAACGACGGAAAAACTAGGCGTAACTATCCAGAGCGGCCTTAAGTGGAATGACCAGATAAAACAGATAGTGGGAAAAGCAGATACCAGATTCAGATTCATTGGAAGAATCTTAAGGAAATGTAACGCATCCACGAAAGAAATGGCTTTTAAGGTGCTTGTTCTCCCGATTCTTGAGAATTGTTCATCTATCTGGGATCCCTATCAGGGAGGACTGATAGAGGAGATAAGATCCTATGAAGAGTGGCGCGTTTCGTGTTGGGATACCAGAATGAGATTTTCACTCTGCAGCGGAGTGTGCGCTGATATGAAACTTCCTGGCAGATTAAAACTCAGTTGGTAGAGCACTTGCCCGCGAAACGCAAAGGTCCCGAGTTCGAGTCTCGGTCGGGCACACAGTTTTAATCTGCCAGGAAGTTTCATATCAGCGCACACTCCGCTGCAGAGTGAAAATCTCATTCTGGAAACATCCCCCAGGCTGTGGCTAAGCCATGTCTCCGCAGTATCCTTTCTTTCAGGAGTGCTAGTTCTGCAAGGTTCGCAGGAGAGCTTCTGTAAAGTTTGGAAGGTAGGAGACGAGATACTGGCAGAAGTGAAGCTGTGAGACCGGGCGTGAGTTGTGCTTCGGTAGCTCAGTTGGTAGAGCACTTGCCCGCGAAAGGCAAAGGTCCCGAGTTCGAGTCTCGGTCGGGCACACATTTTTAATGTGCCAGGAAGTTTCGTGTTGGGATAGTTTAAATGGCGAGAGCATTTCGGAGATGCTAAACAAACTCCACCGGCAGACGTTACAAGAGAGGCGTTGTGCATCACGGAGAGGTTTCAACTGAAATTTAGGGACAGCACTTTTCGGGAGGCCGTCCGCGGCGGCCGAGCCGTTCTAGGCGCTTCAGTCCGGAACCGCGCGACTGCTACGGTCGTAGGTTCGAATCCTGCCTCGGGCATGGATGCGTGTGATGTCCTTAGGTTAGTTAGGTTTAAGTAGTTCTAAGTTCTATGGGACTGATGATCTCAGAGTCCCACAGTGCTCAGAGCCATTTGACCCATTTTTTTAACTTTTCAGAAGGAGTCGGACGACATCCCCCCTTATACATCCCGCGTATTGACACTGAGGAGAAAATTCGAGAAGTTAGAGCCGTTAGAGAGGCTTACCGACAATCATTCTTCCCACGCACTATTCGCGAGTGGAACAGGGTTGGAGCGATCAGGGAGTGATACCGAAAGTACCCTCCGCCACACGCCATTAGGTGACTTGCGGAGTATGATGTCGATGTAGATGTACAGTAAGAAAAACCAACCCGTAATGTTCGTATTCAGCTCTACTAGTGTGCTACCCGACAGAATCACGTACATTAAATGTCTGGGCGTAACGTTGCAGTGCGATACGAAATGAAACGAGCACTTAAGGATTGTGGTAGGGAAGCCGAACGGTCGAATTCGGTTTATTGAGGGAATTTTTAGGAAAGTGTCGTTCATCTGTAAGGGACACTAGTGCGACCTGTTCTTGAGTGCTGGTTGAGTGTTTGGGATCTCCACCAGGCAAGTTTAAAGGAAGACATGGAAGCAGCTCAGAGGCCGCTGCCAAACTTGTTTCGGTAGGTTCGATCAACACGCAAGAATTATGGAGATGCGTCAGGAACACAAACTGGAATGGCTGGAGCAAAGACGAGGTGCTCTTGGAGGGAACATTATTAGAAAAATTTGTACAGCCGGCATTTGAGACTTGCTGTACAACGATTCTGTTGCCGGCAATGTACATTTCGCCTAAGGACCACGAAGATAAAAGAGGAGAAATTAGCGCTCGTACGCATATAAATAGACGTTTCTTCCTTCGCTGTATTTGCGGGTGGGATTAGGGAAGGAGGTGACTCCTAGTAGTACAAAGTACCCTTCGCCACGCGCCGTAAGGTGACTTGCGGAGTGCGTGTAGATGAATCGTGATGAGGCTGCTATTTCTTTATTCAAGAAGGTCGCCTTTTGGCCTTACCAGGGTGAGTGGAACCCGCAGCAGGAATCTGATCATCCCGTACCGAACGCAGCGGCGTTAACCTTTCTCCAACGGAGGCAGTGGTCGTCTTTTAAGGAATACAAAAATGTACGTGTGGTTATGCCATACGTTAGAAGCTGACCAGTTACAACCATATTTTTCCCTTATTAAAAATTCCACATTTGTTATCAAATGAAAATATTGGGTAAGAAATAGTGAATCATATTTCTTTAATAAAACTAACATAATTTCTAGTCATACGAAAGTAATTTAGAGTTCGATACATACGTGTGAAATGGCACTTTGCGAGATGAATCAACTATCTAAATCAATAAGTAATACTGTCAGTCTCAAGAAGCAGAAAAGTATTTCATTTTCAATTTGACGTTTCGCATCTTCGTGTCAAATTTTCGTTTATTTCTATTACTCCAATTTTCATGCCATCAGTAATTAAAATAAAACTTGTTGGGATTCAGTATACGAGTAATAATGTTCATTCATCCTTCCACTTGTGAAAATATGGAACTGAAATAAAACCAAACGCCGGCCGTTGTGGCCGAGCGGTTCTAGGCGCTTAAGTCTGGAGCCGCGCGACCGCTACGGTCGCAGGTTCGAATCCTGCATCGGGCATACAGGTAGTTGTGTGTGATGTACTTAGGTTAGTTAGGTTTAGATAGTTCTATGTTCTAGGGGACTGATGACCTCAGATGTTGTCCCATAGTGCTCAGAGCCATTTGAAATAAAAGTAAACAAAAAATATTGCTACTAAGAAGATTCGACCAATCGAAATTACAAGACTTCCGCAGTACGTTCTTTTGCATACATTTATTTATTTCATTTTGAAAGAGTAAACAAACAAATTATATCTTTATAATAGTACAAAATAATTGCAACTGCAGGAATAAATTATAATTGTGACAGAGTTCTTAAACATCGAGAAAACGTTAAGGAAAGTGCTTAGCAAACAGTGATATTAATTAATCTGTCAAAAATTATTAAATTCTTCCAGTTGGTACTAAAATCTTGAACATGACTGTAAACAGCAGCTGTAAAGCAATAGTCTCGGGAAGGATCAAAAATTCGCCAACCAGTTCATTAGAATCCTTGACCTAGGTTTACGTAATCATTAAGATATCTTCTTCAGAAGAAAATTGTAACGGTTGTTACACATAGTGAAACCTTTTCAGCACAGTATGTAACAAGCGTTATAATTTCGTTGTGCAAAAGATTGGTCAAGGGTTCCAATAAATCTGTGTTACGCTTCTAGTGGTCTGTTTTTTTCATCCTTTCCGGGACTGTACTTTCAGTCCATAAATTTGCAAGATCGACATCAGTATATTTGCCGAAATGTAGATCTTCGAGTCAACATGTTGGCAGACACTAACAGGCAGGGAAACAAGTGCTGGGTAGTTGTGACTCTCTGCATAATAATCACAGATCTGCTTGGTCCCCAACGAGGTTCCCTCTCATCATAGATACCTGCGCTCTTACTCCGCTCCTTACTCTAAGGATATTCCAATTTTTCAATCCGTGCTTCCGCCAGATACTAGAGTGATAGATGTAGTCTGCTACGTACGGTATCTAGAGGATTTGCACTGCTTCTACTCCTTCCCCTACAACTGCATTTCAGTCTCCTAAGATTATTAGATTTTCGTCTCCCTTTACGTACTGTATTACCCTTTCAATATCCTCATACTTTTTCTGTCTCTTCATCTTCAGCTTGAGACGTCGGTATATATATATATATATATATATATACCTGTACTATCGTTGTCGGTTAGCTATCGATTCTTATGAGAATAAACCTATCAGTGAACTGTTCACAGGCCGGCCGAAGTGGCCGTGCGGTTAAAGGCGCTGCAGTCTGGAACCGCAAGACCGCTACGGTCGCACGTTCGAATCCTGCCTCGGGCATGGTTGTTTGTGATGACCTTAGGTTAGTTAGGTTTAACTAGTTCTGAGTTCTAGGGGACTAATGACCTCAGCAGTTGAGTCCCATAGTGCTCAGAGCCATTTGAACCATTTTTGAACTGTTCACAGTAACACATTCTCTGCCCTACCTTCCCATTGATAACGAGTCCTGCTCCAGTTACACCATTTTCTGCCGTTGTTGATATTACCTTATACTCATCTGTCTTATTTCCAGTTCACTTCATTGACACCCACTATATTTAGATTGAGGTTTTGTATTTCCCTTTTCAGATTTTCTTGTTTCCCTACCACGTTCAAGCTTCTGACATTCCATGCCCCGATTCGTAGAACGTAATCCTTTGGTTGAGGAAATTTGTCAATCGCAGTTACTAAAAACTCTTAAGAAGTTTTGGTCTTTTTTTAAAAAGCGCAGGCTCCGACTGGCCAACGATGGAGCACGATGCATTGTAAAGAATTCGCTCGCGAAGCAGCCCCAAGATTAGCCAATTTCTAGGCAATTTCGTTTCTTGCAGAGGTTGTTGTTGTTGTGGTCTTCAGTCCTGAGACTGGTTTGATGCAGCTCTCCATGCTACTCTATCCTGTGCAAGCTTCTTCATCTCCCACTACCTACTGCAACCTACATCCTTCTGAATCTGCTTAGTGTATTGATCTCTTGGTCTGCCCCTACGATTTTTACCCTCCACGCTGCCCTCCAATACTAAATTGGTGATCCCTTGATGCCTCAGAACATGTCCTACCAACCGATCCCTTCTTCTGGTCAAGTTGTGCCACAAACTCCTCTTCTACCCAATCCTATTCAGTACCTCCTCATTAGTTATGTGATCTACCCATCTAATCTTCAGCATTCTTCTGTAGCACCACATTTCGAAAGCTTCTATTCTCTTCTTGTCCAAACTATTTACCGTCCATGTTTCACTTCCATACATGGCTACACTCCATACAAATACTTTCAGAAATGACTTCCTGACACTTAACTCTATATTCGATGTTAACAAATTTCTCTTCTTCAGAAACGCTTTCTTTGCCATTGCCAGTCTACATTTTATATCCTCTCTACTTCGACCATCATCAGTTATTTTGCTCCCCAAATAGCAAAACTCCTTTACTACTTTGTCTCATTTCCTAATCTAATTCCCTCAGCATCACCCGACTTAATTCGACTACATTCCATTATCCTTGTTTTGCTTTTGTTGATGTTCATCTTATATCCTCCTTTCAAGACACTGTCCGTTCCGTTCAACTGCTCTTCCAGGTCCTTTGCTGTCTATGACAGAATTACAATGTCATCGGCGAACCTCAAGGTTTTTATTTCTTCTCCATGGATTTTAATACCTATTCTGAATTTTTCTTTTGTTTCCTTTACTGCTTGCTCAATATACAGATTGAATAACATCGGGGAGAGTCTACAACCCTGTCTTACTCCCTTCCCAATCACTGCTTCCCTTTCATGTCCCTCGACTCTTATAACTGCCATCTGGTTTCTGTACAAATTGTAAATAGCCTTTCGAAAATGGCTCTGAGCACTATGGGACTCAACTGCTGAGGTCATTAGTCCCCTAGAACTTAGAACTAGTTAAACCTAACTAACCTAAGGACATCACAAACATCCATGCCCGAGGCAGGATTCGAACCTGCGACCGTAGCGGTCTTGCGGTTCCAGACTGCAGCGCCTTTAACCGCACGGCCACTTCAGCCGGCCAAATAGCCTTTCGCTCCCTGCATTTTACCCAAGCCACCTTTAGAATTTGAAAGAGAGTATTCCAGTCAACATTGTGAAAAGCTTTCTCTAAATCTACAAATGCTAGAAACGTAGGTTTGCCTTTCCTTAATCTTTCTTCTAAGATAAGTCGTAAGGTCAGTATTGCCTCACGTGTTCCAGTATTTCTACGGAATCCAAACTGATCTTCCGCGAGGTCGGCTTCTACTAGTTTTTCCATTCGTCTGTAAAGAATTCGCGTTAGTATTTTGCAGCTGTGACTTATTAAACTGATAGTTCGGTAATTCTCACATCTGTCAACACCTGCTTTCTTTGTGATTGGAATTATTATATGCTTCTTGAAGTCTGAGGGTATTTCGCCTGTTTCATACATCTTGCTCACCAGATGGTAGAGTTTTGTCAGGACTGGCTCTCCCAAGGCCGTCAGTAGTTCCAATGGAATGTTGTCTACTGCGGGGGCCTCGTTTCGACTCAGGTCTTTCAGTGCTCTGTCAAACTCTTCACGCAGTATCGTATCTCCCATTTCATCTTCATCTACATCCTCTTTCAAAGGTACTAAAGAAAAAGTTTCTCAAGGGAGCTTTTATGGAGGTTCGAAGACAAGAGACTCTTACTGGCGAAACTGAAGGCATAATAGTGAGAGTACAGTGATATTCCTAGCTGTGGCCGACAATATTTTATTTTACTAGAAGCTCGCCTTGATACATCTTGATACACGTGAAGCAAAAGTGGAATGAGGTACAAGCGACAGGTAGTACAGTATGTACCACTTCAGTGAGAGAGTCCGCCAGTTGAACTTACTTCTGATTGGTCGTCACGTTCGGGTGTCAGGCACCAAAACGCCAAAGCTCCCTTATTAATTATTTATATACTTTTTATTGAATTTAACCCAGTTTTTAGTATGTCAATCTCTCATGCTTACCCTACGAGTCTATCGTTTTTGTTTATTAAATTTCACTAGTTTTGAAAATGTTTAAATGTGTGTGAATTCCTAAGAAACCAAACTGTTGAGGTCATCGGTCCCTAGACGTACACACTACGGAAACTAACTTAAACTAACTTACGCTAAGGACAACTCACGCACGCCCAAGCCCGAGGGATTCGAACCTCCGGCGGGCGTGGCCGCGCGATTCGTGACATGGTGCCTCTAACCGCGCGGCCACTCCGCGCGGCAGTAGTTTTGAGAAACATAAGAGTAACGATATTGCAACCGAGGTGCTTCGGATAACTTCGGGAAGTACTTCGGCTGCGTTAGTCACTGTTTTGGGCCTTCTGGAGGGCCAGACACGCATCTCTGTTTCGCGTGTTCTTCAGAGCCGGACATGTTGTACTCTATATCGGACTTAGTTGTGAATATACAGGGTGATTCAAAAAGAATACCACAACTTTAGGAATTTAAAACTCTGCAACGAAAAAGGCAGAGCTAAGCAATATCTGTCGGCGAATTAAGGGAGCTATAAAGTTTCATTTAGTTGTACATTTGTTCGCTTGAGGCGCTGTTGACTAGGTGTCAGCGTCAGTTGATGCTAAGATGGCGACCGCTCAACAGAAAGCTTTTTGTGTTATTGAGTACGGCAGAAGAGAATCGACGACAGTTGTTCAGCGTGCATTTCGAACGAAGTATGGTGTTCAACCTCCTGATAGGTGGTGTATTAAACGTTGGTATAAACAGTTTACAGAGAATGGGTGTTTGTGCAAAGGGAAAAGTTCTGGACGGCCGAGAACGAGTGATGAAAATGTAGCACACATCCAGCAAGCATTTGTTCGCAGCCCAGGAAAATCGACTAGCAGAGCTAGCAGAGAGCTGCAAATTCCACCACATTGGCACTTATCTGTCCGTAACTACCTGAACGTCAACTACTCGAGGCGATGGATCGGCCGCCAGGCAGCCCGTGACAGAGCACTTCATCACTGGCCTCCCAGAAGCCCTGATCTTACCCCCTGCGATTTTTTCTTATGGGGGTATGTTAAGGATATGGTGTTTTGGCCACCTCTCCCAGCCACCATTGATGATTTGAAACGAGAAATAACAGCAGCTATCCAAACTGTTATGCCTGATATGATACAGACAGTGTGGAACGAGTTGGAGTATCGGGTTGATATTGCTCGAGTGTCTGGAGGGGGCCATATTGAACATCTCTGAACTTGTTTTTGAGTGAAAAAAAACCTTTTTAAATACTCTTTGTAATGATTTATAACAGAAGGTTATATTATGTTTATTTCATTACACATTTTTAAAGTTGTGGTATTCTTTTTGAATCACCCTGTATAATAATCACTCCCTCTAGTGCGCACCGTAGAGCCGTACATACGAGGTGTGGCTAGAAAAAAACCGGACTAGTACTGGTGAAACAATAAAACGAATGCAATAAGGCTGAAAGTCGCGTGGCCTGTCACGTGACTCTCGCTCCGCCTACTGCTCGAGTTTCATCTGCCTCCTGCACTCAGTCTGCCCGTGGCGTCTGTTTTAAGTAGTTGACGTTTTGTCTGTGCGTCGGAAAATGTTGAGTGTACAGAAAGAACAGCGTGTTAACATCAAATTTTGTTTCAAACTAGGAAAATCTGCAAGTGAAACGTTTGTAATGTTACAACAAGTGTACGGCGATGATTGTTTATCGCGAACACAAGTGTTTGAGTGGTTTAAACGATTTAAAGATGGCCGCGAAGACACCAGTGATGACACTCGCCCTGGCAGACCATTGTCAGCAAAAGCTGATGCAAACATTGAAAAAATCGGTAAACTTGTTCGACAAGATCGCCGTTTAACAATCAGAGCAGTGTCTGAGTTAACAGGAGTTGACATGGAAAGTGTTAGGCAGATTCTTCATGAAAGTTTCAACATGAACAAAGTGTGTTCAAAAATGGTTCCAAAGTGTCTCACAATTGAACAGAAGGAACGCCGAAGAATGATTTGTTCTGACATCCTGGAAAACATTGAAAGTGATCCCACCTTCTTACAAAATGTTATTACTTGCGATGAATCGTGGTTTTTTACTTACGATCCCGAAACTAAACGCCAGTCGATGCATTGGAAAACTCCTGGTTCTCCACGACAAAAAAAGCACGAATGTCAAAATCGAAATTCAAGGCAATGATGATTGTTTTTTTTTTTTTTTGACATCAAAGGGATTGTGCACATTGATTGGGTACCAGAGGGACAAATAGTGAATCAGCATTACTACATTAGCGTCCTGGCTACCCTTACGTGAGCGAGTACGGAGAAAACGGAACGATTTGTGGAGAAAAAAGTCATGGATCCTTCACCAAGACAATGCCCCAGCTCACAGTGCGTTGTCAGTGAAGACGTTTTTGGCAAAACACAACATTCCCATCTTAGATCATCCACCCTACTCACCTGATTTGGCCCCCTGTGACTTTTTTCTTTTCCCTAGAGTCAAGTCAGCTTTGAAAGGAACTAGATTTGAGACTGTTGAAGCAGTAAAAGAAAAAGCGACGGAAGTAATGTATGGACTTACCGAAAATGATCTGCAGCATTGCTATGAACAGTGGAAGATTCGTATGGAGCGGTGTAGAGACCGAGGAGGAGAGTACATTGAAGGAGATAACATGAAATTGTAAATAATTGTAAATAAATGTTTTTTCCAGCATCAGTCCGGTTTTTTTCCAGCCGCACCTCGTATGTATCATATTTCGGAAGTTGGATGGAAAAGTTACCAAACAATTAAGAAAGCTATGTAGAGTGTTGTAAAAAGACAGTACAAATGTGTGAATATTTAAATAATAACCAAAGAGGATTCATTAATGAGAAGTGCCGCCTACCATCATTGTCAGTACTACAGATCTTGCCCTCTGTAGATACAGAGACTAACCTGGGCAAGAGGCATCCCACAAAGAGCAAAATGACAGGTTCGAATTGACAACATAGCAGCCTCTGCTGAAGAAGATTCCACGACCGACGAACTGGAGACACAGCTTCAGAAGACGACAGGTTCAATTTTGAACATGACTGACGTTTGTAGCAACCGTATACACAAATTTGAAAAATATGTAACAATCAGCCAGCCGATTGCATAGGTTTTTTATATACCTTGACCAGGTTTCGTCACCTCTAAGGGTGACTTCTGATGAAGCCAGCCTTAGAGGTGACGAAACCTGGTCAAGGTATATACAGGGTGTTTCAAAAATGACCGGTATATTTGAAACGGCAATAAAAACTAAACGAGCAGCGATAGAAATACACCGTTTGTTGCAATATGCTTGGGACAACAGTACATTTTCAGGCGGACAAACTTTCGAAATTACAGTAGTTACAATGTTCAACAACAGATGGCGCTGCAAGTGATGTGAAAGATATAGACGACAACGCAGTCTGTGGGTGCGCCATTCTGTACGTCGTCTTTCTGCTGTAAGCGTGTGCTGTTCACAACGTGCAAGTGTGCTGTCGACAACATGGTTTATTCCTTAGAACAGAGGATTTTTCTGGTGTTGGAATTCCACCGCCTAGAACACAGTGTTGTTTCAACAAGACGAAGTTTTCAACGGAGGTTTAATGTAACCAAAGGACCGAAAAGCGATACAATAAAGGATCTGTTTGAAAAATTTCAACGGACTGGGAACGTGACGGATGAACGTGCTGGAAAGGTAGGGCGACCGCGTATGGCAACCACAGAGGGCAACGCGCAGCTAGTGCAGCAGGTGATCCGACAGCGGCCTCGGGTTTCCGTTCGCCGTGTTGCAGCTGCGGTCCAAATGACGCCAACGTCCACGTATCGTCTCGTGCGCCAGAGTTTACACCTCTATCCATACAAAATTCAAACGCGGCACCCCCTCAGCGCCGCTACCATTGCTGCACGAGAGACATTCGCTAACGATATAGTGCACAGGATTGATGACGGCGATATGCGTGTGGGCAGCATTTGGTTTACTGACGAAGCTTATTTTTACCTGGACGGCTTCGTCAATAAACAGAACTGGCGCATATGGGGAACCGAAAAGCCCCATGTTGCAGTCCCATCGTCCCTGCATCCTCAAAAAGTACTGGTCTGGGCCGCCATTTCTTCCAAAGGAATCATTGGCCCATTTTTCAGATCCGAAACGATTACTGCATCACGCTATCTGGACATTCTTCGTGAATTTGTGGCGGTACAAACTGCCTTAGACGACACTGCGAACACCTCGTGGTTTATGCAAGATGGTGCCCAGCCACATCGCACGGCCGACGTCTTTAATTTCCTGAATGAATATTTCGATGATCGTGTGATTGCTTTGGGCTATCCGAAACATACAGGAGGCGGCGTGGATTGGCCTCCCTATTCGCCAGACATGAACCCCTGTGACTTCTTTCTGTGGGGACACTTGAAAGACCAGGTGTACCGCCAGAATCCAGAAACAATTGAACAGCTGAAGCAGTACATCTCATCTGCATGTGAAGCCAGTCCGCCAGACACGTTGTCAAAGGTTTCGGGTAATTTCATTCAGAGACTACGCCATATTATTGCTCCGCATGGTGGACATGTGGAAAATATCGTACTATAGAGTTTCCCAGACCGCAGTGCCATCTGTTGTTGAAAATTGTAACTACTGTAATTTCGAAAGTTTGTCTGCCTGAAAATGTACTGTTGTCTCAAGCATATTGCAACAAACGGTGTATTTCTATCGCTGCTCGTTTAGTTTTTATTGCCGTTTCAAATATACCGGTCATTTTTGAAACACCCTGTAGAAAACCTATGCAACCGGTTGGCTGATTGTTATATATTTTTCAAAAACGACGACAGGTTGGTGTAAAGAGTGATCAGTGACTCTCATTCAATCTCTCCAGATCTCTCCAGCTTCTAGACCTGACTTCCAAAGAAACGCATAGTTTATAGCACTAACCCGGAAAAACGTGAATGTCTACGTTCGAATCCCGCTACAGAACAAGGAGTTAGTCGGTCAGAAAATTTCAAAAAAATAACGGTCGTACCTATCAAGTCGACATCGGTTCTTGCCTGACTCACAGAGTGCTCTGTTATCGTTGTTCGCTGTTGTACAACTTTTGTTCGAATTCAAATTCAAAAAATGACTCTAAGCACTTTGGCACTTAACATCTGAGGTCATCAGTCCCCTAGAACGTAGAACTACTTACACCTAACTAACCTAAGGACAGCGCACACATCCATGCCCGAAGCTGCGATCGTAGCAGCACTGCGGTTCCGGACTGAAGCGCCTAGAACCGCTCGGTTACAGGGGCCGGCTACTTTTGTCGTCAGTCTTCTGACTGGATTGATGTTTCCCACCACAAATTCTTCCCCTCTGCCAACCTCTCCCTCTCAGAGTAGTACTTGCAACCTATGTCCTCAATTATTTGCTGGATGTATTCCAATCTCTCCTCTACAGTTTTTACCCTCTACCGCTGCCTCTAGTACCATGGAAGTTATTCCCTCATGTCTTAGCAGACATTCTATCATCCTGTCGCTTGTTCTTTTCAGTGTTTTCTATATTTCCTCACCGATGCTACAGAGAACCTCGTCATCCCTTGCCTTATCAGTCCACCAAACTTTCAACATTCTTCTGGAGCCCCACATATCAACTGCATTTATACTCTTCTTTTCCGATTTTCCCACAGTCCATATTTCACTACCACGTTTGTAGCAACCGTATACACAAATTTGAAAAATATGTAACAATCAGCCAACCGATTGCATAGGTTTTTTATATACCTTGACCAGGTTTCGTCACCTCTAAGGGTGACTTCTGATGAAGCCAGCCTTAGAGGTGACGAAACATTTGATACTAATAGACTTCTCTTGGCCAGGAGTGCCCTTTTTGCCAGTGCTAGTGTACTTTTATTGTCCTCCTAGCTCCGTCCTTCATGGGTTAATTAGCTGCCTAGGTATCAGAATTCCTTACATTCGTCTGCTTCGTGATCACCAATTATGACGTTAAGTTTCTCGCTGTTCTTCTTTCTTTACTGCTAAGGTATTCTCATCAATCTGGAAACCATAGTGGATCAACTTAAGTATGCATCTAGCCTTCGAGAACATGTGCAGTCCTACATGAAGTGACTATGGATCGAAGTTGATGACATGTGGCCGGGAACATTTTACACTATGGGTTGCAGTGAATACACAGAAAAGCCAAATCTGGGGCAGTGTTAAACCGCGTATTGTGCACGAAGAACCATTGCGCTCGCTGTATGTGGCTGTGTGGTGTGCATAAACAGGCTCTATTGTCGGTCCGTTCTTCTTTGAAGAGAATACACCCAGGTGTGCCACGACGTATGCACGTTATCGAGACCTCCTTGTACAGCATGTGGTTCCTGCTTTGGAAGAGCGAAACTGTGTCGAAACTACTATTTTAATTGAAGATGGGCCAACACTTCGTGCCGTTCACCCGATGAAAGATCTTCTTAATTTAGCCTTCGACGGACGTGTTATCTCGAGAAGTCTTCCACATTCATAGTCTGCATGGTCACCTGATCTGAATCCACGTGACTTTTGGCTCTGGGGATATCTGAAGAACGCGTTTAATGGGGTGACAGGTTCGATTTCTACCTCAGCTGAAGGCCAGTATAAAGAAACACTTGCCCAGATTTTATTAAAACTGCTACGAGCAACTGTTGATCACGTCGTTTTCTGGCTCGAGCATCTCGTCGACCCCTCCGGCCCTCATATTGAACAAATTGTGTAACTGGAGGTTAATAGCGAAAATACCGTTTCAGTTGTAAATTATTTTATTTCCACACGACCAGTTTCGGACTGTTATAAGGTCATCCTCAGGTGTCGTAACTGTGCTGTGGCCCCCAGCGCCGCGTGTACCAGGCGCGGCGTGCTGCCTATGCGCTCGGGGACCACAGCACAGTTACGACACCTGAGGATGACCTTATAACAGTCCGAAACTGGTCGTGCGAAAATAATGTATTTTAAAACTGAAGCGGTATTTTCAACCTCTGCTATAATACTCAGTTGCGGATGTTCTTCCAACAGGATTGTTTGGAGGTGTCATGCATGAGATCCGATTATCAGGTGCCATAAAGCGAGCGACATTTCTCATTTAAACTTTGCTCGTAACTACTGGTGCACGGCTTAGCAACGACAGTACGGTCCATTTGAATCACACACTTAAGAACTACACTACTGGCCACTAAAATTGCTACACCACAAAGATGACGTTCTACAGACTCGAAATTTAACCGACAGGAAGAAGATGCTGTGATATGCAAATGATTAGCTTTTCAGAGCATTCACATAAGGTTGGCGCCAGTGGCAACACCTACAACGTGCTGACATGAGGAAAGTTTCCAACCGATTTCTCATACACAAACAGCAGTTGACCGGCGTTGCCTGGTGAAACGTTGTTGTGATGCCTCGTGTAAGGAGGAGAGATGCGTTCCATCACGTTTACGACTTTGATAAAGGTCGGATTGCAGCCTATCGCAATTCCGGTTTATCGTATCGCAGAATATGGAATCGCTGGGTTCAGGAGGGTAATACGGAACGCCGTGCTGGATCCCAACGGCCTCGTATCACTAGCAGTCGAGATGACAGGCATCTTATCCGCATGGCTGTAACGTATCTGGCAGCCACGTCTCGATCCCTGAGTCAACAGATGGGGACGTTTGCAAGACGACAACCATCTGCACGAACATTTCGACGACGTTTGCAGCAGCATGGACTATCACCTCGGAGACCGTGGCTGCGGTTACCCTTGACGCTGCATCACAGACAGGAGCGCCTGCGATGGTGTACTCAACGACGAACCTGGATGCATGAATGGCAAAACGTTATTTTTTCGGATGAATGCGAGTTTACAGCATCATAATGCTCGCATACGTCTTTGGCGACATCACGGTGAACGCACATTCGAACCCTGTGTTCGTCTTCGCCATACTGGCGTATCACCCGGCGTGATGGTATGGGGTCTGTTGGTTACACGTCTCGGTCACCTCGTGTTCACATTGACGGCACTTTGAACAGTGGACGCTACATTTCAGATGTGTTACGACCTGTGGCTCTACCCTTCATTCGATCCCTGGGAAACCGTACATTTCAGCAGGATAATGCACTACCGCATGTTGCAGATCCTGTACGGGCCTTTCTGGATACAGAAAATGTTCGACTGCTGTCTTGGCCAACACATTCTCCAGATCTCTCACCAACTGAAAACGTCTGAGCACTGGTGGCCGAGCAGCTGGCTCGTTACAATACGCCAGTCACTACTCTTGATGAACTGTGGTATCGTGTTGAAGTTGCTTGGGCAGCTGTACCTGTACGCGCCATTCAGGCTCTGTTTGACTCAATGCCCAGGCGTATCAAGGCCGTTATTACGGGCAGAGGTGGTTGTTCTGCGTACTGATTTCTCAGGATCTATGCACCCAAATTGCGTGAAAATGTAATCACATGTCAGTTGTTGTGTAACATATTTGTGCAATGAATACCCGTTTATCATCTGCATTTCTTCTTGGTGTAGCAATTTTAATGGCCAGTAGTGTATTATGGTGAGACTACATGCTCCACTGTGGCGGCTGGCGGCAGGTATAGCTGGCTCGTCGTTTTCCGAGAGACGGTCCTTTTCAACATAGGCAGCAGTTAATCCCGACAAGTTGCCCATTTCCAGGAGCTGCTACCAGTCGGTGTCCCTAATCTGGTTAAGAGATTTCCCGGCTTACATAAGAGTTGTTTGCCTGCCGCACTAGAGAGGCGATTTTCTGTGGTGGGACGCCTGGCATCAGCGTGAATGCCGGGAATATTCAGGAGGCGGGAGGAATTCATTAACGGCACGTGACTGGGCGCACTGGCCCGTAAAGGTCACGTGACCTTCGAGTCTCTGACAGAGGCGCCTCCAGAACATTCCAGAAACATGTGCTTTCTTACCAACGTCTGAGCTCGTGCCTGAGAAAAGTGATACGGCTGGGCTATTTACAGATATGGAGGGAACTTCAGGAGTACCCCGAAAATATTTGATACGATCGTCACTGTTTACAATATACACAGGGTATTTAAAATAAAGTGTCTGTGTCGTACAAGAGATAGTACAGATTGAAACTAAAAGAAAAAGTAGAAAATATGGTCGAAAAAACCTAGAGCGAAAATCCGATTTTTCAGGGGTTTTACATCGTTTTCTGTTTATCTCTGAGATAAGTAAAGTGCTTTGAATACCCTTGGCTTAGCGGCCATTTGTGCACTTGAAACGCCCTCTAAACTCGGCTCAGTTTTCGCTGCTAATTACGATAATCAACCACCCAACATGAAAAGTGGGGCTCTATAAGATCATTTAGCGGTAGTTTCATTCTTGCTATTTGGGACAGATTTGGGAAATAAATCTACACTAACCTCAGAGTACATCGTACAAGTTATACATTAAGGAAGCTTGAATTATTCTTTTCCGAACTTAACATAAACGAAAATCGCAAATACATGATATATTCAGAAGTACTGCACACAGCGTGCGAAGCTCACTCACTCAGAAATTTTACAAATTAAAATAAAAAAAAATGTCTATCCCTACACTTATTATTGAATGAAAAAACTCAGTTAAATTATTTACCCGTCTTAGACGATACTGCAATTCATACATAAAAGAAGAATCTTGATGCATTCATTCACATAGCGAAAAATTCCAATCATGTGTGTAGCGCAACTCCAATACGGTTTTTATACGCCCGCTAAACCCGCTGGGCAGAACAGATGATTAGGTTGTGGAAAGGGCTAAAATTTTTAATTAATTGTAATTTAATAACACATTCACAACCAAAGCGGCACGAGTTTGAAACTCCAATTATTTCACGGCTGAAGGCCTCCAAACAAGACATAAGGCCGCATTGTTTAAGCTTGAAAGGTAATTTTAAGAATAAGGTTCCAAGCGGCTGAAGGCCTTCAGTTAACTTTCCAAAATTTAAAAAATGTAACCATAAGCCTTAAGTTTTAAGTGGCTAAAAGCGCAATGAAAGAAAAGGCAACACAACGACAATAACCTTTCAGCAAATATCCACTTGCCGGGATTCAAACTTCCTCATACGCGGCCAGTGAGCGATTTGTGCTTTTACCATTGGGGGGCGTGGGGGGGGGGGGGGAGGGGGGGATGTCTTAGGGGGTTAGTATAATTACATATGTTACTCATGGTTAAACAGTTATTTATAAATATATGTTAAGGCCGAAACTCACTATTCACGCGTATGCACTATCAGAAAAGCCATCCCTTTTTATATCTTTAAAACTACATTATGGGTAAAGCTTATTTGCAAAATCATCTACATACAGGTATACGATGAGAATTCAAAAAGTAAAGGCACATTTGTGAAAAGCTGCACTTATTCTGATGATAGAAAACTGAAAGATGCGTTATTTTTCTACGTAACCTCCCTGGACTTCAATACAGTTTTCCCGACGTTTTACGAGTTTTTTTTATTTCATCAGAAAATACGTTTTTCGGTTGCATCTGTAACCAATTTTGCACCGCAGCAATGACGTCTTCATCACTTTCAAATCTTCTTCCCCGTAGTGCTTCCGTTACGGGTCCAACATCTGAAAATCGCTTGGAGCCAGGTGTGTACTGTATGGTGGATGTTCCAGCACCTCGAATCTCAACTCCTTTATTGCGTCGGCTGTCCATTTGGCAGAGTGTGGGCGAGCGTTATCTTGCTGCAGGATGACACCTCTTCACAGTTTTCCACGACGTTTGGATCTGATTGCAGGTTTTAGTTTCGTACGCAACACATCACATCCACCATACAATACAGACCTGGCTCTAAAGCCTCGTTTACGCTGGGGCGACGTCTTGCAACATTGTGGCATGCTACGGAAATGTAGCGTGCGTCGTCTTGTAGTATGCTACAACAGGCAACATATTGCGGCGTATGTTGCATGCGGCAGATTAATTTGTTGTTTGTTGTGGTCTTCAGTCCTGAGACTGGTTTGATGCAGCTCTCCATGTTACTCTATCCTGTGCAAGCTTCTTCATCTCCCAGTACCTACTGCAACCTACATCCTTCTGAATCTGCTTAGTGTATTGATCTCTTGGTCTCCATCTACGATTTTTACCCTCCATGCTGCCCTCCAATGCTAAATTTGTGATCCCTTGATGCCTTAAAACATGTCCTACCAACCGATCCCTTCTAGTCGTGCCACAAACTTCTCTTCTCCCCAATCCTATTCAATACCTCTTCATTACTTACGTGATCTACCCACCTTATCTTCAGCATTCTTCTGTAGCACCACATTTCGAAAGCTTCTATTCTCTTCTTGTCCAAACTGGTTATCGTCCATGTTTCACTTCCATACATGGCTACACTCCATACAAATATTTTTAGAAACGACTTCCTCACACTTAAATCAATACTCGATGTTAACAAATTTCTCTTCTTCAGAAACGATTTCCTTGCCATTGCCAGTCTACATTTTATATCCTCTCTACTTCGACCATCATCAGTTATTTTACTCCCTAAATAGCAAAACTCCTTTACTACTTTAAGTGTCTCATTTCCTAATCTAATCCCCTCAGCATCACCCGATTTAATTTGACTACATTCCATTATCCTCGTTTTGCTTTTGTTGATATTCATCTTATATCCTCCTTTCAAGACACTGTCCATTCCGTTCAACTGCTCTTCCAAGTCCTTTGCTGTCTCTGACAGAATTACAATGTCATCGGCGAACCTCAAAGTTTTTACTTCTTCTCCATGAATTTTAATACCTACTCCGAATTTTTCTTTTGTTTCCTTTACTGCTTGCTCAATATACAGATTGAATAACATCGGGGAGAGGCTACAACCCTGTCTCACTCCTTTCCCAACCACTGCCTCCCTTTCATGCCCCTCGACTCTTATAACTGCCATCTGGTTTCTGTACAAATTGTAAATAGCCTTTCGCTCCCTGTATTTTACCCCTGCCACCGTCAGAATTTGAAAGAGAGTATTCCAGTTAACGTTGTCAAAAGCTTTCTCTAAGTCTACAAATGCTAGAAATGTAGGTTTGCTTTTTCTTAATCTTTCTTCTAAGATAAGTCGTAAGGTTAGTATTGCCTCTCGTGTTCCAACATTTCTACGGAATCCAAACTGATCTTCCCCGAGGTCCGCTTCTACCAGTTTTTCCATTCGTCTGTAAAGAATTCGCGTTAGTATTTTGCAGCTGTGACTTATTAAACTGATAGTTCGGTAATTTTCACATCTGTCAACACCTGCCTTCTTTGGGATTGGAATTATTATATTCTTCTTGAAGTCTGTGGGTATTTCGCCTGTCTCATACATCTTGCTCACCAGATGGTAGAGTTTTGTCATGACTGGCTCTCCCAAGGCCATCAGTAGTTCTAATGGAATGTTGTCTACTTAATTTATACCAAAGCAACAGAATTTGTGCCACACGTGTGTCTGTCTTGCAGTATAAAGGATGATAAAGTATCGCAGCGGCGGCCTACTTGGTACTTGCACATGCAGCTAACAACGGAAATGAAAACCAAAGGAAAAGAAAATGATGGTGGAAGAGAAGAGTATTTAGAGAAGGTCCACGAAATAGTATCCTAGGAACTAGAAGCAGACGATGGTGCGTTATTTAGTAATGTGTGCTTTCGTCCCAGGCGTGTTAGTCCGCGCCATACCGTAGCCAAAAGGTGGCCTAACGGTAAATGTTCGTACAGACACCGGGCCGGTCACCACCCTGTCTCAGGGCCCGGGGTGGGAATTTCAGCCACCAGCTCACCCAACTCTGCGGTACGACTGCTGCGGTATGACTGCCACACTACTTCCCTCGCAAGCTCGCAAGTAAACGGATAACGGACCTTAGACGAAAGCAACAACGACAGCATGAGAATGATGATTTAGTTCTAAATGTTTTGAAATGCTTAACTACTACATAACACTTTTTCAAAATTAATAAGCAAACATATTAATAGTATTAATAGTAAGACTGTATTAAAAACTTTCAGTGTTCGGCTCCACAAATTTAAATTATATGTAAAGTTTACTCCAGTGCGTGGGAAATAAACATCCCAGGTTGGGATGCATAAACTAAAGCCAGAGGAGGGGATGGTCTGATGCAGAGGGGGGGAAATCCCCCCCCATCCCCCCCTGCAAATCACACACTGTACGCGGCTGAATTCCTTTAATATACATAAAACACAATAAAACCAAGAATTTCTTAAACCATTGGCTAAGAGTATAAACAGGGAATTAAACACCCACGAGAAAGACAGTAAAGACAACAGCACTCAGCCGAGCGGTGTAAGGCGCTGCAGTCATGGATTGTGCGGCTGGTTCCGGTGGAGGTTCGAGTCCTCCCTCGGGCATGGGTGTTTGTGTTCGTCCTTACGATAATTTACGTTACGTAGTGTGTAATTTTAGGGACTGATGACCTCAGCAGTTAAGTCCCTTAAGATTTCACACACATTTTAAAATTTTGAACAACAGCACTCAGAAGCCTACAGGGGGTTGGTCTGCCCTCGTTCACTTAGGTGAGACAGGTGGTGAGCCCAACTACACTTGATCCTACGGTAACTCAACCAAGGGACAGCCATGGACCGACCAACAAAAGAACTTGCTTGCCACCAATCGGTACATGAGAACTCAAACACCAAAATGATATGGACGTAATTATCCACAATCAAATATGTACAGAGTGTTTCAAAAATGACCGGTATATTTGAAACGGCAATACAAACTAAACGAGCAGCGATAGAAATACACCGTTTGTTGCAATATTCTTGGGACAACAGTACATTTTCAGGCAGACAAACTTTCGAAATTACACTAGTTACAATTGTCAACAACAGATGGCGCTGCGGTCTGGGAAATTCTATAGTACGATATTTTCCACATATCCACCATGCGTAGCAATAATATGGCGTAGTCTCTGAATGAAATTACCCGAAACCTTTGACAACGTGTCTGGCGGAATGGTTTCACATGCAGATGAGATGTACTGCTTCAGCTGTTCAATTGTTTCTGGATTCTGGCGGTACACCTGGTCTTTCAAGTGTCCCCACAGAAAGAAGTCACAGGGGTTCATGTCTGGCGAATAGGGAGGCCAATCCACGCCGCCTCCTGTATGTTTCGGATAGCCCAAAGCAATCACACGATCATCGAAATATTCATTCAGGAAATTAAAGACGTCGGCCGTGCGATGTGGCCGGGCACCATCTTGCATAAACCACGAGGTGCTCGCAGTGTCATCTAAGGCAGTTTTTACCGCCACAAATTCACGAAGAATGTCCAGATAGCGTGATGCAGTAATCGTTTCGGATCTGAAAAATGGGCCAATGAATCCTTTGGAAGAAATGGCGGCCCAGACCAGTACTTTTTGAGGATGCAGGGACGATGGGACTGCAACATGGGGCTTTTCGGTTCCCCATATGCGCCAGTTCTGTTTATTGACGAAGCCGTCCAGGTAAAAATAAGCTTCGTCAGTAAAACAAATGCTGCCCACATGCATATCGCCGTCATCAATCCTGTGCACTATATCGTTAGCGAATGTCTCTCGTGCAGCAATGGTAGCGGCGCTGAGGGGTTGCCGCGTTTGAATTTTGTATGGATAGAGGTGTAAGCTCTGGCACATGAGACGATACGTGGACGTTGGCGTCATTTGGACCGCAGCTGCAACACGGCGAACGGAAACCCGAGGCCGCTGTTGGATCACCTGCTGCACTAGCTGCGCGTTGCCCTCTGTGGTTGCCGTACGCGGTCGCCCTACCTTTCCAGCACGTTCATCCGTCACGTTCCCAGTCCGTTGAAATTTTTCAAACAGATCCTTTATTGTATCGCTTTTCGGTCCTTTGGTTACATTAAACCTCCGTTGAAAACTTCATCTTGTTGCAACAACACTGTGTTCTAGGCGGTGGAATTCCAACACCAGAAAAATCCTCTGTTCTAAGGAATAAACCATGTTGTCCACAGCACACTTGCACGTTGTGAACAGCACACGCTTACAGCAGAAAGACGACGTACAGAATGGCGCACCCTCAGACTGCGTTGTCTTCTATATCTTTCACATCACTTGCAGCGCCATCTGTTGTTGAAAATTGTAACTACTGTAATTTCGAAAGTTTGTCCGCCTGAAAATGTACTGTTGTCCCAAGCATATTGCAACAAACGGTGTATTTCTATCGCTGCTCGTTTAGTTTTTATTGCCGTTTCAAATATACCGGTCATTTTCGAAACACCCTGTATATGTGTTAAGCTGTCAAAACTACACACCGTGTTGGACAGCGACAACAGGTGAGGAAAGGACACTGCCTGAAATTACGCTAGTGGCCAGGGCAGGTAACCGGAACACTAACGGTGACAAGGTAGAAAATTCCGCTGGTGCATTCGAACTGCACACTGCCTGAATTTACGTCAGTGGCCAGCGCAGTTAATCAGAACACTAACAGCCACAAGGCAGAAATTTCCGCTGGTGCACTTGAATTGTACTGAACCAATATAGTTAATTCCGCCGCACGGAGGCTCGATTTCGCGTCTACAAACACTCATTGTTCCTCACAGGAAAAGCTCCCCGGCAGCGAACCACCGACACGAACGATACAAAGTGAACGGACATGGCTTGGGTACTTAAAACACCACTCAAATTTGACGTGCTGGGTCGGCGAACCACGAAGCTCGTAGTGATCGGACAGCTCCACACACGCTCCGACACTGCGCAGGGACCGCCAGCGGACCCAGCCGACTGCATCACGCGGAGATATCCTCCCTGGTCCGCACCAACTGATCGACTGCCCTCAGACCGCCGGCCGGGGTGGCCGAGCGGTTCTAGGCGCTACAGTCTGGAACCGCAGGTTCGAATCCTGCCTCGGGCATGGAGGTGTGTGATGTCCTTAGGTTAGTTAGGTTTAAGTAGTTCTAAGTTCTAGGGGACTGATGACCTTAGAAGTTAAGTTCCATAGTGCTCAGAGCCATTTGAACCATTCTTTGAGTCCTCAGACCCCCTAGCTCGAAACTATATGCACAAGACTAAAAATGGTATACGGGGCAAATATCGATGCACATCGCTGCTGCCACACGTAAAAGGAGGAAGGACCACGGCATAACCGCAACAACGGCGGGAAACCAAACACAGATAGAAAGCCGAGTTCAAGAAAACGGATTGTTCACAGTGAGCTCAGCACTTATCGTAAGAATGGGTATACGTCAGCTATCCTGCACAACAGGGTCCAAGAAACTACCAAACTACGTCCGAACAGGTCATGAAGGCCCAACAATACCGACCGGCCGCCGTGCCATCCTCAACCCGCAGGCGTCACTGGATGCGGATATGGAGGGGCGTGTGGTCAGCACACCGCTCTCCCGGCCGTACGTCAGTTTACGAGTCCGGAGCCGCTACTTCTCAATCAAGTAGCTCCTCAATTTGCATCATGAGGTCTGAGTGGATCCCACTTGCCAACAGCGTTCGGCAGACCGGATGGTCACCCATCCCATTGCCAGACGAGCCAGACAGCGCTTAACTTCGGTGATCTGGCGGGAATCGGTGTCACCACTGGCGCAGTAGAGGGTCAAAATTTAAACATTACAATTCTGCTCCAACCCAGGCAAACAGAGTAAATTTGTTGGTTCTTTGGCGTTAGGTGTCGTCTAGGGTGGACATTACGGCCCTTACACAAGCACCATTTTTTTATGGGTGGTCCCTGGGAAAAATACCGAAAAATCATGGTTTTTGGGAACGAAAACTACCAATTCTTGGGATGGCCACTTCTGTAACTTCTATTCATGGCACATCCTCTGAATACTTCCTATATGTTCTTAAGATAATACTGTCGAAATCGCTACGCGTTATTGATATTCAGAGGGTCAAAATTGCTGTGCTTACCCAGAACGTAAAAATCAAGCTGTTAGACGTTATTTCTCAGTGGGCCGCAATAACTCATACTTTAGGTGTTCTTTCTTTAATTTAGACAATGCTCTACAAATGACATTTTCCTGTTTTCGAAAATCTCAAAATCTGAATCTAAAGATACACCCGAGAAACATGATTTTTGGGTACGAAAATTACCACTTGTGCCGATGGCCACTTCTCTAATTTGTATTTATGGCAAATCGTCGAAATTTTTAACGTCTTATTTGCATGATGTTCTCCAGGAATTTCCGATTGTTTTCGATATTATTATCCGTTAAAAAGATCCAAAGGTTCAAATTTACCGTACCTATGCAGTGAAGTGAAGTGGAAGGAAGACAAGGATTTCTGGTCAGATGAGTATCGGGTAATATCAACAGCAGCAGAAAATGGTATAACAGGTGTAGGATTCGTTATGAATAGGAAGGTAGGGCAGAAGGTGTGTTACTGTGAACAGTTCAGTGACCGGGTTGTTCTAATCAGAATCGACAGCAGACCAACACCGACGACGATAGTTCAGGTATACATGCCGACGTCGCAAGCTGAGGATGAACAGATAGAGAAAGTGTATGAGGATATTGAAAGGGTAATGCAGTATGTAAAGGCGGACGATAATCTAATAGTCATGGGCGACTGGAATGCAGTTGTAGGGGAAGGAGTAGAAGAAAAGGTTACAGGAGAATATGGGCTTGGGACAAGGAATGAAAGAGGAGAAAGACTAATTGAGTTCTGTAACAGGTTTCAGCTAGTAATAGCGAATACCCTGTTCAAGAATCACAAGAGGAGGAGGTATACTTGGAAAAGGCCGGGAGATACGGGAAGATTTCAATTAGATTACATCATGGTCAGACAGAGATTCCGAAATCAGATACTGGATTGTAAGGCGTACCCAGGAGCAGATATAGACACAGATCACAATATAGTAGTGATGAAGAGTAGGCTGAAGTTCAAGACATTAGTCAGGAAGAATCAATACGCAAAGAAGTGGGATACGGAAGTACTAAGGAATGACGAGATACGTTTGAAGTTCTCTAACGCTATAGATACAGCAATAAGGAATAGCGCAGTAGGCAGTACAGTTGAAGAGGAACGGACATCTCTACAAAGGGCCATCACAGAAGTTGGGAAGGAAAACATAGGTACAAAGAAGGTAGCTGCGAAGAAACCATGGGTAACAGAAGAAATACTTCAGTTAATTGATGAAAGGAGGAAGTACAAACATGTTCCGGGAAAATCAGGAATACAGAAATACAAGTCGCTGAGGAATGAAATAAATAGGAAGTGCAGGGAAGCTAAGACGAAATGGCTGCAGGAAAAATGTGAAGACATCGAAAAAGATATGATTGCCGGAAGGACAGACTCAGCATACAGGAAAGTCAAAACAACCTTTGGTGACATTAAAAGCAACGGTGGTAACATTAAGAGTGCAACGGGAATTCCACTGTTAAATGCAGAGGAGAGAGCAGATAGGTGGAAAGAATACATTGAAAGCCTCTATGAGGGTGAAGATTTGTTTGATGTGATAGAAGAAGAAACAGGAGTCGATTTAGATGAGATAGGGGATCCAGTATTAGAGATCCAGTATTGGAGGACTTACGGTCAAATAAGGCAGAAGGGATAGATAACATTCCATCAGAATTTCTAAAATCATTGGGGGAAGTGGCAACAAAACGACTATTCACGTTGGTGTGTAGAATATATGAGTCTGGCGACATACCATCTGACTTTCGGAAAAGCATCATCCACAAAATTCCGAAGACGGCAAGAGCTGACAAGTGCGAGAATTATCGCACAATCAGCTTAACAGCTCATGCATCGAAGCTGCTTACAAGAATAATATACAGAAGAATGGAAAAGAAAATTGAGAATGCGCTAGGTGACGATCAGTTTGGCTTTAGGAAAAGTAAAGGGACGAGAGAGGCAATTCTGACGTTACGGCTAATAATGGAAGCAAGGCTAAAGAAAAATCAAGACACTTTCATAGGATTTGTCGACCTGGAGAAAGCGTTCGCCATTATAAAATGGTGCAAGGATATCAATGATACGATTCGCTGATGACATTGCTATCCTGAGTGAAAGTGAAGAAGAATTAAATGATCTGCTGAAGGGAATGAACAGTCTAATGAGTACACAGTATGGTTTGAGAGTAAATCGGAGAAAGACGAAGGTAATGAGAAGTAGTAGAAATGAGAACAGCGAGAAACTTAACATCAGGATTGATGGTCACGAAGTCAATGAAGTTAAGGAATTCTGCTACCTAGGCAGTAAAATAACCAATGACGGACGGAGCAAGGAGAACATCAAAAGCAGACTCGCTAGGGAATGACTTCCATGGTACTAGAGGGAGCTGTAGAGGGCAAAAACTGTAGAGGAAGACAGAGATTGGAATACGTCAAGCAAATAATTGAGGACGTAGGTTGCAAGTGGCGGGCCGCATCAAACCAGTCAGTAGACTGATGGAAAAAAAAAATGCACGTAAAATATGAATGTAATATTCGGTCTCATGCGTAAATGTACTTTTAATTGACTTAGTGAACACATGGGGAGGGTTACAATGTCATTGCAACGGTTCTAAAGACACTAAACTATGTTTTTGGTTAGAACTCTTTCACCAATAAAACTTTGAAACGCGCTGTCGCTGTACAGTGGACATTCCATTTTTTTACAAATAAGCCCGAAGTGGCACTGTATAGGCAAAGAAAGACGTGTGACCTCGGCTTCCTATTTGCCATGGAATGTTCGGAATCCCGTTAATTTTGGCCCGTTGCATACTATTCTGTTCATTGTCCGTGAAAGCAATTGTAGATTGCAGGTGATGCTTGAAGAAGACACCATTTGGTGTCCAAACTGCTAGCATGTTTTAAAAAGAATAAACGACGTTGGATTCAAATACAGTCGCTGGTTTTGTTATCATTATTCACGTACCCAAAATCTTTCAGCACGGTAACTTACAGCCCAACGATATTGTGAGACTGTATTCCTACCCTATGTGCGTGTTTTCAGTGTTGCATTCGGCCCTCACTTCATTTTTATGGAAGACAGTGCGCGACCGTATGGAACACTTCTGGTGGGAGGAGCTCTTAGAACGGCAAGTGCCATATCCGATTTCCCCGTAAACTTCGCGCAGTGGAATAGGAGCCAAAATAAGTGGACACGTGTCCTCGGGCTATCTGTAGTTACTCAAGCGTTCCTGAGAAAACGACGTCAAAGATTTCGAGGTGCTCTATATACCTCATGGCGAGTAAATCCTAAGAAATCTCGCTCTTAAGTGAAAGTAAGTGGACTGAAACAGATCGTAATAGACAGAAGGACGACGTACTGAATTCGCTGGTTCAGAAGTTACTTCGCTGCAAAGGATCGTAGTGCGACCTCTCCTCTGAATCGCCGTATGAACGCGAAATTCCAGATAATAAGCGATCACGGAATTCAACATCAACTAAAATCGTTCACAGCTAGCCATTATGCCAGAACTACGGGTGAGTTGGGTTGGGTTGTTTGGAGGGGTGGGGGGGTGGGGGGGATCAGACAGCGAGGTCATCGGTCTCATCGGATTACGGAAGCACTACTTAGCCTGGTGTACAACTTCTGGAACGAGTACTAATTAAGGGGACCACACCCTGCCTACATAACCCATGTTAATTTAGGAAGTATTTGACCCATTTCTGAAAAAACTACACTCCTGGAAATGGAAAAAAGAACACATTGACACCGGTGTGTCAGACCCACCATACTTGCTCCGGACACTGCGAGAGGGCTGTACAAGCAATGATCACACGCACGGCACAGCGGACACACCAGGAACCGCGGTGTTGGCCGTCGAATGGCGCTAGCTGCGCAGCATTTGTGCACCGCCGCCGTCAGTGTCAGCCAGTTTGCCATGCCATACGGAGCTCCATCGCAGTCTTTAACACTGGTAGCATGCCGCGACAGCGTGGACGTGAACCGTATGTGCAGTTGACGGACTTTGAGCGACGGCGTATAGTGGGCATGCGGGAGGCCGGGTGGACGTACCGCCGAATTGCTCAACACGTGGGGCGTGAGGTCTCCACAGTACATCGATGTTGTCGCCAGTGGTCGGCGGAAGGTGCACGTGCCCGTCGACCTGGGACCGGACCGCAGCGACGGATGCACGCCAAGACCGTAGGATCCTACGCAGTGCCGTAGGGGACCGCACCGCCACTTCCCAGCAAATTAGGGACACTGTTGCTCCTGGGGTATCGGCGAGGACCATTCGCAACCGTCTCCATGAAGCTGGGCTACGGTCCCGCACACCGTTAGGCCGTCTTCCGCTCACGCCCCAACATCGTGCAGCCCGCCTCCAGTGGTGTCGCGACAGGCGTGAATGGAGGGACGAATGGAGACGTGTCGTCTTCAGCGATGAGAGTCGCTTCTGCCTTGGTGCCAATGATGGTCGTATGCGTGTTTGGCGCCGTGCAGGTGAGCGCCACAATCAGGACTGCATACGACCGAGGCACACAGGGCCAACACCCGGCATCATGGTGTGGGGAGCGATCTCCTACACTGGCCGTACACCACTGGTGATCGTCGAGGGGACACTGAATAGTGCACGGTACATCCAAACCGTCATCGAACCCATCGTTCTACCATTCCTAGACCGGCAAGGGAACTTGCTGTTCCAACAGGACAATGCACGTCCGCATGTATCCCGTGCCACCCAACGTGCTCTAGAAGGTGTAAGTCAACTACCCTGGCCAGCAAGATCTCCGGATCTGTCCCCCATTGAGCATGTTTGGGACTGGATGAAGCGTCGTCTCACGCGGTCTGCACGTCCGGCACGAACGCTGGTCCAACTGAGGCGCCAGGTGGAAATGGCATGGCAAGCCGTTCCACAGGACTACATCCAGCATCTCTACGATCGTCTCCATGGGAGAATAGCAGCCTGCATTGCTGCGAAAGGTGGATATACACTGTACTAGTGCCGACATTGTGCATGCTCTGTTGCCTGTGTCTATGTGCCTGTGGTTCTGTCAGTGTGATCATGTGATGTATCTGACCCCAGGAATGTGTCAATAAAGTTTCCCCTTCCTGGGACAATGAATTCACGGTGTTCTTATTTCAATTTCCAGGAGTGTATTTGTGACATGCTGGTGTTCCCTGTCACTATTTAATCACAGTTCGACGCTGCATCACTATGTGACTTTCAGTGTTGTAAAAGGCATGTATACCTTATAATGCTGGAAGATCCGCTGCTGGTGGCGTAGATCTGTCGAAATTAGGAACAGGAATAAAAAGAATTAGTAGCGAATTTGGCAAACGTGATTTTTCAAGAATAATGCAGCTGAGTTAGTTATCTATGCATTGCGCAGGAAAATGAAATATCGTCCCAGTCGCAGACAGGGAAGTACCGAAGGGGTCGCGCGATAGGACCAAGCAAACGGTGCAGACAAAGAGATGGTTCAAAAACTGACTGAAAAAAAGACAAGAAATATGGTTTAACCGGGAGAGGTGCATTTTCTTCTGTCCCCAGCGTTGGTGTCTTCCGTCTTCCCCTCGACCTGCAACCATAACCGCACTGTGTCACTTCTACACCCGTCAGTCACTAACAGGGATTATGTGGCAACCGCGCCCTTGATGCACACCTCTGCCGCCAACACAGCTCCTCATGCGACATTCTTCCTTGTGCTTCGCTACACTGCTGTGGCACCTCAGTTTTCAGAGTGCAGGTACGAAGAAAATATTCTATTTGACCGAAGGGAGGAAGCAATAATATATAAACAATTAAAATATCATAAAATAAAAATAAAATTGATACTAATATTAATAATAATAGTAATAACATTGCGGACTACCTACTGGTGGCGCCGTTTCTTCGCCTTCAGTCACCGTCTTCTTCTTTCTTGACTTTCTTCAACGTTCATATTCCTCGATTGCATTGCCTTCTCTACGTCATTTTCCCAGTTGCGTTGTGGGTGACCCCTTTTCTTCCGCAGGAATGGTATCCATCGTCCTTCCTTCTCGGTGTCCTGTTTTTATACAACCTATTTCACAGATGTCCATATCCATTTTCGTCCTTTGTCGGATTATTCATATCCTATCCATCCTACGCGGCTTGAGCTTTGTCTTAAGTAATCCAGGGCAGTGGCAAGTACACAATTTCATCTCCGTTGTTCTTCTTATTTTTTTGTTCCACAGAACAGAGTTCATTGCCCCCGTAACAGCTCGCCCTTTATTAATCCAGCTAGTGATTTCATCAGTGACTGTAGGCTGTTAAGAACATAATACCCTAAGATATTTTGCCATTTCCACACCTACACTTACTTCTCCATGTACCTCCAAATTATTTAGTTTTTCCATTCAAACAGCCAAGTACTCACACTCCTTCATGTTCATCTTCCTCTTTGAGCTCTCTTATCATATACCTCAGATCTTCATATTCTGCTAGTACAGTATGGTCATATGCAAAATACAGGCTAAATATCTTCCAGTCTTCTACTGTCACGTCCATAACCTGTCATTTTTCATGACAACAAGTCTGCAGTATCGCTGCTACATACAGCTTAAAAGAGGGTCGGTGATAGCGCACACTCCTGCCGTAGACCCTTATTCCCCTAGAAATCTTCTGTTCAGCTGTTTCTTATTCTTACTCTCGCTGTGTTGTTCCCGTGTAATTTCATAACAGCCTTTATCAGTCTTTGATCCAACTGTTGGGTTGGGTTGTTTGGGGGAAGAGACCAGCGAGGTCATCGGTCTCATCGGATTAGGGAAAGACTGGGGAGGAAGTCGGCCGTGCCCTTTCAAAGGAACCATCCCGGCATTCGCCTGGAGCGATTTAGGGAAATCACGGAAAACCTAAATCAGGATGGCCGGACGCGGGATTGAACGGTCGTCCTCCCGAATGCGAGTCCAGTGTGCTTCCAACTGTATCTCTGTGAACTTTTCCCACAGTTTCTTGGTGGGTGCATCATCGTATGCTTTCTTTGGGTCAATCAGTGCAACTTGCGTCTCCCGCTCACCGTTTGTGTAAGTAATAAAAAAAATAAATCTAGAATAAGCTTTCCGTCGCTAATTAAAAGGGAGTTCTTCCTTTCATCTAAGTTTGACACTTGAGTAAACAATGCAATGTCGTCCGACTAGCTTCATAAAGAAATAACTATTCCGATCAGACGCCCACCGTTTATGTGGGAACACAGGGCTTAGTTCACATAATTACCAGCTACACAGCTCGTTCAGGTTCAGCATTGAAGGCCTGTCCAGGATGAGATTTTCACTCTGCAGCGGAGTGTGCGTTGATATGAAACTTCCTGGCAGATTAAAACAGTGTGCCGGACCGAGACTCGAACTCGGGACCTTTGCCTTTCGCGGCCAAGTGCTCTACCAACTGAGCAACCCAAGCGCGACTCACGCCCCGTCCTCACAGATTTACTTCCGCCAGTACCTCGTCTCCTACCTTACAAACTTTACAGAAGCTCTCCTGCGAACCTTGCAGAACTAGCACTTCCGAAAGAAAGGATATTGCGGAGACATGGCTTAGCCACAGCCTGGGGGATGTTTCCAGAATGAGTTCGAGTCTCAGTCCGGCACACAGTTTTAATCTGCCAGGAAGTTTCATTGGAGACCTGTCTTCCTAGTTCGTTACGCTGTTATAAGTCAGTAGTCCGCGCTTGGGAACTGAAGCACGTATGTTGCTTGACTCAAGACTGCCTATTTCAGCCGATTCCTGCCGACTGAGAATTTGAGCGAGATGCGACATTGGAGAAAGCAAGACCAAAATTGGAGGTCGTATATAACTTGCAGGAAACTAAAATCTGTTTTTTATTACGTGAGATACTAGAAGCAATGCAAAACAGCTACCATATACAATAAAACAAATATTTTGTTTCACTTTCAACTTTTTTGAAAAGTTTATACAATTTATAATTTATTAACTGCAATTATACATTTAGTCATCTTTTCAATATTGTAGCTCTTCTTATTTTGTCTGCTCGCTCCCACTCAACATTTGCTCATCACCTAACGCACAGAATCACCATACAGCAATCATACAAACTGGTTTAAAATTCTTAAAACTAGCGAGATGTTTACAAAAAATTAACAACAGAACAGAATTATCGTATACAAAAATCGACAGCCCGGGCAAAACAGCTGCTACAAGAATACGCATCACAGAGCGATAAAACACTATTTGTCACAACAGAACATCTGTATAAATGTAATCATATGCTGTTTGGGAGACAGTTTATTTACACAGCTGTTCTGTTGTGACAACAGTGTTGGCATTCATTTATTTTTTTTTCCTGGGGCGATTGACTTTTGTATGTGATAAAGCTCTTCTGTTGTTAATTTCTGGTAAACGTATTCCTAGTTTCAAGGATTTTTAAATGATTTTCTATGTTTCTTGGATACTGAATTTGTGCTGTTACGTGATTAGCAAATGCTGAGTGGCAGCAATCACAGACAATATGAAGAGTTATAATATCCGAAAGATGATTGAATTTGTACTTGTTGTCATTTATACTACCCAGTATACGTACCTCTTCATTTACCTCTCTCTTTCTGTCTTGCACACACACAAACAGCACTTTGACATCGCGCTCCATTCTCAAAATAAATAAATAAATAAAAATTTTAAAAAAGTGGAAACGAATGCACAACACATTGCTAGATCAACACGTGAAGTGATGACAGAAACCTTGTGGCTCACTGATAAACTACAAACATCAAAAAAAGTTTTGCATCACTCCAGTTCCCAGAACTCCTGAAGATAGACGCTGACTGTGGATATTATATCACAGACACAGTCCCTTTGACTGTTCAGAGATGTCACTAAACCCTCCCAAAGACGTAAACAACCATGCATGAACAGCGCCTGTTAAACGAAGGGGGTCGACAGCTGATCAGTTCCAGTCATTCAACCAGGAAGGAGGCACAAAGCTCGTCTCTTGTTCAGCCATGCCTAGACGGTCAATACCCCGGTTCGATCGCGTCCGCATTGCTACTTTGTGCCAGGAAGGGCTCTCAACAAGGGAAGTGTCCAGGCGTCTCGGAGTGAACCAAAGCGATGTTGTTCGGACATGGAGGAGATACGTAGAGACAGGAACTGTCGATGACATGCTTCGTTCAGGCCGCCCAAGGGCTACTACTGCAGTGGATGACCGCTACCTACGGATTATAGATCGTAGGAACCGTGACAGCAACGCCACCATGTTGAATAATGCTTTTCGTGCAGTCACAGGACGTCGTGTTACGACTCAAACTGTGCGCAGTAGGCTGCATGATGCGCAACTTCACTCCCGACGTCCACGGCGAGGTCCATCTTTGCAACCACGAAACCACGCAGCGCGGTACAGATAGGCTCAACAACATGCCGAATGGACCGCTCGGGATTGGCATCACGCTCTTTCCACCGATGAGTGTCGCATATGCCTTCAACCAGACAATCGTCGGAGACGTGTTTGGAGGCAACCCTGTCAGGCTGAACGCCTTACATTCACTGTCCAGCGAGTGCAGCAAGGTGGAGGTTCCCTGATGTTTTGTGATGGTCATGGAAGGCGCCTTAACGACTGTACGATGCATGAATGCCATCCTCCGACCGATAGTGCAACCATATCGGCAGCATATTGGCGAGGCATTCGCGTTCATGGACGACAATTCGCGCCCCCATCGTGCACATCTTGTGAATGACTTCCTTCAGGATAACGACATCGCTCGACTAGAGTGGCCAGCATGTTCTCCAGATATGAACCATATGAAACATGCCTGAGATAGATTGAAAAGGGCTGTTTATGAACGACGTGATCCACCAACCATCCCGGGGGATCTACGCCGAATCGCCGTCGAGAAGTGGAACAATCTGGACCAACAGTGTCTTGATGAACTTGTGGATAGTATTCCACGACGAATACACGCATGCATCAATGCAAGAGGACGTGCTACTGGGTATTAGAGGTACCGGTGTGTACAGCAACCTGGACCACCACCACTGAATGTCTCGCGGTATGGTAGTACAACATGCAATGTGTGGTTTTCATGAGCAATAAAAAGGGCGGAAATGATGTTTGTGTTGATTTCTAGTCCAATTTTCTGTACAGGTTCCGGAATTATCGGAACCGAGGTGATGCAAAACTTTTTTTCATGTGTGTATTGTTAAATGCATCACTAACAGCAAGAAATAACAACAGCAGAAGAAGTAACTTCCTTAACAAATCATAAGGCAACATTAAAAAACCATAAGTAATACGCTAACTGCTCAACATATAGCGATTTCCTATCTGAAATAGACGAAAAACAGAAAAATCGAAAATGTCTCGCTGTTTCTACATGACAAGTTGTAGAGTGTAAGGTAAATACAAAACCAGCAGCACACGCAAACAATAGTATCATGTGAAGCATCTGGATTTCGATTACGCGATAAGTCACGGAACATTACGCGATAAGTCACACAAATCTGAAGGCTGTAAATTCAACTAAATACTTAGGGATTACAATAAAAAATAACCTAAATTGGAACGATCATATAGATAATATTGTGGGTAGAGCAAACCAAAGACTGCGATTCATTGGCAGAACACTTAGAAGTTGCAACAGATCTACTAAAGAGACTGCTTACACCACGCTTGTCCGCCCTATTCTGGAGTATTGCTGTGCGGTGTGGGATCCGCATCAGGTGGGACTGACGGATGACTTCGAAAAAGTACAAAGAAGGGCAGCTCGTTTTGTATTACCGCGAAATAGGGTTGATAGTGTCACACGCGTGATACGTGAATTGGAATGGCAACCATTAAAACAAAGGCGTTTTTCGGTGCGACAGTATCTTCTCATGAAATTTCAATCACCAGTTTTCTCCTCCGATTGCGAAAACATTCTGTTGGCACTCACCTACATAGGAATAAATGATTATCACGATGAAATAAGAGAAATAAGGGTTCGCACAGAAAAATTTAAGTGCTCGTTTTTCCCGGGTGTCGTTCGAGAGAGGAACGGTAGAGAGACAGCTTGAAGGTTCATTGAACCCTCTGGCAGGCACTTTATTGTGAATAGCAGAGTAATCACGTAGATGTAGATTGTCGGCAGCTGCCAGAACTAGCAGTGGAGGGCAAAGCGTGTCGGGAGCACGCGGGAAACAGTGCAGTCGTTGCGCAGAAACGGAGCGATTTATCTGCCTTCCAAAAGGAATTCATGCAAGTATTGGGCACCTGCTCGCCCAGATGAACCAAAGGAAGCTACCAGCAGTATCTCCTCAACGACCATTCAGCGAACGTTGCTGCGTGTGGGCCTCCGCAGCACACCCTGTTTTGTGCACTCGTACTGATTGCCTTTCATAGGTGACGAACGCTGGAATTTGCACACCTGTACTACAATTGGACGTATATTGAGTGGCGACAGTTGGCCTCTTCAGAGGAATCAGTTTTATGCTCCAGCAGTCAGATGATCGCGTTAGCATGTGCAGCGTGAAAGTGAATGGTCCAAGGTGGAGAAGGGAGCTTTATAGTTTGGAGAATGTTTTCATTGGATGGCCGGCCGGTGTGGCCGAGCGGTTAGCTAGGCGCTTAAGTCTGGAACCGCGCGACCGCTACGGTCGCAGGTTCGTATCCTACCTCGGGCATGGATGTATGTGATGTCCTTACTTTAGTTAGGTTTAAGTAGTTCTAGGGGACTGATGACCTCAGATGTTAAGTCCCATAGTGCTCAGAGCCATTTGAACCATTTTTTTCGTGGCATTCCCTGGCTGATTTAGTCAGTCGGGAGGGTATAATTGATCAATTACAAGGATGCATCTATCCTTGAGGATAGATAGGTAAAAATTGACACACATGCTTGGAATGACATGGGGTTTTATTAGAACCGAAAAAAAACAAAGTTCACAAAATGTCTGACAGATGGCGCTGGACAGCAAAACGTCAATGACTGCGCATGACAATCGTGTATAAAATGAGCTGTAATGAGAGAGAGAATCAGTTGCGCCAGCAGTCACAGCATGTTGACGTTACCTGAAAAGGCGCTTATAGTGAAGCTGTATTATCGGAATGGGGAATATGCTAGTTCAGCGTTACGATCCCATCGCCATAGGAAGGGGATTCGAACGGGTAAAAGTCCGTTGACAAATGCACCTGTGGCGAGAATGATTTCGAAGTTCGATGCCACGGGTTGTTTACACGATATACCCCGTAGTGCCCGACCGAGCGCAAGGCGTAATGCTGCTGAGACAGTTCAGGAAGTCACATGGAGACTGTAGCGGGTTCATCTATGCACGGGGAAGTCAGCGCTCGTGCAGTCGCACGTCGCACCGTAATTCCATACACTACTGTTTGGTTGGCACTTACGCGTACCCTCCGATGCTATCCGTACAAAATCCATCGGCATCATGAACTGTTACCTGGCGATTTAGTGAAGCGGAGGGCATTTGCGGTGTGGGCGTTTCAAAAGATGGTGGAAGATGACGATTGGTTGCGTAACGTGTTGTGGACCGACGAAGCTCATTTCACGCTCCGAGGGTCTGTCAACGCCCACAACTGCAGAATTTGGGCTACCGAAAATCCTAGAACTGTCGTGGAAATTCCATTGCATGACGAGAAAGTCACGGTATGGGTTGGATTTAACACATGTACCGTTATCGGGCCTTTTTCTTCGAGGAAATGCGTGATTCTGGTTTTGTAACTGCTACAGTGACGAGTGAGAGGTACGCCAATATGTTACCGAATCGCATCATCCTCGATTTGGCTGATAAACACCTGGTGGAACGTACGATGTTTACGCAGGATGGCGCTCCACCCCATACTGCTAGACGCTTGAAAGATCTCTCGCGCGCGTCGTTTAGTGATGATCGTGTGCTCAGCCGCCACTTTCCTCGTGCTTGGCCTCCCAGGTCCCCAGACCTCAGTCCGTGCGATTATTGGCTTTGGGTTTACCTGAAGTTGCAAGTGTATCGTGATCGACCGACATCTCTAGGGATGCTGAAAGACAACATCCGACACCAATGCCTTACCATAACTCCGGACATGCTTTACAGTGATGTTCGCAACATCATTCCTCGACTACAGCTATTGTTGAGTAATGATGGTGGACATATTGAGCATTTCGTGTAAAAAACATCATCTTTGCTTTGTCTTACTTTGTTATGCTAATTATTGCTATTTCGATCAGATGAAGCGCCATCTGTCGGACATTTTTTGAACTTTTGTATTTGTTTGGTTCTAATAAAACCCCATGTCATTCCAAGCATGTGTGTTAATTTGTACATCTACATTATTCCGTGATTTATTCAGTTTTCAAATTTATACCGACTTTTTGATCACCCGGTATATGTAGATTTCAGTAAGCCAAAAAATTAATATAACCTACTGAAGAGTGTAATATATATAAGTTTTTTTTCACAAAGAAAATGAACATAAAATCTCACTGAAGATATCACATAAGTATTGAAAAATGTGTAAGTAATAACGAAACTATAAAACTATGTCTCACATAAGACTGAATTTTTCTCTGCCTTTTGTGGTACATTTAATTTATTGCGTGCAACGTTTTTCATGAATATAGTTCATTTCAGTAATATTTTTCAATAATCCTATATTTTATTAAATCTGTTCGCAGAATCATAAAATTTGCTGAATGTTAAATGTGCACTGAAAAAATTACAGGAAATCTAGACATACTTCGGATGAACGGCGTACAGCGTTTGGAAATTTCTGTCGGGGGTACAGGATCGTCTTTGTATAGCTCTGGATGAACATCCGGAGAAATCATAATCAGTCCGGGGAAAACCCTCAGAAATCACATTAATATAATTTCTTATCACGTGTTTGGCTTCAAGATCCGGAAACTGTTTGTTGTATGGCAGTGACTGGATCGGTATTATCCTAAATAGATTATATTTGTAAGGTTTCAAGCTGCCTTTGCTTTTTGCATTTGTATACACATTAGGGCATTCACGCAGTGCCAATTTTAGATAGATAGGTTTATTTTTTACGACTTTAGGTCACTGAACCGTACTGCTAACGGTCTGGTACAAATTAACCATTTTCACTTTTTCCCCTTTACTTGTACGCCGACACCTTGAATCTTGCCAATTTTCTTGATTCTAACGTGAATTACCGTATAGGTTTTGATGAATGACCTTGCTACTATCAAAATATGACTTAAATGGCCGTATATTGTGTCTGCATTGACGTGGAAACTGAATCTTTTTACGTTGCAAGGGGCCCTAGGCCATAGTAGGCGATATGAATTTTATTTGAAAACTAATTGTTCGGAAGTCGGGATACATGACAGCGACCACGGCAGCAGCAGAACATTGAAAGACATGGTGAAATAATTTCAGTTTTTAGAAACTTATCCTACTGATGGTCGAATGAAACTTATTAACTGCTGCTTTCGTACTGTCAGTTTCTCTGTTGGAAAAATTGGAAATTTGTGGCAAGGCCTTATGGGACCAAACTGCTGAGGTCATCGGTCTCTAAGCTTACACACTATTTAATCTAACTTACACTAAGGACAACACACACACCCCTGCCCGAGGGAGGACTCGAACCTTCGGCGGGGGAAGCCGCGCGGACCGTTTCAAGACTCCCAACACCGCGCGGCTATCCGCGCGGCCTTTGTTGGAGAGCAGATAAGTTTGGCGATGGCAGACCGTGATAGCACACAGTGCAATGTGACAGAATGTTTGCATCATACTATATAAAACATTAATCGGACTTTGTGAAGGATATCTAGACTGCAAGGTTCGACGTTTGTAACGTGCAAATCTGCGTAGAATGCAGCACGGATGTCGCGCAAATCAAGTCACCAAACCAGTCGCTTCCCAACATGATTAAAACTGAACGAGAGGGAAAAATGCTTCTTCTGGAGCGCAGAAAATGCGAATATGTTCATGTTTATTTAAAATAGTCTGGCTGAAATGTGGGGTACCAGCTGTTTCAAATGGCTCTGAGTACTAAGGGACTTAAACCGAGCGAGGTGGCGCAGTGGTTAGACACTGGACTCGCATTCGGGAGGACGACGGTTCAATCCCGCGTCCGGCCATCCTGATTTAGGTTTTCCGTGATTTCCCTAAATCACTCCAGGCAAATGCCGGGATGGTTCCTCTGAAAGGGCACGGCCGAATTCCTTCCCCATCCTTCCCTAATCCGATGAGACCGATGACCTCGCTGTCTGGTCTCCTTCCCCGAAACCAACCAACCAACCACTAAGGGACTTAACTTCTGAGGTCATCAGTCCCCTAGAACTTAGAACTACTTACACCTAACTAACCTAAGGACATCACACACATCCAAGCACTAGGCAGCATTCGAACCTGCGACCGTTCCAGACCGCGCGGTTCCAGACTCCGAGGTTCCAGACTGTAGCGCCTAGATTCGCACGGCCACTCGGGGCGGCCCAGCTGTTTCATTCTACCTTCCTAAGTACCTTTAAAAATCTTCTCAAACATTTAGATATGCGAACATTTTCACCCTTCTTTTAACGTGCGTCTCGTACAAACTCCCACAAGTTCCCCTGAATGTAACTAAGTCACACCCATTGGTCCATAGTTGTAAGTCCCTCATACTCATGCACTCCCAGTTTCTCAGTCACTCATTGAGCCCAACTCATCCTTACTATCTTTTTACTTCACTCTGTCATTGTCTCCTTTGTCAAAGCCAAAGTCTCCTTCGTTCTGTCTTACTGCGTTTGTCTCCTCTCATTGTCACTGTCTCTCTCTTGCTCTCTCTTACTGCTAACATCTCATTCACTCCTTCCCACTACTACTGTCTTTTCTGTCACTATCTCTCTCTTCCTCGTGATCATTGCCATTACTCTCTCTCATTATCAGTGGCTCGCACCCACTTCCACTCTCTCTCTTGATTTCTCCCCTCCCCTTCCCCCTCTGCCACTGCCTCCTTCGTTTTCTTCCTAGTACCACTATTCCGTCACTATCAGCTATGTTCCTCTGGCACTGTGTCCCTCCATTTCTCTCACATCGCTTTGGTCTCCTTCATTCTTTCTACAACACAACCACTTCCTCCCTTTCTCTCACATCGGCTTGGTCTCCTTCGTTCTTCCTACGACACAATCACTATCTACTATATTCCAGTATTTCTTACTTTCCCATATATTTGGGACTCTCGGTGTCTTCTTCCCTCTCAGCATAAAAAAGCGCAAAAATGTTCGCATGTAAAAAGTTTTAAAGGTGCTGGGGATGGTAGAAAGAGGCAACTCTCCTACACTTTTCAGTCGGAGTCTAAATAAACAGGATCATTTGTCCGCTGGTTTCCTTCTTTTCCCTGCTACAGCAAGGCATGAAACTCATATGAAAAGAAATGTGTTGGTCAGCAAAATTTAGATAGTTTACTTACGTAAACTGAAATAACACAAAAAATGTTACACCTCAGACCAGACTTCGCTGTTCCCAGATAATAGCGCAGACACTTTACACACCATTTCTCTTTGTTACGTCATTCTACAGACTATGTTTTCGCCACACAGTTAATTTTACATGTACAAGTAGCGTAAATTTAAACCTTTATATCTCGGAAACGGACAAAGGTAGGTAGAAAATTTTCAAGACTGTTCAGAGTCGCGATCTCAGAAATACGTCGAGAACATTACTTCCATTTGCTGTGCGTAGCCGATCGGAATCCACGTCTGGGTTTTGGTAAGTTTTTGCGGATTTTTTGATAAGAGATGAAGATTTTTGAAAACGGCTCTTCTAGATAAACACCTAGAGAATATGCCGATAAAATTTGAGCAACTTGCTAAAACTATTTATTATTTAGATTTCGCTTCATATCCGATTTTTCGTGTCGAAGTACGTTACCTTAGAAAATCTGTACCTTGGAAACGGATAAAAATATCAAGAAAATTTTCATAGCCGTTCGAGATCGGGATGTTAGGAATATATCGTAAAAATTTCGGCCATTTGCTGTGCATAACCTTCTTGGAATCCTCGGCTGGGTTTTATCGAAAATTTAGTAAAATACACTTTTGTTGGCGTTTTCAGTGGAACCGCCGCTGAACTAATGCCTCAATAAGTCCCATCAAGCTCACTGTAAACCACATCAAATTCAAAAAGAACCAACCGATTTGCACCATGGCCTGAGCAGGAGGAAGTATGTAATATTCGTACTTTGACCCTGTGCTGTAGCACAGTGACACTAAGACGATCGGTCTGTTGGATATACAAATGAACCCTAGCCAAAGGGCTATCTAAAACACTTTGCCCTACCTGTTTACAGTCGAGGTATGAGCATCGGAATATCCCGTTTTTATCACAGCGTTTAGGAACATATTAAGTACGCACGCTGTCACATGCGTAGCATTTTCTGGACATTTCTTAAATAACAGGATCTCAAGTGATTACGATAAAATAAAATACATAAATGAATGTTATGACTCTTATTTGAAATAACATTAACAACATAAAAGAGCGTCCTTACGTATAGGTGGACAGATGAAGAAAGATGGAAGCTATGAGGTGATTCGCATCTCAAATATTTCAAAGTGTAACATCGTAATTTATCTCGGAGATCTTACATAATGATACGGAGTGTTCATAAAGTCTCTCCGCGTTCCATATGATTCTTCGCCTGCCTGGGTTATTTCCCTTCAAGTGGACTCTCCCAACCAGGCCCCCACAACCGCACGAGTGGTCGACTGTGAAGAGCGGACAAATTGAATAGCTGGGCGGCGGCCATTAGAGTGGTAAACTGACGCGCGGAGTTCGAATGTTTATACATCGCTTTTGGTTATAAAATGCCTTCCCTTGAGTTAGGTCACAAACATAATGCCTCATTTAAATACGTTACTACAATATACTTTTTAATTTATGAACAAACAGCAACTAGTCACTGTTTATGAATTTATCTTACGTACTACATGGAATCTGCCGTAGCTAAAAGTTACCTACTGGACCCCTAACATTTTTCGTAGTTCATTTACGATAGATGTACGTAAAATGCATCAAAATACTCGAAGATTTGCCCGCTATATTAATAGATATTTTCTGACTCTACCTTGCTTTAGATTTTATGACGAGAAGTGCGTTATATATGGCATAGTGCTTTGGCAACTCACGACCAAATTATCAAGTTTCAACCTGACCTAGACCATGAAAACACTACAGATCACCCAATTTTCTTCAAAATGATCAGAACACATAAAATGGTATTCTGTCGGTCGGAAATGTTGCCTCCTGACAGCATGTAACCATATTTGTAACAGCTATGGTTTTGAGAAAGGAAACCTGCAAATAGATGCACAGACATTATGCTAATACCGTGTTACAAAAACTTTTATTAAGCAAGTGCACTGACATACAAAACAACTTAAAATATTCACTTACCTGTGAAATGTAATATTCGTTCCTTTCTCGAATTTACTTGTACAATTAATCGCTGCACGACTCTTCACCATTGTACTTCTTTTGATTGGAACGTACAGACAGTAGAATTACGAGTAACAAATACCGTATGTACGTCCCAACAAATATACAACGTTGAATCAGGGTCTTCATAAACAACAGTACTACACAACACATCAGATTACAACCACTATAATGGCGTCCAGCCGAAGGTTCAAATTATCCCGCGACTGCAGCGCCATCAGTGAGTCTAGTTATTTTTTACAACGTCTTTGCTCCCAACATTCCACTGTTTTGTGTATCTCAGCCAGCGTCAGTAGTATCGTTGGTGTGTGTCGTTACGTGTTGACGCGAACGTTTAAGTTTAGTTCCTTTGTTCGATTGTTTCGTTTTTGTCACTGTTAAAATGCTAACCATTGAAGAGCGTGTGTTTTTAGTCGAACAAGTGTTCAAAGCTGGCGGTAAATACACAGTTTCAGTTCGTCAAATATTTAATTCAGTTTTCCCGAAGACAACGCTCCCACATCGCGACACTGTGCGAGATTTGACTAACAAATTTCGAAGTACGGGTTCACTGACAGATGCACCGAGAAGTGGTCGTCCTAGCGTTTTGTCTGAGGATGAACTACTCGATATTTCCGATAATATGTCCACGAGTCCTAACAAGTCAGTATGAAAACTCGCCCATGAAATCGATGTTAGTGTCGGAACGGTCCACACAGCTGTAAGGAAAAAATTAGAACTTTTCCCAAGCAAAGTGACAGTCGTGCAAGAACTGAAAAATACTGATCATGGCAAGAGACTGCATTATTGTCAATGGTTCAAAAATTTCGTTCAACAGAATGGAAGGGATATTCTTAATGAAACGTTTTTCACGGATGATGCGTGGTTTCATTTATCCGGGTACATGAACTCGCCAAATTCTCGTATGTGGAGTACTGCAAATCCATTGTGTATTCATGAGTAACCAATTCATTCTGTGAAATAATGTGAAAATTTGTAAGTAAAAATGAATATTCAATAAATTAATAACTTGTATCTCACTGAGTTTCATTTCGGTATATTCAATGCGGCATACGGCACGCGCGGGTAACAATCATACGGCACTGCGCAGAGACTTTTTGAACAACCCGTAGTATAACATGAGACGTCGGATCTTCGGTTTAAACATAATAAAGTTGTTTTTTGCACTACCCATAGTAAGTGGGAAGGAGTTGAACGGCGCCAAGATATTTATCAGCTACCTGCCTTCTGAAATTTTCGAAAGCATTGGTGCTTCTACATATAGGTCTGATTGCAGCGTGGTATTGACACCAAAGGCAGAAAGTAGAGCCCCAATCTTCGGCCCACTCTGTCTGTTTCCGTAACCATAACTTGAAATCATAAGATAACGGACTGACGTTCATTACCAGACCAAGAACACTCCCTCGCCAGTCGGCTGACCATCTCACAAGGGAACCTCCCCATCGCACCCCCCCTCAGATTTAGTTACAAGTTGGCACAGTGGATAGGCCTTGAAAAACTGAACACAGATTGAAAGGTGGCTACACTGAGCCACAGCGCCAGAGATCGCGCTAGAGAGTATTGTTCCGCCGCCTCCACTGGCAGTGATTATTGAGAACTCGTAGTGTGCAGTGCTTGTCCAGGACTCGTAGTAGTCAGTTCGTGTTCAGATGTGCTAGTAGAGAGTGCTTGCTGAGATGTGATACTGAAAAGTTCTTGTTCAGATGTGGTAATAGCGAGTCGGTGTGGAGATATATTGTAATGATTAGAGTGATTTTGGTCAATATATGAAGGTAACGAAACTTGATTTATTTTTCATTATTTCCATGTTTTAAATAATGCGTCATTACAGGTTCAGTCAACAAAGCATCTGGCTTGTGTTCTTGTATTAGAGTGTAATTCTGGTTTTCTTGAGTAATTATGGTATTTTTATTTTCTTTAATTAATTAAGTATAAATGATATTTAAAATTTCTTGTGTTATTGAAGAAGAACCGTGCCAGATGCGTACGTTGAGTCATACTTCCACACACAGAACAGTTACACTTGTGCTTTGATTTCGTAGGTCTTATAGTTGCTGGGGACTTAATTAATTAATTGTGTTAATGAAAATTTCCATTTCATTCTTTGTTGTTGTTCTATGCAGTCAGATAGCGTAATAATACTAGTCAGGGCCAACCGTTACGAGACTTCGTAACCGAACAGACAGCTACTGAAGCAAAAAATTAAAATTATTTGCATTCTATTTTAATTAAGCCCCCATGCAAGATCAATCGAGAAAATAGGATGAAGTTGTGTGGAAATATGAAAAAAATAAGCGAAATATACAAACTGAGCAGTCCATGTGCAAGATAAGCAACATCAAGATCAAATTCTGCTTACGAGCGCCGTGGTCCCGTGGTTAGCGTGAGCAGGTGTGGAACGAGAGGTCCTTGATTCAAGTCTTCCCTCAGGTGAAAATTTTAACTTTTTATTTTCAGTTTATGTGAGAATTATGTTTTCATCACTTTTTTGGGAGTGATTATCACATCCACAAGAAAACCTAAATCGAGCAAGGCAGAAGAATCTTTTTACCCATTCGCCTAAGTGTACAAGTTAGGTGGGTCGACAATATATTCCTGTCATGTGACGCACATGCCGTCACCAGTGTCGTATAGAATATATCAACGTCTTTTCCTGTGGAGGAATCGGTTGACCTATGACCTTTCGATCAAATGTTTTCGGTTCCCATTGGAGAGGCACGTCCTTTCGTTTACTAATAGCACGGTTTTGGGGTGCGGTCGCAAAACACATACACTAAACTTATTACAGTGAACAGATACGTCAATGAACGAACGGACAGATCATAACTTTGCGAAAATAAAGAAAGTAAATTTTTCACTTTTTTCAATTATTTTTTTTATTTTCGTTTTGTTCGCTTTAGTTCGTTGCATCTGCTTGGGGCGGACGTCGTAAGACATCCATTTAAGTTCGTTGTTGATCTGTCAACTCAGTTTTTTTTATTACAGAGGGCACATTACCCTCTGACCGAACACGCTGAGCTACCGTGCCGGCGACCACTCGAGGGAGGACTTGAACCAAGGACCTCTCGTTCCGCAGCTGCTCACGCTAACCACGGGACCACGGCGCTCCTGAGCTCACGGTATCCTTGATGTTGCTTATCCTGCGCATGGACTACTCAGTTTGTATATTTTGCTTATTTTTGTCATGGTTCCACACAACTTCTTCCTGTTTTCTCGATTGATCTGTGTTCAGTTTTTCAAGGCCTATCCACTGTGTCAACTTATAACTAAATCTGAGGGGGGTGCGATAGGGAGGTTCCCTTGTCAGCGTGGACCACCCCAAGATGAGCTGGGGCCCATAGATTCTCTTAGCTCTTAGCTTATTTAGCAACGATTCTTTACGATTCCCTGTATCTGAATATTCATTTTCCTGTTCCGCTTCAGGTTTTCAATAGACTGCAGTACGCTTTTTCACTCTGTCATTATCAGCAGGTTCTGAAACCTGAGAGCCTCTCCAAACGCTGTCGCTTGCTGTAAAAATTGAACAATAGGTTGGCAGATGAAACTGCTCGAAATATTTCAGTTAGGGAAAAAAATGTAAATATTACTGCTGAAGTATCTTAGATAGCCAACAGTATACGCATGAACAAACTTGCAGGTTCAAAATGGCTCTGAGCACTATGCGAGTTAACTTCTGAGGTCATCAGTCGCCTAGAACTTAGAACTAATTAAACCTAACTAACCTAAGGACATCACACACATCCATGCTCGAGGCAGGATTCGAACCTGCGACCGTAGCGGTCGCTCGGTTCCAGACTGCAGCGCCTAGAACCGCACGGCCACTCCGGCCGGCCAAACTTGCAGGCAGTAGAGATTAAACGTCCCCTCAGAAAAATTAGTGAATTACTGTGCTGGTAAATCCTTTACGTTATTTTATTTTCAAACAGCTAAGCAGAACTGAACGTACTCAGACATTTCGCTCTTTACCTATTCTGATCAACACTAAACTGACACACAATATTTTTTGCGCAACGCAGTCTGACTTTCAAAAATCCCTACAAAAGAATGGCCCTTACTAACATTAACCTATACCTTTCACAAATCACTTACCTCACAAAAATCTTCGTTACTCGAACTACTGCAATACAGCGAGCGCCACTACTGCCAGCAAATAAAAGATTCAAACTACTGAAGGCAGTAACTACTGAAAGGCATAGTTAGCAAATGAAAGATTTTGATAGAGAACAAACAATGTATTTACCTTAATAGTGTTCGAAAGTCATAATATATGTAGCAGTTCATGACATCCATTCATACAAATGTACTGTTTCTGATGGACACACGTCCAGATCATCCGCTCTCAAAAATCCGCCATCTCACTTCCCCCACATCCACCACTGCTGGCGGCTCACCTCCAACTGCGCAACACTACGCGCTGTTCACATCCAACTGCCCAACACTACAACAGCGAATATTACAACAATGCCACCCAGCCACAGACTGCACACAGCACAGCCAGTGATTTTCATACAGAGAGCTACGTGGCGTTACCAACATAAAAACCTAAACAGCCTACTTACAGCGTGTTTCTACATTTGAAAGATGATGTGATTTCGCGCCAGTCGCATACGAATACCGCTAGTGGCGCCACTATGAGGATGCAAATAATGTTTACTTTAAATAAATCGCTGTAACAGTCGTGAGTATTGCCTTTGAGAACGGACGTGGTGCGTTGATGTTAGTCAAGAATGCCTTTAAGGCGACAAAGAGGCCTTCATCAACCTTCACTGAGTTTGAACGAGGTCGTATGATAGGGCTGTGAGAAGACGGATGTCCCTTTTGCGAAACTGCGGTAAGACGTTTCAGGAATGTAGCCACCGTTCATGATTGTTGGCAGCGGTGGTCAAGAGAATGTACGGTCGCTCTGGAGAGCGACGTGGCACAACGGAGAGGGAAGAGCATCGTGTGTTTTTTTTTTTCCACAAGAACAGTAACTAAAATGGCTATCTTACAATGAAATGACATAAATAAGGTGAGAGATTACAGTCATAAATTACAGCATTCAAAGAATGAGGAATGATATGCAGTGTTTAGCAGTAGCACACATTTAGCACCTCCGCTGTCACCTTCAACTGGTGGCAGTTCAGCATGCACATTTTCTACAGCCTGAGGGTCCTCAACATCATTTCCCAGACCCAAAATAATCAGTCAGTAAATCTTTCACGTGTGTTCCTTCCAGGGTAAATTACGTGGATAGATGTAGGGTGCAGTAGGTACTGGGAGATGAAGAAGTTTGCATAGGATAGAGTAGCATGGAGAGCTGCATCAAACCAGTCTCAGGACTGAAGACCACAACAACAACAACAGAAGAGCAGTCCCGAACAGCGACATCACAAAGTCCTTCACTGCCTTGTTATTTTTCGTCAGTTCCAGCCTTCTAAACGCATCCTTAGGGAGCTCAAGATCTTATAACAGACCCCAGATGTGTGCGGTCAGATTCTTGTATTCTGCTGTACTATTATTCTTCATGTGTGACTTGCAGGTGAGGTTAGGGTCGGGAACGTGACACAACCCATCCCTTCTCCACGAGGAATCCAGTTCCTAACCTATACCCATTCTGTTGAAGATAATTCGGAACATGTTACCATATTTCTTATTGCGATTCTGATACTTAAGTGTTTTATCGAATTCATTTCGGCGTATGGCTCTGGCGCATCATACTGCATTTGCAGCAGCAATTTGAGCAGCAGTTGGCACCACTGTGACACAACATACTGTTACAAATCGGTTTCTTCAACGACAGCTCCGAGCCAGACGCCCTGATGCGTGCACTCCACTGATTCCAAACCATCACCACTTGCGACTTGATTGATGTCAAGCTAGAGCTCATTGGAGGGCAGTATGGATGTGACCCTATGACTTATCTTAGAAAATAGATTAAGGAAAGGCAAACCTACGTTTCTAGCATTTGCAGACTTACACAAAGCTTTTGACAACGTTGACTGGAATACTCTCTTCCAAATTCTGAAGGTGGCAGGGGTAAAATGCAGGGAGCGATATGCTATTTACAATTGAAACGATAATTAAGTGGACACCCTAGCTGCAAATAGGCGTTGTTGTACTTCATTGGGGACATGTTGAAAATGTGTGCCCCGACTGGGACTCGAACACGGGATCTCCTGCTTACATGGCAGACGCTCTATCCATCTGAGCCACCGCGGGCACAGAGGATAGTGCGTCTGCAGGGACTTATCCCTTGCACGCTCCCCGTGAGATCCACATTCCCAACATGTCCACACCACTACTTTCGTAGTGCGCCTAATAGATGTTTGCCCATCATACTCATTATGTGGTGTCACCGCTAGACACCACACTTGCTAGTTGGTAGCTTAAATCGGCCGCGGTCCATTAGTACATGTCGGACCCGCGTGTCGCCACTGTCAGGATCGCAGACCGAGCGCCACCACAAGGCAGGTCTCGAGAGACGTACTAGCACTCGCCCCAGTTGTACGACGACGTTGCTAGCGACTACACTGACGAAGCCTTTCTCTCATTTGCCGAGAGACAGTTAAAATAGCCTTCAGCTAAGTCCATGGCTACGACCTAGCAAGGCGCCATTAACCATTTGTAACGTTGCATGTACCTCAAGATAGAGTCTCACTTGTATCATCCAGAATGCTGTATACCAAAGGACAATATAAAAGTTAAGTGTTCTAGTAGCTACGTTGTTTTATCACATTCATTACGAATCCTGTTCCTTTCGGCTACTTCACTGTGGACTGGCTGCCTTAACAGTCCACTACACGACACCCTAGCTGCAAATAGGCGTTGTTGTACTTCATTGGGGACATGTTGAAAATGTGTGCCCCGACCGGGACAACGCCTATTTGCAGCTAGGGTGTCCATTTAATTATCATTTCATTTCTAGCAAAGCTGTATGGTCATCCACGGTAACTGTTCTTTCGGGAACAGATACTACCGTCATATATAACTATTTACAATTTGTACAGAAACAAGAAGGCAGTTATAAGAGGCGAGGGGCACGAAAGAGAAGCAGTGGTTGGGAACGGAGTGAGAAGGATTGCAGCCTCTCCCCAATGTTATTCAATCTGTATATTGAGCAAACAGTAAAGGAAACAAAAGAAAAATTCGGAGTATGTATTAAAATCCATGGAGAAGAAATGAAAACTTTGAGATTCGCCGATGACATTGTCATTCTGTCAGAGACAGCAAAGGACGTGGAAGACCAGTTGAACGGAATGGACAGTGTCTTGAAAAGAGGATATAAGATGAGCCTCAACAAAAGAAAACGAGGATAATGGAATGTAGTCGAATTAAGTCGGGTGATGCTGAGGGGATTAGATTAGGAAATGAAGCACTTAAAGTAGTAAAGGAGTTTTGCTATTTAGGGAGTAAAATAACTGATGATGGTCGAAGTAGAGAGGATATAAAATGTAGACTAGCAATGGCAAGGAAAGCGTTTCTGAAGAAGAGAAATTTGTTAACATCGAGTATAGATGTGTCAGGAAGTCATTTCTGAAAGTATTTTTATGGAGTGTAGCCATGTATGGAAGTGAAACGTGGACGATAAATAGTTTGGATAAGAAGAGAATAGAAGCTTTCGAAATGTGGTGCTACAGAAGATTGCTGAAGATTAGATGGGTAGATCACATAACTAATGAGGAGGTATCGAATAGAATTGGGGCTAAGAGGAGTTTGTGGCACAACTTGACAAGAAGAGGGGATCGGTTGGTAGGACATGTTCTGAGGCATCAAGGGATCACCAATTTAGCATTGGAGGGCAGCGTGGAGGGTAAAAATCGTAGAGGGAGACCAAGAGATGAATGCACAAAACATATTCAGAAGGATGTAGTTTGCAGTAGGTACTGGGAGATGAAGAAGCTGGCACAGGATAGAGTAGCATGGAGAGCTGCATCAGACCAGTCTCAGGACTGAAGACCACAACAACAACAATGGAGGTCTGTTGTGTTTTCTGACGAAAGCCAGTTCTGCGTCGGTGCAAGTGATGGACGTGTGTTGATTAGCAGGAGGCCGGCTGGGAGCCGGCAACCAATCTGTTTGCCTGCTACTCATTGGACGTACACGTGGAGTTAGGCTCTGGGGTGCGATTTCGTATGACAGCAGCAGCGTACTCTTGATTGTCCCACGCAATCTGACTACGATTTTGTACACTAATCTCGTGATTCGCCCGGTTTTGCTGCCATTCGTGAATAACATTCAACGTTGCGTTTTGCTGTTGTTGTAACCCAACATGCTCCTGCAGAGTGTCGACAAGTTGCCTTGACCTACTCGATCACCAGATCTGTCTCCAATCGAACACAGATACGACTTCATCGGACGACAACACCAGCGTCATCCACAACCAGCATTAACCGTCCCTGCATTGACAGACCAGGTGCAACACGCATGCGACTCCGTGCCACAAGCCGACATCCGGTACAAGACAATGCATTCAGCATTCTGGCGGCTACACCGGTTATTAATACACTAGCATTTCACATATGCAATGGATTGTCTCGAACTTACATTAGACTGTGACCTTCCGATGTTAATCACTTACGTATCTTAATTAGGCAACTTTATTCCCGAAATTTCATTGCTCCGGTCTTTTTTCCATTTACGTAAAAAAAGGAAATCTTGTTGTTGTTGTTGTGGTCTTCAGTCCAGAGACTGGTTTGATGCAGCTCTCCATGCTATTCTATCCCGTGCAAGCTTCTTCATCTCCCAGTACCTACTGCCACCTACATCCTTCTGAATCTACTTAGTGTATTCTCCCTCTACGATTTTTACCCTCCACGCTGCCCTCAAATAGTAAATTGGTGATCCCTTGATGCCTCAGAAATTGCCCTACCAACCGATCCCTTCTCCCAGTCAAGTTGTGCCATAAATTTCTCTTCTCTCCAATTCTATTCAATACCTCCTCATTAGTTATGTGATCTACCCATCTAATCTTCAGCATTCTTCTGTAGCACCACATTTCGAAAGCTTCTATTCTTGTCCAAACAGTTTATCGGCCATGTTTCACTTCCATACATGACTACACTCCATACAAATACTTTCAGAAACGACTTCCTGACACATCTATACTCGATGTTAACAAATTTCTCTTCTTCAGAATCGTTTTCCTTGCCATTGCCAGTCTACTTTTTACATCCTCTCTACTTCGAACATCATCGGTTATTTTGCTCCCCAAGTAGCAAAACTCATCTACTACTTAAAGGAAAAGAAAATACCCCGACTGATTAACTAATTATCGCCCATCCCAAATCGCTAAAGACTGATTCGAAAGTAGGAGAGGGTCGTTTAAGAAGGGACATTTTCGAAATTCGACTCCTAAGGGTGTGAAACAGGAGAGAAAACGCTTTTGTAAGAACATGTATTATGGCAATTTGAAGCTAGAACTACGAAAATTGGTATCTGATTTTTCAGTCAAAAGTAAAGAAATACGTTTTTCAGCCGTTATGGAAAGTTAACCCCTCTGGGGTAAAATACTGAACTACTAAAGCATTTTAAAGGCAACATCTATGAAAACTGGTATTTCAATCCCGCTTAAAAAAAAAGTATCCCGGTGTTTCTGGAAATTCAACATCTAAGGGGATAGAACAGAAGGTGAACGTTTTTACGGTAATATTACATTACAAAAACATTTCTGCAGCTAAGTCGTTGAAAAGTTGTATTAGGTTTTTCGGTTAGAAAATATATATATATATATATATATATATATATATATATATATATATATATATATATATCGACCTGCCAGCGCTTTTGTTTGGTAAGTCTCATCATCTTTATATATATATATATATATATATATATATATATATATATATATATATATATATATATATATATATATATATATATATGAGTGTTTTGGAATTTCAGTGCATAAGGGAGTGAAATAGGGGATGAAAATTTTTATGTAAATATTTAGTTCTATTAAAATACATTTTAAGCTAGGTGTAAGGAAAATGGTATTTCATTTCTCACTTATATATAAAGAAATATGTGTCAAGGGATAAAGTTTCTATGGAAATACTGTTACAAGACCGAATAGGCATGATTAACAGAAACCTTGGAGTGCAGCTACCAGAATCGCGTTTTGCTCACAAGCACATTGGTAAGACCATGCATCTATGGCCTTAATTAGCGTGAAAAGTTCAGAAGATGTTGCAGTTTGTGAACAACATTAAAGAAGAACAAAGACGTCTGTGCAGACAATACAGTCTAAGCGAGCGAAACAGCAGGCAGTAAGGTAGTGTTTCTTAAAATTGTAACACTAGCAGATAAGTTAGGCCGCAAACAAGCGATCAGTTTTGACTGGTTTCTTTTCAATGTAAGCTTGAGCAGACCTGTAAGTCTAAAGGAAGGAGGCGTTCCGTCGACGACGGGGTCATCAGTGGCAGAGTACCAGCTGTGATCGGGGATCGGTAGATATTTCTTTCAGAATAACTAGTCCGACATTTGCCTCGAGCGACTTGGGGAAATTACGGAAAACCCGAATGTGGTTGCAGAGATGGGGATTTGAACCTCGCCGGGTCCTCAAGCCTGGAGGGCCTCTCGGAACACTCGTCAATGGCTCAAGTTGGCAACAGCGGACGGATTTAATGGAATTGTGCTCACTGCCCTACCAGTTGAAAAACCCGTTCCGCCACCCTCACACGGGACGTGAGAGCTTTCGAGGACTGGGAGCAGGTCAAGTATTGTGACGTCACAATGTGCCGCCGGTGGAATGTCACATTGCAGAAGATTCTGTAGCGCGAAGGACCGAGTAAGGCAAGACAGATTTTTGCGTCCTGGAGAGGTACGTGGCCAATGAGATAGAAGATGGCCGCATTCCGAGTCACAAGCAGAGCGCAGGACACAGTCCAGGCTCATATTTGGCGGGTTTTGTATTACAACTGATGCCCTATGAATATACAGGGTGATTCACAATCCCTATTACAGGCATCTAGAGGTTGTAGATGGGCCTATCCTTGGAGCACCCGTCTACCCTCCTATTTGCTAATGCACCAGTTTCCCACGCTCTTTGTAGTCGGACGAATATGGTAAGTCATGCCATAATAATTACAACAGGTACTGCCGACGGAACCCTCTTCTAAGTTTGCGTGCGTACCTTGATGCGGGAGGTTAAGAAGTAATCCGATCTTCAGACCTATTTTATATCCAAACGGTTCATTTCTGGCCATGGTTTCCTTACCAAAGCTATATCTACTCGGTCTCCTCTACAATTCCTGTACGCTGTTTCAAGTAGGGCTGTTTGTAAGATATTTCTTTTGCCGATATATCGATATCGAAATGGCAAGACCAAGTGCAGAAACTTTTATTTTATTTTATATTTTTTTCCCAATTTTCGGTAAATATTTGGAACTGTTCTTTTGAAACTGTAGTAGACCATAATTTTACTTTTATATACGTCTACATCTACATTACTCTGCTATTCACAATAAAGTGCTTGGCAGAGGTTTCAGTGAACCAAGCTGTCTTCTACCGTTCCACTCTCGAACGGCCGGCCGGGGTGACCGAGCGGTTCTAGGAGCTACAGTCTAGAACTGCGCGACCGCTGCGGTCGCAGGTTCGAATCCTGCCTCGGGCATGGGTGTGTGTGATGTCCTTAGGTTAGTTCGGTTTAAGTAGTTCTAAGTTCTAGGGGACTGATGACCTCAGAAGTTAAGTCGCATAGTGCTCAGAGCCATTTGAACCATTTGAACTCTCGAACGGCACGCTGAAAAAACGAGCACTAAAATTTTTCTGTGCAAGCCCTGATTTATTTTTTCGTGATAATCATTTCTCCCTATGTAGGTGGGTGCCAACAGAACGTTTTCGCAATCGGAGGAGAAAACTGGTGATTGAAATTTCATGAGAAGATACGGTCGCAACGAAAAACGCCTTTGTTTTAATGATTGCCACTCCAATTCACATCATGTCTGTGGCACTATCTCGCCTATTTCGCGATAATACAAAACTAGCTGCCCTTCTTTGTACTTTTTCAGTGTCATCCGTCAGTCCCACCTGATGCGGATCCCACACCGCACAGCAATACTCTAAAATATGGCGTACAAGCGTGGTGTAAGCAGTCTCTTTAGTAGACCTGTTGCACCTTCTAAGAGTTCTGCCGATGAATCGAAGTCTTTCCTTTGCTCTACCCACAACATCATTCCAATTTAGGTTATTTGTAATTGTAATCCCAGAGTATTTAGTTGAATTTACAGCCTTGGGATGTTGTGTGACTCATCGCGCAATCAAAATTTAGCGTATTTCTTTTAGTACTATTGTGAATAACTTCACACTTTTCTTTATTCAGGGTCAATTGCCACTTTTCGCACCATACAGATATCTTATCTAAATCATTTCGCAATTCGTTTTGGTCATATGATGACTTTGCAAGACGGTGAATGACAGCATCATCTGCAAACAATCTAAGAGGGCTACTCAGATTGTCTCCTATGTCGTTAATATAGATCAGGAACAATAGAAGGCCTACAACACAACTTTGGGGAAGGAGTCTTACCACTTTTTGAGCTTTCATCACGGCCAATCTTTCTCTTTGACTCTGTGAAACAAGTGCAGGTGGCGCAGAGAGGAAGTCTGATTGCACTAGGGGGTGGTGCTGAAATTTCTGTTTTCTGTTTTTTTTTTCTCTCTGTATTTTTCTCTGTCTGTATTCTGAGGGTATGTTCAGTTTCTCGAGGTCGTCAGCGGTCTGCTTTACACAGTTTATTTTCACTGCATCACTTGTCACATGTTAAAAACTGTATTGGTCATTCTATTTTCGTTCATCCGATGTATGTGTTCGTAGAACTTTGCCCTTCTTTTCCTGATGTTGTATGTGATCGTCTCTCTCCGTTCGTACAATTCATTTGTTGGTCTCTCAATCCAGATCCCCTCATTCTGAATTAGCCTGTAGATATTTCTCAGTATGTTCCTCTCTTGTTTTTCTGTTTCCTTGATTTCCGTTCTTCATTACTGTTGTTTCTCAGGCATACAAGGCCTCGGGTAAGGCTACTGTACTGTAGTTTCTTAATTTGGCTTTGATGGAAATACTTCTTTTGCTGTAATGGTTCCATTTAAGTTTTTATGCTTTTTGTAGTTTTTTGATACGTTCTTCATGGGATGTTGCGTTTACTCCTATGTATTGCGTTTTTTTATATGAGATTTCTAGTCCTGTTTGGGCTGAGATTTCGTGTAGTGATTCTAGAGCTTCCTTGGCATCTTTTTGTTATTTGTTACGATGGCTCATCATCAGCAGACATTTTATGTTGACGGTTCTATGCTTGTGTGTCCCCATATTTTCCCCATTGACTCCTTTGTCCCACGTCCTGATTATTTTCTCCAAAATCAAGCTAAATAGAATGCGTAACAGCGCTTCTGATTGCTTTACCCCTGTCTTGATTTCGAATGGTTCCAAGATCTCTCCCGTAGACTTCCCTTTGATGTTGTATTTGTTAGTGTTTCGTGGATTAACTTTCTGATTTTGTTGTCCACCTTCATTTCTTCCAGTGCGTTGAAGAATATTTCTCTATCTACGGGGTCGTAGGCCTTCCTAAAGTCGACGAAAATTATTATGGTGTTCCTGGAGATTCTTGTCGTCAATATTGTCCTCAGGCACAAGATCTGTTCACTGCATGATATTCCCTTTCTGAACCCTTCCTGGTATTCTGTCTGTGGATCTGTTAGAGGCCCTGGCCGATTTAACAGGGCTTTTGATAGAACTTTGTATGTCACCGGCAGGGTCTGTTTTGTCTCCTTCTTGTTGAGGGGGTGTATTACCGCCGACTTCCATTCTTCTGGTGCCTTTTCTGTTTCTCAGATGTTTTTGATGATTCTGTATATTTTGAGTGTGATGCGTTCGTGGTCTGCTGCGCGGAGTGGCCGCACGGTTTGAGGCGTCATGTCACGGACTGCGTAGCCCCTCCCGTCGGAGGTTCGAGTCCCCCCTCGGGCGTGGGTGTGTGTGTTGTTCTTAGCATAAGTCAGTTTAAGTAGTGTGTAAGTCTAGGGACCGATGACCTAAGTAGTTTGGTCCCTTAGGAACTTACACACATTTGAAAATTTGTTCGTGGTCTAATTTCCAGAATTCCGCGATCAGACCATCTTCTCCAGGTGCTCTTTTATCTTTCAGTGATTCTATTAGTTTCACGATCTTCTCGTGTGTTGGCAGTTTGGAATCGAGGTTGTGTTCTGACTTCTCGAACCGTAGGATCTGCATCGGTTTATCACAGTTCAGTAGTGCGAAAAAGTACTAGGCTCTTATTTTTCAGCTTTGTCTCTAGCGTTCCCTGTTGTCTTTCGCAGCGTAAGCTCGGTGGTTAGTATTCTGTCGTTATTTTCTGTGAAAGTTCTGTAAAAATTTCATGTGTTGTTTTTGTTGAAGTCCTCTTCTGTCTCTTTCATTCTAATGTTTTCATTACCTCTTTTTTCTCTGCAGATTATTTTCGAAGTAATCTTCTGTGCAAAGCATTGCTGTTTTCGCTAGTTATCTAATAAACATAGTAGTTAACCGAATTGTAATTTAGTTTAGCCCTCCCTTCCCGGGTGATTCGCACTTTTTTTATCGGGCAGTGTACGATGGTACGGATTTGTTGTGAACCGATTTGAGTAAAAACCCTAAGACGCAAAAGCAGGGTCAAAATTATGTACTTATTCTCTCACCGTTATCAGAACGGAAGATAAAAGAGAGAGGGCCAAAATACTGAATTCGGTCTTCCGTAGTTGTTTTACCGCGGAAGATCGTAAAACTGTCCTTCCTTTCAATCGTCCTGCGGACGTCGAAATGACAAATATTGAGGTAACCGATCGCGGAACTGCAAAGCAGCTGCTATCGCTTAGTAGAGGAAAGGCGTCAGGACCAGGTGAGATACATGTAAGATTCTATAAAGATTATGCCAAAGATCATGCTCCCCTTTCAGCTGTAATTTATCGTAATTCGCTTGAGCAACGAAAGGTAAACGACTAGAAAAAAACGCAGGTCATTCCTGTTTTTCTAAAGGCCGTAAGATAGATGCACACAATACGTAGTTGATGATTCTGTGTATTTTGAGTGTGATGTGTTCGTGGTCTGTTGCGCGGAGTGGCCGCACGGTTTCAGGCGCCATGTCACGGATTGCGCGGTCCCCACCGCCGGTGGTTGTTTGGGTACTAATTTCTCAGGATCTGTGCAGCCAAACTGCGTGTAAATGTAATCACATGCCAGTTCTAGTATAATACACTCCTGGAAATTGAAATAAGAACACCGTGAATTCATTGTCCCAGGAAGGGGAAACTTTATTGACACATTCCTGGGGTCAGATACATCACATGATCACACTGACAAAACCACAGGCACATAGACACAGGCAACAGAGAATGCACAATGTCGGCACTAGTACAGTGTATATCCACCTTTCGCAGCAATGCAGGCTGCTATTCTCCCATGGAGACGATCGTAGAGATGCCGGATGTAGTCCTGTGGAACGGCTTGCCATGCCATTTCCACCTGGCGCCTCAGTTGGACCAGCGTTCGTGCTGGACGTGCAGACCGCGTGAGACGACGCTTCATCCAGTCCCAAACATGCTCAATGGGGGACAGATCCGGAGATCTTGCTGGCCAGGGTAGTTGACTTACACCTTCTAGAGCACGTTGGGTGGCACGGGATACATGCGGACGTGCATTGTCCTGTTGGAACAGCAAGTTCCCTTGCCGGTCTAGGAATGGTAGAACGATGGGTTCGATGACGGTTTGGATGTACCGTGCACTATTCAGTGTCCCCTCGACGATCACCAGTGGTGAACGGCCAGTGTAGGAGATCGCTCCCCACACCATGATGCCGGGTGTTGGCCCTGTGTGCCTCGGTCGTATGCAGTCCTGATTGTGGCGCTCACCTGCACGGCGCCAAACACGCATACGACCATCATTGGCACCAAGGCAGAAGCGACTCTCATCGCTGAAGACGACACGTCTCCATTCGTCCCTCCATTCACGCCTGTCGCGACACCACTGGAGGCGGGCTGCACGATGTTGGGGCGTGAGCGGAAGACGGCCTAACGGTGTGCGGGACCGTAGCCCAGCTTCATGGAGACGGTTGCGAATGGTCCTCGCCGATATCCCAGGAGCAACAGTGTCCCTAATTTGCTGGGAAGTGGCGGTGCGGTCCCCTACGGCACTGCGTAGGATCCTACGGTCTTGGCGTGCATCCGTGCGTCGCTGCGGTCCGGTCCCAGGTCGACGGGCACGTGCACCTTCCGCCGACCACTGGCGACAACATCGATGTACTGTGGAGACCTCACGCCCCACGTGTTGAGCAATTCGGCGGTACGTCCACCCAGCCTCCCGCATGCCCACTATACGCCCTCGCTCAAAGTCCGTCAACTGCACATACGGTTCACGTCCACGCTGTCGCGGCATGCTACCAGTGTTAAAGATTGCGATGGAGCTCCGTATGCCACGGCAAACTGGCTGACACTGACGGCGGCGGTGCACAAATGCTGCACAGCTAGCGCCATTCGACGGCCAACACCGCGGTTCCTGGTGTGTCCGCTGTGCCGTGCGTGTGATCATTGCTTGTACAGCCCTCTCGCAGTGTCCGGAGCAAGTATGGTGGGTCTGACACACCGGTGTCAATGTGTTCTTTTTTCCATTTCCAGGAGTGTATATTTGTCCAATGAATGCCCGTTTATCATATGCATTTCTTCTTGGTGTAGCAAGATAATACGTAGAATTATGAAACATGTTTTATGCTAAAGAATTATGACGTTTTTGGAAATTGAACACCTGCTCTATAAAAATGAACATGGATTTCTCAAACAGAGATCCTGCGAAACTCAGCTCGCTCTGTTCCTCCATTAGATCCACAGTGCAGTGGACAATGACGCTCAGGTTGATGCCGTGTTCCTTGGTTTCAGTAAGGAATTTGACACCGTCCCACATCGTCGTTTAATGAAAAAAATACGAACTTACCGAGTATCGGAGCAGACTTGCGATTGGATTCAAGACTTTCTTGCAGATAGAACCCAACACGTCGCTCTTAACGGAACTAAATCGACAGAAGTAAAGGTAATATCCGGAGTACCACAGGGAAGTGTGACAGGACCGTTGCTGTTTACAGTGTATATAAATGATCTAGTAGAAAGCGTCGGATGCTCTTTAACGCTATTCGCGTATGATGCAGTTGTCTATACCAAAGTACCAACACCAGATTATAGTAAGAATTTGCAGAATGACCTACAGAGAATTGTGCAGGCCCTGGCAGTTGACCCTGAATGTAAATAACTGTAACATGTTGTGCATACTTAGGAAAAGAAATCCACTACTGTACAGCTACACTGTCGATGACAAACAGCTGGAGACAGCGTCTGATATCTAGGCGTAACTATCCAGAGCGATCTCAAGTGGAATGGCCACATAAAACAGGTAGTGGGAAAAGCAGACACGTGACTCAGATCCATCGGAAGAATCATAAGGAAATGTAACTCATCCACGAAACAAGTGGCTTATAAGGCGCTTGTTCGTCCGGTCCTTGATTATTGTTCATCTATCTGGAGTCCCTGTCGGGGAGGACTGATAGAGGAGATAGAGAAGATCCAACGAAGAGCGCCGCGTTTCGTCACGGGATCCTTTAGCTGGCGAGACGGGACAGTACTTTTCACTAAGAGTCGGAAGGCATATCACTTGCCGCCTACATACACTATGGGCCATTAAAATTGCTACACCACGAAGATGACGTGCTACAGACGCGAAATTTAACCGACAAGACGAAGATGCTGTGACATGCAAATTATTAGCTTTTCAGAGCATCCACACAAGGTTGGCGCCGGTGGCGACACCTACAACGTGCTGACATGAGGAAAGTTTCCAACCGATTTCGCATACACAAACAGCAGTTCACCAGCGTTGCCTGGTGAAACGTTGTTGTGATGCCTCGTGTAAGGGGGAGAAATGCGTACCATCACGTTTCCGACTTTGACAAAGGTCGGATTATAGCCTATCGCGATTGCGGTTTATCGTATGGTGTCATTGCTGCTCGCGTTGGTCGAGATCCAATGACTGTTAGCAGAATATGGAATCGGTGGGTTCAGGAGGGTAATACGGAACGCCGTGCTGGATCCCAACGCCCTCGCATCACTAGCAGTCGAGATGACAGGCATCTTATCCGTATGCCAACGCCCTCGCATCACTAACAGTCGAGATGACAGGCATCTTATCCGCATGGCTGTAACGGATCGTACAGCCACGTCTCGATCCCTGAGTCAATAGATGGGGACGTTTGCAAGACAACAACCATCTGCACGAACAGTTCGACGACGTTTGCTGCAGCATGGACTATCAGCTCGGAGAGCACGGCTGCGGTTACTCTTGACGCTACATCACAGACAGGAGCGCCTGCGATGGTGTAGTCAACGACGAACCTGGCGCACGAATGGCAAAACGTCATTAGGATGAATTCACTTTCAACATCATGATGGTCGCATGCGTGTTTGGCGACATCGCGGTGAACGCACATCGGAAGCGTGTTTTCGTCATCGCCATACTGGCGTATCACCCGGCGTGATGATATGGGGTACCATTGGTTACACGTCTCGGTCACCTCTTGTTCACATTGACGGTACTTTGAACAGTGGACGTTACATTTGAGATGCGTTACGACCCGTGGCTCTACCCTATATTTGATCCCTGCGAAACCCTACATTTCAGCAGGATAATGCACGACCGCATGTTGCAGGTCCTGTACGGGCCTTTCTGGATACAGAAAACTGTCCTTCCTTTCAATCGTCCTGCGAACGTTGAAATGACAAATATTGAGGTAGCCGATCGCCCTGGCCGGCTCATTCTCCAGATCTCTCACCAATTGAAAACGTCTGGCCAATGGCGGGCGAGCAATTGGCTCGTCACAATACGCCTGTTACTACTCTTGATGAACTGTGGTATCATGTTGAAGATGCATGGGCAGCTGTACCTGTACATGCCATCCAAGCTCTATTTGAGTCAATGCCCAGGCGTATCAAGTCCGTTATTACGGCCAGAGGTGTTTGTTCTGGGTACTGATTTGTCAGGATCTATGCAGCCAAATTACGTGTAAATGTAATCACATGTCAGTTCTAGTATAATATATTTGTCCAATGAATGCCCGTTTATCATCTGCATTTCTTCTTGGTGTAGCAATTTTAATGGCCAGTAGTGTACATCTCGCGTATGGACCACGAGGAGAAAAGTCGAGTAGTTAGAGCCAATACAGAGACTTACCGACAATCATTCTTCCCACGCACTAATCGCGAGTGTAACAGGGTTGGAGGGATGAGATAGCGATACCGAATGTATCCTCCCCCACACACCATTTAGGTGGCTTGCGGAGTATGATGTAGACGTAGATGTAGACGAAATTTAGAAAAAGTGAAGCGAAGTTGTGACTTAGCAGGGGAAGGTAAGAGAGGTAGAGTAAGAGATGTAAGAGATGACAGTGGAGTTGAGGCAGTCGCCGGCAGGCAGGGAGAGAGCGTGTGTCTGTGCGTTGCGGCGTCCAGTGTGTCTTCCGTGCTCTTGCGTAACCCCGAAGTGGGCCCAGGCAGCGGCAACTGCTTATCACTGCGGGCGCAGTATCCGGGAGGACAGGCCGGACAAAACAAAAACTGCCGAATTCGGACGATAAATATTTTTCCGTCCAGCCGCAGCGAGTGAGTCTCCCCACTCCCTTGATTCAGAGTAACACGCGCCCAAGGTCAAGAGTTGTGTAACAGCACAGCGGATGACCACGCGAGAGAGAGGCGTGCCAATTAGATGATGGAACCGCGCTGCACCAAAATAAACGTGAACACCGAAACTGTGCTTTTTTTTCTTGGGTGCTGGAGGAGTGGGGAGGGGGGGGGGGCGGCGGGGGGGGGGGGCGGAGGAGAGAGTGAGTGTCGTCATCAATCTTCCACCACGACTTCATCTCCTGTACCAATCTCCTCGTTTCACTGTAGCACTTGCATCCAATGACCCATTTACTCCTGTATACATGTAAACAACAGTGTTCGTTTGTAATTCATAGAAATCTGCAGTTTTACTCCAATTTTGATGAAATTTTGCACACTTTATCTTCAAGACGAGAGGATGATCACTGTCTAGACAAGATTTCGTGATCTAACTTGAATCATATATGTAGGCAATATACAAAGGGGAAAGGTTGTTACAAAAAATCTCTAAAAAATTTTCAACATTTCGCTGCCCTATCAGCAACTGAATATTAATTTTAAATTAACAACAGCCTCATTTGCAATGTTTACCTAGATTTAAATAGGTTTCAGTTGGGATAATCCAACCTTCTGCAGAATAAAAAGGACTACGATTTGACGCTGTCCATTTTGGACAAATCGTGGTTCCTTGTATCTTGAAGAAGGTTGGGTTATCCCAACTGAAACATAGGTAAATCTAGGTAAACATTGCAACTGAGGCTGTTGTTAATTTAAACTTAAGTCTCTAAAATCTCTTGGCCGTTTTACTTCAAATATCTACACGATCCCTAACGAACATTTGGGTGGACAAAGACTACATATTCGTTTCATATACACAATATATAAACATATATAAAATATATAAAGGAAAAAGCTTTGTTATCAGACGTCACGAAAAGTACTAGACCGATGTACTATGGATCTTTGCATTCAGATGAAACAATGAAGAAAATTAATTAAAAATTAAATGTCTAACAAACGAAATATTTGAGCTTGATAAAATTATACCTTTGCTGACTGTAAGGAAAATTTCGCAGACTGCAATGAAGAAACTACCAAATCGGATTGTTTGTTTAAGTAATTAGGAATTTTTTCATCCCTGCTGACTATAAATATGTATTTAAATTGTACAAAACATTACTAATACGTGAAATATTCTATCGTGAAGTCCATGTACGTATTTTTAGGGTAAAAACATTTCTTGCATAAAATTAACTTTATCGAAATGAAAAAAGTACGTACTTTACGTACGTTATGTATTACAGTTAATTTGTAATTTAAAAAGGAATCAAAGTATAATCTATTATGTAAATGTTATTACTAAGCTTTTCGTTTGAAATTGGTGTATACTTCCAAGAGTCAGAACCAGAAGCCTACATCCGTATTATTATGAATGCCGCAGGTGAAGATGTATTCATTCGTCGCACTCTGTTGAGGGATAAAATATATCCTTAGATCGAAGCGACTGTCGTTTCCCACACGGCTTTTATTAGCTATGTCTAGCAGCGAAGCACAGGGCCAATCATTTTGTGTGGATGATATTAAACATTCTGGACAACGTCGGGCACAGTGCTGAATATGTTCCAACCTCTGTTCAAATGTGTGTGAATTCCTAAGGGATCAAACTGCTGAGGTCTTCAGTCCCTAGAGTTACACACTAATTAAACTAGCTTACGCTAACAACACACACATCCATGCCCGAGGGAGGACTCGAACCTCCACTCCGGTGGGAGGGGCCGCGCAGTCCGGGACATGGCGCCTCAAAATCTCGACTTCCAACCTCTATCTTCCTGCAGTTTCGACTCTCTACACCTCCATCTAATACCATTGAGGTTATTCCCTGATAGCTTAACAAATGCCCTAGCCTGTTTTGTTCTCTCACCTGCGATAACTCATATGAAATCAGCGGCGGCAGTTTTCTGTCTTATTCGGTCACAACGGATAGTAAACATCAGAATACGTTTAGAAGCGCCTTTGAGAACAGCACTCTTCGAAAGGCCATCTCGAAACGCGGCATCAAGCTTAGCTGTTCATAAAGACACGCGGAAAATTGCTGTATTTGAGGAATATCTGCGTTCATCGTTTTCTCGGAGTTCGAAAGCACCTCGAGCCTTGTATACAGGGTGATTCAAAAAGAATACCACAACTTTAGGAATTTAAAACTCTGCAACGACAAAAGGCAGAGCTAAGCACTATCTGTCGGCGAATTAAGGGAGCTATAAAGTTTCATTTAGTTGTAGATTGTTGGCTTGAGGCGCTGTTGACTAGGCGTCAGCATCAGTTGATGCTAAGATGGCGACCGCTCAACATAAAGCTTTTTGTGTTATTGAGTACGGCAGAAGTGAATCGACGACAGTTGTTCAGCGTGCATTTCGAACGAAGTATGGTGTTAAACCTCCTGATAGGTGGTGTATTAGACGTTGGTATAAACAGTTTACAGAGAATGGGTGTTTGTGCAAAGGGAAAAGTTCTGGACGGCCGAGAACGAGTGATGAAAATGTAGCACGCATCCAGCAAGCATTTGTTCGCAGCCCAGGAAAATCGACTCGCAGAGATAGCAGAGAGCTGCAAATTCCACAATCAACTGTATGGAGAGTCCTACGAAAAAGGTTAGTTATGAAACCTTATCGTCTGAAATTGGTTCAAGCACTGTCTGCAGCTGATTAGATTAAAAGAATCGATTTCTGTGATTTTATTCTTGCTCAAATGCAAACAGATGAATCTTTCGTTTCAAAGATTGTGTTTAGTGATGAAGCAACTTTCCACACTAACGGGAAAGTCAACCGTCACAATGTCTGTATATGGGGCACTGAGAATCCGCGGGAAACAACTCAGTATGAACGTGACTCGCCTAAGGTGAACGTTTTCTGTGCCATTTCAGCCAATAAAGTTTTTGGTCCCTTTTTCTTCGAAGGTGCTACTGTAACTGGACTACAGTATCTGGAGATGTTAGAGAATTGGCTGTTCCCTCAGCTCGAACAAGAAGCACAACAATTCATATTTCAGCAGAATGGAGCGCCACCACATTGGCACTTATCTGTCCGTAACTACCTGAACGTCAACTACCCGAGGCGATGGATCGGCCGCCAGGCAGCCCGTGACAGAGCACTTCATCACTGGCCTCCAAGAAGCCCTGATCTTACCCCCTGCGATTTTTTCTTATAGGGGTATGTTAAGGATATGGTGTTTCGGCCGCCTCTCCCAGCCACCATTGATGATTTGAAACGAGAAATAACAGCAGCTATCCAAACTGTTACGCCTGATATGCTACAGAGAGTGTGGAACGAGTTGGAGTATCGGGTTGATATTGCTCGTGTGTCTGGAGGGGGCCATATTGAACATCTCTGAACTTGTTTTTGAGTGAAAAAAAACCTTTTTAAATACTCTTTGCAATGATGTATAACAGAAGGTTATATTATGTTTCTTTCATTAAATACACATTTTTAAAGTTGTGGTATTCTTTTTGAATCACCCTGTATATCTCGAGGTGCTTCCGAAATTCTTGATAGAACGTAACTACAAGCATATTCGCGAATTGACGTCTGAGGTCATCAGTCCCCTAGACCTAGAACTACTTAAACCTAACTAACCTGAGGACATCACACACATCCATGCCCGAGGCAGGATTCGAACCTGCGACCGTAGCAGCAGCGCGGTTCCGGTCGGAAGCGCTCGGTCATAGCGGCCGGAAGCGTTTTTCCGTAAGTTTCAATAACCACAACAGATATACATAACAGAGTCTTGAATCATCACTAACAAGGTCTGCAACAATCTACCAACGATGGGATAGCTTTCCAGTTCCGTGATTGCAGTTGCTGGAACCACGTGGTTTTGAGGCAAAGAATTCTTCGAGCCATGTTCGGTGCGCCTTTTCATCCGGAAAGAAAGCTGCTTGAAGACTGTTCGATAGAGGGCGGAAAATATGAAAATACGAGGAGGTTGCACGCTTAGCTTGATCACGTGAAAAAGGGGAGTCCGGAATGACTTCTCAACCCAACTCACGTATAGTCTACCAGAATGCGGACTGTCGTTATCGTGGAGTCGCATCAATTCACACAGTCTTCCGGGTCGTTGTTCTGCGATTCCGTCTACAGGACTTCTCAGTTGTTAACAATATATGCCAGCAGTGATGGTTACACCTGGGTAAGCAATTCATAGTACACCACACATTCGCTATTGCAGCAGATGCATAACATAAGCTTTTGTGCATGAGCGTACGCCTTTATACATTGTTTTGGCTTTGTTTTGGCTTTGTTTTGGCTTATCTTACAAGGGAACCTCCCCATCGCACCCCCCCTCAGATTTAAATCTAAGTTGGCACCGTGGATAGACCTTGAAAAACTGAACACAGATCAATCGAGAAAACAGGAAAAAGTTGTGTGTAACTATGAAAAAATAAGCAAACTATACAAACTGAGTAGTCCATGTGGAACATAACCAACATCAAAGACAATGTGAGCTTAGGAGCGTCGTGGTCCTGCGGTTAGCGTGAGCAACTACTGAAAGATAGGTCCTTGGTTCAACTCTTCCCTCGGGTGGAAATTTTAATTTTTTGTTTTCAGTTTATGTCACAAACTCTTATGTTTTCATCACTTTTTTGGGAGTGATTATCACATCCACAAGAAAACCTAAATCGGGTAAGGTAGAAGAATCTTTTTACCCATTCGCCAAGTGTACAAGTTAGATGGGTCGACAACATATTCCTGTCATGTGACGCACATGCCGTCACCAGTTCCGTATAGAATATATCAGACGTGTTTTCCTGTGGAGGAATCGGTTGACCTATGACTTTGCGATCAGATGTTTTCGGTTCCCATTGAAGAGGCACGTCCTTTCGTCGACTAATCGCACCGTTTGGCGGTGCGGTCGCAAAACACAGACACTAAACTTATTACAGTGAACAGAGACGTCAATGAACGAACGGACAGATCTTAACTTTAGAGAAAATAAAGAAAATAAAATTATCACTCGAGGGAAGACTTAAACCAAGGATCTTTCGTTCCGCAGCTGCTCACGCTAACCCCGAGACCACGACGCACCTGAGCTTACAACATCCTTGATGTTGCCTATCTTGCGCATGGACTACTCAGTTTGTATATTTTGCTTATTTTTTTCATAGTTCCACACAACTTCTTCCTCTTTTCTCGATTGATCTGTGTTCAGTTTTTCAAGGCCTATCCACTGTGCCAACTTGTTAGCATAAGGACGTCACTTCTCGTCTCCAATAATGATACATGGTAGGAATGGTCGGTGACGTTGACGAGTCAATTGCTGACGAGCAAGCGGAAATGCACATTTTTCGTGATTTTGGCTTAGAGCATGCGATACCCCTACATCAGATTCATGAACCCTCTCCTTACACGCAAACGTCTCACGATGGTGGAATGATTATAGTTCGTCACACTTGCCAGTTCTCGAGTGCTCTGACGCCAATTATTGTAGACTTAGAGAAAGCTATTGACAATGTTGATTGGAATTCTTTCAAATTCTGAAGGTGGCAGGCGTAAAATACAGGCAGCGAAATGCTATTAACGATTTGTACAGAAACCAGATGGCAGTTACAAGAGTCGAGGGGCATGAGAGGGAAGCAGTGGTTGGGAAGGGAGTGAGACAGGGTTGTAGCCTCTCTCCAATGTTATTCAATCTGTATATTGAGCAAGCAGTAAAGGAAACAAAAGAAAAATTCGGAGTAGGTATTAAAATCCATGGAGAAGAAATAAAAGCATTGAGATTCGCCGATGACATTGTAATTCTGTCAGAGACAGCAAAGGAGTTGGAAGAGCAGTTGAACGGAATGGACAGTGTCTTGAAAGGAGGATATGAGATGAACATCAACAAAAGCAAAACGAGGATAATGCAATGTAGTCAAATTAAATCGGGTAATGCTGAGGGAATTAGATTAGGAAATGAGACACTTCAAGTAGTAAAGGAGTTTTGCTATTTGGGGAGCAAAATAACTGATGATGGTCGAAGTAGAGAGGATATAAAATGTAGACTGGCAATGGCAAGGAAAGCGTTTCTGAAGAAGAGAAATTTGTTAACATCGAGTACAGATTTAAGTGTCCGGAAGTCGTTTCTTAAAGTATTTGTATGGAGTGTAGCCATGCATGGAAGTGAAACATGGACGATAAATAGTTTGGACAAGATGAGAATAGAAGCTTTCGAAATGTGGTGCTACAGAAGAATGCTGAAGATTAGATGGGTAGATCACATAACTAATGAGGAAGTATTGAATAGGATTGGGGAGAAGAGAAGTTTGTGGCAAAACTTGACCAGAAGAAGGGATCGGTTGGTAGGACATGTTCTGAGGCATCAAGGGATCACCAATTTAGTATTGGAGGGCATCGTGGAGGGTAAAAATCGTAGGGGGAGACCAAGAGATGAATACACTAAGCAGATTCAGGAGGATGTAGGTTGCAGTAGGTACTGGGAGATGAAGAAGCTTGCACAGGATAGAGTAGCATGGAGAGCTGCATCAAACCAGTCTCAGGACTGAAGACCACAACAACAAACAAACAACCGTAGCAGTCGCGCGGTTCCGGACGGAAGCGCCTAGAGCCGCTCGGCCACAGCAGCCGGCAGCGTTTTTCCATAAATTTTAATAAATACAACAGATATACATAACAGAGTCTTAAATCATCACTAATAAGGTGTGCAACAAACGATGGGATAGCTTTCCAGCTCCGTGCCTGCAGCTGCAGCAATCATGTGGTTTTGAAGCAAAGAACTCTTCGAACCATGTTCGGAGCGCCTTTTCATCCGTAAACGAAGTTGCTTGAAGACTGTTCGATAGAGGGCGGAAAATATGAAAATACGAAGGAGTTGCTCGCTCAGCTTGATCAGGTAAAAAAGGTGGGTGATATATGACTTCTCAATCCAACTCGTGTATTGTCCATGAGAATGCGCACGGTGGTTATCGTGTAGTCGCTACAATTTACACGGTCTTCCGGGTCGTTGTTGTTGGATTCCGTCTACAGGACGTCTCACTTGTTGACAATAAATATCAGCAGTGATGGTTACACCTAGGGAAGCAATTCATGGTACACCACACTCGCTGATCCACCAAATGCGTCACATAATCATTCGGGCTTACCCGTTCCTTTATTTTCCTTATGTTACCATAAGGACGTCATTCCTCGTCTCCAATAATGATACAGGATAGGAATGGTCGGTGACGTTGACGAGCCAATTGCTGACGAACAAAATGCACATTTTTCCGTGGTTTTGGCTTAGAGCATGCGATACCCCTACTCCCGATTCTCGAAACTTCCCCTTACATGAAAACGTAGCACGATGGTGGAATAATCACAGTTCATCACACTTGCCAGTTCTCGAGTACTCTGACGTCGATTATTGTAGACTTAGAGAAAGCTTCTGACAATGTTGACTGGAATACTCTCTTTCAAATTCTGAAGGTGGCAGGGGTAAAATACAGGGAGCGAAAGGCTATTTATAATTTGTACAGAAGCCAGATTGCCAGTTATAAGAGTCGAGGGGCATGAAAGGGAGGCAGTGGTTAGGAAGGGAGTGAGACAGGGTTGTAGCCTATCCCCGATGTTATTCAATCTGTATACTGAGCAAGCAGTAAAGGAAACAAAAGGAAAATTCGGAGTAGGAATTAATATCTATGGAGAAGAAATAAAAACTTTGAGCTTCGCCGATGACATTGTAATTCTGTCAGAGACTTGGAAGAGCAGTTGAACGGAATGGACAGTGGCTTGAAAGGATGAACATCAACAAAAGCAAAACGAGGATAATGGAATGTATTCGAGTGAAGTCGGGTGATGTTGAGGGTATTAGATTAGGAAATGAGACACTTAAAGTAGTAAAGGTGTTTTGCTATTTGGGGAGCAAAATAACTGTTGATGGTCGAAGTAGAGATGATATAAAATGTAGACTGGCAATGGCAAGGAAAGCGTTTCTGAAGAAGAGAAATTTGTCAACATCGAGTATAAATTTAAGTGTCAGGAAGTCGTTTCTGAAAGTACTTGTATGGAGTGTAGCCATGCATGGAAGTGAAACATTTAAATATTTGGACAAGATGAGAATAGAAGCTTCCGAAATGTGGTGCTACAGAAGAATGCTGAAGAATAGATGGGTAGACCACATAACTAATGAGTAAGTATTGAATAGACTTGGGGAGAAGAGACGTTTGTGGCACAACGTGACTAGAAGAAGGGATCTGTTGGTAGGACATGTTTTGAGGCATCAAGAGATCACAAATTTAGCATTGGAGGGCAGCGTGGAGGGTAAAAATCGTAGGGGGAGACCAAGAGATGAATACACTAAGCAGATTCAGGAGGATGTAGGTTGCAGTAGGTACTGGCAGATGAAGAAGCTTGCACAGGATAGAGTAGCATGGAGTGCTGCATCAAACCAGTCTCAGGACTGAAGACCACAACAACAACAGCATAAGGACGTCACTTCTCGTCTCCAGTAATGACACAGAATGGTCGCTGTTGTTCACGAGCCAGTTGCTGACGAGCAAGCAGAAACGCACATATAGCCACCCGCTGATTTTCGTGGTTTTGGCTTAGAGCATGCCATACCCCTACACCCGATTCTTGAACCTTCCCCTTACATGCAAACGTCGCACGATGGTGGAATAATCACAGTTCATCACACTTACCATCTCTCGAGTACTCTGACGTCTATTATTGTAGATTAATGCGTTTAAACGATCTTCATTAAACCCCGAAAGTCTTCCTGAACGCGGAGAGTCGCTAATGTCGAAACGATCCTCCTTAATACGAGTAAACCGTGTTGCTGGCTTGCTCTGTCTAGTGGCTTTATGTCTATGAACGGCGCAAATGTATCTGGCTGCTTTCGCTGCTGGCAACCCTCTACAGAACTCAAACAGGAGTATAAATCGGAAATGTTCCGATTTCTCCACTTGGCGCACAATTTTCTAGCACCCACAGCTCCACTCCCTATCTCCAAATGACAAAATTATATGTAAACTCAAACAGCAACAGTAAATTATAAATAAAAAATGAAAATCGATAAATAAACCCATAGCGACCGGGGTACCAACAAGCAAAAGAAGAATGCTACGAACTTACGCAGCAATCTAATATTATACACTACTGGCCATTAGAATTGCTACACCAAGAAGAAATGCAGATGATAAACGGGTATCCATTGGACAAATATATTATACTGGAACTGACATGTGATTACATATTCAAGCAATTTGGGTGCATAGATCCCGAGAAATTAGTACCCAGAAAAACCACCACTGGCGGTAATAACGGCCTTGATACGACTGGGCATTGAGGCAAACAGAGCTTGGATGGCGAGTACAGGTACAGCTGCCCTTGCAGCTTCAACACGATACCACAGTTCATCAAGTGTAGTGACTGGCGTATTGTAACGAGCCACTTGCTCGGCCACCATTGACCAGACGTTTTCAATTGGTGAGAGATCTGGAGAATGTGCTGGCCACGGCAGCAGGCGAACATTCTCTCTATCCAGAAGGGCCCGTACAGGACCTGCAACATGCGGTCTTGCATTATCCTGCTGAAATGTAGGGTTTCGCAGGGATCGAATGAAGGGTAGACCGACGAGTCGTAACGCATCTGAAATGTAACGTCCACTGTTCAAAGTGCCGTCAATGCGGACAAGAGGTGACCGAGACGTGTAACCGATGGCACCCCATACCATCACGACGGGTGATACTCCAGTATGGCGATGACGAATACACGCTTCCAATGTGCGTTCACCGCGATGTCGCCAAACACGCATCCGACCATCATGATGCTGTAAACGGAACCTGGATTCATCCGAAAAAAGGACGTATCGCCATTCGTGCACCCAGGTTCGTGGTTGAGTACACCATCGCAGGGGCTCCTGTCTGTGATGCAACGTCAAAGGTAAACGCAGCCATGGTCTCCGAGCCGATAGTCCACGCTACTGCAAACGTCGTCGAACTGTTCGTGCAGATGGTTGTTGCCTAACAAACGTCCCCATCTGTTGACTCAGGGATCGAGACGTGGCTGCACGATCCGTTACAGCCATGCGGATAAGATGCCTGTCATCTCGACTGCTAGTGATACGAGGCCGCTTGCATCTAACACGGCGTTCCCGTATTACCCTCCTGAACCCATATTCTGCTAACAGTTATTGGATCTCGACCAACGCGAGCAGCAATGTCGCGATACGATAAACCGCTATCGCGATAGGCTGCAATCCGACCTTTATCAAAGTGGAAACGTGATGTTACGCATATCTCCTCCTTAGACGAGGCATCACAACAACGTTTCACCAGGCAACGCCGGTCAACTGCTGTTTGCGTATGAGAAATCTGTTGGGAATGTTCCTCATGTCATCACGTTGTAGGTGTCGCCACCGGCGCAAACCTTTTGTGAATGCTCTGAAAAGCTAATCATTTGCATATCACAGCATCTTCTTCCTGTCGGTCAAATTTCGCGTCTGTAGCACGTTATCTTCGTGGTGTAGCAATTTTAATGGCCAGTAGTGTAATTACAGAGCAGTGTAGATATGAATTACTTTGGAAATGTGCTTTTTATGTGTTTCGCTGGCGGAGAGTGGGTAATGGTGAGGGGGGTGGTGGGGGGCGGGGTGGGGGGAGAACAAAGAGGAATCGTGAGCTTTGGGCGACGTCCAACACCAGGAGGGAAAGCAGACCTCGGACTCTCACTTTCCAGGGTGCGTGCCCGCAGGCGAACAACCAAGCGCCTCCTGGCACAGCGAGCAGGGGTGTACAAACTTCTCACGCGCGGAAGGTAACAGTACCTGCCAGTCGCGGGCAGCGCGCGAACAGGCAACAATCACCCCGCTTACATGGGTCTCCCGAAAGCTTATTCCGTAAAGCGATTTGCCATTACCGCTTCTGGGTGGACATGCAAACACTTCAAAATCGATTCTGTAAATCCGCTTCCGATTGCCGGTTTTATCAATTCCGCAGTCAATTTTCGCTCCCACGTAAAGCGGTTTTGAAACGTGCTTGGGTTGTTAGGTTTCGTCTTATTTTTATTAAAATATTCAACTAATATGGAGTGGCTTTTTGTACAGTGGATGATAAGTAGAAACATTAGACTGAAGGTATTTGCAACTCGTCTAACTGAAAAGAAACAGAGATTGTGCTGACTAAATCATAAACTGTATCAGCTGTTTTCCAGGTGCCATATTCAACTTCGCTATCAAATCCGCTTTAGACCTTAACATATGAACACGACACTAAAAACGGTTTTCGAAATTCGGTTTTCGTCTTTCGAAGGATGTGTCGCATATAAACCTAGTGATGAACACTCAAGAAAACCGAGTCGCGAGAGGACCGTGACAGAGCAAATTCTTAAACACAAATATTCATGCCAAGCGGAAAATGCCAGTGTTTCTACCACAAAAGAGGTGTGAATCTTTTATCTGTGAATCTACAATGTCCGTTTTATACGTGGATTTATGATATGGAGAGATTTCGCTACGGACTTGGCGTATGTTGCTTTGAAGGAGGTGCGGCCAGATTGCTTCTTGTTCTTAATTTTGTCGTGTGCACACACTTGTTTTAAGCAGAAAATGTTACAGCGCTTTCGTCAATAACACAGCGCCAGGATGGCATTTTCAGTCGTAAAATATCAAATTTCTCCTCGTTAATGTACCTTTCTTTTTGCTGCACGTTTCGGGTAATCAAGAAGAGAAGTTTGCGATAAAAAATGCTTTCGTGAGCCTGAATTCTCCTTAGTACAGGCTGAAGAAATTGATGTTCGGTCTACGTGCTTTTCCCGAAAATGGTAACAACATATTTTGCTATGATTCATGGGTTTCCACCTCTCAACGCCCATCCGTAGAGTTTTTCGGGCTGGATCGATTGGAACTCTAAAGTCAGATTACAGAAATAAAGTAAACAGCGCAACCAAAATCCACATACACGAAAGAAAATGTCGTTTGAACGAGTCCTAGACTATAATCACAAATATTAACGTGCCCGTAAATGACGCAAATTGGAATTTTTTATCATAACATTGCCACCAGAAGGTAATATTTGTGGCAACTTAATTGGTGGACGTCGCCTTCAAGTTTGTGATGTCACGACAGTTGCCCTTGTTTTATCTCCATTGTTTGATATTAATGAACCTTTCATATCGCTGCCCTTTTCATATGGCGGTATTAGTTTGTTTCTAGTTTCGATTACATAGCGTTTGTATCCATTTCTGTTTAACGTAGGTTGAAGTTAGATGTATGATCGAAGTGATTCGATCTCTTATTTTAGTTCCTGCACTGAAGAGCCAAAGGAACTGGTACACCTGCCTGATGTCGTGCAAGGGCCCCCGCGAGCACGCAGAAGTACCGTAACACGACGTGTGAAATAGTGCTGGTGGGTCATCAACAGTCCAATGTCGATGCTGACGGGCCCAGGCGAGGCGTGAACTTTTGTGTCGTGCATTCATCAACGGTACACGAGTGGTCCTTCGGCTACGAAAGCCCATACCGGTGATATTTCATTGAATGGTTCGCACGCTGACACTTGTTGGTGGCAGTTTGCTGAAGGGTTGCACTTCTGTCACGTTGAACAGTTCTCTTAAGTCGTCGTTGGTCCCGTTTCTGCAAGATCTTTTTCCAGCCGCAGTGATTTCGGATTCCTGATATTCACGGTACAGACGTGAAGTGGTCGAATGGGAAAATCCCCACTTCATCGCTACCTCGGAGATGCTGTATGGCATCGCATCTGCGCCAACTACAACACCACGTTCAAACTCACTTAAATCTCGATAACCTGCTATTATAGCAGTAGGAACCGATCTAACAACTGCGTCAGACACTTGCGTTACTTAGGCGTTGCCGACCGCAGGGTCGTATTCTTCTTGTTTACATATCTCTGTATTTCAACACGCATGACTATCCCAATTTCTTTGGTGCTTCAGTATATATATATATATATATATATATACTTTGAACATAGCTGCTAAGGTTCAATGACCGTGTCAGAATTATATTAGAACAAGTAAGCCCTCGATCACAAATATTAAGTCAAAATTGACCAGGTTTCGACGTTACTATGAGCGTCGTCTTCAGAATTAAATGGTTCAAATGGCTATGAGCACTATGGGACTTATGGCTCAGAGTCGTTTGAACTATGAGCGTCGTCTTCAGAACTAAATGGTTCAAATGGCTCTGAGCACTATGGGACTTAGTGCTCAGAGTCATTTGAACCAATTTAATTCTGAAGACGACGCTCATAGTACCGTCGAAACCTGGTCAATTTTGACAATATTTGTGGTAGAGGGCTTATTTGTTCTAATATTTTATATATATACAACTACTTCCGCTAATATAAAATTGCATTAAGACCTTAACCAATTGCTGAACCACTGATCTTCTACAAACACTACAGAATTTGTTCTTTGTTTCTTTATTTATTTTGGTGCGTTTAACTTGTAGATGGTTGCCCTCCGGCGCTGGGTGTGACGTAGTCTGACGGATTCCTTGGGCATCGGGCAGCGGCAGCACGTCAGCAGCAATTCAACTGTAGCAAGTAGTTCCACCCTCCACTGATACGTCTTAGGGTCCACACCAACGCAATGTGGATTCTTGCGATGTTGTCCAAGATCCGCCACGTCGACTCACTCCATAGTGCTGCTTTGGGACAGAATATCCTTAACACCTGACGTCCAAAATGGTTCAAATGGCTCTGAGCACTATGGGACTCAACTGCTGTGGTTATCAGTCCCCTAGAACTTAGAACTACTTAAACCTAACTAACCTAAGGACATCACACACATCCATGCCCGAGGCAGGATTCGAACCTGCAACCGTAGCAGTCGCACGGTTCCTGACTGCGCGCCTAGAACCGCGAGACCACCGCGGCCGGCCCTGACGTCCATTACCCGCTGCATCTTTATAGGGCGCGCAGTCTCACAACGTTTGTTCTTGTGTGCCCACACTACCGCAGGTGCAGCTATCAGTCATCTGTCCTCTAATTTTGTACAGATACTTGGGCCACGGCCAGTCAGATAATGTATTGATCCACTCTATGGGTCGAGAAATCTCATTTTTAATCTCTCCCTGATGTTAGAAAGAAATTTGTACGTTCTCCCGCCAGTGCCTGATGTATCCCATTTGTTTTGCCACAGTTGTAATATGCGATTTTTATTGCGTTTTTCGGACTGGCCTCAGTTCCAAGCACCCTTCGTTGTTACATTTGATTGCCTTTCTTTTTAACCAGTAAAATGCTCCGCTTTTCCTAATTTCAGATGTGCAGCAGGACAGTGCAACCCAATCGAGAATCTGTGGGGCCACCTCGATCGCGTTTTTCGCGTCACGTATCCTCAACCGAGGTTGCCAGTGCAGCTGGAGTCGGCATGGCATGGCATCGCATGGCTTTCAGAACCTCACTGAATCTCTTCTTTTGCGTCTCCCAGCAGTGCGCGCCACAAAATGTGGTTATTGAGGCTTTTCGGCAGCTGGTTACATTAATGTGACTGGACCACAGCAGCTGGTGTCGCAAGAAAATGGCACGGTAAATGATCTGAACCCATTCTGTAGGCTGCGAAGATCCTTAAAACCTTGTCGCAAAAGGCTCAGAGCGTTGCACAATATTTTGTGTTGCGAAACATGAGCTTCATGGTAGCTGTTGCAATGATAAACTTTCGGAAAACGATTGGTTTTCTCTCCCAATAGGCCTTTCAAATTGAAGGAATTTGTCCTTGAATGCATTAATGTTATCATACATGTTAGCAATAACCAGATATGTTCCTTGAAGCCGCGCGGGTTTCGCCCAGCGGTCTCCAAACTTTTTAGTCCGCGCGCCACATAGACTCCTCCACGAAGTCATGAGGCCCAAGATCCACCTATTGGGATTAAAGCACCCTAGCACTCCATGATCACCGTAATGTAAGGCTAAAGGAAAGATGAAATCGCAAAAATCTAAGGTTGTGGGAATAGCTAGCACTGAAACGAACTACGATTTTTATTTAATTACATAATTTTGATTGGAGGACGTACCTGACCGAAATTCTGGCGTATTTTATTCTGGCGAATTTCACCGACAAAAAAGTATGTCACTGCACATTCTTCACGAAAGCGCCCTGCAAAGTTAACGAAATCTCAAAATCGTTGTTAGCAACACTATTACTGCAAGACATAACAGAAGTAGAGTATGTCGACGCATTGTGATTTCAAGCTGCGCAACAATAAGTTTAGTTATGTAGTCTTGTAGCGAGTAGCAGAGCCAGAGCATATATTTGATAGTTCTGTTGCGTGATTGTGTCTATGTTGCGAGTTTCTCACGAGTTTTTTTAGTGTTGTATGCGCTGTACTAGTAGGTGAGACGACGAAGTGTGGGACAATTCAAAGTTTGAATGCGAAGAGACAGGAAAAAATCTGAAAATCGAAACACTTACAGCACGACTTCAGTATTTTTTCACTGTATTTTTTAGTGGAACTACAGTGTAATTGTATTTAATTTAGTAAGTAAAGTACCTTAAAAATAAATTCATTGCATTTTGTTTAGTTTTATTAGTATTAAATAGCACAATCTTATTTTCAGGTTACAATCTTTTGTGAAGTTCTGTACAAATATGGAAAAGAAACGAAAGGTTGACAGTGAATGTAGAGTTTTTAAAGAGCAGTGGGAATGTCAATATTTCATGGTGGAGTCAAGCAACAAATCAATGTGTATTATTTGCAATGAAGCAATATCAGTCTTCAAAGAATACAATATAAAACGTCATTATGAGACTAAGCACTCTCAGAATTACTCCAAGTTAAGGATGCGAACGATTGGAAATGTATGAGCCTCTGAAACGCCAGCTAAAAACCCAGCAGTCGCTGTTTAAGAAAGTAAATGCTGAACAACATGCAGCAACTCGTGCTAGTTTTCGTGTGGCTCATTTAGTAGCGAAACAGTGTAAGCCATTTACCGACGGTGAATTAATTAAGAACTGCATTATTGCAACAGCAAAAGAATGTCGAGAAAACGCTAATTTATTTAAAAACATAAGTTTGTCGGCAAACACTGTGGCTCGCAGAATAGATGACATTGCACATCGGGGATGTCCGGCCAGTTAACGCGGGCCGGTTTGCCGGCTCTCGCGGGCCGGTTTCGGCCCCCGGGCCGTAGTTTGGAGACCCCTGGTTTAGCCTAGCGGTCTAGGGCGCTGCAGTCATGGACTGTGCGGCTGCTCCCGGCGGAGGTTCGAGTCCCCCCTCGGGCATGGGTGTGTGTGTTTGTCCTTACGATAATTTAGGTTAAGTAGTGTGTAAGCTTAAGGACTGATGACCTTAGCAGTTAAGTCCCATAAATTTTCACATACATTTGAACATTTTGTTCCTTGAAGTGACAACCATACGCGATCTTTGAGTCTCGTCGTAATACGAAAGGGGAGGCCCAAGTCCGTAAAACAATTGTCGCCATGGAGTACTGGCTGCGTCTCTCCTTTCAACCTGATAAGTAGGACGATTTCCTTCCGAATTGTACTTTGAGACGTGTGCCTCTGATGAGCTATCGTTCCATACAGTGAGGAGGTACGTCACCGTATGTTACTTCTGGGTCCTGCAGGTCCCTCGAACTGGCTGGGATTAACACCCATGGCGCCTTAGAAAATTCGTGCATTGCACCACAACGTGGCCATATTGTACACTTCCTGTGCAAAGGGCCTCCTGGTTGATAAAACAGTCCATACTTGCTACGTCTTTCACAAATGCGCTTTGATTTTTTTTTCTTTACTACGAGACACAAAAAATTGCCATTCACCTTTGGCGCTCCATCTGTCGCCAGAGGACAGAGCCCGTCACATGGTGAACATGTTTTCAAAGGATTCACACGCCTCCTCAAATAATAGGGGAACCGGAAAGTAATGTTTCCGTGCGTGTTGATATTATTTTGCCATTTATCAGCTTGTTGCGTAAATTTTTTAAATTTTTGAAAACATAGTGATCTTAAAATTTGTTAAAATTAATATTTAAAACAGTCTTGATCGCAATTTTTTTACTGGAGTGAGTGACCGCTTTCGACTCTTTCATAGAGTCTGAAGATGATTCGAGTCGAGTCGAAACCGGTCACTCACTCCAATAAAAAAATTGCGATCAAGACTGTTTTAAATTTTAATTTTAATAGCTCGTTGTGTACTTCAAAATTTTTCGAAAGACATTTTAAGCTCACAATGAGTTGTTTATTCGTAAGTAATTAAATTTTATTTTTTTGCGATTCATGGCGAAATGGTCGGCCACACAGTGGAGGAGATACATACAGTATTCCCCATCATACGCTTTTTTAGATTGCAGAGTTAGTAACTCGATAGTTGCTACCAAAAACATTTGCGATGTTTATCCAGTAGACGTTCGTAAGTGCCAAAAGTGGTTCTATAAATTCAAATAAAGTAATTTTGATCTTCCACTCTCGTATCGATCAGGAAGGCCAAAACTTCAGCCAATGGAATGTTAAGGGTGGACGTGGAACCAAATCTATGTCAGAAAATCGAAAAACTGTCAAACTTAACGAACGTTAATCAACCATCGAAGAAAATTTGCATCAGATTTGTAAAAGTCCGCAGCTCGTGGTCTAGTGGCTAGCGTTGCTGCCTCTGGATCACGCGGACCCGAGTTCGATTCCCGGCCAGTTTAGGGATTTTCTCCGCCCGGAGGCTGGATGTATGTGTTGTCCTCATCATTTCATCATCATCATTTGTGAGAGCGACTAGATTGGATTGTGAAAAGAAAATGGACTGTGTAAAAATTGGGACTTCGTGCGGCCGCTGATGACCGTGTAGTTGAGCGCTCCACAAACCAAACATCATCATCAGATTTGTAGCGATAAACGACCACATACAACTTACTGCTTCAGCGGCTTAATATAGAAGTGTTTCTTGATCGTCTGATCACTGAATATGAACAATGCATCTCTGTTGTTGTTGTGGTCTTCAGTCCTGGTTTGATGCAGCTCTCCATGCTACTCTATCCTGTGCAAGCTTCTTCATCTCCCAGTACCTACTGGAGCCTACATCCTTCTGAACCTGTTTAGTGTATTCATCTCTTGGTCTCCCTCTGCGATTTTTACCCCCCACGCTGCTCTCCAATACTAAATTGGTGATTCCTTGATGCCTCAGAATATGTCCTACCAACAGATCCCTTCTTCTTGTCGAGTTATGCCACAAACTCCTCTTCTCCCCAATCCTATTCAATACTTCCTCATTAGTTACGTGATCTACCCATCTAATCTTCAGCATTCTTCTGTAGCACCGCATTTCAAATGCTTCTATTCTCTTCTTGTCTAAACTATTTATCCTCCATGTTTCACTTCCATACATGGCTACACTCCATACAAATACTTTCAGAAACGACTTCCTGACATTTAAATCTATGCTCGATGTTAACAAATTTCTCTTCTTCAGAAACGCCTACCTTGCCATTTCCAGTCTACATTTTATATCCTCTCTACTTCGATAAGGCAAAAAGGCAAAGGCAGAAGCTCTCTTTGACCGAACAGCTGCGAAGTACAGCTAGGCCAGGTTTGCACCGCAAAAGAGACGCTTTTGTGTCTTTGGTGGAGCTTTCGCCGGTCTTTCATTCTGAAGTGCCGAAACGTGGACAGATTGTGAATGCAGACCTCTATTGTGAACACCGTACTGCAGTGCCGGTGTTAATCTGAATTACGATGCGATGTTCCGGTATATATTTTCATTGTCACCATTTCATTATACAGCTGAATGATATCCATATTCGCAATTGCGAGTACATTTAGTGCATTTCATAACGGCTGCAGTCGCTGCAGTGTCTCTCCCTCCGCACATACAGGCAACTGCAGTATCGTATTTATCCGCCGACCCCGGCCAAGCGACTTTCAAGTAAAGTGTCTCCCCTGTACGGAAATATGTATAGAGGGTGGTCCATTGATCGTGACCGGACCAAATATTTCACGAAATAAGCATCAAACTTAAAATACCAAGAACGAAACTTGCCTAGCTTGAAGGGGGAAACCAGATGGAGCTATTGTTGGCCCGCTAAATGGCGCTACATAGATCAAACGGATATCAACTGCGTTTTTTAAAATATGAACCCCCATTTTTTATTACATATTCGTGTAGTTAGTAAAGAAATAGTAATGTTTTAGTAGGAAAACTTTTTTCGCTTTGTGATAGATGGCGCTGTAATAGTCACAAACATTTGGCTCACAATTTTAGACGAAGAGTTGGTAACAGGTAGGTTTTTAAAATTAAAATACAGAATCTAGGTACGGTTTAACATTTTATTTCGGTTGTTCCAATGTGATACATGTACCTTTGTGAAATTATCATTTCTGAGAACGCATGCTGTTACAGCGTGATTACCTGTAAATACCACATTAATGCAATAAATGCTCAAAATGAAGTCCGTCGCCGGCCGGAGTGGCCCCGCGGTTCTAGGCGCTGCAGTCTGGAGCCGAGCGACCGCTCCGGTCACAGGTTCGAATCCTGCCTCGGGCATGGATGTGTGTGATGTCCTTTGGTTAGTTAGGTTTAATTACTTCTAAGTTCTAGGCGACTGATGACCTTAGAAGTTAAGTCGCATAGTGCTCAGAGCCATTTGAACCATTTTGATGTCCGTCAACCTCAATGCATTTGGAAATACGTGTAACGACATTCCTCTCGACAGCGAGTAGTTCGCCTTCCGTAACGTTCGCACATGCATTGACAATGCGCTGACACATGTTGTCAGCCGTTGTCGGTGGATCACGATACCGAACAATCTTCCACTTTCCCCACAGAAAGAAATCCGGGGACGTCAGATCCGGTGAACATGCGGGCCGTGGTATGGTGCTTCGACGACCAATCCACCTGTCATGGAATATGCTATTCAATACCGCTTCAACCGCACGCGAGCTATGTGCCGGACATCCATCATGTTGGAAGTATATCGCCATTCTCTCATGTAGTGAAACATCTTGTAGTAACATCGGTAGAACATTACGTAGGAAATCAGCATACATTGCACCATTTAGATTGCCATCGATAAAATTGGCGCCATTATCCTTCCTCCCCTAATGCCGCACCGTACATTAACCCGCCAAGGTCGCTGATGTTCCACTTGTCGCAGCCATCGTGGATTTTCCGTTGCCCAATGTGCATATTATGCCGGTTTACGTTTCCGCTGTTAGTCAATGACGCGTCTTAGCCAAATAGAACGCGTGCAAAGCATCTGTCATCCTCCAGTACTTTCTCTTGTGCCCTGTGGCAGAACTGTACATGACGTTCAAGTCGTCGCCATGCAATTCCTGGTGCATAGAAATATGGTACGGGTGCAATCGATGTTGATGTAGCATTCTCAACACCCACGTTTTTGAGATTCCCGATTCACGCGAAATTTGTCTGCTACTGATTTGCGGATTAGCCGCGACAGCAGCTAAAACACCTACTTGGGCATCATCATTTGTTGCAGGTCGTGGTTGACGTTTCACACGTGGCTGAACACTTCATGTTTCCTTAAATGTCCGCAGCTCGTGGTCGTGCGCTAGCGTTCTCGCTTCCCACGCCCGGGTTCGCGGGTCCGATTCCCGGCGGGGTCAGGGATTTTCTCTGCCTCGTGATGACTGGGTGTTGTGTGATGTCCTTAGGTTAGTTAGGTTTAAGTAGTTCTAAGTTCTAGGGGACTGATGACCATAGATGTTAAGTCCCATAGTGCTCAGAGCCATTTGAACCATTTCCTTAAATAACGTAACTATCCGGCGAACGGCCCGGACACCTGGATGATGTCGTCCAGGATACCGAGCAGCATACATAGCACACGCCCGTTGGGCATTTTCATCACAATAACCATACATCAACACGATTTCGACCTTTTCCGCAATTGGTAAACTGTCCATTTTAACACGGGTAGTGTATCACGAAGCAAATACCGTCCGCACTGGCGGAATGTTACGTGGTACCACGTACTTATACGTTTGTGACTATTACAGCGCCATCCATCACAAAGCGAAAAAAGTGGTCCAAGTAAAACATTCATATTTCTTTACGTACTACACGAATACGTAATAAAATATTGGGGTTCATGTTTAAATAACGCAGTTGGTATCCGTTTGACCTATCGCAGCGCCATTTAGCGGGCCAACCATAGCGCCATCTGGTTTCCCTCTTCAAACTAGACGAGTTTAGTTTATTTATTTATTTATTTATTTTTCCGTGGGACCAAATTAAGGAGAAGTCTCCATGGTCATGGAACGAGTCAATACATGAAATTATAACACGATAGAAGAAACAGATAAAATGAAATATAAGTAACATATTCAGGCGACAATTCGTAAGTTTAAATAAAGAAAATCAACTATGTAAGACTGGAATTTGCTTAATTTGGCCCGGTCACGATCAATGGACCACCTTGTATACAGGGAAGTGACAAAAAATATTGTCTTTATTGACGACAAATTTGAACGTGACAGTGAAGTTATGTGGTCACATATTACAGTTCTATGTGAAATTAAGTTAGTTTCTTTGCCTTTTTAATGGTACAAATGGTTCTGAGCACAGTGGGACTTAACTTCTGAGGTCATCAGTCCCCTAGAACTTAGAACTACTTAAACCTAACCAACCTAAGGACATCACACACATCCATGCCCGAGGCAGGATTCGAACCTGCGACCGTAGCGGTCAAGCGGTTCCCGACTGTAGCGCCTAGAACCCCTCGGCCACTACGGCCGGCCCGTTTTAATGGCCACAAAATTACGCCGTAATTCAGAGAGAACTTTAACATACCGTGGTAGACTAGCCTATGGATTCATTGGAGGGGATACAGACAGACAGTCTTGCGCAGTACTTTTCAGTTCGTTTACCGGAAGCTATCTTAGGCAGGTAGTTCGACAGGCCACAGACAATGGATATACACTCCTGGAAATGGAAAAAAGAACACATTGACACCGGTGTGTCAGACCCACCATACTTGCTCCGGACACTGCGAGAGGGCTGTACAAGGAATGATCACACGCACGGCACAGCGGACACACCAGGAACCGCGGTGTCGGCCGTCGAATGGCGCTAGCTGCGCAGCATTTGTGCACCGCCGCCGTCAGTGTCAGCCAGTTTGCCGTGGCATACGGAGCTCCATCGCAGTCTTTAACACTGGTAGCATGCCGCGACAGCGTGGACGTGAACCGAATGTGCAGTTCACGGACTTTGAGCGAGGGCGTATAGTGGGCATGCGGGAGGCCGGGTGGACGTACCGCCGAATTGCTCAACACGTGGGGCGTGAGGTCTCCACAGTACATCGATGTTGTCGCCAGTGGTCGGCGGAAGGTGCACGTGCCCGTCGACCTGGGACCGGACCGCAGCGACGCACGGATGCACGCCAAGACCGTAGGATCCTACGCAGTGCCGTAGGGGACCGCACCGCCACTTCCCAGCAAATTAGGGACACTGTTGCTCCTGGGGTATCGGCGAGGACCATTCGCAACCGTCTCCATGAAGCTGGGCTACGGTCCCGCACACCGTTAGGCCGTCTTCCGCTCACGCCCCAACATCGTGCAGCCCGCCTCCAGTGGTGTCGCGACAGGCGTGAATGGAGGGACGAATGGAGACGTGTCGTCTTCAGCGATGAGAGTCGCTTCTGCCTTGGTGCCAATGATGGTCGTATGCGTGTTTGGCGCCGTGCAGGTGAGCGCCACAATCAGGACTGCATACGACCGAGGCACACAGGGCCAACACCCGGCATCATGGTGTGAGGAGCGATCTCCTACACTGGCCGTACACCACTGGTGATCGTCGAGGGAACACTGAATAGTGCACGGTACATCCAAACCGTCATCGAACCCATCGTTCTACCATTCCTAGACCGGCAAGGGAACTTGCTGTTCCAACAGGACAATGCACGTCCGCATGTATCCCGTGCCACCCAACGTGCTCTAAAAGGTGTAAGTCAACTACCCTGGCCAGCAAGATCTCCGGATCTGTCCCCCATTGGTCATGTTTGGGACTGGATGAAGCGTCGTCTCACGCGGTCTGCACGTCCAGCACAAACGCTGGTCCAACTGAGGCGCCAGGTGGAAATGGCATGGCAAGCCGTTCCACATGACTACATCCAGCATCTCTACGATCGTCTCCATGGGAGAATAGCAGCCTGCATTGCTGCGAAAGGTGGATATACACTGTACTAGTGCCGACATTGTGCATGCTCTGTTGCCTGTGTCTATGTGCCTGTGGTTCTGTCAGTGTGATTATGTGATGTATCTGACCCCAGGAATGTGTCAATAAAGTTTCCCCTTCCTGGGACAATGAATTCACGGTGTTCTTATTTCAATTTCCAGGAGTGTATATTAGTCCTTGCTCCTACAAACAAGCCTTACCTTATCGACAGTTTCAGTATAGAGACTGGGTTAGTGACCATGGTGTCATCATAAAGTTACTAAAATTAATAAATCAATCAAGAAGGCTACGAAAATATTTCTGCTAGAAACAACAGATAAGGAGTTCGGTTGATTGGGAGAATTTTAGGAAAGTATGGTTCATCTGTGAAGGAGACCGAATATAGCAGTTGTTAGCACTCACTTAGACAATACCTTGACATAATCTAGTTCCAGTATGATGTGGAGGAATTATGGGCAAAGTTTAAATGGGGTATAAATTGTGGTCTGGAGAACTATGTGCAAAATAAGTGGATAAAGGACGCCAAATATCCACCGTGGTAAAACAACGAAATTCGGAAAATGCTGAGGATCCAAAGGCTGTTGTGCTCTCGGTTGAAAAGAGATCTGCGTTATTTCTATTATTTTCTGTACACAGAAATTGTGTCTCTCTAGCTCGTCGTCTTCCAGTCCGATCGTTAATATTCTTCTTCGAGGCATAGCCTAAAACAAACATAGTTGTGACTACTCAAAATTAAGATACTGAAAATTAGGAACACTTCAAATTTTGTGGTGACGGCGGCAAATGAACACGTAGTTCCATTTGCTCTTAGACCAAAGTGAAGCCGCTCGGGATTAGCCGAGCGGTCTCAGGCGCTGCATGGACTGTGCGGCTGCTCCCGGCAGAGGTTCGAGTCCTACCTCGGGCATGGGTGTGTGTGTTTGTCCTTAGGATAATTTAGGTTAAGTGATGTGTAAGCTTAGGGACTGATGACCTCAGCAGTTAAGCCCCATAAGATTTCACACACATTTGAACATTTTCTTGAACCAAAGTGAAAAAAACAATGCTAGACACAACGTTTGTAACCCCCGACGGCTTCGTTCTATTTTCGTTTTCCACTGTTGATAACATCAAAGTCGTAGCAGTTGCGGCATTGTAGCTATCTGGTATGCGTCTGTTACTGCAAATGAACCATCTACAACGTTTAAACACGAACGTCCTTGGAATGCAACTTCACGCAACACTGTTACTTTCGTATCTCATTTCTATCGTAGCCCCTTACTGTTACGCGTGGTAGAAGTTCGTAGCAATATCAAAGACAAAGGAAAAATTTTCTCGTGCGTGTGTGTGTCTGCATCCTCTCCTAGTGGCTATGTATACACATGATTCTTTTCTTCTATTGTGAACAGCTTAAGCAAAGTTCCTTTCGAATTATGTAAGTTTCGTTGGCCTCCTTCTATAATTAATTGTCGGCCGGGGTGGCCGAGCGGTTCTAGGCGCTACAGTCTGGAACCGCGCGACCGCTACGGTCGCAGTTTCGAATCCTGCCTCGGGCATGGATGTTTATGATGTCCTTAGGTTAGTTAGGTTTAAGTAGTTCTAAGTTCTAGGGGACTGATGACCTCAGAAGTTAAGTGCCATAGTGCTCAGGGCCATTTGAACCATTTTTTAATTGTAATTTTATAAATCGGTACTTCGTTTTTCGATGCTCGCCTAATAATATTATGATTGTTAAATAAAACTGCTGCATTTTCATTACGAATGTCCACATTGCTTTCACTTTCTTTGCCCAAAAATTGTGTCTGTCTAGCTACGCGTCTTTCACTCTGACCCGTTAGCATTCCCCTTCTAGGCATGCCCTAAAAGTAATATAGTTTCTGCATAATAAAGGGCCGGCCGCGGTGGCCGTGCGGTTCTGGCGCTGCAGTCCGGAACCGAGGGACTGCTACGGTCGCAGGTTCGAATCCTGCCTCGGGCATGGTTGTGTGTGATGTCCTTAGGTTAGTTAGGTTTAAGTAGTTCTAGGTTCTAGGGGACTTATGACCTAAGATGTTGAGTCCCATAGTGCTCAGAGCCATTTGAACCATTTTGCGTAATAAGGGAAGTAGTAGTTATTCAAAACGAATATATTAAAAATTAGGAACTTACTTTACGTTTTCTGGTAATGGCAACAAATAACCACAGTTGCACTTACAGATAAGTAAGCGAAGTAATTACGCCAATATAGAACATTATTTACAGACGTCGTTGCTACAATATGTTAATTTTCACTGCTCTCTACATCATCGACGTACCATTTGAAGCATTGTAGCTGCCCGGTAGGCATGTTTTACTGTAAATGAACCATGTAAACACAAAATCCCCTAGAACGTGATTTCACGAAATTTTGTTACTTTCGTGTTATTTCTACTATAGCATCTGAGCGGTGCGCAGGGCAGAGATTGGTAGCTCTTCAATTTTCGATGTTCTGGTATTGGAGATTCTAATGAGTGATAGAGAACGTAACATCAGTGTTATGAATGTGAAAGCTTCTACTTCCCTTACGGCTACATACACACATCATTTTTTTCTTTGTGCACATATATGCCAAAGCCCCTTCCGAATCAAATAAACTATGTATCCGGAGACCCCCAAAAGCATACGTTTTTCCCATTAGGTGCAGTCTGCTGCACCTACTGCCAGATGCTCCACATCAACGACGTCAGTAATCAGTAGACTTCACGAGGGAGCAGAATGGAGCGCTCCGCGGAACTCACGGATATCGACCGTGGACAGATGATTGGGTGTCATTTGTGTCATACGTCTGTATGCGAGATTTCCCCACTCCTAAACATCCCCAGGTCCATTTTTTGCGATGTGATAATGAAGTGGAAACGTGAAGGGACACGTACAACACAAAAGAGTACAGGCCGACCTCGTCTGTTGACTGACAGACACCGCTGACAGTTGAAGACGGTCGTAATGTGTAATAGGCAGACATCTATCCACAGAGGAATTCCCAAGTGCATCAGGATCCACTGCAAGTACTATGACAGTTAGGCGGGAAGTGAGAAAACTTGGATTTCATGGTCGAGCGGCTGCTCATAAGCCACACATCACGCAGGTAAATGAGAACGACGCCTCGCTTGGTGCAAGGAGCGTAAACATTGTATGATCGAACAGTGGAAAAACGTTGTGTCGAGTGCACCACATTTTTGTCTGAAAGGAGGTTAGTTTTATTCATTATTACAATACACCATATAATTGCTCACTCTTTTGGAAAGGAAAGCTGTATTTCAACTTAACCTCCATTCGTTGTGGGCCGTAAGCCACCTTACTGGAAAAGCCTGTATGGCAGCATGGTAGCCCTCTACCTGCCGACGTCGGAATGAATGTCTTGCTGACTCAATAACCTTACCGCCATCCACTGCTTCCCGAGAGCGAGTCCTTCATAGGACCAAACGGATGGATGTCGGAAGATGCGACGTCCGGAGGAAGGACGGTCCAATGATGTTTCCTAATCTTCTTTCGGATGCACAGGCTTTTGTGAGGCCATGCATTGTTATGGAAGCTTTTGTGGCTACGAACACGCACAAGTAATATCTTCAATTTCCTGAGGGTAGTGTAGTATCCTTCATGTTTATCGTTGCACCTTGAGGGAAGACATAACTTAAATACACTACTGGCCATTAAAATTGCTACACCAAGAAGAAATGCAGATGATGGGTATAGATTGGACAGACATGTGATTACATTTTCACGCAATTTGGGTGCATAGATCCTGAGAAATCAGTACCCAGAACAACCACCTCTGGCGATGATAACGGCCTTGATACGCCTGGGCATTGAGTCGAACAGAGCGTCGATGGCGTGTACAGGTACAGCTGCCCATGCAGCTTCAGCACGATACCACAGTTCGTACAGAGTAGTGACTAGCGTATTGTGCCGGCCGCTGGTGGCCGAGCGGTTCTGGCGCTACAGTCTGGAACCGCGAGACCACTACGGTCGCAGGTTCGAATCCTGCCTCGGGCATGGATGTGTGTGATGTCCTTAGGTTAGTTAGGTTCTAAGTTCTAGGGGACTAATGACCTCAGCAGTTGAGTCCCATAGTGCTCAGAGCCATTTGAACCATTTGAACTAGCGTATTGTGACGAGCCAGTTGCTCGGCCACCATTGGCCAGACGTTTTCAATTGGTGAGAGATCTGCAGAATGTGCTGGCCAGGGCAGCAGTCGAACATTTTCTGTATCCAGAAAGGCCCGTGCAGGACCTGCAACATATGGTCGTGCTTTATCCTACTGAAATGTATGGTTTCGCAGGGATCGAATTAAGGGTAGAGCCGCAGGTCGTAACACATCTGAAATGTAAAGTCCACTGTTCTAAGTGCCGTCAATGCGAACAAAAGGTGACCGAGACGTGTAACCAATGGCCGGCTGTAGTGGCCGTGCGGTTCTAGTCGCTTCAGTCTGGAACCGCGTGACCGCTACGGTCGCAGGTTCGAATCCTGCATCGGGCATGGCTTTGTGTGATGTCCTTAGGTTAGTTAGGTTTAAGTAATTCTAAGTTCTAGGGGACTGATGACCACAGATGTTAAGTCCCATAGTGCTCAGAGCCATTTGAATCATTTTTTGTAACCAGTGGCACCCCATACCATCACGCCAGGTGATACGCCGGTATGGCGATGAAGAATACACGCTTCCAATGTGCGTTCACCGTGATGTCGCCAAACACGGATGCGACCATCATGATGCTGTAAACAGGACCTTGATTAATCCGAAAAAATAACGTATTGCCATTCGTGCACCCAGGTTCGTCGTTGAGTACAGCATCGCACGTGCTCGTGTCTGTGATGCAGTGTCAAGGGTAACCGCAGCCATGGTCTCCGAGCTAATAAAATGGTTCAAATGGCTCTGAGCACTATGGGACTCAACTGCTGTGGTCATAAGTCCCCTACAACTTAGAACTACTTAAACCTAACTAACCTAAGGACAGCACACAACACCCAGCCATCACGAGGCAGAGAGAAAATCCCTGACCCCGCCGGGAATCGAACCGGGGAACCCGGGCGTGGGAAGCGAGAACGCTACCGCACGACCACGAGATGCGGGCTCCGAGCTAATAGTCCATTCTGCTGCAAACGTCGTCGAACTGTTCGAGGAGATGGTTGGTGTCTTGCAAACGTCCCCATCTGGTGACTCAGGGATCGAGACGTGGCTGAACGATCCGTTACAGCCATGCGGATAAGATGCCTGTCATCTCGACTGCTAGTGATACGAGGCCGTTGGGATCTAGCACGACGTTCCGTATTACCCTCCTGAACCCACCGATTCCATATTCTGCTAACAGTCATTGCATCTCGACCAATGCGAGCAGCAATGTCGCGATACGATAAACCGCAATCGCGATAGGCTACAATCCGACCTTTATCAAAGTCGGAAACGTGATAGTACGCATTTCTCCTCCTTACACGAGGCATCACAACAACGTTTCACCAGGCAACGCCGGTCAACTGCTGTTTCTGCATGAGAAATCGGTTGGAAACTTTCCTCACGTCAGCACGTTGTAGGTATAGCGACCGGCGCAAACCTTGTGTGAATGCTCTGAAAAGCTGATCATTTTCATATCACAGCATCTTCTTCCTGTGGGTTAAATTTCGCGTCTGTAGCACGACATCTTCTCGTGATGTAGCAACTTTAATGGCCAGTAGTGTACATTAGATGAACACAGGCACTGCAGCGTAGTATCAGTGTATATGTCTGGTTTTCGCTGTCCAGAACGTCTCTCCTGTTCGGCTGTGGGTGACCGACCTGTCAGAACAGACCTGCGGCAGCGTCCCCTGAGTGCGCAACTGGCGCATTTCAAAGTCTAATGCGAGGCCGCTTTTCCCGTCGCTGCCGGCGCGGCGGGACTTCTGGAGGCGGCTGCCGCCCTCCGCCCCCGCCACCCACTCCGCGCGCGACCCGCCACCACCTGTGTCTGCCGCTGCGTCACTGCTTTCCAAAAACACACGCAGACGGCGCGTTTAATTGCAGGGTCCCGTCTGGGAAGCCCGGCCAAAGGCGGGCGCTCCGACACCTGGTCACTGCCCCCTGTCCGCCCTGGACTCGTTGCCGACTCTCTCCAACGAGCACCCGGGCTCAGTTGAAAGACGAATCGAGTGGACAGGCACAGAGGTTAAGGCCGCGGTTCACTCACGCAACTAAAGTGGCGCCACAGCTTTTGGCTTCCTGTAGTGACGTAATGAGCTACCGTTCACTCAGGACGCCACACATTCTACGTAGTTGCACAGCATTCAATACAGCCTCAATTGAAATGAAATGGACGGATATGTATGCTATAATGCAGGTTGTGGCCTTAGAGGTGTGACAAGAGTTAAATACGAGGGTTATTCGGAAAGTAAGGAACAATCGGTCGCGAATTGGAAACCACAGTGAAAATCCGATGAAGTTTTGCACAGGTGTGTTGGTCAGTGTCTCTAGTATGCCCGTCGATCGCATTACGTCGCTCCTTTTAGTTCTGAGCACACAGGGAGCACATTAAGATACCTAGGACAATAGCGTCCTCCCGCCAAGTACGAGGGCCAGGTAATAAATTTCGCCTGAAGCTATGCAGCCAACATTACATAACTGTCCTGCGTGTTCTTCTTCAAGACAATTCTCAGCCGTATTATGCAGGGGCAATGAAGATGATCCTGCATTGTTTTCAATTGGAAATGTTTGATTACCCACAGTACAGCCCGTAATTGTCTCTCTCTGAGTTTCATCTCTGCGCACATGAACCGCTGGCAATGATTGGCACAGACAACGAGCTGTAGGCCAGAGAATTGGCGGAAAGCAATGACAGCTGCCTTCTGTAACGAGGGTGTTGGAAAGTTGATACAACGCTACGGCAAACGTCTAAGTCGGATCGGCGACTATGTAGAGAAGTATCTGGAACTTGTAGCTAACCGTTGCAAATAAAACAGTTTTGATTGTCACTTTGCTTTCTATTTCGCGACCTATCGTTCCTTACTGTCCGAAAAGCCCTCGTACAGGAAAGACGAAACACAAATGCTGGATCCGAAAACAGATTCCGCACAGGGATAAATCTAGGGAAACAAGGACATTTATAAAAGAAATAACACGAAGACGAAAATTCTGTCTGCACTAGCAAACTAACCAACTGCTGGCATGTAAATATCATCTGCAGACACGCCGCTCTTCCAGGATTTTAGAATATTATTGTATTCGTTGATATAGGCATTTCGAATAACTAATTTTTAGTTTAACAGCTGCCACATCACACTCTGGAGCTATTTCCTGCATACAATCCACAATATATCGAATGTTTGGTGTCACAAACCACGAAGTGTATAGGACTCACTTTTTTTGCTTGTATATATTACGTCTATTTATTTACTTATCCAGAAATCTTTTAAGATTGTGGGATACGTCATTGGTTTGCAACTATTGGCTACCGCCAATCCCTACCCCTCGCCCCCCCTCCCCCGTCGCCCACCCCCTCCAAACACAGACACACTGCTGCACATAATCAATAGCAATGTCATTAGCGAATCGTATCATTGATAGCCATTCACCTTGAATTTTAATTCCACTCCTGAACCTTTCTTCTATTTCCATCTCTGCTACTTCGCTGTACAGATTGAACAGAAGGGGCTTAAGATTACATCTCAGTCTTACATCCTTTTTAATCTGAGCACCTCGTTCATGGTCGTCCACTCTTATTATTCTCTCTTGACTCTTGTACGCATTGTATATCACCCCTCTCTTCCTACAGACCACTATTATTGTCTTTGAATAGAGCTGCGTTTATTTTACAGTGTAAATTTTAATACTCACCACAGATTATTTGCTGCCAGAGACGAAAAACCTCCTTTACAAAAAAAAATGTTCAAATGGCTCTGAGCACTATGGGACTCAACTGCTGTGGTCATCAGTCCCCTAGAACTTAGAACTACTTAAACCTAACCAACCTAAGGACATCACACACAGCCATGCCCGAGGCAGGATTCGAACCTGCGACCGTAGTAGTCGCACGGTTCCGGACTGCGCGCCTAGAACCGCGAGACCACCGCGGCCGGCCCCTCCTTTACAGCTGCACGTATCTCTTGCTAGTCGAGTTTTGGACTGAATGAAGCAGAGAACAGCAGGGGGCAGTGCTCTCTTGAGACAGTGAAGTAACACCAGCAAACACGCATCACAGTCCGATTACCATTTTCCCCCGATTTAGTCTATTATTTTGCGAAAGTAACGAGTATTGCAGTCAAATGGCTCTGAGCACTATGGGACTTAACATGTGTGGTCATCAGTCCCCTAGAACTCAGAACTACTTAAACCTAACTAACCTAAGGACATCACATACATCCATGCCCGAGGCAGGATTCGAACCTGCGACCGTAGCAGTCGTGCGGTTCCGGGCTTAGCGCCTAGAACCGCTCGGCCACCGCGGCCGGCAGTATTGCAGTCACTCGTCATGTATTACTGCAGTCTTGTTTTATTAACTAAGGCGAGTTGAGCCCACTTGACGTAGTAGTACGAGGGACGTTCAGTAAGCAATGCAACACATTTCTTCCGAAAGCAGGCTGGTTTAATTCACTAGTACATCATACACTCCTGGAAATTGAAATAAGAACACCGTGAATTCATTGTCCCAGGAAGGGGAAACTTTATTGACACATTCCTGGGGTCAGATACATCACATGATCACACTGACAGAACCACAGGCACATAGACACAGGCAACAGAGCATGCACAATGTCGGCACTAGTACAGTGTATATCCACCTTTCGCAGCAATGCAGGCTGCTATTCTCCCATGGAGACGATCGTAGAGATGCTGGATGTAGTCCTGTGGAACGGCTTGCCATGCCATTTCCACCTGGCGCCTCAGTTGGACCAGCGTTCGTGCTGGACGTGCAGACCGCGTGAGACGACGCTTCATCCAGTCCCAAACATGCTCAATGGGGGACAGATCCGGAGATCTTGCTGGCCAGGGTAGTTGACTTACACCTTCTAGAGCACGTTGGGTGGCACGGGATACATGCGGACGTGCATTGTCCTGTTGGAACAGCAAGTTCCCTTGCCGGTCTAGGAATGGTAGAACGATGGGTTCGATGACGGTTTGGATGTACCGTGCACTATTCAGTGTCCCCTCGACGATCACCAGTGGTGTACGGCCAGCGTAGGAGATCGCTCCCCACACCATGATGCCGGGTGTTGGCCCTGTGTGCCTCGGTCGTATGCAGTCCTGATTGTGGCGCTCACCTGCACGGCGCCAAACACGCATACGACCATCATTGGCACCAAGGCAGAAGCGACTCTCATCGCTGAAGACGACACGTCTCCATTCGTCCCTCCATTCACGCCTGTCGCGACACCACTGGAGGCGGGCTGCACGATGTTGGGGCGTGAGCGGAAGACGGCCTAACGGTGTGCGGGACCGTAGCCCAGCTTCATGGAGACGGTTGCGAATGGTCCTCGCCGATACCCCAGGAGCAACGGTGTCCCTATTTTGCTGGGAAGTGGCGGTGCGGTCCCCTACGGCACTGCGTAGGATCCTACTGTCTTGGCGTGTATCCGTGCGTCGCTGCGGTCCGGTCCCAGGTCGACGGGCACGTGCACCTTCCGCCGACCACTGGCGACAACATCGATGTACTGTGGAGACCTCACGCCCTACGTGTTGAGCAATTCGGCGGTACGTCCACCCGGCCTCCCGCATGCCCACTATACGCCCTCGCTCAAAGTCCGTGAACTGCACATACGGTTCACGTCCACGCTGTCGCGGCATGCTACCAGTGTTAAAGACTGCGATGGAGCTCCGTATGCCACGGCAAACTGGCTGACACTGACGGCGGCGGTGCACAAATGCTGCGCAGCTAGCGCCATTCGACGGCCAACACCGCGGGTCCTGGTGTGTCCGCTGTGCCGTGCGTGTGATCATTGCTTGTACAGCCCTCTCGCAGTGTCAGGAGCAAGTATGGTGGGTCTGACACACCGGTGTCAATGTGTTCTTTTTTCCATTTCCAGGAGTGTATTATTCCCCACTGTGCCGGCCGCGGTGGTCTAGCGGTTCTAGGCGCGCAGTCCGGAACCGCGCGACTGCTACGGTCGCAGGTTCGCATCCTGCCTCGGGCACGGATGTGTGTGATGTCCTTAGGTCAGTTAGGTTTAAGTAGTTCTAAGTTCTCGGGGACTGATGACCACAGTAGTTAAGTCCCATAGTGCTCAGAGCCATTTGAACCATTCCCCACTGTTTTGGCTTCAAAAGCGTATTTTTCAACATAATCTCGGTTCAATTCGACGGTCTTACACCACCTTCCTCGTACCACTCCACTGGTCTACGTCGGAGTCAACGTCTTGTGGCACCAATAACCTTCCCATCATCCACGAACTGCTTCTCACGTAGAACGTCCTTCATTGGGCCCAACAGGTGGAAGTCATAAGTCGCGATATCTAGGCTGTAGGCCGGATGAGGAAAAATAGTGCAACAAAGTTTTGTGAGGCCTTGCGTTGTCAAGGAGAAGGCCAAGGTCGTTTGCACCTTTGTGCTTACGAACATGCTGATGTCATTTCTCCAGTTTTCTCAGGGTTCCACAATACACTTCAGAGTTGATCGTCGCACCCTGGGGCAGCGATTTGAACTTTTTCTTCGGACTGCCGTCTTGTTTCCGGTTCGAAGTGATGAACCCAAGTTTCAGCGCCTGTGACGATGTTCCACAAAAATTGTCACGATCGCCTCGCAATGCGCAAGCAAGTCTGCACAGATGGTCCTTCGTTGCTCTGCGTACTCTTTGGCAGCGTGGAACTCAGCAGACGCACACTTTTCAGTACCCTTGTACCTTTGTAAAAATAGAGTCTTAACAAAATGTCAGTTTGGTTTCCAGAAGGGTTTTTCAACGGAAAATGCTATATATACTTTCACTAATGAAGTATTAAATCCTCTGAGTAACCGGAAGTCACCCGTTGGGATTATTTGTGATCTATCAAAGGCTTTTGATTGTGTCAATCGTGGAATACTTCTAGATAAGCTCAAGTACTGTGGTATGAATGGGACAGTGCTCAAATGGTTTAAATCATACCTAACTGGAAGAGTGCAGAAAGTTGAAATAAGAAATTCACATAATATGCAAAAAACTGGTGATTTCTCAAACTGGGGAACAATCAAGAATGGGGTGCCGCAAGGTTCGGTCTTGGGTCCTCTGCTGTTCTTAATATATATTAATGACTTGCCATTCTACATTCACGAAGACGGAAAGCTGGTACTTTTTGCCGGTGATACAAGTATGGCTATCACACCCAACAGACAAGAATTGACTGATGAAATTGTAAACAATGTTTTGCAGAAAATCATTAAGTGGTTCTCTGCAAATGGGCTCTCATTAAACTTTGACAAATCACAGTATATACAGTTCCACACAGTAAATGGAATGGCACCATTAATAAATATATACTTCGATCAGAAATCGGTAGCTAAGGTAGAATATTCAAAATTTCTAGGTGTATGCATTGATGAGGGGTTGAACGGTAAAAAACACATTGAGGATCTGCTGAAACATTTGAGTTCAGCTTCTTATGCTATTAGGGTTACAGCAAATTTTGGCGATATACATATGAGTAAATTAGCTTACCACTCCAATTTTTATTCCCTGCTTGTGTATGGCGTCATATTCTGGGGTAACTCATCATTGACTAAAAGAGTGTTCATTGCACAAAAGTGTGTAATCAGAATAATTGCTGGAGCGCATCCAAGATAATTCTGGATACACTTATTTAAAGAGCTAGAAATCTTCACTGTAGCCTCACAATATACAGGGTGAGTCACGTAACATTACCGCTGGATATATTTCGTAAACCACATCAAATACTGACGAACCGATTACACAGACAGAACGTGAGGAGAGGGGCTAGTGTAACTGGTTAATACAAACCATAAAAAAATGCACGGAAGTATGTTTTTTAACACAAACCTACGTTTTTTTTTAAATGGAACCCCGTTAGTTTTGTTAGCACATCTGAACATGCAAACAAATACGTAATCAGTGCCGTTTGTTGCATTGTAAAATGTTAATTACATCCAGAGATATTGTAACCTAAAGTTGACGCTTGAGTACCACTCCTCCGCTGTTCGATCGTGTGTATCGGAGAGCAGCGAATTACGTAGGGATCCAAAGGGAACGGTGATGGGCCTTACGTATAGAAGAGACTGGAACAGTACATTACGTCCACATGCTAACACCTTTTTATTGGTCTTTTTCACTGACGCACGTGTACATTACCATGAGGGGTGAGGTACACGTACACACGTGGTTTCCGTTTTCAATTACGGAGTGGAATAGAGTGTGTCCAGACATGTCAGGCCAATAGATGTTCAATGTGGTGGCCATCATTTGCTGCACACAATTGCAATCTCTGGCGTAATGAATGTCGTACACGCCGCAGTACATCTGGTGTAATGTCGCCGCAGGCTGCCACGATACGTTGTTTCATATCCTCTGGTGTTGTAGGCACATCACGGTACACATTCTCCTTTAACGTACGCCACAGAGAGAGTCCAGAGGTGTAAGATCAGGAGAACGGGCTGGCCAATTTATGCGTCCTCCACGTCCTATGAAACGCCCGTCGAACATCCTGTCAAGGGTCAGCCTAGTGTTAATTGCGGAATGTGCAGGTGCACCATCATGCTGATACCACATACGTCGACGCGTTTCCAGTGGGACATTTTCGAGCAACGTTGGCAGATCATTCTGTAGAAACGCGATGTATGTTGCAGCCGTTTGGCCACTGGAATGAAGTGAGGACCAATAAGGTGGTCGCCAATGATTCCGCACCATACATTTACAGTCCACGGTCGCTGTCACTCTACCTTTCTGAGCCAGCGAGGATTGTCCACGGACCAGTAATGCATGTTCCGTAGATTCACGGTCGTCATCGTAAACATGTCCCTGCAGATGCTGCTCGCCGACCGTGGCCCGTGTTTGTTACAACACGCAACTGAACGTCGGAGGTTTCAAGCGTCAACTTTAGGTTACAATTTCTCCGGATGTAATTAACATTTTACAATGCAACAAACGGCACTGATTACGTATTTGTTTATACGTTCAGATGTGCTAACAAAACTAACGGGGTTCCATTTAAAAAAACGTAGGTTTGTGTTAAAAAACATACTTCCGTGCATTTTTGTATGGTTTGTATTAAACAATTCCACTAGCCCCTCTCCTCACGTTCTGTCTGTGTAATCGGTTCGTCAGTATTTGATGTGGTTTACGAAATATATCCAGCGGTAACGTTAGGTGACTCACCCTGTATATATATTCACTTATGAAATTTGTTATTAACAATCTGAACGAATTCAAAAGTAATAGCAGTGTACATGGCTACAACACCAGGAGAAAGGATGATCTTCACTACTGAATGTTAAATCTAACTTTGGCTCAGAAGGGGGTAAATTATGTTGCCACAAAAGTCTTTGGTCACTTACCTAATAGCATCAAAAGTCTGACAGATACCTATATAGCATTTAAAAGGAAATTAAAATAATTTCTTAATGGCAACTCTTTCTGCTCATTAGATGAATTTTAGGATATATTAAGTGGGTAATTTCCCCAGTCCCCACAAAAGAAATAAAATATTAAGTGTCATGTAACAGTTTGTGTAATGTAATATCTTGTATAGACACCTTTTATTAACCTGACACGTTCCACATCATTACGAAGTGTATTCTTGATTATGGAACCCCTACTGGAGGACGAGTTCGTTATTCCACTTCTGCAGTGGAATGTCTGGTTGTGATCCCGTCGTTCACCTCGAATGAGAGTGTCACACTGCAGTAGCCACAGCTGCGTGCGACTGGCGTATACGCACGAGATCGCATAGGTTTGCACGATCTCATTGCTGTGTTGGAAGACATCTCGCCCAACGACTCACCGTGCTTTTGTTCGCTGCCAGGTCTCCGTAGACATTCTGCAAGCGCCTATGAGTATCTGCGATGCTGTAGTTTTCAGCCAAAAGAAACTCAATGACAGATCTCTGCTTGGAAGGCATCTCCGCTGAGAAAGGCATTTTGGAGGGTACGCACAGCGCCGCCACCTGACTACATGAAACTACAGGGGTTGCAGTGGGAATACTGGTGAAGGAAGAAAATGTGTTTCATTACTTATTGAACGTCTGTCGTAGATGGGAATCGTACATTTGAGAATAGTTTTGGCAAACAAACATCAACTGAAGTTGATTTTCACGTGAGCAAATACATAAGAGCTGATTCTGTTGCAGACAAGTAGCAATGCGCCACATTTTTCGCCCTGTGTTTACACAGGCAGGCGATCGTAAGCAGCGAACCGTGCAACGCCGCGACCCCTCGCAGAGACGCGCAGACACGGCCCGAGGATGTTGTCGCCTCTGTACGGGACTGCGTAGCGTCGTTCCATCATTAGTGAAACGAGCGGCCGTTATCACAGGCCGCGCTGAACTCACGAGTCGTCCGCACGGGTGGACATTTCTGCCGCTCCTGGTGCCGGCTTTTGCGGAAGGCGGGAAGGCCAAGAGTTGCACTTATTTTCGTTATATGCACTCTATTTAGCACTTTGACAACACATTCTGTAGGGCTGTCTTTCCTAAGGACGTGACGGTAACATGGTTCCCAGTCGCAGAACTTAACATGGCTGCCTCTCTCAAGGACGCCGAACGCGGCACTGCGAAATATTACGAGGAGCATTCAACAAGCAATGCAACGCATTTTTTACTCGGCCAGTTCCGGTTTGAAAAAAAAAGTGCAAATGTCGTGGACATCGTTGAATATTCTCGCTTCAGCCCCTATAGTTCCATGAATTCCGATAGGTAGTTTTCAAAATGGCATCTGTAACAGAGGTGCGTCCCAAGCACAGAGTTGACACTGCGTTCCTTATGGCGGGAAACCAGAGCATCGCAGATATTCATAGGCGCTAGCAGAACTGGCTAGCGCACAAAAGCACGGCGAGTCGTTGTGCGAGGCGTCTGCCAACCACATCGACATCAGGATTTACATCTACATCTACATAGATACTCCCCAAGCCACCGTACGGTGCTTGGCGGAGGGTACCCTGTACCACTACTAGCCATTTCCTTTCCCGTTCCACTCGTAAACGTATAAACCCTAATTTCTCGTATATTATCTTCGTGGCCCTTGCGCGCAGTGTATTTTGGAGACAGTATAATCGTTCGGTAGTAAGCCTCAAATGCTGCTTCTCTAAATTTTCCCTACAGAGTTTCCCGAAAAGAAAGTCGCCTCCCCTCCAGGGTTCAAATGGTTCCAATGGCTCTGAGCACTATGGGACTTAACTGCTGAGGTCATCAGAGCCCTAGAACTTAGAACTACTTAAACATCAGACACATCCATGCCCGAGGCAGGATTCGAGCCTGCGACCGTAGCGGTCGCGCGGTTACAGACCGAAGCGCCTAAAACCGCTCGGCCACTCCGGCAGCCCCCCCCCGCCCCCCCCCCCCCCCAGGGATTCCCATTTGAGTCGCCCAAACATCTTCATCACACTTACGTGTTGTTCGAACCTACCGGTAACAAATCTAGCAGTCCGTCTGCTTCCACGCCTTCCTTCAATCCCACCTGGTACAGATTCCAAACACACGAGCAATACACCAGGTCACACCAGCGTCATATATGCAGTCTTCTTTACAGGTGAATCACTTCTTCCTAAAATTCTTCCCAATAACCCGAAGTCGACTATTGCCTTCCCTGTCACATTTCTCACACACTCGATCCATTTCATATAGCTTTGCAACGTTCTGACTTGACTGTGTCAAGCACGACAATACTAATCAGGTATCCGGACATTACAGATTTATTCTCCTACTCATCCTCACGAACTTGCATTTTTCCACGTTTAGACGTAGCTGCCATTCATCACACCAACTGAGAATTTTGTCTAAGCCGTGTTCTACAGTCATTCTACGTTGACACCTTACCCTACACGACAGCATCATCGGCAAAGAACCATAGATTGTTGGTCACCCTGTCCGCCCAATTATTTGTGTATATACAGAACAGCAGCTATCCAATCACACTTCCCTGGGGCACTCACGAAGGTACCCTATTTTCTGATGATCACTCATCGTCGAGGACAACATACTGGGTTCTATTACACTATTGGCCATTAAAATTGCTACATCAATAAGAAATGCAGATGATAAACGGGTATTCATTAGACAAATATATTGTACTAGAACTGACATGTGATTACATATTCACGCAATTTGGGTGCGTAGATCCTGAGAAATCAGTTCCCAGAACAACCAACTCTGGCCGTAATAACGGCCCTGATACGCCTGGGCATTGAGTCAAACAGAGCTTGGATGGCGTGTACAGGTACAGCTGCCCATGCAGCTTCAACACGATACCACAGTTCATCAAGAGTAGTGACTGGCGTATTTTGACGAGCCAGTTGCTCGGCCACCTTTGACCAGACGTTTTCAGTTGGTGAGAGATCTGGAGAATGTGCTGGCCAGGGCAGCGGTTGAACATTTTCTGTATCCCAAAAGCCCCGTACAGGACCTGCAACATGCGGTCGTGCATTATCCTGCTGAAATTTAGGGTTTCGCAGGGATCGTGTGAAGGGTAGAGCCACGGGCCGTAACACATCTGAAATGTAACCTCCACAGTTCAAAGTGCCGTCAATGCGAACAATAGGTGACCGAGACGTGTAACCAATGGCACCCAATACCACCACGCCGGGTGATATCGCCAGTATGGCGATGACGAATACACGCTTCCAATGTGCGTACACTGCGATGTCGCCAAACACGGATGCGACCATCATGATGCTGTAAACAGAACCTGGATTCATCCGGAAAAATGACGTTTTGCCATTTTTGCACCCAGGTTCGTAGTTGAGTACACCATCGCAGGCGCTCCTGTCTGTGGTGCAGCGTCCTGGGTAACCGCAGCCATTGTCACCGAGCTGATAGTCCATGCTGCTGCAAACGTCGTCGAACGGTTCGTCCACATAGATGTCTTGGAAACGTCCCTATGTGTTGAACAGGGATCCATACGTGGCTGCACTATCCGTTACAGCCATGCGGATAAGATGCCTGTCATCTCGACTGCTAGTGATAGGCTGGGATCCAGCACGGTGTTCCGTATTACCCACCTCAACCCACCGATTCCATATTCTGCTAACAGTCACTGGAACTCGACCCACGCGAGCAGCAATGTCGCGATACGATAAATCGCAGTCGCGATAGACTAGAATCCGACCTTTATCAAAGCCGGAAACGTGATGGTACGCTTTTCTCCTCCTTACACGAGGCATCACAACAACGTCTCACCAAACAACACCGGTCAACTTCTGTTTGTGTATGAGAAATCGGTTGGAAACTTTCCTCATGTCAGCATGTTGTAGGTGTCGCCACCAGCGCCAACCTAGTGTGAATGCTCTGAAGAGTTAATCATTTGCATATCACAGCATCTTCTTCCTGTCGGTTAAATTTCGCGTCTGTAGCATGTCATCTTCGCGGTGTAGCAATTGTAATGGCCAGCAATGTACTTAAGAAGTCTTCGAACGAGTCACATATCTGTGAACTTCTTCCAAATGGTCGTACCTTCGTTAACAGCCTGGAATGGGACATCGTGTCATACCCTCCGCAGAAATCTAGAAACATGGATTATGCCTGTTGTCTTTCATCCATAGTTCGCAGCATATCATGTGAAAAAAGGGCAAGATGAATTTTGCACCGGCGGCGCTCTCTAAACCCATGCTTATTCATGGACATTAGCTTCTCAGCCTCACGAAAGTTTGTTTCATTCGAACTGAGAATATGTTCAAGGACTCTGCAACAAATCGATGTTTGAGATATTGGTCTGTAATGTTGCGGGTCCGTTCTTCTGCCCTTTGTATATACTGAAGCCACTTGCGCTTTTATCCAGTAGTTTGGGGCACTGTGCTGGGTGAGGTCGCGCAGAACTGTCCATCTCCCGTGTAGGAAATGGCAGCACTCAGCTGGCACTTATGCAGCTATGCAGAGTAGGAACGTGCTGACATTCTCATTCCAGGTGATCAACGGAACACAATCGAACTCCTCGCTGCTAAACTGGACGTGTCTGTTGGTCTTTAAAGCCAGTACCGCCATTAGACTGTTTTTTATTTGCAGTCTTACATTTACACCATCATTGGTTCAAATGGCTCCGAGCACTATGGGACTTAACTTCTAAGGTCGTCAGTCCCTTAGAAATTAGAACTACTTAAACCTAACTAACCTAAGGACATCACACACATCCATGCCCGAGGCAGGATTCGAACCTGCGACCGTAGCGGTCGCGCGGTTCCGGACTGAAGCGCCTAGAACCTCTCGGCCACAACGGCCGGCCCAGTAAGTGATTAGGTAGGAACCTAAGGGCACAGCTTATATTGCTACGACTGAAGCGAGCAGTAATGTCAATAAGTATTCTTGCTTGCCACAAATATTTGACTGCTACCGAATCGTCAACAACGCGTCTGAGGAATGTCACGTGACCAGGACCTCAGCCAAATTTGAGCTTCAGAATTTTTGTTACTCCTGAAGACTGTATGGCAGATGCTGGGTGCACGCTATGTGGACTTTCTACCTGTCCTTAATGCAGCCACGGATCTTCGATATTTCCGAACTGGGGAAAAAATTGGAAAGTGTCGCCTTCCCCCCCCCCCCCCCACCCTCCCTCCCTCTCCCCGTCCTCGAGTGTTTGAGATACGAGGTCAAAAACTTTTTTAAAAAATTGATTTTCAAAAATATGTTCATTTTGTAGCGCACATCTTTCTGAGAGAAGTTTGATACATAAAACATATATGTTCGAGGAAGTGCAAGATATGTTATTTGGTCTTAAGTATGACAAAGTGCAGTGCCAGGCCTCTTCATACAGTATTCTTCTATCGTACGTCATTGTACTTCCATCTGTGGAATTCAAATGTGTATATTTTGTAATGGAAGCAATCAAACCTATACTCAGGACAGTGGAAATTAAAATATCCTGTGGTGCCTCTCCTGCTCCCACCCTATCTCCCCTTGACATCCTATCTCCCCTTAAAAAAAAATAACACACACACAAATAATACAGGATGGAATTATTTGTGACCGGTAGAGTAAGAACTCTTCAGAAAATTTGCACTCTTTATTGCCTATTAGCTAATAACTTTCTCTTTTGTGTGACATAAAGTCAAATATAGGAAACATAAAACAAGTAAAGACAAGAGACAAGCAAGAGAGGAGACATTTTTTCAATCCTTAGGTCCCATTTTTTTTCTTCTAATCCTGCTACAGCTTTACACGGAGTGCTTTCCTTTCTGTGAAAGAAGTTCGTCAAACGTTTTACTACATGAAAGATCAAACTGTCGTTGTCTAATACTCAAAGAGCTGTTAATGGGAATAGTACGGAAGATTGATGTGGTTTCTCGATTTGATTCCGTCTATTTTGTCACTGCTAGATAAAACGAAATTGGCCTTTCTAATGTTGCAGCAATTGTAATACACGCCAAATAAGCGAGACTGTTTTGGCAGAAATTGTCATTTTTATCTACCTCATTTACATCAATAACACGACGGAACACAATTCACGAAGTATCAATATCAAATGCCTATTAGACCTAGTACAAGTAAACAGTTTAATGTTAGCAAATAGTTTCATATCTCATTCATACGCTCCGGTTTCTCAAGCATGAGAGCGAAACCAAATTTTTATGTAAATTTGGATACGTCGTATTCTTCGCTATAATTTGTGTGATGTCCCAGTTTCTTTTGCTTCCTCGTTCGAACAATCTTGTCATCATTAATTCTGTAACTATTCCTACCATTGTCAGAACTTATTCTCTAATTCGCTACCCTTGCCAGAATCACCAGTTTAGTTATCCCGGGTCTATTTCCCGGTTAGGCGTTATTACGTGTTCGTACAACGCGGTTTCTGCACTATTCCGACAACAGAACTTAAGCGGACGCTAACCGGGGGCTGTGCAACTGGCCTTTAGTAGTGTAGCATCCTGGCAAAAATTTTCTGTCAATTCATTTTGCTGGATACACCGAGGAGAGTGATATGTAATCCTTCTTACGTATTATTCCTGCTAGTCGTTTATGTCCACTGCGGTAGTATAAATCTATGGATTTCGTTAATACACTCCTGGAAATTGAGATAAGAACACCGTGAATTCATTGTCCCAGGAAGGGGAAACTTTATTGACACATTCCTGGGGTCAGATACATCACATGATCACACTGACAGAACCACAGGCACATAGACACAGGCAACAGAGCATGCACAATGTCGGCACTAGTACAGTGTATATCCACCTTTCGCAGCAATGCAGGCTGCTATTCTCCCATGGAGACGATCGTAGAGATGCTGGATGTAGTCCTGTGGAACGGCTTGCCATGCCATTTCCACCTGGCGCCTCAGTTGGACCAGCGTTCGTGCTGGACGTGCAGACCGCGTGAGACGACGCTTCATCCAGTCCCAAACATGCCCAATGGGGGACAGATCCGGATATCTTGCTGGCCAGGGTAGTTGACTTACACCTTCTAGAGCACGTTGGGTGGCACGGGATACATGCGGCCGTGCATTGTCCTGTTGGAACAGCAAGTTCCCTTGCCGGTCTAGGAATGGTAGAACGATGGGTTCGATGACGGTTTGGATGTACCGTGCACTATTCAGTGTCCCCTCGACGATCACCAGTGGTGTACGGCCAGTGTAGGAGATCGCTCCCCACACCATGATGCCGGGTGTTGGCCCTGTGTGCCTCGGTCGTATGCAGTCCTGATTGTGGCGCTCACCTGCACGGCGCCAAACACGCATACGACCATCATTGGCACCAAGGCAGAAGCGACTCTCATCGCTGAAGACGACACGTCTCCATTCGTCCCTCCATTCACGCCTGTCGCGACACCACTGGAGGCGGGCTGCACGATGTTGGGGCGTGAGCGGAAGACGGCCTAACGGTGTGCGGGACCGTAGCCCAGCTTCATGGAGACGGTTGCGAATGGTCCTCGCCGATACCCCAGGAGCAACAGTGTCCCTAATTTGCTGGGAAGTGGCGGTGCGGTCCCCTACGGCACTGCGTAGGATCCTACGGTCTTGGCGTGCATCCGTGCGTCGCTGCGGTCCGGTCCCAGGTCGACGGGCACGTGCACCTTCCGCCGACCACTGGCGACAACATCGATGTACTGTGGAGACCTCACGCCCCACGTGTTGAGCAATTCGGCGGTACGTCCACCCGGCCTCCCGCATGCCCACTATACGCCCTCGCTCAAAGTCCGTCAACTGCACATACGGTTCACGTCCACGCTGTCGCGGCATGCTACCAGTGTTAAAGACTGCGATGGAGCTCCGTATGCCACGGCAAACTGGCTGACACTGACGGCGGCGGTGCACAAATGCTGCGCAGCTAGCGCCATTCGACGGCCAACACCGCGGTTCCTGGTGTGTCCGCTGTGCCGTGCGTGTGATCATTGCTTGTACAGCCCTCTCGCAGTGTCCGGAGCAAGTATGGTGGGTCTGACACACCGGTGTCAATGTGTTCTTTTTTCCATTTCCAGGAGTGTAATTATAACAACGTGGATCATTCACTTACAAAATCAACCACATAAACAGAGACTGGCATTCACCCGTTCGGGTTTATTCGGCTGAGCTCGTACATCGCCGTCCCCTTTTGTCTGCGGTAAGGTATTTTATTTCTAGGTCCGACAGGATTCTCCTGGCAGAGACATCACGTACACTATGCACGCATTCAAAAATCAACTTATGATTCACCAATAAGTCAACTTAGAATTTTTTTTAAAAATGTTGAAAAACCGACAAGGATGCGTTTCAAAATCATATGAATAAACGATAGGCGTTTTGTGAAACAATGTTTTTTTCTTCAAGAATATGAATTTGGTGCCCCCTGACGTTGTCGCCTGGGGGAGCTACCACGGTTCCCGGTTTGTCCACCCCCCCCCCCCCCCCCTCCGCTAGATCCGGACCTGCCTTAATGATAGCGGTAACACTTGCTACGCTCAAAAATGGTTCAAATGGCTCTGAGCACTATGCGACTTAACGTCTGAGGTCATCAGTCGCCTAGAACTTAGAACTAATTAAACCTAACTAACCTAAGGACATCACATACACCCATACCCGAGGCAGGATTCGAACCTGCGACCTTAGCGGTCGCTCGGCTCCAGACTGTAGCGCCTAGAACCGCACGGCCACTCCGGCCGTCTGCTACGGTCAATGCGACTTCTAGGGCAATGGCTGCCGCCTTATTTAGCCAGTCCTCAATTATGATGGTATCCACCTGCTGAACAATGGTTCTGGTTACATGGTTTGGCGTTCCAGACGGTGCGTCTTCGGTCAACACAAACAGTAATGGGTCTCCAAATTCTTTGATCAGTAGGCGTCTTTGCAATTTGACCCACTGGTAGCCTTTGACATATAGATCAACCCCTCGCTTTGAATTTGTTTCTTCGTTAATAGGGATAAATAATATCACAGTTCTTTACAAACGTAGTGTTGTAATATGACTGACATTATTCCTTCGATCACATGATGCATTATGGCGAGATATGTCCTTCTATTAACGGTTGCCGGATGTCTGGTAACTATAATACCAATCATTAAGAAGGATTTTTATGGTTATATATGGGAATTTGGCTTTCAAAGCCTGACAAGCGAGCACCATGGATTTTTATTATGCGGTGCTTCGTGACCTCTTCGGTGGCATTCTCTCCTGTCCTTCAGACGATAGTGCATCGTCCTAAAGCGCAGATCACTCATGCGACGACCGTTGGAAGGGATCCTTGTCAGAGCCAGCACCCGCGACCATATGCCTCACGAAACGCCATCGATGTGCCACCTCCTCACAGAAGGCCGAGGTCGTCGTCGAGCCCTCATCCACGACCTCACCGATGCGGAAGGACGACGATACACTACGCAATGCGCCATTGGTCACGCTTTCTATTCTCATTTCCGCCGGCTTACGCTGCCGTCCCGCATCCGCCGACATTATTTGAGGGGGTAGCAGCACTTGTGACATTACAGCCTTTATCACTGCGATTTTTAACATGTAAAAGCTTTTTTTTTCTGTATTCGCGTCAGTATGTGCGAACTTTTAACATATACCAATGAATGTTGTAACCAGATATCTTTGCCGCGCTCCTGAAAAGCGCAGAATATCACGATAGCTATAAACTGTTATACGCTGCTATCGAACAGTAAAAAAAAAAAAAAACAAAAAAAAAAAAAAAAAAAACGATGCACCTATGTTTCAAAATAACAATTGCCAATTTTTACTTCTGCAGGGAGCCGCGCCGCTCTCTAGCTGTTCTTCTGTGAATGTGTTGCGAGTCGGACGCAAAAGTATTGTGCTCCATACTGATATAATCATTTTATTGTAAATTTAAGAGTTTAAGTGATTAAAAATATATGTAGCCACAAACAAGCGAGAATGTGTATCATGAAAATTCGCTCCACCGCCACAAAGGGTGGCCATGTTAATGTAAGTTTCCGTTTCATAATATAATACTTGAAGCCTTGAAGTTTATTTAATTTCAAAGAAAATCTCTCAACCTTATTTTCATTAATTATACTTGTGATAATCTTTTCTGTTTAAAAGATTTATGCAGCTTATGATCCAGCGCGTGTTCTGTCGGAACAGGAGGCTGTCGTGACGACATCGCTATAGTGTTTATTCCAAGTTCTTTCAGTTCCGTTTATATGTTCGTACAAATCCAATTAGTTGGTCCCTTAGGTTTCTTTCATGTAACTTCTCTCTGTTTTCTCCGCGCGATCTTCCTCCGAAAAAAAAAAAATTTCTGTTCATTTTTTAGTAATTTTCGATATCGCGAATGAGAAAAGACAGCCGCCTCCTGCTCTGAACGGAACACCACGACTTTTCTAACGTCGGAGAGTACCGCACGAATTTTCCGCTAAAAGGTAATAGAATTTCTTAAAGCTGGATCAATTACACATGTTGCTGCTGTTCTCCGACAAATCTGGTGTGATTAATAGTAGTTTATTCTGTCACGACAAAAAGAACCAATTTCATTTTTACCAAAGCAACAAAGCTTTCAATTAAATTACTAAAAAAATCATACCAGACACTGACTGTCAACACCATGGCAGAGGATGTGGCTCAAGAACTTCAAGAACCAGTGACCTCCGATGAAGTCCGACATGCTATCAAGGGGGGAGCTGTCAACAAGTCCCCTAGACCTGGCAGCCTCCCCCCCAAACTTTTACAAGTGCTTTATCTACTTTTTGGTACCTGCTTGGACGTCCATCGGTCATGAACTGATGTCAGCCAAAAGGACGATCCCAGCCACCTTCCTTGATGGGGTCATCATCCTGGTCCCTAAGCCACATGGCGATCATGGATCTGTGATTACCGGTCCATCACTCTGCTCAATAGTGACATGAAAATTTTTACCCGTTTACTGGCCTCACGACTCAATAAGGCAGCAAGATACGTCACCTCCCTTGATCAGACTTCGCTTGATGGTGACAACAACATCCATATGGCCCTTCGCCGTTACAGGGACGTGATCGCGCTCGCGAGGTGGGGCACTAGCACCGCTTGAGTCAGGCATTCGACCGTGGCGACCATACCTTTCTGAAATCGGTCCTCCAACACGGGTTTTCCTGCTCGTATAGTAACCGTGGTAATGCGGCTCTTGAGCGGCGCCACTTCAAGAATACTCTGGTCGCTTCACCGCGCCTCTAGCGGTCGAGCGCTCTGTCCGACAGGGTTGCCCACTTTAAACGATACTGTATGCTTTGGCATTAGAGATCCTACTCCAGGGGCTTTGACAACGCCTGGTGGGCCTGACATTAATGTGGGTCGCGACATATGGGAAGGCATCAGGCAGTTCTCTCAACATTTCCAAATCGAAGGCTCTGCTCATTGGTGAGGGTCTACCTGAGAGATACGTCGCTCCTCCAAGTGTCGCCACCAGCGTCCGCTGTTTGGGCATTGATAATATAAATGACCTCCGTCGTTCAGCAGTAACCAACCTACTGATAACAAACAGACCCGAATTTTCGACTCTGTGTGTGCAGAACAGGGAATCAGTGATCATAAGGCCGTTGCAGCATCCATGAATATGGAAGTTAATAGGAATATAAAAAAATGGAGGAAGGTTTATCTGTTTAGCAAGAGTAATAGAAGGCAGATTTCAGACTACCTAACAGATCAAAACGAAAATTTCTGTTCCGACACTGACAATGTTGAGTGTTTATGGAAAAAGTTCAAGGCAATCGTAAAATGCGTTTTAGACAGGTACGTGCCGAGTAAAACTGTCAGGGACGGGACAAACCCACCTTGGTACAACAACAAAGTTAGGAAACTACTGCGAAAGCAAAGAGAGCTTCACTCCAAGTTTAAACGCAGCCAAAACCTCTCAGACAAACAGAAGCTAAACGATGTCAAAGTTAGCGTAAGGAGGGCTATGCGTGAAGCGTTCAGTGAATTCGAAAGTAAAATTCTATGTACCGACTTGACAGAAAATCCTAGGAAGTTCTGGTCTTACGTTAAATCAGTAAGTGGCTCGAAACAGCATATCCAGACACTCCGGGATGATGATGGCATTGAAACAGAGGATGACACGCGTAAAGCTGACATACTAAACACCTTTTTCCAAAGCTGTTTCACAGAGGAAGACCGCACTGCAGTTCCTTCTCTAAATCCTCGCACAAACGAAAAAATGGTTGACATCGAAATAAGTGTCCAAGGAATAGAAAAGCAACTGGAATCACTCAACAGAGGAAAGTCCACTGGACCTGACGGGATACCAATTCGATTCTACACAGAGTACGCGAAAGAACTTGCCCCCCTTCTAACAGCCGTGTACCGCAACTCTCTAGAGGAACGGAGGGTTCCAAGTGATTGGAAAAGAGCACAGGTAGTCCCAGTCTTCAAGAAGGGTCGTTGAGCAGATGCGCAAAACTATAGACCTATATCTCTGACGTCGATCTGTTGCAGAATTTTAGAACATGTTTTTTGCTCGAGTATCATGTCGTTTTTCGAAACCCAGAATCTACTATGTAGGAATCAACATGGATTCCGGAAACAACGATCGTGTGAGACCCAACTCGCTTTATTTGTTCATGAGAACCAGAAAATATTAGATACAGGCTCCCAGGTAGATGCTATTTTTCTTGACTTCCGGAAGCCGTTCGATACAGTTCCGCACTGTCGCCTGATAAAGTAAGACCCTACGGAATATCAGACCAGCTGTGTGGCTGGATTGAAGAGTTTTTAGCAAACAGAACACAGCATTTTGTTCTCAATGGAGAGACGTCTACAGACGTTAAAGTAACCTCTGGCGTGCCACAGGGGAGTGTTATGGGACCATTGCTTTTCACAATATATATAAATGACCTAGTAGATAGTGTCGGAAGTTCCATGCGGCTTTTCGCGGATGATGCTGCAGTATACAGAGAAGTTGCAGCATTAGAAAATTGTAGCGAAATGCAGGAAGATCTGCAGCGGATAGGCAGTTGGTGCAGGGAGTGGCAACTGTCCCTTAACATAGACAAATGTAATGTATTGCGAATACATAGAAAGAAGGATCCTTTATTGTATGATTATATGATAGTGGAACAAACACTGGTAGCAGTTACTTCTGTAAAATATCTGGGAGTATGCGTGCGGAACGATTTGAAGTGGAATGATCATATAAAATTAATTGTTGGTAAGGCGGGTACCAGGTTGAGATTCATTGGGAGAGTCCTTAGAAAATGTAGTCCATCAACAAAGGAGGTGGCTTACAAAACACTCGTTCGACCTATACTTGAGTATTGCTCATCAGTGTGGGATCCGTACCAGATCGGATTGACGGAGGAGATAGAGAAGATCCAAAGAAGAGCGGCGCGTTTCGTCACAGGGTTATTTGGTAACCGTGATAGCGTTACGGAGATGTTTAATAAACTCAAGTGGCAGACTCTGCAAGAGAGGCGCTCTGCATCGTGGTGTAGCTTGCTCGCCAGGTTTCGAGAGGGTGCTTTTCTGGATGAGGTATCGAATATATTGCTTCCCCCTACTTACACCTCCCGAGGAGATCACGAATGTAAAATTAGAGAGATTAGAGCGAGCACGGAGGCTTTCAGACAGTTGTTCTTCCCGCGAACCATACGCGACTGGAACAGGAAAGGGAGGTAATGACAGTGACACGTAAAGTGCCCTCCGCCACACACCGTTGGGTGGCTTGCGTAGTGTAAATGTAGATGTAGATGTAGCCGACGTCTCCTCCAAACGATCAGGGCTGACCTTGTGGACCACCCGCTTTGATCCCTCGACATTGCACAGCGTGCGCAATACGTGAATGTTTACCACGCCTCGAACGTCCCCCATGTGGCACAAGTGTTCCCGGTTCCGATTACTCTCTCACGTCGTATGTTGATGGCGATGGAATCCTTCGTCTGTACCGGGATGTTATTTAAATAGTCCTCCCTTGCCCTCCTGTGGGAGTGTGGTGGAGTGGCAAATGTCTGGATGGAACTGACACCACGAATCCTCCAGAGCTGTCCATAAATCCGCAAGAGCGCCAGGGGGGTGGAGATCTCTTCTGAACAGCACGATGCTCAATAATGTTCATGTCTGGGGGGTTTGGTGGTCATCGGAAGTGTTTAAACACAGAAGAGTGTTCCTGGAGTCACTCTGTAGCAATCCTGGACTTGTGGGGTGTCACATTGTCCTACTGTAATTGGTCAAGTCCGTCGGAATGCGCAGTGGACATGAATGGATGAAGGTGGTCAGACAGGATGCTCACGTACGTGTCACCTGTCAGAGTCGTATCTAGACGTACCAGGGGTTCCATATCACTCCAACTACACACGCCTCCCACCACCAGCCTAAACAGTCCCCTGCCGACATTCAGGTTCCATGGATTCATGAGGTTGTCTTCATATCCGTACACGTCCATCCGCTCGATACAATTGTAAACGAGACTCGTCTGACCAGGCAACATGTTTCGAGGCATCAACAGTCCAATGTCGGTGTTGAAGAGGCCCAGGCGTGGCGTAAAGCTTCGTGTCGTGTAGTCATCAAGAGTACACGAGTGGGCCTTCGGCTCCGAAAGCCCATATCGATGATGTTTCGTTGAATGGTTCACACGCTGACACAGCACTGAAATCCGCAGCAATTTGCGGAAGCTGTAGCGGGACTTTGAATTTCGCCGCGCTACACTCGTTCCCTCAGATAAAAATATCCCGTCGCAGCGGTATGAGCGCTCGACGGCAGAGAAAATACCAAAATTGTAACCTTTTTTGTTTTCTATCCGTTTTCAATTGTCTCTTGATAGCGGAAGCTTAAGGCAGACGTGATCTGGAAGACGTAAAAAACAAAATACTTATTAGCTAGTCTTTATCTGATTTTAATGTGTAGACATATTGTGAAAGTTGTTAAGAAATTCGGAGGATGGAAGTAGCAAAGTAAATTAAATTGCATACAGTATCAAGATGATATTGGTATAAATTAGTGATTCCTGGACTATTGCAAGATTTCGGAGCAGACTTTTCACGCAGAAATGAAGGAGATTTTTGAAGACCTGGACGCCGCCCGAAAGAAGACAAGTTAACCTGGTAAAGGATGATCTCTCATCTACGCCACTTCCCCCTGTCAGTTACGTTTTGTTATTCTCTGTTTCCTTTCAGTAAGTTTTGTAGTGGAAATTGGTTTAACTTTTGCTCAAAAACGCCACAAGGACCACCCCAACTATAGCTTTTCTGTAATACGAAGTCCGATTTGCTTTTCATTTTTCCCTTTTTTCACGGTCATTAACGATTTAAAAAAAAAAACCATTTTCACTTACGATTTCTTCCCACATTATCAACCTTTTTTTTTCTTTTTCTTTTCTTCTCTTTATTTTTTATTTTTTTACTAACCACTACAAAGCGTTGCACTTCCGTCACGTTGAGCGATCCTCTTCAGTGTTCGTCGGTTCCATTCTTGCAGTATCATTTTCCGGCCGCAGCGATGTCGGAGATCTGATGTTTTAACGGATTCCTGACGTTCACGATACGCTCGTGAAATAGTCGTACGGGAAAATCCCCACTTCACAGCTACCTCGGAGATGCTGTGTCCCATCGCTCGTTCGCCGACTGTAACACCACGTTCAAACTCACTCATATCTAGATAACCTGCCATTGTAGCAGCAGTAAGCGATCTAACAACTGCGCCAGACACTTGTCTTATATAGGCGTGACGACCGCAGCGCTGTATTCTGCATGTTTACGTATCTCTGTATTTTAATACGCGTGCCTATACCACTTCCTTTGCCGCTTCACTGTATGTTTATGTACCATACATATTAAAATATATAGCCTATGTCCTGTAAAAAGGTGAAGTAAATATCGATCAAGACCTTTTCAAGATTTTTGGTAACGACCTTAAACGACGACGACTTGTAGCACATAAGTACAGATTTGCTTCTGTAGCTACCTGTCGCAGGTTCGAATCCTGCCTCCGGCATGGATGTGTGTTATGTCTTTAGGTTAGTTAGGTTTACGTAGTTCTAAGTTCTAGGGAACTGATGACCTCAAATTTGGCCCGTCGTGATTAAAATTTCGGTTCACAATGTGCTCTTTGCTATATCTACACTACTGGCCATTAAAAGTGCTCCACCATGAAGATGACGTGCTACAGACGCGAAATTTAACCGACAGGAAGAAGATGCTGTGATATGCAAATGATTACCTTTTCAGAGCATTCACACAAGGTTGGCGCCGGTGGCGACACCTACAACGTGCTGACATGAGGAAAGTTTCCAACCGATTTCTCATACACAAACACAGTTGACCGGCGTTGCCTGGTGAAACGTTGTTGTGATGCCTCGGGTAAGGAGGAGAAACGCGTACTATCACGTTTCCGACTTTGATAAAGGTCGGATTCTAGTCTATCGCCATTGTGGTTTATCGTATCGCGACATTGCTGCTCGCGTTGGTCGAGATCCAATGACTGTTAGCAGAATATGGAATCGGTGGGTTCAGGAGGGTAATACGGAACGCCGTGCTGGATCCCAACGGCCTCGTATCACTAGCCGTCGAGATGACAGGCATCTTATCCGCATGGCTGTAACGGATCGTGCAGCCACGTCTCGATCCCTGAGTCAACAGATGGGGACGTTTGCAAGACAACAACCATCTGCACGAACAGTTTGACGACGTTTGCAGCAGCACGGACTATCAGCTCGGAGACCGCGGCTGCGGTTACCCTTGACGCTGCATCACAGAGCGCCTGTGTTGGTCTACTAAATGACGAACTTGCGTGCACGAATTGTAAAACGTCATTTTTGCGGATGAATCCATGTTCTGTTTACAGCATCATGATGGTTGCATCCGTGTTTGGCGACATCGCGGTGAACGCACATTGGAAGCGTGTATTCGTTATCGCCATAGTGGCGTATCACTCGGCGTGATGGTATGGGGTGCCATTGGCTACACGTCTCGGTCACCTCTTGTTCGCATTGACGGCACTTTGAACAGTGGACGTTACGTTCCAGATGTGTTACGACCCGTGGCTCTACCCTTCATTCGATCCCAGCAAAACCCTTCATTTGAGCAGGATAATGCACGACCGCATGTTGCAGGTCCTGTAAGGGCCTTTCTGGATACAGAAAATGTTCGACTGCTGCCCTGGCCAGCACGTTCTTCAGATCTCTCACCAACTGAAAACGTCTGGTCAATGGTCGCCGAGCAACTGGCTCGTCACAATACGCCAGTCATTACTCTTGATGAACTGTGGTATCGTGTTGAAGCCGCATGGGCAGCTGTACCTGTACACGCCATCCAAGCTGTGTTTGACTCAATGCCCAGGCGTATCAAGGACGTTATTACGGCCAGAGGTGGTTGTTCTGATTACTTATTTCTCAGGATCTATGCACCCAAATATCGTGAAAATGCAATCACATGTCAGTTGTAGTATAATATATTTGTCCAATGAATACCCGTTTAGCATCTGCATTTCTTCTTGGTGTAGCAATTTTAATGGCCAGTAGTGGATGTATTAAAAGCGGCCGATTTCGGAGGGTCCACACCCCCCAAGTCGGTTTATGATCTCCACCCATCCATATTTTTCATTTGCACTTACCCCCATCTATTTTGCTGCTACTTCTTCTATCTCCACCCTTCTCTCTTTCTGTTTTAGGGCCACTGTCTGATCATCAATGCATTCTCTCTCTTTGGGTCCTATCGCTATTGTATTCACCTTTATTATGTCTTTCACTGCGACATTCTTCCTCCCACAGTCGCCATATCCTCTCTCTTTCTCACCCACTGGCAGTGTCTGCTCTTTCATCCTTAGTCGCTGTGTCTGTGTTAGCCTCTTTCAGACAAAGAAGCACAAATACGTTATCATGCCGAAATTTGTCGTCAGGAAGGCGGAAAGAGAATTGAGGCAGATGATTTCAGCTGCTTGCCTCCCATTCCCTGCTACAGAAGGCAGTACTGCATGTATGAGACGAATTAAATCGCTCAGTAAAGTTACAGTTTTGTATGTACTTTGAGACATTTACGAGGGGCGTTCAGAAAGTAAGCTCCGATCGGTCGCGAAATGGAAACGACTATGAAAATCCGATAAAGCTTTGCACAGATGTGTTGGGTAGTGTCTCTAGTATAACCCCAGTTAGCATCACGTCGCTCTTCTCATTTCTGAGCTCACAGTGAGTGCGTAAAGATGTCTAGAAAATAGTGTCTGCCGCCAAGTACGAGGGCCTGGTGAGAAATTTCGCCTGAAGCTATGCAGTTAACATTACATAACTGTCGTGCTGTTTCTTCTTCAAGACAATTCTCAGCCGCATTCTGCAGGGGCAATGAAGATGCTCCTGCATCGTTTTCAAATGGAAATGTGAGATTACCCACAATACAGTCCGCAATTGTCTCCCCCTGAGTTTCATCTCTAGTCACATGAACCGCTGTCTTTGAAGACAACATTTTGACACAGACAACGAGGTGTAGGCCAGCGTGGCGAATTGGCGGAAAGCACTGGCGGCTGCCTTCTATGATGAGGCTATTGAAAAGTTGGTACAACGCTATGACAAAAGTCTAAGTCAGAACGGCGACTACATAGAGAAGTAGCTGAAAGGTGTAGCTAATTGTTACAAGTAAAACATTTCTGATGTTCACTGTGGTTTCAATTTGGCAATCAATCGGAGCTTACTTTCTGAACAGGCCTCGTATATACTTAGACACATTCAAACAACAAAAAAGTACGCATAATATAAGTTTAACACTAAAACTTTTTTTTCTGGATACTTTGGTCATCGATCGCAATTCGTCGAAAACGAACGGCTGTATCTTAAAAGAATAAAAATGTTATAAGAAATATTTTACTGAATTTCCAGTCGTTCCAGGTTTACATAATTTTTGGCAGTCATTTTAAGTCCTTTTCAGCCATATTAAAACCTTTTCGTTTTTCGTGCCTATTATATAGAGATAGCCCGTCGTAAAGTTCTGTTGATGACAAAATGCCGAGTAAAAACTTAGGTTGGTGACATCCCCCTTGGGAGGACCCTATAACCCTTGCCATGTATTCACTACGTCAGTTAAAACCACATTTACACTTCATATCGGAAAGTACGTGCATATTTTACGGGTAAAAGTGCGGTAACTTTGAACTTCTGGATCTCGGTAAGTGACAATGACGTGGAAAAAAGTATGAAGATTCGCGAGAACATAATATATGAAATATACGGTAAAAGCCGCAATTTGCATAACAATGCTTTTAAGAACTTTAGTTATGTCTTGACCACACTTTTGTTTTGCATCAACCTAACACGTTTCGACCTTCCATCATTTTCAGAGGCACTGTTGTCTCAGTAATATGAAAGCATTAGATACATTCTCGAGCACTTGTGTCGTGCTTGAGAGTGTTGAGTGATACAATGTATCTCATGTTTTTTGTATGACTGACACTACAATGCCTTTGAAAATAACGGAAAGTCGAAACGCGTAAGGTTGATGAACTGTGGTATCGTGTTGAAGCCGCATGGGCAGACGTAAGTAAAGTCATTAAAGGTATATGGTAAAAGATTCCAACGATCTGCCATGAACTCATATTTCTAGAAGTCGCTATTTGGACATTTGTTACATTTGATACTCAAGAACTTAGTTTTTTCTGGTGTATCTTGATAACGGATACAGATTTCCGAAAACGGGAAAATGACGTTTCTAGACTGATGTGCTGTTGAAATTTGATCCATTTGGTATGGTTAGCTACTTAGATAATCGCAGCGCACACTGAAAAACTGCTAAAGACCGGTTTTTACGGTTTTCTTCGTAAGTATGGTAACTATGAACCAAGGGTTCTCAGTTAAGGATAACGACATCCAAAAATGTTTCGATGTTTCGCAGGCAAATCATCTTAAGTACGCCGGCCGTAGTGGCAGAGCGGTTCTAGGCGCTTCAGTCTGGAACCGCGTGGCCGCTACGGTCGCAGGTTCGAATCCTGCCTCGGGCATGGATGTGTGTGATGTCCTAAGGTTAGTTAGGTTTAAGGGGCTCTGGAACGCCCTATACTTGCAATGTTAAAACAACGCTTATAAATTACATCTTTCCTCACAAAGTATTTGAGGTAGGAAGTTGAACTTTTTACAGATTATTTATTGGAATATGGGCTACAACTTACACAGGGATTTTACAAAATTTTAGTTCAGTTATTAAAGATGATTTTTTTTCAATTGTAATGAAAATTCACAACATTTTTTTTGCAATTTTTTATTTATATATTCAAAAATATACAGTTTTTTGGAAAAAGGCTGTGTTAAATTATGCAGAAGGTATTGTGTAACATTTACTGAAAGTTTGAAACAAATATGTTTGGAAGATCCTTAGAAAACATGTATGAGAAAATAAAAGTTTTGGGAATCGAGCGACAAAGATTGGATTAACTTTTTAGTGCATTCCAGGTCCATAGGATGGATTATCTTCATCCTCTGCAAACTCCTCCTCCAGCTTCCTCTTGTTCCTCCTCCAGTTTACTCTTGCTTGTATTTATAGACTCTTTACAGCCCTGTCTGCAGCCCGAAGGCGTTCCTTGTCTAAAGCAAGCATCGCTCGTACCATGTTAGAACCTATCTTCATTCCCATATTTCTAAATACCTTGCACCTTACAATGTTGCCATCATTGAAAGTCGCAACAGCATCATACACACCAAAGTGAAGTGTTTCTATTCCAACAAATACAGTCTTGGGGATTCTCGACCATATAACACTATTTACACTTTCATTGGGGTTTTGAGTTTTTCCGTGAATACACTTTTTCAACAGTTCAGGTGCTGCTAAGTCTCTGAAAACAAGGTTAGCCACAACACATACTTTATCTCACATCACTAAAATGTACCTGATGAACACGGACGTTAATAATAACACCATTTGACAGCAGTTTAACAGCGCCGCAGTGGGTCACGCCCATGTAGAACACATTTCAAAAAAAAATTTGAAAATAGTTGTAGTCTTCGGAATTGAATAAATTATATATCTATTAAAAGGTAGTAGTCTGCAGATTCAGAAAACGCAAAAAAGTAAAAATTGAACTTTTCATGATTTTGAGCCTTTCCGGAGCCCCTTAAGTAGTTCTAAGTTTTAGGGGACTGATGACCTGAGATGTTAAGTCGCATAGTGCTCAGAGCCATTTGAACCATTTGGACCTCTCATCACAGACTACGCAGTGGCCGACGGCGTTCACTTAACGACCGAGAGCAACTGCGTCTGCGTAGTTGTCAGTGCTAACAGACAAGCAACACTGCGTGAAATCAGTGTGGGACGTATACATTAGGACAGTGCGGCTAAGTGTGATGTTGATGGGCCATGGCAGCAGACGACCGACGCGAGTGCCTTTGCTAAACAGCACGACATCGCCTGCAGCGCCTCTCGTAGGCTCGTGGCCGTACTGGTTGAACGCTAGACTACTTGAAAACCATGGTTGGTTACACGAGTTGGTACAGGGTGTTTCAAAAATGACCGGTATATTTGAAACGGCAATAAAAACTAAACGTGCAGCGATAGAAATACACCGTTTGTTGCAATATGCTTGGGACAACAGTACATTTTCAGGCGGACAAACTTTCGAAATTACAGTAGTTACAATTTTCAACAACAGATGGCGCTGCAAGTGATGTGAAAGATATAGAAAACAACGCAGTCTGTGGGTGCGCCATTCTGTACGTCGTCTTTCTGCTGTAAGCGTGTGCTGTTCACAACGTGCAAGTGTGCTGTAGACAACATGGTTTATTCCTTAGAACAGAGGATTTTTCTGGTGTTGGAATTCCACCGCCTAGAACACAGTGTTGTTGCAACAAGACGAAGTTTTCAACGGAGGTTTAATGTAACCAAAGGACCGAAAAGCGATACAATAAAGGATCTGTTTGAAAAATTTCAACGGACTGGGAACGTGACGGGTGAACGTGCTGGAAAGGTAGGGCGACCGCGTACGGCAACCGCAGAGGGCAACGCGCAGCTAGTGCAGCAGGTGATCCAACAGCGGCCTCAGGTTTCCGTTCGCCGTGTTGCAGCTGCGGTCCAAATGACGCCAACGTCTACGTATCGTCTCATGCGCCAGAGTTTACACCTCTATCCATACAAAATTCAAACGTGGCAACCCCTCAGCGCCGCTACCATTGCTGCACGAGAGACATTCGCTAACGATATAGTGCACAGGATTGATGACGGCGATATGCATGTGGGCAGCATTTGGTTTACTGACGAAGCTTATTTTTACCTGGACGGCTTCGTCAATAAACAGAACTGGCGCATATGGGGAACCGAAAAGCCCCATGTTGCAGTCCCATCGTCCCTGCATCCTCAAAAAGTACTGGTCTGGGCCGCCGTTTCTTCCAAACGAATCATTGGCCCATTTCTCAGATCCGAAACGATTACTGCATCACGCTATCTGGACATTCTTCGTGAATTTGTGGCGGTACAAACTGCCTTAGACGACACTGCGAACACCTCGTGGTTTATGCAAGATGGTGCCCGGCCACATCGCACGGCCGACGTCTTTAATTTCCCGAATGAGTATTTCGATGATCGTGTGATTGCTTTGGGCTATCCGAAACATACAGGAGGCGGCGTGGATTGGCCTCCCTATTCGCCAGACATGAACCCCTGTGACTTCTTTCTGTGGGGACACTTGAAAGACCAGGTGTACCGCCAGAATCCAGAAACAATTGAACAGCTGAAGCAGTACATCTCATCTGCATGTGAAGCCATTCCGCCAGACACGTTGTCAAAGGTTTCGGGTAATTTCATTCAGAGACTACGCCATATTATTGCTACGCATGGTGGATATGTGGAAAATATCGTACTATAGAGTTTCCCAGACCGCAGCGCCATCTGTTGTTGAAAATTGTAACTACTGTAATTTCGAAAGTTTGTCCGCCTGAAGATGTACTGTTGTCCCAAGCATATTGCAACAAACGGTGTATTTCTATCGCTGCTCGTTTAGTTTTTATTGCCGTTTCAAATATACCGGTCATTTTTGAAACACCCTGTAAGAGCTGATGGTACGGTCTGAGTGTGGCGCAGATCCCTCGAAGCCATGGACCCAAGTTGTCAACAAGGCACTGTGTAAGCTGGTGATGGCTCCATAATGGTGTGGGCTGTGTTTACACGGAATGGACTGGGTCCTCTGGCCCAACTGAACCGATCATTGCCGGAACGATTTGCAGTCATTCACGGACTTCACGTGCCGCCCCCCCCCCCCCCCCCCGAACCCCGCCGCCAACAATGAACCATGTCACTGTGGGCCACACAACTGTCGACTGGTTTGAAGAACATTCTGGACAGTTAGAACGAATGATCCATCCAGATCACCCGACGTGAATCCGATCGAATATTTATAGGACGTCACGGAGAGGCCAGCTCCTGCAGAAAATCCTGCACCGGCTACACTTTCACAATTATCGACGGCTATAGGGGCAGCATGGTTTAATATTTCTGCAGGGGACTTCCAACCACATGTTGAGTCCGTGTCACGTAAAGCTGCTGCACGGCGCTGGGCAAAAGGAGGTCCGCCATTATACAGGGTGATCCAAAAAGAATACCACAACTTTAAAAATGTGTATTTAATGAAAGAAACATAATATAACCTTCTGTTATACATCATTACAAAGAGTATTTAAAAAGGTTTTTTTTCACTCAAAAACAAGTTCAGAGATGTTCAATATCGCCCCCTCCAGACACTCGAGCAATATCAACCCGATACTCCAACTCGTTCCACACACTCTGTAGCGTATCAGGCGTAACAGTTTGGATAGCTGCTGTTATTTCTCGTTTCAAATCATCAATGGTGGCTGGGAGAGGTGGCCGAAACACCATATCCTTAACATACCCCCATAAGAAAAAATCGCAGGGGGTAAGATCAGGGCTTCTTGGAGGCCAGTGATGAAGTGCTCTGTCATGGGCTGCCTGGCGGCCGATCCATCGCCTCGGGTAGCTGACGTTCAGGTTTCATAACTAACCTTTTTCGTAGGACTCTCCATACAGTTGATTGTGGAATTTGCAGCTCTCTGCTAGCTCTGCGAGTCGATTTTCCTGGGCTGCGAACAAATGCTTGCTGGATGCGTGCTACATTTTCATCACTCGTTCTCGGCCGCCCAGAACTTTTCCCTTTGCACAAACACCCATTCTCTGTAAACTGTTTATACCAACGTTTAATACACCACATATCAGGAGGTTTAACACCATACTTCGTTCGAAATGCACGCTGAACAACTGTCGTCGATTCACTTCTGCCATACTCAATAACACAAAAAGCTTTCTGTTGAGCGGTCGCCATCTTAGCATCAACTGACGCTGACGCCTAGTCAACAGCGCCTCAAGCGAACAAATGTACAACTAAATGAAACTTTATAGCTCCCTTAATTCGCCGACAGATAGTGCTTAGCTCTGCTTTTTGTCGTTGCAGAGTTTTAAATTCCTAAAGTTGTGGTATTCTTTTTGAATCACCCTGTATTAGGAAGTACCCCGTGACTTTTGTCTCCTCAGTCTGTCATGTAGGCATGACAAAAGACATCGAATGAAATTAATAAAATTTTCTCGGGCTTCCAGCCGCGTCAGGTGGTTAAAATACCTCGAGCTTTCAACCGAGCTCTCCCCGGTCTTTGTCAAGTGGTAAGACTTGACTGCTGTGTCGCCGTCGTAATATAGCCGCACTGCTGGGTGTGACGTCACTGGTGCTCTCTACCTCGCCATATATGGTAATGTTTCCATTCCGCGTCCGTCGGCCCGTTTTAACCTCGCGATAGCCGGGTCCCAGGCTGTGCTGAGCTGCTCTGGCTCTGACCACTATGGGACTTAACATCTGTGGTCATCAGTCCCCTAGAACTTAGAACTACGTAAACCTAACTAACCTAAGCACATCACACACATCCATGCCCGAGGCAGGATTCGAACCTGCGACCGTAGCGGCCGCGCGGCTCCGGACTGAGCGCCTAGAACGGCTAGACCACCGCGGCCGGCTGCTGAGCTGCAAACCGCCGTCTTTGTTGATGGTGTTTTCAGAGGTTTTTATTTCAATAGCTTCTTTTATGACGCTATCCCAAAATCCCTTCGTCTTCATAACGACAGATATTTCGTCGAATAGAATTCGGTGTCCATTTTCTAAGGCGTGTTCTGCCACGGCTGATTTTTCTGGATAGCGTAGGCGTAAGCACCTCTCGTGTTCCGTCCGGCGTTGCTCCACAGTGCCTACTGTTTGGCTGACATAGTAACACACCAACACAGAAGGGAACACCACCGAAGAAGAAACCAAGAAACTTGTATTTTTGCCTTTCTGTGGTACAGTGTCGGGAAAGATTAGCCAGCTCCTGAAGAGATACGAGGTGTGGCTAGAAAAAAACCGGACTAGTACTGGTGAAACAATAAAACGAATGCAATAAGGCTGAAAGTCGCGTGGCCTGTCACGTGACTCTCGCTCCGCCTACTGCTCGAGTTTCATCTCCCTCCTGCACTCAGTCTGCCCGTGGCGTCTGTTTTAAGTGGTGGACGTTTTGTCTGTGCGTCGGAAAATGTTGAGTGTACAGAAAGAACAGCGTGTTAACATCAAATTTTGTTTCAAACTAGGAAAGTCTGCAAGTGAAACTTTTGTAAAGTTACAACAAGTGTACGGCGATGATTGTTTATCGCGAACACAAGTGTTTGAGTGGTTTCAACGATTTAAAGATGGCCGCGAAGACACCAGTGATGACACTCGCACTGGCAGACCATTGTCAGCAAAAACTGATGCAAACATTGAAAAAATCGGTAAACTTGATCGACAAGATCGCCGTTTAACAATCAGAGCAGTGTCTGAGTTAACAGGAGTTGACAAGGAAAGTGTTAGGCAGATTCTTCATGAAAGTTTCAACATGAACAAAGTGTGTTCAAAAATGGTTCCAAAGTGTCTCACAATTGAACAGAAGGAACGCCGAAGAATGATTTGTTCTGACATCCTGGAAAACATTGAAAGTGATCCCACCTTCTTACAAAATGTTATTACTTGCGATGAATCGTGGTTTTTTTTACTTACGATCCCGAAACTAAACGCCAATCGATGCATTGAAAAACTCCTGGTTCTCCACGCCAAGAAAAAAAAAAATGCACGAATGTCAAAATCGAAATTCAAGGCAATGATGATTGTTTTTTTTTTTTTTTGACATCAAAGGGATTGTGCACATTTATTGGGTACCAGAGGGACAAACAGTGAATCAGCATTACTACATTAGCGTCCTGGCTACCCTACGTGAGCGAGTACGGAGAAAACGGAACGATTTGTGGAGAAAAAAGTCATGGATCCTTCACCAAGACAATGCCCCAGCTCACAGTGCGTTGTCAGTGAAGACGTTTTTGGCAAAACACAACATACCCATCTTAGATCATCCACCCTACTCACCTGATTTGGCCCCCTGTGACTTTTTTCTTTTCCCTAAAGTCAAGTCAGCTTTGAAAGGAACTAGATTTGAGACTGTTGAAGCAGTAAAAGAAAAAGCGACGGAAGTAATGTATGGACTTACCGAAAATGATCTGCAGCATTGCTATGAACAGTGGAAAATTCGTATGGAGCGTTGTAGAGACCGAGGAGGAGAGTACATTGAAGGAGATAACATGAAATTGTAAATAATTTTAAATAAATGTTTTTTCCAGCATCAGTCCGGTTATTTTCTAGCCGCACCTCGTATAACATTTCATCGGTGTTTAGGCCCCCAGCAAAAATTCGTGAGCTCACGAGGCCTGTGAGGGACGATCTAGGACTTAGAACGCCTGTAGTGTACAAGATACCATGTCAGTGTGGCTGTTACTACGTCGACCAGACAGTACGCACTGTGGAGCAACGCCGGACGGAACACGAGAGGTGTCTACACTTACGCTATCCAGAAAAATCAGCCGTGGCAGAACACGCCTCAGAAAATGGACACCGAATTCTTTTCGACGAAACATCTGTCATGAGGACGAAGCGATTTTGGGATAGCGTCATAAAAGAAGCTATTAAAATAAAAACCTCTGAAAACACCATCAACAAGGACGGCGGTTTGAAGCTCAGCACAGCCTGGGACCCGGCCATCGCGAAGTTACAACGGGCGCGACGGACGCGGGATGAAAGCAGTACCATATATGGCGAGGAAGAGAGCACTAGTGACGTCACAGCCAGCAGTGCGGCTACATAACGACAGCAGTCAGTCTCACCACTTGACAATGGGCGGAGAGAGCTCGGTCGAAAGCTCGAGGAATTTAACCACCTGACGCGGCTGGAAGCCCGAGAAAATTTTATTAATTCATATCGCCGCGAAACTATGCATTCGTACATCGAATGGAATTACTTTAGCTCATTCAGGATCGTAAATGGGGGAGGGGGGGGGGATGGCGGAGGCGAATGGAGGGGAGGGGGGGGGGGGAGTCGGACAGTCGAAATTACTTCGTGACGAAACACATGTCCTTCCATCCCGTAGCTTCTTCTAGAGTGTTGTCCGTATATTCGTTTCCTCGCCGATTCTGCGGACAACCTATGCATTCCTTACCTTACCAGTCCACCCAATTTTCAACCTTCTTCTGTAATGCCACGTCGCAGGTGGTTAGGTTCTCTTTTATTCCGGTTTTCCGACAGTCCAATACATTGCTTTGCACCAAACGTACATTCTCACAAATTTCCTCCTCAGATTGAGGCCTATATTTCACACTATCAGACTTCTCTCCGTCAGGAACGCCCTTTTGCAGTGCTAGTCTGATATTGCTGTCCCCCTTGTTCCGTTTGTCGTGGGTTATTTTGCTGCATAGGTAGTAGAATTTCTTCGCTTCACCTACGTGTAATGACCATCCTGGTGTTCAGTTTCTCGCTGTTCTCATTACTCGAACTGTTCATTACTTTCGTCTCTTTTTTTCAATTTACTCTCAATGCATATTTTGTGCTCATTACATTGTTCATTCGATTCGACTGGTCCTGTAATTCTCCTTCACTTTCACTGAGGATAGCAGTGTCATTAGGGAATCTTATTATTGATTCCTTTCACACTGTATACTAATCTCAATCTTGAATCTTTCTTTTATTTCCGTCATTGCTTCTTCACTGTATAGATTGAACAGAGTCCTGTCTTACAACGTTTTTAATTAGAGGACTTCCGCTCTTATTGTTCCCTCTATGTAATTGTACATATGCGTCTCATCCAGCTTTTCCTATAGCTTTTTCTCAGAATTTCGAACATCTTGCACCACTTTATATTGTCTAAAGCTTTTTCCAGGTCGACAAACCCAATGAACATGATTTTTTTTCGGTCTTACTTCTATTATCAACCGCAACATGAGAACTGCCTCTCTGGTGCCTGCACTGGTGTTCCTCACCTAACAGAGTCTCAGTTTTCTTTTCCTTCATACGTACCTATAAATAGAGAGCATATAAAAAGAGAACAACAGTACTCTACACTGAATTTCAAAGTTTGTTGTTGCGTGGGAGTTTCACATTTAAGTTATAGTTTTCTGCATGAATGTACCTGGAAGATCAGCACCAGTACGATACTGGTAGAGTGGCACTGAATTGGTCCTCACGAAGATGAATGGTAGCACGCAACTTATTATTAATCTGAATATTATGTAAGAGAATCAAAACTTTACGTAATTTGTGAAAGTTCGTGTTGTGAGCTTATTGTTTTGAGCAGCGCGTAAGAAGAATTTATAAGCTGCAGCTCCATCGATATTCACCGCTTCATGCACTTTTCATGTATGCAAACGAGTGTTTAGTTGCCGTGCATAAACATCAGTCTCGCACAGAATGAGAGGCCGAGCGAGTCGTCTTGCCTCGTATTTGGAATTCAACGATGACCTTCTAGGCCGGAAAAGAGAACTCAAAACGCCTGTAATGACATTTCAGTACTCGTCGAAGACGTGGAGTACTAACATTTATACGGACTGACCCACAAAACGGCATCCTTGCTGGTAGAAAATACTCGAAATTTCTGGTCAGAGGTAAGGCCAACGAACAAGTCAACCTTCCCTGGTGCTCGAACTTGAGTTAGCCGACTGGAATTAAAATTTTTAAATTCCACATTTAACAATGTATACACGCATCCACGCAGCTCACCAATATTTGAGCTACGTGCAGACCCCAAATGAAAGACACCGAGTTTATCAACCTGTTCCGAAAATTACTTAAGACTAGAATGAGATTTTCACTCTGCAGCGGAGTGCACGCTGATATAAAACTTCCTGGCAGGTTAAAACTGTGTGCCGGACCGAGACTCGAACTCGGCACCTTTGCCTTTCGCAGGCAAGTGCTCTACCAACTTTTTTTTTTTTTATTACGTCAATCTACACACCGATGTCAACGGTATTCTGGATTTCATGGAGGAACAGAGCGAACTCAGTTTATGGAACCCAAGGTGATCTTGAGGTTTTAATTCACAAAAAAGTTAGACTACGTGAGCGTAAAACACTTTCCAAAATTTCACAGCTTTACCTCATCTATGCAGGTCTACAATAACGTCCACCTGTTCGATGAATGTTCTTCAAAACTTGTGAAAGTTATTCCTTCTTCTGAATCTGGGACAATGACTGACAATCTAAGTAATGGAAATGCAACATCGCAGCCGTATTTTCAAAGTATTTACAGGGCTATTACAAATGATTGAAGCGATTTCATAAATTCACTGTAGCTCCATTCATTGACATATGGTCACGACACAGTACATATACGTAGAAAAACTCATAAAGTTTTGTTCGGCTGAAGCCGCACTTCAGGTTTCTGCCGCCAGAGCGCTCGAGAGCGCAGTGAGACAAAATGGCGACAGGAGCCGAGAAAGCGTATGTCGTGCTTGAAATGCACTCACATCAGTCAGTCATAACAGTGCAAAGACACTTCAGGACGAAGTTAAACAAAGATCCTCCAACTGCTAACTCCATTCGGCTATGGTATGCGCAGTTTAAAGCTTCTGGATGCCTCTGTAAGGGGAAATCAACGGGTCGGCCTGCAGTGAGCGAAGAAACGGTTGAACGCGTGCGGGCAAGTTTCACGCGTAGCCCGCGGAAGTCGAGGAATAAAGCAAGCAGGGAGCTAAACGTACCACAGCCGACGGTTTGGAAAATCTTACGGAAAAGGCTAAAGCAGAAGCCTTACCGTTTACAATTGCTACAAGCCCTGACACCCGATGACAAAGTCAAACGCTTTGAATTTTCGGCGCGGTTGCAACAGCTCATGGAAGGGGATGCGTTCAGTGCGAAACTTGTTTTCAGTGATGAAGCAACATTTTTTCTTAATGGTGAAGTGAACAGACGCAATGTGCGAATCTGGGCGGTAGAGAATCCTCACGCATTCGTGCAGCAAATTCGCAATTCACCAAAAGTTAACGTGTTTTGTGCAATCTCACGGTTTAAAGTTTACGGCCCCTTTTTCTTCTGCGAAAAAAACGTTACAGGACACGTGTATCTGGACATGCTGGAAAATTGGCTCATGCCACAACTGGAGACCGACAGCGCCGACTTCATCTTTCAACAGGATGGTGCTCCACCGCACTTCCATCATGATGTTCGGCATTTCTTAAACAGGAGATTGGAAAACCGATGGATCGGTCGTGGTGGAGATCATGATCAGCAATTCATGTCATGGCCTCCACGCTCTCCCGACTTAACCCCATGCGATTTCTTTCTGTGGGGTTATGTTGAAGATTCAGTGTTTAAACCTCCTCTACCAAGAAACGTGCCAAAACTGCGAGCTCGCATCAACGATGCTTTCGAACTCATTGATTGGGACATGCTGCGCCGAGTGTGGGAGGAACTTGATTATCGGCTTGATGTCTGCCGAATCACTAAAGGAGCACATATCGAGCATTTGTGAATGCCTAAAAAAACTTTTTGAGTTTTTGTATGTGTGTGCAAAGCATTGTGAAAATATCTCAAATAATAAAGTTATTGTAGAGCTGTGAAATCGCTTCAATCATTTGTAATAACCCTGTATTATTCAAACGACCAGCTTCATCGCCACAATTGCGCCATTCCCAGGTCCCACTACCAACCAAATAATTACTTCCAGTGAAGGCTCATGTATGTTAGCACCTGTACAGCAACTGTGTCGCGATCCGATATTCATGAGCATTGACTACGCGTTCGGAATATTCACACCCGATGAATGGCGGTCCACGGCACACAGCCACCGCATGGATTCAAACACACATGAGCCAATGACGAAGTACTGACTTGGTCAATAGAAGGACCTAAAGATGGCGCAAATGCAGCGCCGAAAGTAGACGTCTGAATAATAAATACTACACTCCTGGAAATGAAAAAAAGAACACATTGACACCGGTGTGTCAGACCCACCATACTTGCTCCGGACACTGCGAGAGGGCTGTACAAGCAATGATCACACGCACGGCACAGCGGACACACCAGGAACCGCGGTGTTGGCCGTCGAATGGCGCTAGCTGCGCAGCATTTGTGCACCGCCGCCGTCAGTGTCAGCCAGTTTGCCGTGGCATACGGAGCTCCATCGCAGTCTTTAACACTGGTAGCATGCCGCGACAGCATGGACGTGAACCGTATGTGCAGTTGACGGACTTTGAGCGAGGGCGTATAGTGGGCATGCGGGAGGCCGGGTGGACGTACCGCCGAATTGCTCAACACGTGGGGCGTGAGGTCTCCACAGTACATCGATGTTGTTGCCAGTGGTCGGCGGAAGGTGCACGTGCCTGTCGACCTAGAACCGGACCGCAGCGACGCACGGATGCACGCCAAGACCGTAGGATCCTACGCAGTGCCGTAGGGGACCGCACCGCCACTTCCCAGCAAATTAGGGACACTGTTGCTCCTGGGGTATCGGCGAGGACCATTCGCAACCGTCTCCATGAAGCTGGGCTACAGCCCGCCTCCAGTGGTGTCGCGACAGGCGTGAATGGAGGGACGAATGGAGACGTGTCGTCTTCAGCGATGAGAGTCGCTTCTGCCTTGGTGCCAATGATGGTCGTATGCGTGTTTGGCGCCGTGCAGGTGAGTGCCACAATCACGACTGCATACGACCGAGGCACACAGGGCCAACACCCGGCATCATGGTGTGGGGAGCGATCTCCTACACTGGCCGTACACCACTGGTGATCGTCGAGGGGACACTGAATAGTGCACGGTACATCCAAACCGTCATCGAACCCATCGTTCTACCATTTCTAGACCGGCAAGGGAACTTGCTGTTCCAACAGGACAATGCACGTCCGCATGTATCCCGTGCCACCCAACGTGCTCTAGAAGGTGTAAGTCAACTACCCTGGCCAGCAAGATCCCCGGATCTGTCCCCCATTGAGCATGTTTGGGACTGGATGAAGCGTCGTCTCACGCGGTCTGCACGTCCAGCACGAACGCTGGTCCAACTGAGGCGCCAGGTGGAAATGGCATGGCAAGCCGTTCCACAGGACTACATCCAGCATCTCTACGATCGTCTCCATGGGAGAACAGCAGCCTGCATTGCTGCGAAAGGTGGATATATACTGTACTAGTGCCGACATTGTGCATGCTCTGTTGCCTGTGTCTATGTGCCTGTGGTTCTGTCAGTGTGATCATGTGATGTATCTGACCCCAGGAATGTGTCATTAAAGTTTCCCCTTTCTGGGACAATGAATTCACGGTGTTCTTATTTCAATTTCCAGGAGTGTAAATACTATAACAATACGGCTGCAGTGTTCCATTTCTATTACACCTTGAAAATGGCCCGTACTTTCAGTCGCTTGATGCCTTCAGCTGATCCAGCGAGCTACGATAAACTGCTTCTAGAAAAGGTGCAAATTTCGTCACTTAGTCGTGTACAATCAGCTGTTTGACTTTTATTTGTATTGCATTAATTTTATATTAAATCTGGTCTGGCCATTTGATAGAGCTGGTCATACACTTGACCAACTGAGCTAACCCAAGCACGACTCACGTCCCGTACTCACAGCGTACACTCCGCTGCAGAGTGAAAATCTCATTCTGGAAACATCCCCCAGGCTGTGGCTAAGCCGTGTCTCCGCTATATCCTTTCCTTCAGGAGTGCTAGGTCTGCTAGGTTCGCAGGAGAGCTTCTGTAAAGTTTGGAACGTAGGAGGCGAGGTACTGGCTGAAGTGAAGCTGTGAGTAAGGGACGTGAGTCGTGCGTGGGTTGCTCAGTTGGTAGAGCACTTGTCCGCGAAAGGCAGAGGTCCCGAGTTCGAGTATCAGTCCGGCACACAGTTTTAATCTGCCAGGAAGTTTAAGGGGCTCCGGAGCGCCCTATACTAGCAATGTTAAAATAACGCTTATAAATTACATCTTTCCTTACAAAGTATTTGAGGTAGGAAGTTGACCTTTTTACAGATTATTTATTGGAATATGGGCTACAAGTTAACACAGGGATTTTACAAAATTTTAGTTCAGTTTTTAAAGATGATTTTTTTCAATTGTAATGAAAATTCACAATATTTGTTTGCAATTTTTTATTTATATATTAAAAAATATACAGTTTTTTGGGAAAAAGGCTGTGTTAAATTATGCAGAAGGTACTGTTTAACATTTACTGAAAGTTTGAAACAAATATGTTTGGAAGATCCTTAGAAAACATGTAATTAGTATGAGAAAATAAAAGTTTTGGGAATCGAGCGACAAAGATTGGATTAACTTTTTAGTGCATTCCAGGTCCATAGTGTGGTGTCACCGCCAGACACCACACTTGCTAGGTGGTAGCTTAAATCGGCCGCGGTCCATTAGTACATGTCGGACCCGCGTGTCGCCACTGTCAGGATCGCAGATCGAGCGCCACCACACGGCAGGTCTCGAGAGACTTACTAGCACTCGCCCCAGTTGTACGACGACGTTGCTAGCGACTACACTGACGAAGCCTTTCTCTCATTTGCCGAGAGACAGAATAGCCTTCAGCTAAGTTAATGGCTACGACCTACCAAGGCGCCATTAGTTACTTCATGAATCTAAAGAGTCTCACTTGTATCATCAAGAATGCTGTATACCAAAGGACGATATAAAAGTTAAGTGTTCTAGTAGCTACGTTCTTTTCTTTATCACATTCATCACGTATCCTGTTCCAGACTTCGCGTCAGTCGGCGTGTGTGTACGTGTGCCCTTTCGGCTACCCGTCTCTGTGGACTGGCTGCCTTAACAGTCCACTACACATAGGATGGATTATCTTCATCCTCTGCAAACTCCTCCTCCAGCTTCCTCTTGTTCCTCCTCCTGTTTACTCTTGCTTGTATTTCTAGACTCTTTACAGCCCTGTCTGCAGCCCAAAGGCGTTCCTTGTCTAAAGCAAGCATCGCTCGTACCATGTTAGAACCTATCTTCATTCCCATATTTCTAAATACCTTGCACCTTACAATGTTGCCATCATTGAAAGTCGCAACAGCATCATACACACCAAAGTGAAGTGTTTCTACTCCAACAAATACAGTCTTGGGGATTCTCGACCATATAACACTATTTACACTTTCATTGGGGTTTTGAGTTTTTCCGTGAATACACTTTTTCAACAGTTCAGGTGCTGCTAAGTCTCTGAAAATAGGTTGTATCACCTCCATTATTGCATGAGGCAGACTATGCTTATGAGTGTACACTTCACCAGTTAGCAATCCTTTGTTATATTTACACCAACTGTCTTCTTCTTTGGGACACAAGCTATGTTGGGGATTTTCATCGTCTATATTGTTTACAGTAATAACTCATACCTTTCGCTTTCCAACATTTCTCCTTTTCTTAAAAGCCTTCAGAGGATTTCTAATAACTTTACTTTTACTCATTATTATACTTCAACAAAACAGAGACTCAAGAAACAGAATTAATTACGAATATTTTCGAGATAACGACAGAGTAAATAAACATGAAACAATCGACAATCACACCAGCGATATATATTGAACCATCACAGGTTAGCCACAACACATACTTTATGTCACATCACTAAAATGTACCTGATGAACACGGACGTTAATAATAACACCATTTGACAGCAGTTTAACAGCGCCACAGTGGGTCACGCCCATGTAGAACACATTTCAAAAAAAAAAAAAATTAAAAATAGTTGTAGTCTTCGGAATTGAATAAATTACATATCTATTAAAAGGTAATAGTCTGCAGATTCAGAAAACGCAAAAAAGTAAAAATAGAACTTTTCGTGATTTTGAGCCTTTCCGGAGCCCCTTAATTAAGACTAGTTACACAGGGGGTGACGTCTTGGGATACATCCAAATTTCGTGTCGGATCTCCTTTTGTCCGGCGTAGTGAGGTTCCTCGACGTGGCATGGACTTAACACGTCATTGGAAGTCCGTGCATAAATACTGAGCCATGCTGTATTTATAAACGTCCAGAATTGTTAACAAGTGTTACCGGTGCAGGATTTTGTGCACAAACCGACCTCCCGATTGTGGTCTATAAGCGTTGGATGGGTCTCATGTCGGACGATCTTGGTGGCTCAATATTCCGCATCAATTGTTCACAATGTTTTTCAAACTAATCGCGAAAAATTATGGCCCGGTGACATAGGGCATTGTCATCCATAAAAGTTCCGTTGGTGTTTGGGAACGTGAAGTCCATTAATGGCTGCAATGGTCACCAAGTAACCGAACCGTTTAAAGTCATTGATATGTTTAGGTAGACCAGAGGAGCCAGTCCATCCCATGTTAACACAGCCCACACCATTATGGAGCCACCAACAGCCTGCACAGTGCCTTGTTGAGAACTTGGGGCAGTGGTTTGCACCACACTCGAATCTTAGGATCAGCTCTTACCAATTGAAATCGGGACTCATCTGACCAGGCCACGGTTTTCCAGTTTGTCTGCGGTCCAACTGCTATGGTCACGAGCCAGAGAGAGGGTGGTGGTTGTCGGGATGTTTAAGGGGGACTAAACAGCTAAGGTCATCAGTCCCCCATTCCAAAAACAGGTGAGACATAAAGTCGCGGAGCAGATAAAACCCCAAGGGAAAGGAGACTCCCCCCCCCCCCCAGGCACTAAAGAACACAAATTAGGCAACGAACACTACAGAAAAGAAGAGTACAGACGAACACCGGACAGAAAGAAACAGATGAAAAGAAGATGGCCGGAGACTGGTTGACTGACCACAAGAACAAAAAAAGGGAAAGAGTCAACCATCCGATGACACACCAAAACAGCAAAAAATATTGAGAGACGCGAGGACAAAAGACACAGAAAAGGAAAGGTGCAGGACCCCCCTAAATGGAACCATAAAAAGGACTACCACGGATAAAATGTAAAACATTGTCAGCCGTGGAGGCATCGTCGCATAAAATCAAAGGCAAAGTGCCCGGGAGATTAAAAGACTGCCAGAGGGTGCGCAGTCGGGGACACTCCAATGAAATGTGGGTGACCGTCAGCCGGGACCCACACCGACACAGGGGGGGGATCCTCCTGACGCAAAAGATGGCCGCGCGTCAGGTAGGTATGGCCGATGCGCAGCCGACACAGGATTACAGAGGCTACACGCCATGTTGTGCTGTTAATAAATGCACACGCGCCGGTCGTCTGCTGCGGTGACCCATAAACACCACACTTAACCACAATGTCCTAATGTATACGTCCCACACTGATATCAGCGGTTATTTCACGCAGTGTAGCTTGTCTGTCAGCACTGACAACTGTAAGCAGACGCCATTGCTCTCGGTTGTTAGGTGAACGCCGTCGGCCACTGCGTTGCCTGTGATGAGAGGTAACGCCAAATTTCGCCACACCAACCAAACGGATACATTCCTCGTACGTCCCACTTTGGTTTCTGCGGCTATTTAACACAGTGGTGATTATCTATTAGCACTGAAAACTGTATGCAAGTGCAGCTGCTCTCGGTCGTTAAGTGAAAGCCGCCGGCCATTGCATTTTCCGTGGTGACAGGTAATGCTTAAAATTTGGTACTCTCGGAATACTCTCGACGCTGTGGATCTCGGAGTACTGAATTCCCTAACGATTTCCGACTGGAAATGTCCCATGCGTCTAGCTTCAACTATTGTTCCCCTTCCAAAGTCTGTTAAGGGGCTCCGGAAGGGCTCAAAATCATGAAAGTTCAATTTTTACTTTTTTGCGTTTTCTCAATCTGCAGACTATTACCTTTTAATAGATATATAATTTATTCAATTCCGAAGACTACAACTATTTTTAAATTTTTTTTGAAATGTGTTCTACATGAGCGTGACCCACTGTGGCGCTGTTAAACTGCTGTCAAATGGTGTTATTATTAACGTCCGTGTTCCTCAGGTACATTTTAGTGATGTGAGATAAAGTATGTGTTGTGGCTAACCTGTGATGGTTCAATATATATCGCTGGTGTGATTGTCGATTGCTTCATGTTTATTTACTCTGTCGTTACCTCGAAAATATTCGTAATTAATTCTGTTTCTTGAGTCTCTGTTTTGTTGAAGTATAATAATGAGTAAAAGTAAAGTTATTAGAAATCTTCTGAAGGCTTTTAAGGAAAGGAGAAATGTTGGAAAGCCAAAGGTATGTGTTATTACTGTAAACAATAAAGACGATAACCAAGTGAGTGAACCTAACCTCTCAAGTACACCTGCCCATAGCAGTCAAAGTGGGAAAGAAAATACTTCACAGAAGAAGCTTGGTTCAATGAGTGAAAACTATGAATGTTTTATGGGCGAATCGGATGTGAATGAAATATTTGATATGTCGGGTCTCAAAGGAATTTTTTCAAACTGTGTAAGATGTATTCATTGTAGTGAAGTAGGTCTGGGACTCTCCATAATAAAGCACGTAGGACTTGCTAGTGAAATACAACTGAAATGTGATAAGTGTTCATACATGACCACCTTTTGCAACAGTGTTGCAGTAACTGCAACTGAAGAAAATGGTAGCAAAATCTACGAACACAACATTAGATTTGTTTATTCCTTGCGTTCAGTTGGTAAGGGTGCTACTGCAGGTGCAATTTTCTGTGGCATCATGAATCTTCCAAATCCCCCAACCAAGTTAACGACCTATAATAAATTAATAGGGTCTAAAGTAGAAGATGTCTGTATAGAATCTATGAAGAACGCTGTGGAAGAGGCAGTAATGGAAAATAATGGTAACAGAGATTTGACTGCAGCGTTCGATGGTACCTGGCATAAACGGGGACACACATCTCTTCATGGTGTAGTATCTGCCACCAGTATGTATACAGGGAAAGTTTTAGATGTAGCAGTAATATCAAAGTATTGTAGATGTCCACAAAAATATAAAGGTACACATGAAAATAATTGCAAAGCTAACTATAGTGGCAGTAGTGGAGGAATGGAAGTGGCTGGTGTTGCCAGTATATTCCAGCGTTCTGAGGCGTGTGATAAAGTGCGATATGTTAATTACCTTGGTGACGGTGATTCTAAAAGTTTCACACATGATCAAGGACTGAAGCCCTATGGTGATGATGTTGTAGTGCAGAAATTTGAGTGTATTGGACACGTACAGAAGCGAATGGGAACAAGACTTCGGCGACTGAAAGCTTCGTACAAAAAACAAAAACTCAGTAATGGTAAAGGGTTGGATGGGAAGGGAAGGTTAACTGACAGTGTAATTGACAAAATACAGAACTATTATGGAATGGCTATTAGGCAAAATACACAAAGTGTCGACGAAATGAAGAAGGCTGTTTGGGCTCTTTTTTTTTCATACTTCTTCAACCGATGAAAATCCCCAACATAGCTTGTGTCCCAAAGAAGAAGACAGTTGGTGTAAATATAACAAAGGATTGCTAACTGGTGAAGTGTACACTCATAAGCATAGTCTGCCTCATGCAATAATGGAGGTGATAAAACCTATTTTCAGATACTTAGCAGCACCTGAGCTGTTGAAAAAGTGTATTCACGGAAAAACTCAAAACCCCAATGAAAGTGTAAATAGTGTTAATGGTCGAGAATCCCCAAGACTGTATTTGTTGGAATAGAAACACTTCACTTTGGTGTGTATGATGCTGTTGCGACTTTCAATGATGGCAACATTGTAAGGTGCAAGGTATTTAGAAATATGGGAATGAAGATAGGTTCTAACATGGTACGAGCGATGCTTGCCTTAGACAAGGAACGCCTTCGGGCTGCAGACAGGGCTGTAAAGAGTCTAGAAATACAAGCAAGAGTAAACAGGAGGAGCAACAAGAGGAAGCTGGAGGAGGAGTTTGCAGAGGATGAAGATAATCCATCCTATGGACCTGGAATGCACTAAAAAGTTAATCCTATCTTTGTCGCCCGATTCCCAAAACTTTTATTTTCTCATACTAATTATATGTTTTCTAAGGATCTTCCAAACATATTTGTTTCAAACTTTCATTAAATGTTACACAGTACCTTCTGCATAATTTAACACAGCCTTTTTCCAAAAAACTGTATATTTTTTAATATATAAATAAAAAATTGCAAAAAAATGTTGTGAATTTTCATTACAATTGAAAAAAAAATCATCTTTAATAACTGAACTAAAATTTTGTAAAATCTCTGTGTTAAGTTGTAGCCCATATTCCAATAAATAATCTGTAAAAAGTTCAACTTCCTACCTCAAATACTTTGTGAGGAAAGATGTAATTTATAAGCGTTATTTTAACATTGCAAGTATAGGGCGTTCCGGAGCCCCATAATTCGCGTCGTGCGGTCACAGTCGCGACGGAAGCCTTTTCATCTACATCTACATCTACATCCATACTCCGCAAGCAACCTGACGGTGTGTGGCGGAGGGTACCTTGAGTACATCTATCGGTTATCCCTTCTATTCCAGTCTCGTAATGTTTGTGGAAAGAAGGCTTGTCGGTATGCTTCTGTGTGGGCTCTAATCTCTCTGATTTTATCCTCATGGTCTCTTCGTGAGATATACGTAGTAGGGAGCAATATACTGCTTGACTCTTCAGTGAAGGTATGTTCTCCAAACTTCAACAAAAGCCCGTACCGAGCTACTGAGCATCTCTCCTGCAGAGTCTTCCACTGGAGTTTATCTATCATCTCCGTAACGCTTTCGCGATTACTAAATGATCCTGTAACGAAGCGCACTGCTCTCCGTTGGATCTTCTCTATCTCTTCTATCAACCCTATCTGGTACGGGTCCCACACCGCTGAGCAGTATTCAAGCAGTGGGCGAACAAGCGTACTGTAACCTACTTCCTTTGTTTTCGGATTGCATTCCCTTAGGATTCTTCCAATGAATCTCAGTCTGGCATCTGCTTTACCAACGATCAACTTTATATGATCATTCCATTTTAAATCACTCCTAATGCGTACTCCCAGATAATTTATGGAATTAACTGCTTCCAGTTGCTGACCTGCTATAATGTAGCTAAATGATAAGGGATCTTTCATTCTATGTATTCACGTGAGTAACCTGAACACAAATAACAGCTCCGCCAATACGCGGCCCTTTTATACCTCGTATACGCCATACAACCTCCATTTGTACTCGTGCTACCCCACAACTTTGGCCAGCTCATTGTATAGAGAACATAGCATCAAGCAAAAAAATTTTCAAATGTGCGTGCAATCTTATGGGACTTAACTGCTAAGGTCATCAGTCCCTAAGCTTACACACTACTTAACCTAAATTATCCTAAGGACAAACACACACACCCATGGCCGAGGGAGGACTCGAACCTCCGCCGGGACCAGCCGCACAGTCGATGACTGTAGCGCCCGAGTCCGCTCGGCTAATCCCGCGCGGCTAGCATCAAGACCTGACGGAATAGCAGTTAGGTTTCATACTCAATACGCCGCGGAATCAGCTACTTTTCTAATTCGTATTCACCGTGAATGTCGTGTGCGGGAAATAATCCCGTGCGACTGCAAAAGAACGCAGGTCTCTCTTGTGTACGGAAAGGGCAAATGATCGGATGCAAAGAATTACAGAGCAGCATCGCTGGCATCTGTCCGTTGCAGGATCCTAGGGCAAAGCTCAAAAATATAACGCGTCTTGAGGTAAACACGCTTCTCTCCAGGAATGAACCCGGATCCAGGAAAAACCAGTCGTGGAAAACACAATTTGTTTTGCTCGTACACCACATCTTGCAGACAACAGATGCTGGTGATGAGGTAAATTCCTTTTTTTAAAGTAATTTCCGCCGTTTTACTGTAAATTGTTCATTCATTTTTCACAACCATGATTTCGCCTTTAAAGCCATTCTCAAGTGCATGTTGGAATAGATTTATTTATAGAATGTTAAAATATTATCTGACCTGTCTTTGACAAGTCCTCATCGAAAAGTCATACTTATCACCTTGTAGACCAGTTGTACTACAGGAGATGAGTACATGTCGAAGATACATAATATACCTGATACTATGCACAATTCGCCATATTACATATCTTTGGCATGTACTCGTAAGTATAACTTTTGATGGTGACATGTCACAGACAGATCAGATTAATTTTAACACATCAATATGCACTAGAGAATGGGTATAAAGCTGAAATCACGATTGTGTAAAATACATGAACAATTTACACTCAAATAGCGGAAATTTCTTTTAAAAAAAATTCTCTCAAAGGAAACATCAGGTACCTTCAGTCTTCCTGGATTTTTCTGCCGCATCGTCTACTACAAACCAATATACAGAATGCAGAAAATTTTCTTACTACAATAATTCACTTTCATAGTCTCGGTTAATTAAATTATTCTTTATGCTGAGTTACAACTCATAGAACCTATTAGCTTTCAAGTCATTTGCGGCCTAGGCTGTAAGATAAGACACTAGCAAAAAAATAAAATAAAATAAAATAAAATAAAAATAAATAAATAAAATCCCACTTCCTTATGCTGATATTGCTTACTTCAATAATATCGATTGTCGCCTCTTCACTTGACCCACTGCAATAACACGAGGTGTTCAAAAAGTCTCACCGCAGTGCCGTAAGATTGTTAGCCGCGCGTGCAGTATGATTGTTCGTCTGCCTGGGTTACTTCACTTCAAGGGACTCTCCCAACATTGCACTGTTTCGTTTATCTCAGTAAAAATGAATATTCAATAAATTAATAACTTGTATTTCGCTGAGTTTCATTTCGGTATATTCACTGCCGCATACGGCACGCGCGGCTAACAATCACACGGCATTGTGGAGAGACTTTGTGAACACCCCGTATTACTTCCGAAGATAATAAAAACGCCGCACCACGAATGGAACAGAAATCGGGAGGTGTGATGAACATGTACAAACAAACAAATAATCACAATTTCAGACAAACTGAATAATTTATTCAAGAGAAAGAGTAAGTCAATAAGTCGTTGGATTCACCTCTGGCCTCTATGCAAGCAGTTATTCCGATTGACTGATGGGGTTGTAGGATGTCGTCCTGAGGGACACCGTACCAAATTCTGTCCAATTGGGGCGTTACGTGGTGAAAATCCCGAAATGGTTGGAGGGCCCTACCCACAATGCTCCAAACGTTCTCAATTGGAGCGAGGCAGACTTTGGAAAGCACGGAGACAAGAAGTAAAAAGTGTGACCGTGTGCGGGCGGGCATTATCTTGCTGAAATGTAAGCCCAGGACGGCTTGCCATGAAGGGCAACAAATTGGGGCGTAGAATATCGTCGTCGTACCCTTGTGCAGCGGGTGACAATCAAAGGGGTCCTCCTATGGAAGGAAATACCACCGCATACCATCGTTTCTGGTTGACTTAACATATGTCGAGCGACGTGTTAGTATGACACCGCTGACCGGTGTGTCTAGACACATTCTCGCTAGTCATCGGGGCTCTGTTCGAAACGGGACTCATCACTGCAGACATATTTACTCTAGTCATTTGGGTTACAGACATAAGACGTTTCTAGAGACAGGAAGGATTGGAAATGGGCAGAAAATGAGGACTGAAAAGGTAATGCTGATAGTAAGTGTTTAGCGTAAGTGGAACAGGAACAGCGTTAAATTTTTCCGTATTTTCTGCCGGAACTTCTGCTGATCTGCAGTAAACAATATGTTCTTTGAACTGCGTTGATGTACCTTCCGAAAATAACCTTTCTATTTCTGCAATATCGGTTGGTTGATTCGGGGGAGGGGACCAAACACAGACGTCATCGGTCCCATCGGATTAGGGAAGGATGGGGCAGGAAGTCGGCCGTGCCCTTTCAAAGGAACCATCCCGGCATTTGCCCGAAGCGATTTAGTGGAATCACAGAAAACCTAAATCGGGATGACTGGACGCGGGTTTGAACCGTCGTCCTTCCGAATGTGAGTCGAACGTGCCAACCATTGCGCCACTTCCATCGGTTATTTTTGCTATAAGAAACACAGAAAAATCGGAGTGTTTCAGCAGTAGAACCTTGCAACTTCGCCGATCCGATGTTGATTGTCAGGAAAATAAAATAGATGGTGCAATTTTTCAAAGATAACACAAGTAATGGTGTAATGACTTTACAAAGATCTGCAAAATAGCGTTTTACCTCATATACGCGGCCTGCATCAGAAGAGTCCAAACATGTAAGCATAAAACTGGTGAGCATTGCCGTCCGCGGTGGCCGAGCGGTTCTAGGCGCCTCAGTCCGGAACCGCGCGACTGCTACGGTCGCAGGTTCGAATCCTGCCTCGGGAATGGATGTGTGTGATGTTCTTAGGTAAGTTAGTTTTAAGTAGTTCTAAGTTCTAGGGGACTGATGACCTCAGATGTTATGTCCCATAGTGCTCGGAGCCATTTGAACCATTTTCTTCACCGCAAACTTTTTAAAAATGTGCTCTGTGGTTTACTTGCTCGGGAAGTATCACAGAAACTACGAGCAACAGCGAAAATAAAACCAGTATACTTCAAAATGGTTCAAATGACTCTAAGCACTATGGGACTTAAGATCTGAGGTCATCAGTCCCCTAGAACTTAGAACTACTTAAACCTAACTAACCTGAGGACAGCACACACATCCATGCCCCAGGTAGGATTGGAACCTGCGACCGTGGTGGTCGCGCTTTTCCAGACTGAAGCGCCTAGAACCGCTCGTCCACTCCGGCCGGCTAAACTACTATCAAGCATTCTAACGCTGACACGCCATAGACTGCAGGGGCCAACGTGTGGACCCGGCGTCAAAATTCGACAGAACAGGAACACCCCACCATGCATCATATCGCCTCCGATAGGAAACACCGACGACAACGACTCATCACCGAGGTCTCCACCTGTTGCGTCCAGAACGTTACTTGCCAGGCCTAAATCGTCAATGAAATGAAATGTCGTGTGGCTAGGGCCTCCCGTCGGGTAGACCGTTCGCCTGGTGCAGGTCTTTCAAGTTGACGCCACTTCGGCGACCTGCGCGTCGATGGCGATGAAATGATGATGATTAGGACAACACAACAACCAGTCCCTGAGCGGAGAAAATCTCCGACCCAGCCGGGAATCGAACCCGGGACCGTAGGATTGACATTCCGTCACGCTGACCACTCGGCTACCGGGGCCGGACTAAATCGTCAATGCATTTGTAGACCACTAATGCATTACGTACCAGGACGAGACTACCAACTACCGCGCTGGGTAGTTTGTGTTACCACACGTCGGCGACGAGGCGAATGAGCTTATGGAGCCGGTTACGTGCGACGAAGTCCACGATGCAGTCAACAAAGGTGCTCTGAACAAGTCACCGGCTTACGAGTAAAGCCCTGAACCCCTTTGTCCAGACCTACTGGCACTATAGTGGGCAATGACGCTTGTCTGTCAGCTCTACGTCGCCGTACCAGTACCGGTCCCTAACGACAAGTCGTGACGCTAATACAACTGAGTACATTGAAGAGCCAAACAAACTGGTACACCTGCCTAATATCGTGTAGGGTCACTACGAGCTCGCAGAAGTGCCGCAACACGACGTGGCATGGACTCGACTAATGTGCTGGAGGGAATTGACACCATGAATCCTGTAGGGCCGTCCATAAATCCGTAAGAGCACGAGGGACGGAGATCTGTTCCGAACAGCACGTTGCAAGGCATCCCAGATATGCAAAATAATGCTCATGTCTGGGGAGTGTGGCGGCCAGCCGAAGTATTTAAACTCAGGAAAGTATTCCTGGAGCCACTCTGTACCTATTCTGGACGTGTGGGGTGTTGCATTGCCATGCTGGAATTGCCCTAGTCCCTCGGAATGCACAATGGTCATGAATGGATGCTTACGTACGTTATGGGGCGGCGGATAGAATTTATTATTTACTGTTGCATAAAATGTTTGAATGTAGAAACACTGCATTTCCCGGCCGATTAACCATATGTGCGGCGGCGGGTGGAATTATTGTTGTTAAAATGTTCCTATTATTTAGAATGTTATTTATGCTGTCTTTCGCCGTTCTCAACACTGGCTTTCTAACTACAATATTGGCAACCAGAAAGTGATTAGCAAAACGTGATGCCTGCAATTAGAATTCCTAGTGCCCACTTCATCTGAGAAACACACTTATAGCTGCAGCTTATAGCTCTGAGAAATTAGGAGATTGTCTAGGATTCATATTCAAAAACGATTTTGATTAAAATAGTTCAGTATATTCTGAAAGTCACAGATCAAAACAAAAGAATCCACACAATCTAATTAACAGAGCAGTTCAGAGTCTAATGCGCTGATGCCACTATAACTGTCCAAATTAAATGTTTAAATGAATGCTCGCCATAATTTGATGATTAGTTTCATCAAACGCCACGCTAAATAATTGGTAGAATGTCTGTCCCGCGGCGGCACGTGAAAATACGACAATACGCAAACTGAAGATCGATAATTAAAGTCAACCCAGAATTAACACTTCACTCGAAAATAATTTCATGGTTTCACGTATCCCGAGTAACTTAATACGGCATCCGAGGCTGTTTGTAGCAATGATACCGACGCGACGCGACTCCCGACACAGATGGCGTGCTATTCAGCGTCTGGAGAGAACTGGGGCCTTGCTTCCTCGCGCAGCGTTCTTATATATAAAGCCACGGTGCGGACGGCTAAGGGAACGCCTGATCAAATCGGCTCTCCCGACTAGCCGCTGGGCTAGTAATGCACCACATTGAGTTATTGAATAAATTATAGCTTCTTTTGCTGATGGCCAATGAAGCTCTCAATTTATATGTGCATTCAGCACACAGGTAAGTATTGATAATAAAATTTGACGTGGCTAAGTTAAATATTTTGGGCGAGAGAATTAATTACACTGCACGCAGTAGACGAGCTCTGAACTGGCCCTTTCGAGATACGCTATCGCTATAGTTTTATAGGTATTCAAATGAAACTTCTCACATCTTCATAGTTGTAGCGGATCTCCAACCTACTTAAATATAAACATCCTAGCCTTATTTATTAGCCTACTTAATCAATCTTGCTTCCTTAAGTTTTAAGACGAAAACCAGAAATTCATGAATTTCCACTAACATCTTAAATTGTGAGATCCAGAAGACTGTTTTTATTAAATAATTATGAAAAATGAATCTAATTATCAATTTTTAATTCTCTAGCTCTTTTCTGTTGCGCCAATGATTTTTACAGAAAAACGTAAAAATTTCGAAAATGGCTAAAGTTATCGAACTGATATTCAACACACATTAATTTAGTATTACTCCTGACATGCAAGAAATGTTTTAGGTTATTTGCTTGATTTTTCAAGTATTGCGCAACATTTATGACGTCAGAGCTAGTTACAGCGGACTGGCTGGCACACAATGGAAAGACTGATGTGAATTTACTACGGCGTGAGTAGGCTGCTTCCCTACAACGTGTCACTTGTCAGAGCCGTATCTAGACATATCAGGGTCCCACACATCATTGCAGAGACTCCACCAGCTTGAACTGTCCCGTGCTGACATGCAAGGTCCATGGATTCATGAGATTGTCTCCATATCCGTAGACTTCCACCTGCCCGATACAATTTGAAACGAGACTCGTCCGGCCAGGCAATATGTTTCCAGTCACCAAGAGTCCAATGTCGGTGTTGACGGGCCCAGGCGAGGCGTAAAGCTTTGTGCCGTGCAGTCATCAAGGGTACACGAGTGGGCCTTCGGCTCTGAAAACCCAATCGATGATGTTCCGTGGAATGTTTCGCACGCTGACACTTGTTGATGGCCCAGCATTGAAATTTGGAGCGACGGGTGGCACTTCTATCACGCTGAACGATTCTCTTCAGTAGTCGTTGGCCACGTTCTTGCAGGATCTTTCTCCGGCCACAGCAATGTCGGAGATTTGATGTTTTATCGGAGTCCTGATATTCACCGTACACTCTTGAAAGGGTCGTCCGGGAAAATGCCCATTTCATTGCTACCTCGGATATTCTGCGTCCCATCGATCGTGCGGCGACTATAACGCCACGTTCAGACTCACTCAAATCGTGATAAACTGTCATTGTAGCAGCGGTAACATATCTAACTGCGCCACACACTTGTCTTATATAGGCGTTGCCGACAGCAGGGCCGTATTCTGCCTGTTTACATAACTTTGTATTCGAATACGCATGCCTATACCAGTTTCTTTGGTAGTTCAGTGTAGAAAAGTAGTGCGGAGGTCTCAGGTGATAGCAAGGGTGGGTGGGTGGGGGTGAGTATAGGCAGTTTGTGGTACCACCCAGCTGAGAGGGGGTGGCCTATAGATCGCGCAGAGGTAATTGGCGAAGAACGTGCGGTAGCGGGGTCGGTGCTCGATTTCCCTGTGGCCAGTTTGTAAGAACTGGCAGAAGTGAAGGCGTGATTTATCGCAGTCATTATACAGGTATTGATTGGCGACTCTATAGAGTGCTATGTGCACAAAGACCATATAATGAATGAAATTGGAAGGAAGGTCAGCGTTGGCCGTAATTTTGATTATTTATTAACAGCAATATCGATTGTCGATCACATAATGATCATCTTCAGGGCTTTAGCATCTAAATTAAAGCTCGTTGGCACTAGTGTCTAGTTAGTATCACTAACAGAAGCTATGAAACGATCGTTATGTGATCGAAAATCGATTTTGCCGTTAGTAAATCATCAAAATTACGGCCACTTTCATTATACAGGTGCCGGCCGCGGTGGTCTAGCGGTTCTAGGCGCGCAGCCCGGAACCGCGCAACTGCTACGGTCGCAGGTTCGAATCCTGCCTCGGGCATGGATGTGTGTGATGTCCTTAGGTTAGTTAGGTTTAAGTAGTTCTAAGTTCTAGGGGACTGATGACCACAGATGTTAAGTCTCATAGTGCTCAGAGCCATTTGAACCATTATACAGGTAAGTTATATTCAACCCCTTGACCCATACAATCGCATGATTTTTGGTGACGGGGAAATAAGTATGCTCAGGCTGGATAAAAGTTCTTGGGTCAATCGACCGCGGCGGAACGTGGAGATAGCAGACAACGAACTGTCGACCAGGATTCGTGACGTCACTGGCGGTAGCACAAGTTAGGAGGTGGGCATCATCATTCAAAAAATTAAACAAAGTAGATTGTCCGACAATCCGATTGCGTGAAGACGTTGATTTGTGGCGAATTTTCCATATGCGGCGTGGTACCATGTTAGTCAGACGTTGGAGGGAAAGAAGTGCTGGTGGACATGACGCCAAACCATGGGCCACTGCGTCGAAAGATGTCTGAGTTCGGCGTTATTGCTGGATATGTAACGAAGCAGTGAGGTGTAGACATACGAGGGCAGTTCAATAAGTAATGCAACACTTTTTTTTCTGAAACAGGGGTTGTTTTATTCAGCATTGAAATACACTATGTTATTCCCCAATCTTTTAGCTACACAACACTGTTTTTCAACGTAATCTCCATTCATTGCTACGGCCTTACGCCACCTTGAAATGAGGGCCTGTATGCCTGCACGGTACCATTCCACTGGTCGATGTCGGAGCCAACGTCGTACTGCATCAATAACTTCTTCATCATCCGCGTAGTGCCTCCCACGGATTGCGTCCTTCATTGGGCCAAACATATGGAAATCCGACGGTGCGAGATCGGGGCTGTAGGGTGCATGAGGAAGAACAGTCCACTGAAGTTTTGTGAGCTCCTCTCGGGTGCGAAGACTTGTGTGAGGTCTTGCGTTGTCATGAAGAAGGAGAAGTTCGTTCAGATTTTTGTGCCTACGAACACGCTGAAGTCGTTTCTTCAATTTCTGAAGAGTAGCACAATACACTTCAGAGTTGATCGTTTGACCATGGGGAAGGACATCGAACAGAATAACCCCTCCAGTGTCCCAGAAGACTGTAACCATGACTTTACTGGCTGAGGGTATGGCTTTAAACTTTTTCTTGGTAGGGGAGTGGGTGTGGCGCCACTCCATTGATTGCCGTTTTGTTTCAGGTTCGAAGTGATGAACCCATGTTTCATCGCCTGTAACAACCTTTGACAAGAAATTGTCACCCTCAGCCACATGACGAGCAAGCAATTCCGCACAGATGGTTCTCCTTTGCTCTTTATGGTGTTCGGTTAGACAACGAGGGACCCAGCGGGAACAAACCTTTGAATATCCCAACTGGTGAACAATTGTGACAGCACTACCAACAGAGATGTCAAGTTGAGCACTGAGTTGTTTGATGGTGATCCGTCGATCATCTCGAACGAGTGTGTTCGCACGCTCCGCCATTGCAGGAGTTACAGCTGTCCACGGCCGGCCCGCACGCAGAAGATCAGTCTTGCTTGACCTTGCGGCGATGATGACACACGCTTTGCCCAACGACTCACCGTGCTTTTGTCCACTGCCAGATCACCATAGACATTCTGCAAGCGCCTATGAATATCTGAGATGCCCTGGTTTTCCGCCAAAAGAAACTCGATCACTGCCCGTTGTTTGCAACGCACATCCGTTACAGACGCCATTTTAACAGCTCCGTACAGCGCTGCCACCTGTCGGAAGTCAATGAAACTATACGAGACGAAGCGGGAATGTTTGAAAATATTCCACAAGAAATTTCCGGTTTTTTCAACCAAAATTGGCCGAGAAAAACAATGTGTTGCATTACTTATTGAACTGCCCTCGTACTTGGTTCGAGGAAAGCGCGTTCTCTGTAAGTGAGTGTGAGCATAACTGAAGTCGACGAGGGTGCGGGATGTGGCCTACTGGTATTGGTGACGTTATTGTCGCCGGCGTAAGAATTTCCAGCAAGCTGCGCATAACGGAGGCGCCACCTTTCCACTGCTCGTGCATGGTGGACACGTACAAATACTCCGCTCGGAGTCGCGCATTGACATGACAAGGCCGAGGACCCCCGCTAGGGGGAGGAGGGGGGAAGGGTGAGCGTTTCGTGGCGGATCTTAAAGGTGTACTGGTAGTTAGAAAGTGGTCGAACGCGTCCTGGCGGCTGCGTCCGATAGTTGATGGCTGTGGGAGTACCTGTGCGATGTGAACTGTTTTGGACGCCACTTGTTGATTGAGGTATTCGACATGCTGGACAGTAAGCCAGAAATGATGACAACGGGGCGACGTACGGTAGAGGTCAAAATGATACGAGGGTGAGTCAAATGAAAACCTTAAATTTGTAATAACATATGGAAATTTCGCGCCGTTGGCGGTAAGTTTGTAAGCGTGCTACAAACAGCGTGGAGAATGGCCTGTATGACTACGAAGTCTTTCGCTACGTATTTCTTGAGCAAAAATCTCTCGGTGTACATGCCACGTCAATTCAGAATAAAACTCCAAGCTTTCGACCACTACCTCCATGGTCGAAAGCTTGGAGTTTTATCCTGAACTGACGCGGCATGTACACCGAGAGATTTTTTTATTCAAGAATGGCCTGTAGGTGGCAGCATAGTGCAGATGAACACATACCGCCGCAGTATCAGTATAAAGATGGCCGCCCCACTTGCGACTTGCGCCAGAGAAGAACAGCGTTCTGTTATTCAGTTTTTGCGTAGTGAAGGTGTGAAACCTATTGAAATTCATCAACGAATGAAGGTTCAGTACGGTGATGCATGTTTGTCAAGGCAGCAAGTCTACGAATGAAGCAGGAAGGTCGCTAGTGGTGTCACTTCAGTGGAAGATGCTCCTCGTCCAGGTCAGGCACAACGAGTTGTGACTCAACAGAACACTGCAGCAGTTGAAGCCATAGCGAAGGAAAACCGACGAGTGACACTGAATGACATTGCAGCATGTTTACAGATTAGTCATGGGTCAGCACACCACACTGTGCACGGTGTGCTCCAGTTTCACAAAGTGTCTGCAAGATGGGTGCCACGGCAGCTGACTCCTGAAATGAGAGAACGACGTGTTGATGCTTGTGGAGAACTTCTTCGGCGCTTTGAACGAGAACGTGATGGCTTCCTTGCAAAAATCGTTACTGGGGACGAAACATGAGTTCACTCCCACCCAACGGAAACGAAGAGAGCAAGCAAGGAATGGCGCCATTCCTCATCAACCAAACGAAAGAAGTTTCGAACAGAACCATCAGCAGGGAAGGTATTGTTGACTCTCTTTTGGGACGAAAAAGGCGTCATTTTGGTGCATTACGTGCCTAGAGGGACCACTGTCACCAGTGCATAGTACACAGATCTCCTAAAAAATCATCTGCTGCCTGCAATCGAATCAACCCGACGTGGATTGCTGTCAGCAGGTGTCATTTTGCAACATGACAATGCAAGGCCCCACACTGCCCGTACAACGGTTGCATCAATCGCAGACCTGCATTTTGAGTGTGTTCCTCATCCACCATACTCACCAGACCTTGCCACAAGTGATTTCCATGTTTGGACCACTCAAGGACGCAATGGGAGGAAACAAGTTCCGTTCTGATGAAGAGGTACGCCACGCTGTGCTTGAGTGGTTGCGCGGACTACCAAAAGAATTTCTCTCGAAAGGAGTTTATGCACTTTGTAAGCGCTGGAGGATTTGCATTGAGCGTGGGTGAGATTATGCTGAAAAGTGATACAGCTTTGTACCACTTCCGCACAACATAATATTTAAAAAATATTTAAGATTTTCATTTGACTCACCCTCGTATCAAGGTATCGTAGTTTCTGTACGCACGGGAGAGGTGCTAAGTCGACGTGTGAGAGGACGCGTCCAGTTCATGTCGCCGACGATTTAGCCACATTCATGTTACTGCCCGCTGCAGTTCCGTATGTTGATATCAAATCAAGAACCATTTGTGTTTCATTCCGTGAGCGGACTAAGCGGCGGAGGTCGTCCGCGTACGCACAACGCCGGAAAGTGTGCTCTCGACAAGTGAGACCAGAAAGGTGAGTCGTCAGACTCCCGATGAGTAGCTCCAGGCTTACTGCATAGAGGAGGGTCGAAAGTGGGCGACCCTGCCTTATGGAGCGCCGGATGGTCAGCAGTGCCGCCACACGGCCATTGATCTGAATCAGTGATTCGGCGCTGCCGTACAGGCGCCGAATGATGTCGATAAGGGCGGGTGGAAAATCGATATGACTCATTACCAAGACCTTAAAATGATGCCGCACCTGGCCGAATGCGTCGTCAAAATCAATGGCAACCTCCAAGGCGCGGAGTCTGCGCGCCGCTGCCAGTGCAATTGGATCACGACATTCTCCTGTGGCCATTTGTATATTAACTGAGCCACGCGGAGTTGGGTCACCGTGGTCTAGGGGTAGCGTCCTTGAAGCATAATCAAAACGTCTTCGGTCCCGGGTTCGATCCCCGCCACTGCCTAAATTTTGATAAATAATCAGCATTGGCGGCCGAAGACTTCCGGCATAAGAAGTCAGCCTCATTCTGCCAACGGCCTTGTCAAAGAGGGCGGAGGAGCGGATAGAGGTTCAGGGCACTCTCTTGTCCTAGGGGTAGGAAATTGCCCCTAAAGGCGGAAGAATCAGCAATGATCAACGACATGAGGATGCAGAAGGCAATGGAAACCACTGCATTAAAGACACGTAACGTGTATCCACAGGACATGTGGCCTGTAATTGAAGAAGTGTCATGATGGTCTCTCCATTGGCAAAGGATTCCGGAATAGTCCCCCATTCGGATCTTCGGGAGGGGACTGCCAAAGGGGAGGTTACCATGAGTAAAAGATTGAATAATCAACGAAAGGATAACGTTCTACGAGCCGGGGCGTGGAATGTCAGAAGCTTGAACGTGGTAGGGAAACTAGAAAATCTGAAAAGGGAAATGCAAAGGCTCAATCTAGATATAGTAGGGGTCAGTGAAGTGAAGTGGAAGGAAGACAAGGATTTCTGGTCAGATGAGTATCGGGTAGTATCAACAGCAGCAGAAAATGGTATAACAGGTGTAGGATTCGTTATGAATAGGAAGGTAGAGCAGAGGGTGTGTTACTGTGAACAGTTCAGTGACCGGGTTGTTCTAATCAGACTCGACAGCAGACCAACACCGACAACGATAGTTCAGGTATACATGCCGACGTCGCAAGCTGAAGATGAACAGATAGAGAAAGTGTATGAGGATATTGAAAGGGTAATGCATTATGTAAAGGGGGACATAAATCTAATAGTCATGGGCGACTGGAATGCAGTTGTAGGGGAAGGAATAGAAGAAAAGGTTACAGGAGAATATGGGCTTGGAACTTGGAATGAAAGAGGAGAAAGACTAATTGAGTTCTGTAACAGGTTTCAGCTAGTAATAGCGAATACCCTGTTCAAGAATCACAAGAGGAGGAGGTATACTTGGAAAAGGCCGGAAGATACGGGAAGATTTCAATTAGATTACATCATGGTCAGACAGAGATTCCGAAATCAGATACTGGATTGTAAGGCGTACCCAGGAGCAGATATAGACTCAGATCATAATATAGTGATGAAGAGTAGGCTGAAGTTCAAGACATTAGTCAGGAGGAATCAATACGCAAAGAAGTTGGATACGGAAGTACTAAGGAATGACGAGATACGTTTGAAGTTCTCTAACGCTGTAGATACAGCAATAAGGAATAGCGCAGTAGGCAGTACAGTTGAAGAGGAATGGACATCTCTAAAAAGGGCCATCACAGAAGTTGGGAAGGAAAACATAGGTACAAAGAAGGTAGCTGCGAAGAAACCATGGGTAACAGAAGAAATACTTCAGTTGATTGATGAAAGGAGGAAGTACATACATGTTCCGGGAAAGTCAGGAATACAGAAATACAAGTCGCTGAGGAATGAAATAAATAGGAAGTGCAGGGAAGCTAAGACGAAATGGCTGCAGGAAAAATGTGAAGACATCGAAAAAGATATGATTGTGGGAAGGACAGACTCAGCATACAGGAAAGTCAAAACAACGTTTGGTGACATTAAAAGCAACGGTGGTAACATTAACAGTGCAACGGGAATTCCACTGTTAAATGCAGAGGAGAGAGCAGATAGGTGGAAAGAGTACATTGAAAGCCTCTATGAGGGTGAAGATTTGTCTGATGTGATAGAAGAAGAAGCAGGAGTCGATTTAGAAGAGATAGGGAATCCAGTATTAGAAACGGAATTTAAAAGAGCTTTGGAGGACTTACGGTCAAATAAGGCAGAAGGGATGGATAACATTCCATCAGCATTTCTAAAATCATTGGGGGAAGTGGCAACAAAACGACTATTCACGTTGGTATGTAGAATATATGAGTCTGGCGATATACCATCTGACTTTCGGAAAAGCACCATCCACACAATTCCGAAGACGGCAAGGGCTGACAAGTGCGAGAATTGTCGCATAATTAGCTTAACAGCTCATGCATCGAAGCTGCTTACAAGAATAATATACAGAAGAATGGAAAAGAAAATTGAGAATGCGCTAGGTGACGATCAGTTTGGCTTTAGGAAAAGTAGAGGGACGAGAGAGGCAATCCTGACGTTACGGCTAATAATGGAAGCAAGGCTAAAGAAAAATCAAGACACGTTCATAGGATTTGTCGACCTGGAAAAAGCGTTCGACAATATAAAATGGTGCAAGCCGTTTGAGATTCTGAAAAAAGTAGGGGTAAGCTATAGGGAGAGACGGGTCATATACAATATGTACAACAACCAAGAGGGAATAATAAGAGTGGACGATCAAGAACGAAGTGCTCGTATTAAGAAGGGTGTAAGACAAGGCTGTAGCCTTTCGCCCCTACTCTTCAATCTGTACGTCGAGGAAGCAATGATGGAAATAAAAGGAAGGTTCAGGAGTGGAATTGAAATACAAGGTGAAAGGATATCAATGATACGATTCGCTGATGACATTGCTATCCTGGGTGAAAGTGAAGAAGAATTAAATGATCTGCTGAACGGAATGAACAGTCTAATGAGTACACAGTATGGTTTGAGAGTAAATCGGAGAAAGACGAAGGTATTGAGAAGTAGTAGAAATGAGAACAGCGAGAAACTTAACATCACGATTGATGGTCGCGAAGTCAATGAAGTTAAGGAATTCTGCTACCTAGGCAGTAAAATAACCAATGACGGACGGAGCAAGGAGGACATCAAAAGCAGACTCGCTATGGCAAAAAAGGCATTTCTGGCCAAGAGAAGTCTACTAATATCAAATACCGGCCTTAATTTGAGGAAGAAATTTCTGAGGATGTACGTCTGGAGTACAGCATTGTATGGTAGTGAAACATGGACTGTGGGAAAACCGGAACAGAAAAGAATCGAAGCATTTGAGATGTGGTGCTATAGAAGAATGTTGAAAATTAGGTGGACTGATAAGATGGAGGAGGAGGAGATTAGTGTTTAACGTCCCGTCGACAACGAGGTCATTAGAGACGGAGCGCAAGCTCGGGTTAGAGAAGGATGGGGAAGGAAATCGGCCGTGCCCTTTGAAAGGAACCATCCCAGCATTTGCCTGAAAGGATTTAGGGAAATCACGGAAAACCTAAATCAGGATGGCCGGAGACGGGATTGAACCGTCGTCCTCCCGAATGCGAGTCCAGTGTGCTAACCACTGCGCGACTGATAAGGTAAGGAATGAGGAGGTTCTACGCAGAATCGGAGAGGAAAGGAATATGTGGAAAACACTGATAAGGAGAAGGGACAGGATGATAGGACATCTGCTAAGGCATGAGGGAATGACTTCCATGGTACTAGAGGGAGCTGTAGAGGGCAAAAACTGTAGAGGAAGACAGAGATTGGAATACGTCAAGCAAATAATTGAGGACGTAGGTTGCAAGTGCTACTCTGAGATGAAGAGGTTAGCACAGGAAAGGAATTCGCGGCGGGCCGCATCAAAAACTGTAGAGGAAAAAAAAAAAAAAAAAACGTGGTCTGTTCTGGGGATATGCTAGGTAGGATCTCACCTGATCGCGTTGTCAGGAGTCGCGCAAAAATTTTATAGCGTGCGTTAAGCAGAGTTAGGGGACGGCAATGTGCTGTCGTCACTCCCGGTACCTGTTTGTGGATGGGTGTAATAATTCTCGTAATAATATATGGCGGTAGGGCGTTTTCCATCGTCAACAGTTCATGAAACGTTGTCGTTCACCTCGACGCCATTAGCGCAAGGAAGGCGTGATAAAATTCTATCGGCATGCCGTCGACTTAGTCTAAGCTAGATTGGAATGCGACCATCCGGCTATTTAAAAAAAAAAAAAAAAAAAAAAAAAACCAGTACGCTTGCGAAAAGAACTCGTGCTCTGCGTGTTCCCTAAAAACTTATTTACGTGTATGACAGTAATAATAACTTAGTGTTCCTAGTGGTCCGCAGCTCGTGGTCGTGTAGTAGCATTCTCGCTTCCCACGCCCGGGTTCCCGGGTTCGATTCCCGGCGGGGTCAGGGATTTTCTCTGCCTCGTGATGACTGGGTGTTGTGTGCTGTCCTTAGGTTACTTAGGTTTAAGTAGTTCTGAGTTCTATGGGACTGATGACCATAGATGTTAAGTCCCATAGTGCTCAGAGCCATTTGAACCATTTGTTCCTAGTGCCCCGGTGCAAGTCTTTCTATTGTACGCCACTCCGGCAACTTGCGTGTACTGCACCTACCCCAGTTATCCAACTGGGGAAAGGGAACCTGATGTTGTTTTTAATATGTCTGTTGTTGTGTTCTGTTCTGTACAAGTGACATGCTTTAATTATGTGTGCATATGCAGTTCACTAAACTGTATGATTTGTAGGCACATATACGTATCGTTATACATCAAATGACGCCACACACACTAAAGTCACAATACAAATTATCACGCACAGACTACATAGGCTTTTTTTTATATTTGGAAACGTTATTTGAAGGTTTAATGCCCGCAATATGAAACACGTAGTGAGCGGTGTGAAGCATTCTACTACCTTCTATGTTAAAAGAGTATCTCAGGTTATTTTTGGAATGCAATTTCATTGTAATTAACACATCACTTTGGAAAAGATTATGAGGGAGACATTGGAGGAATACACACAACAAAAAGTAAAGGGAATTTCTTCTGTAGGATCAGTTAAAGGTCTTGCGATACATACACTAGCTTTTGCAGATGATATTGCTCCCCTATTCACAAATATAGCAGATGCAATTAAACAAATAGAAATCTTAGCAAAGCATGCAGCTAATTTCGGTTTACAGACATCACAAGAAAAAACAAAATTCATGTCTAACAAATATAAGGGATTCAAAGAATTGCACACCATTATTGGATGTATTGATAGGGTCAAACACTTTAAATATTTGGAAGAAACAATGCGGATAGTGGCATAGAAAAAGAAGCTGTCAAACTTTGAGTAGCGACACTTAGGAGGGCACAAATTTTAAGACAGAAGCTGTACGACAAAAAATGTGTATCTCGAAATACAAAGTTATTACACTACAATACAGTGACGACAACAGAAGTTCAATATGCAGCAGAAACACTCTCCCTCAAGAACAAAAGATTAATAGACGAGCTCGAGAAGGAGAAAAGAGTACTTCTGAGGAGGTTTCTCGGTGCACACAAAAAAAAAAATGGTGAAAAATGGGTAAAGATGAGCAATGAGAAGATCTACCACTTCATTAAACCAGTCACAACGGAAATGAGAAAGGGAAGGCTGACATTCTTTGGTCATCATGTCAGATCAACGAAGAAAATCTTCAATATAATTCAACAGAGGAAAACACCCAACTCTCGGTTGCAAGGAATAAAGAAAGACCTCGGTGAACTTGGACTTTACAGAAATGGACGCAATGAATAGGGACAAGTACAGAAAGGAAGTAACTGAATTCGAGGTTTTTCAGGAGGCTCCAAAACCGAAGACCAACAGGAAACTAACAGCTGAACATCTGGCAAAAATGGTAGCAGGCAGAGGAGCAGCCCGAGAGAAGAGAAAGAAAAAAGTGAACATGAAACAGAATTTGTAACGCGGTCCTTAGTTGGCCAATTCGTGTAGAGAAATATTATTGGATGGTATACTTATCGCTGATCATTTCGGATAAATTAATTTCTGTGAATTGTAGCTCAGACAAGACAGCCGCTATGCGGCAACCACAAGAATTGGATGAAAACTGTTATTGATCTTTGCAAATAAATTAAAATGACACTAAAGTTAAATAATATAATTGAAATGCAAACTTTTTAAGTTATTTCGGCGGCTCTGTGCCGTTTAATCTTGAAATAAAACCTTAGTGTTGTGCAAATGGCCGACAACAATTCATCACGGGCACACCTTGCACAATTTGCACACCAGATACGGAAAAGCGAGCGTTGGGGCTAGTGCAAGATGATGCGAAAACAACTTTATGACCTTAAAATTGTGTAACAGTCAGAAGTCGCATTTGACTTTGTATGTGTGTGTTCTCCCGCACATGTCCGACAGAACAAGAAACTCTGTGAGCGAATGAGGTAAATGGACAATGACGCTACTTCATAGAGTGTGATAAGTTGAGAATTTGGGTTGGACGGTGGGCCGAAGCGTGAAGCCTGGGTTCGAGCCCTGGTCCGGCACAAATTTTCAACTTACCCCATTGAATTATTTCAATGCCCAACTGTGGCCGACGTCGGTACGTCCCTTGAAAGCGTATAACTTTTCTACGAGCGACTTTCTTTTTTCAGTTTATTTACTTTCGGGACGAGACCATACAGCCACGTATGTAGTGAAATGTCACTTATGGCGATACGAACGTAAAGACAACACAACACTTCCAGAGCGGAGAAAATCTCCAGTCCGGCCGAGAAATACGAGGGTTGCCCAGAACAAAATACACCGCATTTTTTCTCAGCCGAGAGGAATGCTACGAATGCGAAACGTCACGTATGTATTACTTGAAGTATTCTGAGTGAGCGCGCCAAGTTTCCGTCACTTCCGACAGATAGCGTAGCTGCAGGACTGTTTCAAATGGTTCAAATGGCTCTGTGAACTATGGGACTCAAAATCTGAACTACTTAAACCTAACTAACCTAAGGACATCACACACATCCATGCCCGAGGCAGGATTCGAACCTGTGACCGTAGCGGTCGCGAGGTTCCTGACTGAAGCGCCTAGGACAGTTTCAAAATGTCGTCTGCAGGTGACATATACTCCTGGAAATTGAAATAAGAACACCGTGAATTCATTGTCCCAGGAAGGGGAAACTTTATTGACACATTCCTGGGGTCAGATACATCACATGATCACACTGACAGAACCACAGGCACATAGACACAGGCAACAGAGCATGCACAATGTCGGCACTAGTACAGTGTATATCCACCTTTCGCAGCAATGCAGGCTGCTATTCTCCCATGGAGACGATCGTAGACATGCTGGATGTAGTCCTGTGGAACGGCTTGCCATGCCATTTCCACCTGGCGCCTCAGTTGGACCAGCGTTCGTGCTGGACGTGCAGACCGCGTGAGACGACGCTTCATCCAGTCCCAAACATGCTCAATGGGGGACAGATCCGGAGATCTTGCAGGCCAGGGTAGTTGACTTACACCTTCTAGAGCACGTTGGGTGGCACGGGATACATGCGGACGTGCATTGTCCTGTTGGAACAGCAAGTTCCCTTGCCGGTCTAGGAATGGTAGAACGATGGGTTCGATGACGGTTTGGATGTACCGTGCACTATTCAGTGTCCCCTCGACGATCACCAGTGGTGTACGGCCAGTGTAGGAGATCGCTCCCCACACCATGATGCCGGGTGTTGGCCCTATGTGCCTCGGTCGGATGCAGTCCTGATTGTGGCGCTCACCTGCACGGCGCCAAACACGCATACGACCATCATTGGCACCAAGGCAGAAGCGACTCTCATCGCTGAAGACGACACGTCTCCATTCGTCCCTCCATTCACGCCTGTCGCGACACCACTGGAGGCGGGCTGCACGATGTTGGGGCGTGAGCGGAAGACGGCCTAACGGTGTGCGGGACCGTAGCCCAGCTTCATGGAGACGGTTGCGAATGGTCCTCGCCGATACCCCAGGAGCAACAGTGTCCCTAATTTGCTGGGAAGTGGCGGTGCGGTCCCCTACGGCACTGCGTATGATCCTACGGTCTTGGCGTGCATCCGTGCGTCGCTGCGGTCCGGTCCCAGGTCGACGGGCACGTGCACCTTCCGCCGACCACTGGCGACAACATCGATGTACTGTGGAGACCTCACGCCCCAAGTGTTGAGCAATTCGGCGGTACGTCCACCCGGCCTCCCGCATGCCCACTATACGCCCTCGCTCAAAGTCCGTCAACTGCACATACGGTTCACGTCCACGCTGTCGCGGCATGCTACCAGTGTTAAAGACTGCGATGGAGCTCCGTATGCCACGGCAAACTGGCTGACACTGACGGCGGCGGTGCACAAATGCTGCGCAGCTAGCGCCATTCGACGGCCAACACCGCGGGTCCTGGTGTGTCCGCTGTGCCGTGCGTGTGATCATTGCTTGTACAGCTCTCTCGCAGTGTCCGGAGCAAGTATGGTGGGTCTGACACGCCGGTGTCAATGTGTTCTTTTTTCCATTTCCAGGAGTGTATGTTACAAGCAACGTGCCGTCATTGAATTTCTTACTGCAGAGAAACAAACTGTGGGGAATATTCACAAACGCTTGTGCAAAGCTTTTGGAGCATCAGCTGTCGACAGAAGTACAGTTATTCGCTGGGCACGAAGGGTGAGGTCATCAGAAGATGGTTCGGCGGAGCTCCACGATTTGCAGCCGTCGGGCAGACCATCCACGGCTGTCACACCTGACACGCTGCAGCCAGCTGATGTTGTCATTCGTTTCCAGAATGAGTTTTTCACTCTGCAGCGGAGTGTGCGGTGATATGAAACTTCCTGGCAGATTAAAACTGTGTGCCGGACCGAGACTCGAACTCGGGACCTTTGCCTTTCACGGGCAAGTGCTCTACCATCTCAGCTACTCTGGCACGACTCACGCCCCGTCCTCACACCTTTACTTCTGCTAGTACCTCGTCTCCTACTGGCAGAAGTAAAGCTGTGAGGACGGGGCGTGAGTCGTGCTTGGGTAGCTCAGTTGCACACCTCTGCCACCAGAGGCCTCGGCATTGTAGCGTGTAACGTGAAGAGACTGGCGATATACGATCACACTTTCGGAAAAACATCATCCACACAATTCCCAAGACTGCAAGAGGCGACAAGTGTCATCCAGCTTAACAGCTCATGCATCCACGTTGCTGACAAGAATAATATACCAAAAATGGGCTGGAAAGTTGAGATAATATTAGACGACCATCAGTTTAGGTTTAGGAAAGCGGTTGATGACAGAAGCAAGACTAAAGAAAAATCGAGACACTTTCATAGGATTTGTCGACCAGGAAAAGACGCTCGAAATTCTGAGGAAAATAGGGGCAAGCTATAGGGAAAAACGGGTAATATACAATCTGTACGAGAATCGAGAGGGAACAATAAGACTGGAAAACCAAGAGCGAACGAAGTGATTGGATTAGAAAGGGTGTAAGACAAGGCTGTAGTCCTTCGCCAGTATTTTCCAATATATACGTCGATAAAAGTAATGAATGGAATAAAAGCAAGGTTCAAGAGTTTGATTAAAATTCTAGGTCAAAAGATACCAATGATAAGATTCCTGAGTGAGAGTGAAGAAGACCTACGGGATTTGTTAGATGGAATGAACAATCTAATGAGAACATAATATGGACATAGTAAACCGGAAAAAGACAAAAATAACGAGAAGCAGCAGAAATCAGAATAGTGAGAAACTTAACGCCAGAACTGGGGATCATGAAGCAGACGAAGTTAAGGAATTCTGTTGCCTTGGAAGCAAAATAACCAATGACGTACGGAGGAAGGAGGACATCAGAGCACACTAGCACTGGCAAAAAGGGAATTTCTGAGCAAGGGAAGTCTACATGTGTCAAACATAGTCCTAAATTTGAGGAAGAAATTTACGACAATGAGCGTTTGGAGCACAGCATTGTACGTCGGTGAGACATGGACTGTGGGAAAACAGGAACAGACGAGAATCGAAGCATTTGAGATGTGATGCTACAAAATAACGTTGAAAATTAGGTGGGCTGACAAAACAAGAGATGATAAGTTCTGTGCAGCATCGGCGAGGAGAGGAATGTATGGGAAACACTAACAACATAGAACAAACAGAGTAGTAGGACATCTGTTAAGACATCAGGGAATAAGGAATAACTTCCATGTCACTAGAGGGTAAAATCTGTAGGAGAGACAGAGATTGGAATACAGCCAACCAATAATTTTTGATGTAGGTTGCAATTGCTACCCGGAGATGAAGAGATTTACAAGAGCCGGCCGCTATGGCCGAGCAGTTCTAGGCGCTTCATTCTGGAACCGCGCTGCTGCTACGGTCGCCGGTTCGAGTCCTGCCTCGGGCATGGATGTGTGTGATGTTCTTAGGTTAGTTAGGTTTAAGTAGTTCTAAGTCTAGGGGACTGATGACCTCAGATGTTAAGTCGCATAGTGCTCAGAGCCATTTGAAGATTCACAAGAGGAGTGATTCATGGCGGGCCACATCGAATCAGACAGAAAAAAAAAACATGTCGTTTTGTAACGTAATTATGCCGGCGCGTGAGAAACAGTGGGCTGTAATCGAGTTTCTAGCTACTGAAAATATGCCTCCAATTGAAGTCCAAAGAACAATGAAAACTGTGTATGGTGATTACTCTATCGGCATCAGTAATGTGCGACGTTGGATTGTTCGTGCTCGTAAAGAAGCAAATGGTGATGCTAACCTCAACAAGTGTGGCATCTGCCTTCAAAACATAAATAACGCTTTCAAGGACTTCACTTTGACAGTGATGTAGCGGTGCAAGCAGAGGTGAAGTTGTGGCTCCGTCAACAAATCAGACATGCTGCAGTGACAGTATCGACTAACTAGTCTCTCGATGGGAGAAATGTAGACACGGAGAATAAATGTGGAGAATGTTAATAGAGATTGTTTTACTTAAAAAAGCTTTAAGAGGTTTCATATAAAAGAATCGGAGGTATTACTACCCTCCAATACTACATTACTTTTCTTTAAATTAAATAAAAGAAACGTTTGTTGGATGTGAGGTCCACCAGTTATGCAAAACATCGTTTTTTCTCAGTACCCAAACATGTTTCTGCACCACTGTGCCATCATCAGTGGGTTTTCATTTTTATTTATCCTGCAATGTGAACATTTTTGTTGACTGATTATAAAATTATGTGCATCTTTAGATCAAACAACAGATCGTTTCTTTTTGTAAATACCTTTACATTTGATGTTCATGAATTTTCTGAATCACTTGTGTGTTAATTACTACAGCTAGCTTGTCATCTGCAACCAAACGATGTTGATGAGAAAGTTTTTTGCTGGGAGTTAACCTATCTTCTATAATGCAATTTAGTTTCGCACCTATATTCGTTTTTACTTACGTTTTCGTGTGGCAAGCACTTCCATTCACAGCATCATGCTGAGGTGTTGTGATGCACACGTAACTATAACAAGTATTTTCCACAAATAACGTAGTAAAGGTGCAGTGGAAAGTGTTTTACTAAGTTATTCGTGGAAAATATCTGTTATAGATACGTGTGCATCACAACACCTCGGCCGGCCGAAGTGGCCGAGCGGTTCTAGGCACTACATTCTAGAACCGCGCGACCGCAACGGTGGCAGGTTCGAATCCTGCCTCAGGCATGGATGTGTGTGATGTCCTTAGGTTGGTTAGGTTTAAATAGTTCTAAGTTCTAGGGGACTGATGACCTCATCAGTTAAGTCCCATAGTGCTCAGAGTCATTTGAACCATTTGAACAACACCTTCGTGTGGCAAGCACTTCCATTCACAGCAAGTAAAAACTAATATAGGCGCGAAAACATCGGGACGAACTTAATTACATTATAGAAGATAGGTTAACTCCCAGCAAAAAACTTTATCATCAACATCGTTCGGTTGCAGATGACAAGCTACCTGCAGTAATTAACACACAACTGATCCAGAAAATTTATGCACACCAAGTGTAAAGGTATTTACAAAAAGAAACGATCTGTTGTTTGAACTAAAGATGCACATAATTTTATAATCATTTAACAGAAATGTTCACATTACAGAATAAATAAAAATGAAAACCCACTGATAATGGCACAGTGGTGCCGAAACATGTTTGGGTACTGAGAGAAAACGGTGTTTTGCATAACTGGTGGACCTCACATCCAGAAATTCCAACTGCAAACACAACCAACACAAGGAGCTGCAAATCAAAATGATGAAAAGAAACATTAGTTTCTGTCTGACCCACTTAGCATCATGCTATTGTCAAATGTTAACCTTGCAGAAGCTCAATGAATGTGGTTTATAGATGACGAAACACTATCCCATTTTGTACTCAGCTTACAATAGCGCCGACCGCAAAATTTTTAATGTGTGAATGCCTTCGACGCCATTTTGGTCTGAGACCATATTTACAGCTTGTGCGTGTGGTCTTGCTCTATGTTACTGTTATGAGAGTTGTCGCCAACGATTAAGAGATAAATGATGCCGTATTCGGGTGAAAACGCGTCGTTCCTGATGAATAAAGAAAGTTTTAGCCACAATTTTTAGTATTAGTCATAATAAGGTTGCTGTATCACCACGCCACAATGGAATGGAGTAACTTAGTTCTATCTTTGGGACATTTAGAGGTGCTGGTGTATTTCACACTAGGGTGTCACATTTTTTTAATTGATACTTTTTCTGGAGAATGCTGAAGATTAGATGGGTAGATCACATAACTAATGAGGCGATATTGAATAGAACTTGGAAGAAGAGAAATTTGTGGCACAACTTGACTAGAAGAAGGAATCGCTTGGTAGGACATATATTGAGGCACCAAGGGATCACAAATTTAGTATTGGAAGGCAACGTGGAGCGTAAAAATCGCAGAGGGAGACCAAGAGAGGAATACACTAAGCAGTTTCAGAAGGATGTAGGTTGCAGTAGGTACTGGGAGATGAAGAAGCTTGCACAGGATAGAGTAGTATGGAGAGCTGCATCAAACCAGTCTCAGGACTGGAGACCACAACAACAACAGTTTTTCTGGGACTACGCCTAGCTTAATTCCACTCTATGTAAAACAAAAAGTGTGAAAGTTGGGCCTAAAAAAAACGTAAGCTGTTTACTTTACTTTGCTTAATGCGTTCTGTTTTACGTATCACAGTCGTGGCAGGTCATTCACCCCAAGCCAGGTAGACAAGAGGACAGAGGGAGCCGAGCTGTTATTTTTTACGACCCGGCCGGGACCACCTCTGCCGTGTTTCACTTTCGAGGGACAGCAGCTGTCGTAGCATGTACGACGAATACGTCTTCAGTTCACTTGTGAGAAATAATGTATTTCCTTGCGTATTACGCACATGATACAACGATGGTCCGCAATTTTTCATTTTTTATTTTTTTATTTTTTACGGCAACGAAAGTAGATTTAGACGCACTGAACACGAATATGCTAAAATATTGTCTTCTGGCTCAGTGTTACAAGTAAATACGAGGTCTAGAATGAGAAGTTTTAAATACGAGGTCTGTTCGAAAAGTTCCGAAATTTTAGAAATTGCGCGCCAATGGTGTGGCATCCGTGTTCACACCTGTGTTTATTGTACGTATAACTGCAGGAAGTTTCGTCGTTGCATGCCTGTTAGTTATTGTTCAGTACTGTATTGAGTAGAACGTCTGTGTCACACAGTTGCGAATTTCGAGACGACAGAGTTAGAGAAGCAATGCTTCTGCATTAAATTTTGCGTTAAACTCAAGAAAACCTTTAGAGAGACACATTATGCAGGAAGACTACGGTGACGAGTGCTTAAGCCGTACTCCATGTTACGAATGGCTTACGCGGTGTAAAATGTCTTCATATCCTTCCGCATTTAGCGTTTTCTGAAGCGCAATAAGGGGACCACACCGCCACCATGAAAAGCATCTCAATACCGTAATACCCTTCCGCATTTCGTTGTTGGCAGTACATGTGATGGGAGGTACGGCTGTTGATAAAATATCGATATATCGAGATGTTTTAGCGAAACTATCGGCACATATCGGCGATATATTTTTCCCGATATATCGATATCAGAACGGCAATATCGAGTGCCGATATTTTTATTTTGTATTTTTTTCGCAATTTTCGGTAAATTGGTCTTTTGAAGTTGTACAATCTAGCTTTCAAACACTCGTTTACGGTAGAAGACTGCAGCACCATTTCCACTTTCAACTATCGAACAAACGCAAGGATGGCTGATATAGTGTTTAGTGTATCTGGGATTGTAAAACAGTTAAGATCCTTAGACGCCAGGAAGGCATCTGGCCCAGACGGTATCCCCGTAAGATTATATGTTGACTAAGCTACAAATATAGCAACATTCTTACCCATCTTATATCAGAGATCATTGGAACGGCGGGAAGTTCCACGGGACTGGAAGAAGGCCCAGGTCATAGCAATCTATAAAAAGGGTAGAAAAACGGATGCACGTAATTACCGGCCAATTTCACTGACATCGATTTGTTGTAGAATCATGGAACATATTTTGTGTTCGGATATAATGACCTTTCTAGACTCTGAGAAGCTCATCTGCAGAAACGAGCACGGTTTTAGGAAACATCGGTCATGCGAGACACAGCTGGCCTTCTTTGAGTATGATATACAACAGGTTCTAGATACCGGCTCCTAGGTTGATGCCATATTCCTCGACTTTCGAAAGGCGTTCGACTCAGTTCCGCACTGTCGCTTGCTCCAAAAAGTACGTGCTTACGGTGTATTCTGTAACATACGCGATTGGATAGGAAGTTTTCTAACAGACAGAGAGCAATATGTCGTCCTGAATGGGGAGACTTCAACAGAAACAAGAGTAACATCAGGTGTGCCCCAGGGCAGCATAATAGGTCTGCTGGTTTTTACGATTTACATAAACGATCTGGTTGATGGTACTGACAGCGGCATTAGACTGTTTGCCGATGGTGCTGTAGTCTACAGGAAAGTAGTATCACACGAAAGATGTGAACAAATCAATGAGGATTTGCGGAAAATAAATGCGTGGTGTAATGACTGGCATTTATCTCTCAATATTAGTAAGTGTAACCTACTGCGTATAACAAGACGAAAATCCCCATTAATGTACGAGTACAAAATAAATGCCCAGTTTTTCGAAGCGGTAACATTCGTCAGGTATTTGGGTGTGACTATTCGAAATGATCTCAAATGGAATGACCAGATTACACAAGTAACACAAGTAACTGTCAAGGCGAACTCTAGATTGCGGATTATTGGTAGAATCCTGAAGCGATGCAGTCCTTCAGCAAAGCAAATTGCTTACAATACGTTAGTTCGTCAAGGATTACTGTCCGTCTGTGTAGGACCCTTACCAAAAATGGTTCAAATGGCTCTGAGCACTATTGGACTTAACATCTGAGGTCATCAGTCCCCTAGAACTTAGAACTACTTAAACCTAACTAACCTAAGGACATCACACACATCCATGCCCGAGGCAGGATTCGAACCTGCGACCGTAGCAGTCGCGCGGTTCCGGACTGAAGCGCCTAGAACCGCTCGGCCACCGCGGCCGGCCCGGACCCTTACCAATTGGGTCTGATTCAAGAGCGGTAAGATACGTGACTGGTTCATTTAGCCATCGCGAGAGCGTTACAAATCTCATACAAAGTTTGAAGCGGGACACACTGGCAGATAGACGACGCGCTAAACAGAAGGGGTTGCTCACTAAATTCCGAAATCCGATCTTCGCCGAGGATGTAGAGCATACACTCCTGGAAATTGAAATAAGAACACCGTGAATTCATTGTCCCAGGAAGGAGAAACTTTATTGACACATTCCTGGGGTCAGATACATCACATGATCACACTGACAGAACCACAGGCACATAGACACAGGCAACAGAGCATGCACAATGTCGGCACTAGTACAGTGTATATCCACCTTTCGCAGCAATGCAGGCTGCTATTCTCCCATCGAGACGATCGTAGAGATGCTGGATGTAGTCCTGTGGAACGGCTTGCCATGCCATTTCCACCTGGCGCCTCAGTTGGACCAGCGTTCGTGCTGGACGTGCAGACCGCGTGAGACGACGCTTCATCCAGTCCCAAACATGCTCAATGGGGGACAGATCCGGAGATCTTGCTGGCCAGGGTAGTTGACTTACACCTTCTAGAGCACGTTGGGTGGCACGGGATACATGCGGACGTGCATTGTCCTGTTGGAACAGCAAGTTCCCTTGCCGGTCTAGGAATGGTAGAACGATGGGTTCGATGACGGTTTGGATGTACCGTGCACTATTCAGTGTCCCCTCGACGATCACCAGTGGTGTACGGCCAGTGTAGGAGATCGCTCCCCACACCATGATGCCGGGTGTTGGCCCTGTGTGCCTCGGTCGTATGCAGTCCTGATTGTGGCGCTCACCTGCACGGCGCCAAACACGCATACGACCATCATTGGCACCAAGGCAGAAGCGACTCTCATCGCTGAAGACGACACGTCTCCATTCGTTCCTCCATTCACGCCTGTCGCGACACCACTGGAGGCGGGCTGCACGATGTTGGGGCGTGAGCGGAAGACGGCCTAACGGTGTGCGGGACCGTAGCCCAGCTTCATGGAGACGGTTGCGAATGGTCCTCGCCGATACCCCAGGAGCAACAGTGTCCCTAATTTGCTGGGAAGTGGCGGTGCGGTCCCCTACGGCACTGCGTAGGATCCTACGGTCTTGGCGTGCATCCGTGCGTCGCTGCGGTCCGGTCCCAGGTCGACGGGCACGTGCACCTTCCGCCGACCACTGGCGACAACATCGATGTACTGTGGAGACCTCACGCCCCACGTGTTGAGCAATTCGGCGGTACGTCCACCCGGCCTCCCGCATGCCCACTACACGCCCTCGCTCAAAGTCCGTCAACTGCACATACGGTTCACGTCCACGCTGTCGCGGCATGCTACCAGTGTTAAAGACTGCGATGGAGCTCCGTATGCCACGGCAAACTGGCTGACACTGACGGCGGCGGTGCACAAATGCTGCGCAGCTAGCGCCATTCGACGGCCAACACCGCGGTTCCTGGTGTGTCCGCTGTGCCGTGCGTGTGATCATTGCTTGTACAGCCCTCTCGCAGTGTCCGGAGCAAGTATGGTGGGTCTGACACACCGGTGTCAATGTGTTCTTTTTTCCATTTCCAGGAGTGTATATTACCACCAACTTTCAAATCGCGCAAAAGTCACTATTCAAAGATAAGGGAAATTAGAGCTTGCACTGAGGCGTTCAGACAGTCGGTTTTCTCTAGCGCGATCCGCGATTGGAACAGAGGGGGGGAAATAAGACTTTGGAGCAAATTGTGCCCTCCGCCACACACCGCTTGGTGGCTAGCGGAGTATATAAGTAGATGAAGATGTAAGTTTACTTCCAGTGTGTGTAGGAGACTTACTATTCTTTGAGCTCCAGTCTTCCTCTGTGACTGAAGCAAGTATAGCTGGCACACTGCATTGTGGGACGGCGGCTTCAATGGGCTAACAGAATTTCCGATGTGCAGAAACAGCACACCAGTGGTGTTGAAAAATAATTTTTAATGCAGCTAGTTTACTGTTTCTTCACATCGGCATTTTTCAAAAACAGTTGCTGAAAAAGATTACTACGAGGGCAGTTCAATAAGTAATGCAACACATTTTTTTTCTGAAACAGGGGTTGTTTTATTCAGCATTGAAATACACCAGGTTATTCCCCAATCTTTTAGCTACACAACACTATTTTTCAACGTAATCTCCTTTCAATGCTACGGCCTTACGCCACCTTGAAGTGAGGGCCTGTATGCCTGCACGGTACCATTCCACTGGTCGATGTCGGAGCCAACGTCGTACTGCATCAATAACTTCTTCATCATCCGCGTAGTGCCTCCCACGGATTGCGTCCTTCATTGGGCCAAACATATGGAAATCCGACGGTGCGAGATCGGGGCTGTAGGGTGCATGAGGAAGAACAGTCCACTGAAGTTTTGTGAGCTCCTCTCGGGTGCGAAGACTTGTGTGAGGTCTTGCGTTGTCATGGAGAAGGAGAAGTTCGTTCAGATTTTTGTGCCTACGAACACGCCGAAGTCGTTTCTTCAATTTCTGAAGAGTAGCACAATACACTTCACAGTTGATCGTTTGACCATGGGGAAGGGCATCGAACAGAATAACCCCTCCAGCGTCCCAGAAGACTGTAACCATGACTTTACTGGCTGAGGGTATGGCTTTAAACTTTTTCTTGGTAGGGGAGTGGGTGTGGCGCCACTCCATTGATTGCCGTTTTGTTTCAGGTTCGAAGTGATGAACCCATGTTTCATCGCCTGTAACAATCTTTGACAAGAAATTGTCACCCTCAGCCACATGACGAGCAAGAAATTCCGCACAGATGGTTCTCCTTTGCTCTTTACGGTGTTCGGTTAGACAACGAGGGACCCAGCGGGAACAAACCTTTGAATATCCCAACTGGTGAACAATTGTGACAGCACTACCAACAGAGATGTCAAGTTGAGCACTGAGTTGTTTGATGGTGATCCGTCGATCATCTCGAACGAGTGTGTTCGCACGCTCCGCCATTGCAGGCGTCACAGCTGTGCACGGCCGGCCCGCATGCGGGAGATCAGACAGTCTTGCTTGACCTTGCGGCGATGATGACACACGCTTTGCCCAACGACTCACCGTGATTTTGTCCACTGCCAGATCACCGTAGACATTCTGGAAGCGCCTATGAATATCTGAGATGCCCTGGTTTTCCGCCAAAAGAAACTCGATCACTGCCTGTTGTTTGCAACGCACATCCGTTACAGACGCCATTTTAACAGCTCCGTACAGCGCTGCCACCTGTCGGAAGTCAATGAAACTATACGAGACGAAGCGGGAATGTTTGAAAATATTCCACAAGAAATTTCCGGTTTTTTCAACCAAAATTGGCCGAGAAAAAAAAATGTGTTGCATTACTTATTGAACTGCCCTCGTATAATGTAAATGACAACATTGATTTTTGTCGTGGGCGGAGACGTGAGAGGGGATAAGCTGACGTAATCGACGCAATCCTACCAACAGAAACTGCAACATTTAACTTCGCAACGCAATTTTGGCACTACAACTGCAAGGCCGCTGGCGTTTGCAGAAAAGAAAAAGAAACAGGGTAGTTGGCACGACAAATCCGATATGTGACGAATCCGAATGACAGACCCAACGGACACCTTATATCGTGCGACTTACATGCAACTTTCATTGTTAGCAAAGTGGTTATCGCCAAGCGTGAACGTGCATCGCTTTCCTATCAGTTCTTTCTCTGAAGGGGATAAGGAGACAGCTAGCTTGTTGATGTACAGAATATCTAATAACAAATCAATACTTAAACATACAGATCTAAAATCGGCAGTATATTTACAACGTGCAGCCGATGTTGTTATAGTGCGGTATGTTGATATAACGACAAAACGACAATTCTTTTCGATATATTGACAGCCGATAATGATATGTTTTTAAATATTGATAGTCGGATTCCAGATATTTTTAAAACATTAACAGTCCTAATGGAGGTAATGATTTTCAGGCAGTAGCAAAACGTGTGAAGGCAACAGTGATGAATCTAAACGGAATTTTTATATTTTATGAAGTTGCCAAGACCGTTAATAGTTATAGTTCATTACTGATAACATGATGTAATATCTTTAAAATTTTATTTATTTTTTGTTTATTCTTTGGTAGCAAAGATGTGATGATTCTGGGATAGCTGCTAAGTAAGAAGTCAATGAAGAAGTCTTAAGCAGGCAAAGTGGCGTGTGTACTTGGTGATTTAATATTAGACTAAATATCGTCAAGCAACATCTTTTGGGAACTGTCGCAAATATTGCGTTACGGCAGTTTCATCAGACAGGCAAGGGACGTAGCCAGAATACTTTCAAAAGGCTGGTCCGATTTTTAAAGGGCACCTTTAAAAGTCTCGTGTTTTTTGTTTACTCTTGAAATTTCCATAAAGAACTATAAACGAGTTTATTCAACAGTTCGGAGTTTTCACCATGCGGAGATACACTCCTGGAAATGGAAAAAAGAACACATTGACACCGGTGTGTCAGACCCACCATACTTGCTCCGGACACTGCGAGAGGGCTGTACAAGCAATGATCACACGCACGGCACAGCGGACACACCAGGAACCGCGGTGTTGGCCGTCGAATGGCGCTAGCTGCGCAGCATTTGTGCACCGCCGCCGTCAGTGTCAGCCAGTTTGCCGTGGCATACGGAGCTCCATCGCAGTCTTTAACACTGGTAGCATGCCGCGACAGCGTGGACGTGAACCGTATGTGCAGTTGACGGACTTTGAGCGAGGGCGTATAGTGGGCATGCGGGAGGCCGGGTGGACGTACCGCCGAATTGCTCAACACGTGGGGCGTCAGGTCTCCACAGTACACCGATGTTGTCGCCAGTGGTCGGCGGAAGGTGCACGTGCCCGTCGACCTGGGACCGGACCGCAGCGACGCACGGATGCACGCCAAGACCGTAGGATCCTACGCAGTGCCGTAGGGGACCGCACCGCCACTTCCCAGCATATTTGGGACACTGTTGCTCCTGGGGTATCGGCGAGGACCATTCGCAACCGTCTCCATGAAGCTGGGCTACGGTCCCGCACACCGTTAGGCCGTCTTCCGCTCACGCCCCAACATCGTGCAGCCCGCCTCCAGTGGTGTCGCGTCAGGCGCGAATGGAGGGACGAATGGAGACGTGTCGTCTTCAGCGATGAGAGTCGCTTCTGCCTTGGTGCCAGTGATGGTCGTATGCGTGTTTGGCGCCGTGCAGGTGAGCGCCACAATCAGGACTGCACACGACCGGGGTACACAGGGCCAACACCCGGCATCATGGTGTGGGGAGCGATCTCCTACACTGGCCGTACACCACTGGTGATCGTCGAGGGGACACTGAATAGTGCACGGTACATCCAAACCGTCATCGAACCCATCGTTCTACCATTCCTAGACCGGCAAGGGCACTTGCTGTTCCAACAGGACAATGCACGTCCGCATGTATCCCGTGCCACCCAACGTGCTCTAGAAGGTGTAAGTCAACTACCCTGGCCAGCAAGATCTCCGGATCTGTCCCCCATTGAGCATGTTTGGGACTGGATGAAGCGTCGTCTCACGCGGTCTGCACGTCCAGCACGAACGCTGGTCCAACTGAGGCGCCAGGTGGAAATGGCATGGCAAGCCGTTCCACAGGACTACATCCAGCATCTCTACGATCGTCTCCATGGGAGAATAGCAGCCTGCATTGCTGCGAAAGGTGGATATACACTGTACTAGTGCCGACATTGTGCATGCTCTGTTGCCTGTGTCTATGTGCCTGTGGTTCTGTCAGTGTGATCATGTGATGTATCTGACCCCAGGAGTGTGTCAATAAAGTTTCCCCTTCCTGGGACAATGAATTCACGGTGTTCTTATTTCAATTTCCAGGAGTGTATAATCTCCTTAGTTAGGGGTAAGTACTTTGACAAATGACTAAGAAGCAGTTATGATCAAATCTCCGTCCCCCTACAAGGTCATTTTACACTCTTCTTTTAGCTGAGAAAGTGATCAGGAATGGATGGGAGCTAATGTTTTGGGAGACACTGATTATTACCGACAACGCTGTTCAAATAAACAGATATGGTATGTCCCGTTCGACAGAGTTGTTGGATCAGTTTTTGGTGGCGAAAATTCAAAGGACCCAGAATTATTGGACCTTACGCTTCCTCAAATTTCTTCGTTTAAGTATGCATCTGTCACTTCTTGCGATCTACGAAAGACAGTCCCAGCAGACAAATGCATGAGGAAAATTGGCTTTATACAATCATTTGGCTTTTAGTGGTGGGAGTGTCCGAAGAGATGCTCGTCTCGCCTTCGATGCAGCTCTTTTTCATTTAAGCAGAGGGGTTGCATCTTTAAGGGAACTGGGATCTTTAAGGAAAGAAAGGTGTTTGTACCTGTGGTTGTGTACCTGTTGTAACGGCCGAATTCCGGCTTTTGCCTAAACTGAAAATGGGCCAGTACATAAAACGATTTTCAAGGTTGCCTCCCAAATCAAATACAAGGATTGTCTGCTCCGCGGCCCAACAAGCAGAGCTACCACAAGTCGGTGGAGAATTTCGAAAAACTGGTTGTTGTACACGATTTTAATGTGAAATAAAATGCAACACAAGAAATGACTGAATTCTGGTATTGTATAATTTTCCTTTAACTGTGAGTGTTGAGTCGTGTGCATGTTCATGGAATTACTGGCTTCAGTTGTTACAGTATTACAAGAGTGTAAATGGATTTTGCACGAAGGGGAGCGGGACGGATGTAGAGTGCAGTCGGCTCGGACGAATTCACACACCTGTTGAAAAAATCTTTTAGAAACGAAAGATCTATAGAACGTGCTGTCACCCTTTACCCCTTCCGCACTCCACAAAACCTTCCCTCATTCGGAGCAGGGCATAAGTCCATATGAAGCTTCTTACTCACTATCACTAACAGTATCACCCCTCAAAGCATGTACCTCTCCTCCTGACTCACCCTGTATATATAGCTGTGTTCACTCACATGTGTTCCAGTAGATGGTGGTTCGTTTTGTTGTGCTGTATGCGATATTGGAGCTCGAAAACGAAATTAACCACCATCTACTGGAACATATGTACGTGAACACAGCTATTTTGCGTCATATATAGAGCAAGTCACGGTTGGAAACCGTAAACTCATACAAATAAAAGGGGCATTCATAAGTAATGCAACACTTTTTTTCCTGAAAGCAGGTTGGTTTTATTCAGGATTCCAAAACAACATATTACTGCCCACTTTTTTTGGCTACAAAACCCAATTTTTCACCATTATCGCCGTTCAATGCGATGGCCTTACGCCGCCTGACAGGGAGCACCTGGTGGTCGTGCGGTTCTAGGCGCTGCAGTCCGGAACCACGGGATTGCTATGGTCGCAGGTTCGAATCCTGCCTCGGGCATGGATGTGTGTGATGTCCTTAGGTTAGTTAGGTTTAAGTAGTTCTAAGTTCTAGGGGACTGATGACCTAAGATGGTCCGATAGTGCTCAGAGCCATTTGAACCATCAGGGAGCACCTGTATGCCTCCACAGCACTACTGTACTGGTCGATGTCAGAGCCAATGTCTAGCTGCAGCAGTAGCCTCCCCATCATCCTCGTGCAGTAACTTCCCCATCATCCTCGTGCAGTAACCTCCTCATCATCCTCGTGCAGTAACCTCCCCATCATCCTCGTGCAGTAACCTCCTCATCATCCTCGTGCAGGAACCTCCCCATCATCCTCATGCAGTAACCTTCTCATCATCCTCGTGCAGTAACCTCCCGATCATCCTCATGCAGTAACCTCCCCATCATCCTCATGCAGTAACCTCCCCATCATCCTCGTGCAGTAACCTCCCCATCATCCTCGTGCAGTAACCTCCCCATCACCCTCATGCAGTAACCACCCCACCATCCTCGTGCAGTAACCTCCCCATCATCCTCGCGCAGTAACCTCCCCATCATCCTCGTGCAGTAACCTCCCCATCATCCTCGTGCAGTAACCTCCCCATCATCCTCGTGCAGTAACATCCCGATCATCCTCGTGCAGTAACCTCCCCATCATCCTCGTGCAGTAACCTCCCCATCATCCTCGTGCAGTAACCTCCCGATCATCCTCGTGCAGTAACCTCCCCATCATCCTCGTGCAGTAACCTCCCCATCATCCTCGTGCAGTAACCTCCCCATCACATCATGCAGTAACCACCCCACCATCCTCGTGCAGTAACCTCCCCATCATCCTCGTGCAGTAACCTCCCCATCATCCTCGTGCAGTAACCTTCTCATCATCCTCGTGCAGTAACCTCCCCATCATCCTCGTGAAGTAACCTCCCCATCATCCTCGTGCAGTAACCTCCCCATCATCCTCGTGCAGTAACCTCCCCATCATCCTCATGCAGTAACCTCCCCATCATCCTCGTGCAGTAACCTCCCCATCATCCTCGTGCAGTAACCTCCCCATCATCCTCATGCAGTAACCTCCCCATCATCCTCGTGCAGTAACCTCCCCATCATCCTCGTGCAGTAACCTCCCCATCATCCTCATGCAGTAACCTCCCCATCATCCTCGTGCAGTAACCTCCCCATCATCCTCGTGCAGTAACCTCCCCATCATCCTCGTGCAGTAACCTCCCCATCATCCTCGTGCAGTAACCTCCCCATCATCCTCGTGCAGTAACCTCCCCATCATCCTCGTGCAGTAACCTCCCCATCATCCTCGTGCAGTAACCTCCCCATCATCCTCATGCAGTAACCTCCCCATCATCCTCGTGCAGTAACCTCCCCATCACCCTCATGCAGTAACCACCCCACCATCCTCGTGCAGTAACCTCCCCATCATCCTCGTGCAGTAACCTCCCCATCATCCTCGTGCAGTAACCTCCCCATCACCCTCATGCAGTAACCTCCCCATCATCCTCGTGCAGTAACCTCCCCATCATCCTCGTGCAGTAACCTCCCCATCATCCTCGTGCAGTAACCTCCCCATCATCCTCGTGCAGTAACCTCCCCATCATCCTCGTGCAGTAACCTCCCCATCATCCTCGTGCAGTAACCTCCCCATCATCCTCGTGCAGTAACCTCCCCATCATCCTCGTGCAGTAACCTCCCCATCATCCTCATGCAGTAACCACCCCACCATCCTCGTGCAGTAACCTCCCCATCATCCTCGTGCAGTAACCTCCCCATCATCCTCGTGCAGTAACCTCCCGATCATCCTCGTGCAGTAACCTCCCGATCATCCTCGTGCAGTAACCTCCCCATCATCCTCGTGCAGTAACCTCCCCATCATCCTCGTGCAGTAACCTCCCCATCATCCTCGTGCAGTAACCTCCCCATCATCCTCGTGCAGTAACCTCCCCATCATCCTCGTGCAGTAACCTCCCCATCATCCTCGTGCAGTAACCACCCCACCATCCTCGTGCAGTAACCTCCCCATCATCCTCGTGTAGTAACCTCCCCAACATCCTCGTGTAGTAACCCCCCCATCATCCTCATGTAGTAACCTCGGCATCATCCTCATGCAGTAACCTCCCCATCATCCTTATGCAGTAACCTCCCCATCATCCTCTTGCAGTAACCTCCCCATCATGCTCGTAACACGCAAGCAAACAGGCACAGATAGTCCTTCCCTGCTTTTTATGATCTTCTGTTAGTCGGCAAGGAGCCCAGTGGCAACTCACCTTTGGATATCCCACGTGGTGCACGAGTGTGACAGCACAACCACCAGAGACATCAAGTTGAGCAGCGAGGTGTTTGACTGTGATCCGTGCATCTCCTCGAATGAGAGGGTCCGCGCGTTCCATGACTGCAGGAGTCATAGCCGTGCGCGGCTGGCCGGCGAGATGGACATCGGACACGTTTGTTCGACCTAGTTGCGATAATGACAGAAGCCTCGCTCGACGACTCAGCGTGCTTTTGTTCACTGCCAGGTCTCCGTGGAAATTCTGCAAGTGCCTAAGAATATGTGCTTGGGACGCATTTCTGTTACAGACAGAATTTTGAAGGCTACGTACAGCGCCTCTACCTATCGAAACTTCATAAAACTGTAGGGTGTGAAGCGGTGTCCCACAGCAAATTTCGCACTTTTTTAACCGAAACTGGACGAGAAAAAAGTGTGTTGCATTATTTATTGAACGCCCCTTGTATCTGGGTGTAACACTTTGCGGGGATATGAAATGGAAAGATCACATAGGCTCAGTAGTAGGTAAAACAAGTGCCAGACTTGGTAGAATATGAGGAAAATCCCATCAGCCTACAAAAGAGACTGCTTATAAATAAGTCGTACGACCCATCCTAGAATACTGCTGAAGCAATGTTCTAAGATGGACCTGTATCAAGCAGCACTAACGGGGATGCAGAGTGTATACGGAGAAGGATAGCTCGAGTGGTTGTCTGTGGGAGACTGTGACGTAGGTGATGAAAGACACTTCACGCTTGAGGATATACACAAACTATCCCGAGAAAATCTACTTACAAATTTCCATGAGCAGGATTTAAACGATGACACTAGGAACAGGCAACAACCTCCTATTCATCCCTCCAACAGGGATTGTGAGGACAAGAGTAACTGAATAGTTGGAAAATGGGTCATGTCCCAGAAAGTAAATTTTTCTACTGGACAACGGGTTAAAGCACGGTCTGGCGCAATTCCTACGTAGCAAAAAAATGGTTCAAATGGGTCTGAGCACTATGGGACTCAACTGCTGTGGTCATCAGTCCCCTAGAACTTAGAACTACTTAAACCTAACTAACCTAAGGACATCACACACATCCATGCCCGAGGCAGGATTCGAACCTGCGACCGTAGCAGTCGCATGGTTCCGGACTGCGCGCCTAGAACCGCGAGACCACCACGGCCGGCTCTGCTACGTAGCAACTGGCCCCAGAGTGAAACAATGTACGCCATTACAATATGCTTTACCCATGGATTGTGGTCGGTAATCCAGTTCGTACATACTGAAGACGACATTTTTTCGAACCTGTAGACGTTGACGAGACAACTACCATTCTTCAAATGGTTCAGAAATGGTTCAAATGGCTCTGAGTACTATGGGACTTAACATGTGAGGTCATCAGTCCCATAGAACTTAGAACTACTTAAACCTAACTAACCTAAGGCCATCACAGACATCCATGCCCGAGGCAGGATTCGAACCTAGGACCGTAGCGGTCGAGCGATTCCAGACTGAAGGGCCTAGAACCGCTCGGTCACAGCGGCCGGCGCAACTACCGTTATCAGTGCAAGGGTTGTGCAGTACGATTTTATTTTATTTTATTTATTTATTTTATTTTATTTTATCTTCTTCTCTCTCTCTCTCTCTCTTTTTTTTTTTTTTGTCCTCAGTCTACTGGTTTGATGCGGCCCGCCACGAATTCCTTCCCTGTGCTAACCTCTTCATCTCAGAGTAGCACTTGCAACCTACGTCCTCAATTATTGGCTTGACGTATTCCAATCTCTGTCTTCCTCTACAGTTTTTGCCCTCTACAGCTCCCTCTAGTACCATAGAAGTCATTCCCTCATGCCTTAGCAGATGTCCTATCATCCTGTCCCCTCTCCTTATTAGTGTTTTCCACATATTCCTTTCCTCTCCGATTCTGCGTAGAACCTCCTCATTCCTTACCTTATCAGTCCACCTAATTTTCAACATTCGTCTATAGCACCACATCTCAAATGCTTCGATTCTCTTCTGTTCCGGTTTTCCCACAGTCCATGTTTCACTACCATACAATGCTGTACTCCAGACGTACATCCTCAGAAATTTCTTCCCCAAATTAAGGCCGGTATTTGATATTAGTAGACTTCTCTTGGCCAGAAATGCCTTTTTTGCCATAGCGAGTCTGCTTTTGATGTCCTCCCTGCTCCGTCCGTCATTGGTTATTTTGCTGCCTAGGTAGCAGAATTCCTTAACTTCATTGACTTCGTGACCATCAATCCTGATGTTAAATTTCTCGCTGTTCTCATTTCTACTACTTCTCATTACCTTCGTCTTTCTCCGATTTACTCTCGAACCATACTGTGTACTCATTCGACTGTTCATTCCGTTCAGCAGATCATTTAATTCTCCTTCACCTTCACTCAGGATAGCAATGTCATCAGCGAATCGTATCATTGATATCCGTTCACCTTGTATTTTAATTCCACTTCTGAACCTTTCTTTTATTTCCATCATTGCTTCCTCAATGTACAGATTGAAGAGTAGGGGCGAAAGGCTACAGCCTTGTCTTACACCATTCTTAATACGAGCACTTCGTTCTTGATCGTCCACTCTTATTATTCCCTCTTGGTTGTTGTACATATTGTATATGACCCGTCTCTCCCTATAGCTTACCCCTATTTTTTTCAAAATCTCGAACAGCTTGCACCATTTTATATTGTCGAACGCTTTTTCCAGGTCGACAAATCCTATGAAAGTGTCTTGATTTTTCTTTAGCCTTGCTTCCATTATTAGCCGTAACGTCAGAATTGCCTCTCTCGTCCCTTTACTTTTCCTAAAGCCAAACTAATCGTCACCTAGCGCATTCTCAATTTTCTTTTCCATTCTTCTGTATATTATTCTTGTAAGCAGCTTCGATGCATGAGCTGTTAAGCTGATTGTGCGATAATTCTCGCACTTGTCAGCTCTTGCCGTCTTCGGAATTGTGTGGATGATGCTTTTCCGAAAGTCAGATGGTATATCGCCAGACTCATATATTCTACACACCAACGTGAATAGTCGTTTTGTTGCCACTTCCCCCAATGATTATAGAAATGCTGATGTAATGTTATCTATCCCTTCTGCCTTATTTGACCGTAAGTCCTCCAAAGCTCTTTTAAATTCCGATTCTAATACTGGATCCCCTATCTCTTCTAAATCTACTCCTGTTTCTTCTTCTATCACATCAGACAAATCTTCACCCTCATAGAGGCTTTCAATGTACTCTTTCCACCTATCTGCTCTCTCCTCTGCATTTAACAGTGGAATTCCCGTTGCACTGTTAATGTTACCACCGTTGCTTTTAATGTCACCAAAGGTTGTTTTGACTTTCCTGTATGCTGAGTCTGTCCTTCCCACAATCATATCTTTTTCGATGTCTTCACATTCTTCCCGTAGCCATTTCGTCTTAGCTTCCCAGCACTTCCTATTTATTTCATTCCTCAGCGACTTCTATTTCTGTATTCCTGATTTTCCCGGAACATGTTTGTACTTCCTCCTTTCATCAGTCAACTGAAGTATTTATTCTGTTACCCAGGGTTTCTTCGCAGCTACCTTCTTTGTACCTATGTTTTCCTTCCCAACTTCTGTGATGGCCCTTTTTAGAGATGTCCATTCCTCTTCAACTGTACTGCCTACTGCGCTATTCCTTATTGCTGTATCTATAGCGTTAGAGAACTTCAAACATATCTCGTCATTCCTTAGTACTTCCGTATCCAACTTCTTTGCGTATTGATTCTTCCTGACTAATGTCTTGAACTTCAGCCTACTCTTCATCACTACTATATTGTGATCTGAGTCTATATCTGCTCCTGGGTACGCCTTACAATCCAGTATCTGATTTCGAAATCTCTGTCTGATCATGATGTAATCTAATTGAAATCTTCCCGTATCTCCCGGCCTTTTCCAAGTATACCTCCTCCTCTTGTGATTCTTGAACAGGGTATTCGCTATTACTAGCTGAAACTTGTTACAGAACTCAATTAGCCTTTCTCCTCTTTCATTCCTTGTCCCAAGCCCATATTCTCCTGTAACCTTTTCTTCTACTCCTTCCCCTACAACTGCATTCCAGTCGCCCATGACTATTAGATTATCGTCCCCCTTTACATACTGCATTACCCTTTCAATATCCTCATACACTTTCTCTGTCTGTTCATCTTCAGCTTGCGTCGTCGGTATGTATACCTGAACTATCGTTGTCGGTGTTGGTCTGCTGTCGATTCTGATTAGAACAACCCGGTCACTGAACTGTTCACAGTAACACACCCTCTGCCCTACCTTCCTATTCATAACGAATCCTACACCTGTTATACCATTTTCTGCTGCTGTTGATATTACCCGATACTCATCTGACCAGAAATCCTTGTCTTCCTTCCACTTCACTTCACTGACCCCTACTATATCTAGATTTGTATTTTAAACGTAGCTGCACAACAGCCTTTGCATTTCCCTTTTCAGATTTTCTAGTTTCCCTACCACGTTCAAGCTTCTGACATTCGACTCCCCAACTCGTACAACGTTATCCTTTCGTTGATTATTCAATCTTTTTCTCATGGTGACCTCCCCCTTGGCAGTCCCCTCCCGGAGACCCGAATGGGGGACTATTCCGGAATCTTTTGCCAATGGAGAGATCATCATGACACTTCTTCAATTACAGGCCACATGTCCTGTGGATACACGTTACGTGTCTTTAATGCAGTGGTTTCCATTGCCTTCTGCATCCTCATGTCGTTGATCATTGCTGATTCCTCCGCCTTTAGGGGCAATTTCCCACCCCTAGGACAAGATAGTGCCCTGAACCTCTATCCGCTCCTCCGCCCTCTTTGACAAGGCCGTTGGCAGAAGGAGGCTGACTTCTTATGCCGGAAGTCTTCGGCCGCCAATGCTGATTATTTATCAAAATTTAGACAGTGGCGGGGATCGAACCCGGGACAGAAGACGTTTTTTAAGATGAATCTAAGACGCTACCCCTAGACCACGGGTTTATATTAGTCATATTTATTATAACAATAAATGAGTATACTGGTTTGTTTATAACGCTATTACCATCGACTAGACGCATAAAATGTCTCTGACAAGGGAATCTCCCCATCGCACACCCCTCAGATTTAGTTATAAATTGACGCAGTGGATAGGCCTTGAAAAACTGAACACAGATCAATCGAGAAAACAGGAAGAAGTTGTGTGAAACTATGAAAAAATGAATAAAATATACAAACTGAATAGTTCATGTGCAACATATGCAACATCAAGGACAATTTGGGTTGTTGAACGCCGTGGTCCCGTGATTAGAGCGAGCAAGTACAGAACGAGAGGTCCTTCGTTCGAGTCCTCCCTCTAGTGAAAATTTTACTTTCTTTAATTTGGCAAAGTTACGATCTGTCAATTCATTCATTGACGTCTCTGTTCACTGTAATAAGTTTAGTGTCTATGTTTTGCGACCGCACCCCAAAACAGTGCGATTAGTAGACGAAAGGACGTGCCTCTCCAATGGAAACCGAAAACATTTGATCGCAAGGTCATAGGTCAACCGATTCCTCCACAGGAAAACACGTCTGATATATTCTATACGAAACTGGTGACGGCATGTGCGTCACATGACAGGAATATGTTGTCGACCCACCTAACTTGCACACTTGGCGAATGGGTAAAAAGATTCTTCTACCTTGCCCGATTTAGGTTTTCTTGTGGATGTGATAATCACTCCCAAAAAATTGATGAAAACATAAGAGTTTGTCACATAAACTACAACAAATGAATGCAACAGTTTCACAGTCGCACAGTTTTCCCTGTGGTCCGTCAAAACATACGTTTTTTACGTTTTCAAATGTTTCCGTGTGTAGACCGTCAAATCCTACATATGTCCAAGCAAATGTAAACATGTTCTGGAATTTTGGAGAGCGAAGTTGATTATGTGTGAGTGCCTGAACTTTAATAATTGTCTGAAAACAAAAAATAAAACTTTTCACTCGAGAGAAGATTTGAACCAAATATCTCTCGTTCCGCAGCTGCTCACGCTAACCACGGGACTACGGCGCTCGTCAGCTGACACTCTCCTAGATGTTGCCTACCTTGCGCATGGACTACTCAGTTTGTATATTTTGCTTATTTTTTTCATAGTTTCACACAACTTCTTCCTGTTTTCTCCATTGATCTGTGTTCAGTTTTTCAAGGCCTATCCCTGTGCCAACGTATAACTAAATCTGAGGTGGGTGCGATGGGGAGGTTCCCTTGTGAGCACTATGCGACTAAACTTCTGAGGTCATGAGTCGCCTAGAACTTAGAGCTAATTAAACCTAACTACCCTAAGGGCATCACACACATCCATGCCCGAGGCAGGATTCGACCCTGCGACCGTAGCGGTCGCTCGGTTCCAGACTGCAGCGCCTAGAACCGCACGGCCACTCGGGCCGGCGATTAGACTCATATCGGTTGGTGTTATAATTAGTGACGGTGGGTAAACAAGAAGGTAATTAATAAATGTCTCTATATAGTGCTGCAGAGACGCATGTTCAGAGGGACTATTATTGAAATGTATGAAAAAAAACGTAAATTAGTTACAAACTACGGCGTCCACGCACTTTATTCAACATGTAAACGTCACTACAGATACTCGTATTTAGGTTATCACATGTTCGATATGCCTGCCATAATTGGCGATGATGTGGCGCAGACGAATAGCGAAATTCTGCATAACACGCTGAAGTCTCGGAACCTCAATGCTCCTGAATGGCTCTTTTCAGCTCAGCAATGGTTGTGGGGTTATTGCTGTGCACGTTATCTTTAATAAGCCCCACAAAAACGAATCGCATAAGTGCAGATCTGGAGAATACGGCGACCAATCGAGGCCCATGCCAGTGGCCTCTGGATACCGCAGAGCCAGAACGCGGTGCCCAAAGTACTCCTCCAGGGCATCAAACACTCTCCTCCTTCGATGAGGCCGAGCTCCCTCTTGCGTGAACCACATCTTGTCGAAATCAGGGTCACTTTGGGTAATGGGGATGAAATCGTCTTCCATACCCTCCACGTACCGTTCGGTAGTCACCATGCCATCGAGGAATATCGCACCGATTATTCCGTGACTGGACATTGCACACCACACAGTCACCCATTGAGGGTGTAGAGGCTTCTCGGTGCGAAATGTGGATTCTCAGTCGAAATGCGCCAATTATGCTGAGAAACGCTTCCAAATGAAAGCGGGCTTCATCGCTAAACCAAAGATCAATGCGCATACTATTTCCCATCATTCCCCGCTGGCAACCGTGCAGTTCGAATGTCCTAACGCGAACCGTTCAGAAGTTACAACAATTTTATTTCATATAGTTCAACAATTGTCACGCAGTACAAAATATGTATGCAGTGCCAGTATGTATGTAGTTCAACAATTGTCACGCAGTACAAAATATGTATGCAGTGCCAGTATGTATGTAGTTCAACAATTGTCACGCAGTAAAAAATACACTCCTGGAAATGGAAAAAAGAACACATTGACACCGGTGTGTCAGACCCACCATACTTGCTCCGGACACTGCGAGAGGGCTGTACAAGCAATGATCACACGCACGGCACAGCGGACACACCAGAAACCGCGGTGTTGGCCGTCGAATGGCGCTAGCTGCGCAGCATTTGTGCACCGCCGCCGTCAGTGTCAGCCAGTTTGCCGTGGCATACGGAGCTCCATCGCAGTCTTTAACACTGGTAGCATGCCGCGACAGCGTGGACGTGAACCGTATGTGCAGTTGACGAACTTTGAGCGAGGGCGTATAGTGGGCATGCGGGAGGCCGGGTGGACGTACCGCCGAATTGCTCAACACGTGGGGCGTGAGGTCTCCACAGTACATCGATGTTGTCGCCAGTGGTCGGCGGAAGGTGCACGTGCCCGTCGACCCGGGACCGGACCGCAGCGACGCACGGATGCACGCCAAGACCGTAGGATCCTACGCAGTGCCGTAGGGGACCGCACCGCCACTTCCCAGCAAATTAGGGACACTGTTGCTCCTGGAGTATCGGCGAGGACCATTCGCAACCGTCTCCATGAAGCTGGGCTACGGTCCCGCACACCGTTAGGCCGTCTTCCGCTCACGCCCCAACATCGTGCAGCCCGCCTCCAGTGGTGTCGCGACAGGCGTGAATGGAGGGACGAATGGAGACGTGTCGTCTTCAGCGATGAGAGTCGCTTCTGCCTTGGTGCCAATGATGGTCGTATGCGTGTTTGGCGCCGTGCAGGTGAGCGCCACAATCAGGACTGCATACGACCGAGGCACACAGGGCCAACACTCGGCATCATGGTGTGGGGAGCGATCTCCTACACTGGCCGTACACCACTGGTGATCGTCGAGGGGACACTGAATAGTGCACGGTACATCCAAACCGTCATCGAACCCATCGTTCTACCATTCCTAGACCGGCAAGGGAACTTGCTGTTCCAACAGGACAATGCACGTCCGCATGTATCCCGTGCCACCCAACGTGCTCTAGAAGGTGTAAGTCAACTACTCTGGTCAGCAAGATCTCCGGATCTGTCCCCCATTGAGCATGTTTGGGACTGGATGAAGCGTCGTCTCACGCGGTCTGCACGTCCAGCACGAACGCTGGTCCAACTGAGGCGCCAGGTGGAAATGGCATGGCAAGCCGTTCCACAGGACTACATCCAGCATCTCTACGATCGTCTCCATGGGAGAATAGCAGCCTGCATTGCTGCGAAAGGTGGATATACACTGTACTAGTGCCGACATTGTGCATGCTCTGTTGCCTGTGTCTATGTGCCTGTGGTTCTGTCAGTGTGATCATGTGATGTATCTGACCCCAGGAATGTGTCAATAAAGTTTCCCCTTCCTGGGACAATGAATTCACGGTGTTCTTATTTCAATTTCCAGGAGTGTATGTATGCAGTGCCAGTATGTAGATACATGTGTTTATGTTAATTTGCTATATGTCGAATCTGAAAGTATCCATTATATACGTAATTTAAGAAATCCCTCGATTCATTATGTTCGTACAGTTTTTAATTATTCCTCTCGCTCACCTAGTACTGGATGTGAGATTTTTCCACCACAGCAACCACACACACCAACCGTTTCCTCCTTCCAATTTCATTACATTGTACTGTCTATATTTTTCATCCATCTCCCTGAAATGACTTATTTATGATTAACATAATCAATTAACAGATCGAAATCATAATTAAATGAACACCCTAGCTGCAAACAGGCGTTGATACACTTCATTGGGGACATGTTGAAAATGTGTGCCCCGACTGGGACTCGAACCCGGGATCTCCTGCTGACATGGCAAACGCTCTATCCATCTGAGCCACCGCGGGCACAGAGGATAGTGCGTCTGCAGGGACTTATCCCTTGCACGCTCCCCGTGAGATCCACATTCCCAACATGTCCACAACACTACATTCGTAGTGCGCCTAATAGATGTTTGCCCATCATACTCATTACTCGTGGCAGATTAATCTACCAAGTCCCGTACGAGTTCGGGCATAGCGTGTGCGTTCGCACAAGAAGGTCAATGGCCGGGAAGCCATATTTTTTTAACTACCATGTAAGCAGGAGATCCCCGGTTCGAGTCCCGGTCGGGGCACACATTTTCAACATGTCCCCAATGAAGTACATCAACGCCTGTTTGCAGCTAGTGTGTTCATTTAATTATCATTTCGTTTCTAGCAAAGCTGCATAGTCATCCACGGTAACTGTTCTTTCGGGAACAGATACTACCGTCATATATAGTTAATTAACAGATCGTTATCAAATGCAGCCTCTCACGATCCACATGTAAAGGTACGGCGTCTCTCGGTTTGGCGTACAACCTTTAAATGATGTTGTTGTTGTGAGTTTTCAAGCGCCCCCGAAAGTGTAAGAGACGTGTGACGCTCACCGCCTGAAATGAGACGGGCTTGTTACCGTTCCAATGGCTCTGCAGTTCTTAAGACCCCCCTGACATTCCGCATCTATGTTCCGGCTGACATGAGATTGCTCCGAGGATTGTCGGATTCTCGTAACTTTCACAACTCGCGCTGTCTCAGAACTATGCGCTAAATCAGACATATTTACGATGATTATCACAGTAGTTTTAAATGTGGTTATCGGGCTTACCGTCGGGTTTTATTGTTGTTTCTCCACAAAGACGCTCCCCCTATTGCAGGCAGTGTAGCAGCTAAATGTCGTAAGCTATGTGCACAATAACATTGGATATTCACTGTCGAGGAATAATCTATAAACACTTAAAGTCACTGATAATCGTGCATCATCGTCTGCGTCCCACTCGTGTATACTATACTGAAGAACGTTAATAGCACTAAAAAAAAATTTCTACAGAAGCCTGTGTTCTTCGTCAGGGTTCAAGCTACCGCCATACCAAATACCATCGGAATCCGTTTCAGCGGTAGAGTCGCGAATACACAAGAGACAGAGCTACTTTCGAATTTAATAATATTGATAGTACGAGGTGCATTCAAGTTCTAAGGCCTCCGATTTTTTTTCTCCGGACTGGAAAGAGATAGAAACATGCGCATTGTTTTAAAATGAAGCCGCATTCATTGTCAATACGTCCCAGAGATGGCAGCACCGTATGGCAGATTGAGTTTTTCCGCCAGCGGCGAGAATGAGAACTGTTTTAAATACTTAAAATGGCGACGTTTTCCTTACTTGAACAGCATGCAATCATTCGTTTTCTGAATTTGCGTGGTGTGAAACCAATTGAAATTCATCGACAGTTGAAGGAGATGTGGTGATGGAGTTATGGATATGTCGAAAGTGCATTCGTGGGTGCGACAGTTTAATGAAGGCAGAACATCGTGTGACAACAAACCGAAACAACCTTGGGCTCGCACAAGCCCGTCTGACGACATGATCGAGAAAGTGGAGACAATTGTTTTGGGGAATCGCCGAATGACTGTTGAACAGATCGCCTCCAGAGTTGGCATTTCTGTGGATTCTGTGCACACAATTCTGCATGACGACCTGAAAATGCGAAAAGTGTCGTCCAGGTGGGTGCCACGAATGCTGACAGGCGACCACACGGCTGCCCGTGTGGTATGTTGCCAAGCAATGTTGACGCGCAACGACAGCATGAATGGGACTTTCTTTTCGTCGGTTGTGGTAATGGATGAGACGTGGATGCCATTTTTCAATCCAGAAACAAAGCGCCAGTCAGCTCAATGGAAGCACACAGATTCACCACCACCAAAAAAATTTCGGGTAACCGCCAGTGCTGAAAAAATGATGGTGTCCATGTTCTGGGACAGCGAGGGCGTAATCCTTACCCATTGCGGTTCAAAGGGCACTACGGTAACAGGTGCATCCTATGAAAATGTTTTGAAGAACAAATTCCGTCCTGCACTGCAACAAAAACGTCCGGGAAGGGCTGCAGGTGTGCTGTTTCACCAAGACAACGCAACCGCACATCGAGCTAACGTTACACAATAGTTTCTTCGTGATAACAACTTTGAAGTGATTCCTCATGCTCCCTACTCACCTGACCTGGCTCCTAGTGACTTTTGGCTTTTTCCAACAATGAAAGACACTCTCCGTGGCCGCACATTCACCAGCCGTGCTGCTATTGCCGCAGCGATTTTCCAGTGGTTAAAACAGACTCCTAAAGAAGCCTTCGCCGCTGCCATGGAATCATGGCGTCAGCGTTGTGAAAAATGTGTACGTCTGCAGGGCGATTACGTCGAGAACTAACGCGTTTCATCGATTTCGGGTGAGTAGTTAATTAGAAAAAAAAATCGGAGGCCTTAGAACTTGAATGCACCTCGTATAAACGTAGGGTTCCGCGACCATTGTCACATTCAATAAAAATTTTCTGGGTTTGTGACTGCATTGTCAATATATATAAAAATACCGACCATTCGGTCCCTGTTGCAGGGTACCTTGCAACAGGGACCGAAAGGTCGATAGTTTTACATACTTCGAGAATGCGGTCACAAACCCAGAAAATTTTTATTGTGTATTGGTAGTACTATGGAAGAATGGATGAAACATTTTGAGAATTGAATCAGCATTGTATGGATTACGTTGAACCACATTACGCAGATTATGTGAACCAATAAAAGCGTTTTCACAAATATGAGAAAGTACAAAAGTGAAAGAGTAAATAGCTTTCACAAAGAATAATTAATGTTCCATATTTCGCGCTATAAATCAGTAAATATGTAGTACTACTCACATTCTAAAGTAGCCTATGATCTTACTGAGCATTCAAGCTATGTCCACATCAATTTTTATCAAAATCGCTTCAGTGGTTTAGTCAAAGGCGTAACAGAGTTACTTTCACGTTTATAATATTGGTATGGTTGTCCCCAAAGTACAACCACAAGCAAAACACGGAACAACAGACAGTGCTGTGTACGCTTCCGTCATCTTTATCTCGTCCGACCTTCGCTTGTCGCGGCACTGTCATAAAATGGTTTTGGCTCGTCAGGTATGTATTGTGGAGTTCGCTGTACATCGTCTAGTTCTTCAACTTTTTTCCTCTAACATGTCCGCTGTATGCTTGTTTATCTGGAACGCCTACCTAACATCTTCCTTTGAGCGGCGGACATCACCCCTTGTCTAACTCATTATCCATCAAATGAGCACTTCTGTTGGTAGAACATAACTGTACCAAACAATACGTACAATTATAAAGATCAGTTATCTCTGGTAAACGTAATTTGAAAAAAAAGTGGATATGATTCCTTTTACAACTCACTGATTCAATTACAGGGCGCACATTGGTATTTAAACATGAACAGTCGAGGGGAAAAACCTGATAAGTCACAATTCTCTTTTTTTTTTTCAGGAGACGAAATTTAAAGTTTCAAGACTCATAAAATTTTAGTTATTCAAGTTATATTTTTCATTTTTGTTGTAGACCTTAATATATCTTTCAGAGAAAGAGTACTGCTGAAATCATACACATCTGAATAGGATTTACAATAATATGATGCATTTTTATTACGAAGGCAGGTCGTACAGAGGTAAAATATGACAAGTCCATAACATATTGCAGGTAACTACAAGATTTCAAATTCATGTTACAACAAATTATCTCATATACTCATTTAATAATCTTCTATAAAAGGTCCTGTGCTTTTTCGATGGGGATTAATGCAAAAGACGATCAAAATACACTTGCACTTCACTACGGCAAAATCTTTTCAAGTCTTGTAAATATCTGCATTTCTCAGCAGATATTTTAAGATCACCTGCAAAAAATCATAATCCCTCAATTTAAATAGCTATATGCCTAATACTAAAAAACACTTATTTCAATAAAAAAACTTTCAAATCATATTGCTGTAAATGAATTGCTATACCTTCATTTTTAGCAGAGGGTAGGTTCAACTCGCCTTCTTTCAGGGTGGAATCTTGCCCTTTCTTTCCACAAAGAACTAATGAAGCTTGCTCATATGCTCCATTGCAGCTTCCTCTATACCGAACCAGTGCTGCATGGTGTTTCTTATTGGCCTGGACTGGAAAGGGAGTTTCTTCTTGTATATTGTACTATCCAGATGCTCTGTCCAGCATTTGATATCTCTGGTTGCTCCTCAACATCAATGATGACAAAAGGTGAAGGGTGTGTGCGTGAATCCTGAAAAAGCTGACACCAGTCCTTTGGAATTTGACATTCCTAAGTTTGGTCTATCATACCAATATTTTTATCACATTCTAGGTACCAATGACCTCTTATGGGGAATGTCACCTTTACGTAGTCCAATCGTTTTTATGGACCATTTTGTGAAAGACTCTAAACACAGTGGCATTCTTGTTTTGCACTCCGCAGGAGTCACAGAAGATCTCCAGATGTCTGACTTCTGGATTTAGAAAATTATACAGAAACTTCGTCTCCTTTTGGGCCTGTGCTCTCTGGATACATGTAAAAATAGCTGTCCCCTGTTGCCATACAGAAAGCTGCGGTTTATAATAAGCTTCTTTTATCTTTATATTTGGACAAGGAAAGTTTTTGCTATAGTCCATCGCAATTGCAACCTTTGATAGATTTTTTTTGACATTACATCTTTGCCTTTTTTTCCTGTCTTAGAACACTTTTTGTTTTCTGAGATGCAATTCATGGGCTATTTCATTGGATCGAAGTTCGGAATGAAGCCTTACTTTATTTTCAACATATGATGTTAAAGTCAGTTCCTTCTCCAAATAGTGCGGTATGTTTCATACGATACGCTCTGATCCTGAAACTTCTCCTTGAACATTTAACATTCAATTTTTTCTGACTTCGTCAAACTGTAGTGGCTGTTGCGACCTTTAAATGATTTAATATGCCCTCTTATTATTGCACGTGGTTCATCTTTCAAAGCCTGTGAGCGGGATCTGTGTTTCCCTCGGCCGTCTCGTAGAGGTTGATCTCCAGATTTAAGTTCCTTCAGTAAATGATCTACCATGCCTTTCTTTATTGCACGTAACGAGATAAATGCGTGCTTGCACACATATACTTCTTGGACACTTCCATTAATGGTAATACAAACACTGAATTTATACGCTGCATCACGAAATTTTGCTTCCTGCTCTTCTATTCTAGGACGCCTGCACTGTACAGGGACCACTGTGATTAAACCACTTAAATAGAGGTTTATTTCACCATGATTTTGAAAGTGGTTCATGTTATTAATAATATACCTTTTATTTTCATCACTGACAATATCAAAACAATTGTTTTTGTACTTACGTGGTTCTCCTGTTTCATGTGACTGCAATCTTAAACGTTTGGAGGCATCTCTAACGCGACCATACTTCTTCCTTTTCTTTGTCAGATTCTCTGATGACATTCTATAGTTTTCTTCGCAAGTAGATGAGTCACGGTCTTCTTTATTCATTTTACACTGACAGAATACAATGCTAGATCTAACTTCCTTCACAAACTCCACAAAGCTAACAACAATGGTCAACTTATACACAACAATGACTGTGGCAACAATGATAAAACATCGATAACATTAGTGAAAACAGACCTGCGCGAGCTGGGAGTCATTAAGTCATAAAATTTTATCGTTGCATTCTCTGGACTTGTCAGGATATTCCCCTGTTTTGCGTGGACTTATAATGTTTTTCGCCTGCACATCCTTACCAATAAGAATATCTCTTGACTCTTTTGACCAGTTCTGTAAAACCAGCTAAATCTACACTGGTTAGTCTATTAAATTATGAAAAGAACAGAAAATTTGGAATTTTGGACTTCTCAGTTTTTTTTCCTGGACTCTTCATATTCTTGCCGTGTTCCATACGTGAATGGAAAGTGAACAAGTCCTTATAACTGCTAAAGTGGGATGTAACCTCTACCATGTACTTCAAAGTGTTTTGCAGAGTATTGATGTAGATTTAGATACACAAAGTAATTTTTCCCTCGGTCAATGCCTAATGGAATAGGAAAGGGAAATCGATGACAGCGGTATGATGCGCCCTCGGCCATGCACTATTTAGCGACTATCGGAGTATATGCAGAGATTTAGCATGAGAATGACAGCCTTCATTCAAAGCCCAAAAAATGATGAGCTGGTTTGAACGTGGCTGGAAGCAGTGTGAAGTTGGCAGTCGGCGAGGCAGCTGCGGTGTGTTTATAAGTAAGACGCAGTAAGCGGTGACCCTGAGGACGCATAACAGCCCCACAGGGGCTTTCGCGCCTCTACGAGAGAGTAAATATTTTACGAGGTGGCAGTATGTACTTATTGCAACAAAGCTTTCAATGTAGCAAGTGTTCAAACGTTATTGGTCACAGAGTTACATCTGATGGAATGAACCCAAGCGAATACTCACGGAAGGAGCTAAGCAAGATATAAGTTCAAAGTTGAAATTTCCTGGACCGATACTCGAGTTCAGGGTCTTTTCCTTTCACAGACAAGTAAGCTACCGATTTTTTTCAAATAAGTTAGTAGACTTATACGGCCCTAACACTAGTGTACCAAATGTAAATGTCGTGTGACTAGGGCCTCCCGTCGGGTATACCGTTCGAAAATGGTTCAAATGGCTCTGAGAGCACCATGGGACTTAACTTCTGAGGTCATCGGTCCCCTAGAACTTAGAACTACGTAAACCTAACTAACCTAAGGACATCACACACATCCATGCCCTAGGCTGGATTCGAACCTGCGAACGTAGTGGTCGCGCGGTTCTAGACTGTAGCGCGTAGAACCTCTCGGCCACCCCTGCCGGCGTAGACCGTTCGCCGGGTGCAAGTCTTCCGATTTGACGCCACTTCGGCGACTTACGCGTCGATGGGGATGAAATGATAATAATTAGGACAACTCAACACCCAGTCCCTGAGCGGAGAAAATCTCCGACCCAGCCGGGAATCGAAGCCGAGCCCTTTTTTACCATTTTGTTCTGTGCTGTTCGTTTCGTTTGGTCTGCGCGGACGTTACATGACATCCGTTCAAGTTGATCTTTGATTTCTTGACTCAGTTTTTTTATTACAGAGGGCCACCGCCTTTCAGACCGAACACTCTGAGCTGCCGTGCCCTTAGTATTGTCGCGCTGACCACTCAGCTAGCTTTTTTTGTCTCATTTTGTTCTATATTGTTCGCTGAATTTGATAGTTGCGGATGTCCGATGACACTCGTTCAGTTTGTTCGATGATCCGTTTACTCAGTTTTTTTTTTTTTTTATTACAGAGGGTAAATGTGGTGTCACCGCCAGACACCACACGTCTATGGTTCCTGCGCGCCTTACACGATTGCGCCTGCATAATCGTTGCACAGTGTTCTACGAACAAAGGTTCTTTACATTTGTCCAACAAGTCTTTGCGGTAAGTGCTTCGTTTTTCTTGCAAGAATTAGAACTTACGTTCCCCGAGCATTTCTTTCGCACTTTCATCTGGACTGTACCGTTCTGTTGCTATCTTACCCGCACGTCTGTAATTTCACTCTGTGTCCGTTATCATCCCCACTTGATGAGGGATGATACTCTAGGATTGACTGGACCCTACATATTCGTCATGAGAGATCAACAACTGTATTGGTATGAAAAACAGCTGTAATATATCGTTTACTTTTTATTCCATGTTGGTATTTTTTAAATACATGACATGTTTCGGTTTCCCCGGATCATCTTCACAACTATGTATTTGCACTAGCAACCCGTCATACCTCTGTAAAGGCCAAGCATCAGAGCACTCTCTTTTGTGGTTTTGGTACTAATCCAACTACTTAGATCTGAAGACGATCTAAGTAGACCGAAACATGTCATATTCCAAGATGCTACTGCAGGCGGGTATTAAATAACTGTGCGCAACGGAAAATCATAAACGCTATGAATATTTGGCCGTGTCTGACTACTTACGATCGTTTAATGCTCTTTAACATATAAATTCCAACCTAAACAGAAATGAGTGATTAAGGGAATTAATTGTCCTAAATGATAAACGTTGTTGCTGCTTATACATATATTGTATATTTAAAACAATCTTTATTACAAATATTTATATTTCCTAACTAAAATTACTCTGTTCTTTTATTATCACAGCTCGATCTAATATAAACAACGTGAAATGACTGACATCATCTATGTACCCAAACACAAGAAGACACTACTTTTAAAGATGATCTACAATGGAGTGCAACGTCAGTGGAAATAATAAGCCAAAGCAATTAGCAATATCACCATATTTACTGCGTCCGGTGCGTCGGAGTGATGGTTCTTGTGGTCTCACCGCCAGACACCACACTTGCTAGGTGGTAGCTTAAATCGGCCGCGGTCCATTAGTACATGTCGGACCCGCGTGTCGCCACTGGCAGTGATCGCAGACCGAGCGCCACCACACGGCAGGTCTAGAGAGACTGACTAGCACTCGCCCCAGTTGTACGACGACTTTGCTAGCGACTACACTGACGAAGCCTTTCTCTCATTTGCCGAGAGACAGAATAGCCAGCCGGCCGCGGTGGTCTCGCGGTTCTAGGCGCTCAGTCCGGAGCTGCGCGACTGCTGCGGTCGCAGGTTCGAATCCTGCCTCGGGCATGGATGTTAGTGATGTCCTTGGGTTAGTTAGGTTTAAGTAGTTCTAAGTTCTAGGGGACTGATGACCGCAGATGTTAAGTCCCATAGTGCTCAGAGCCATTTGAACCATTTTTTTGACAGAATAGCCTTCAGCTAAGTTAATGGCTACGACCTAGCAAGGCGCCATTAACCATTTATAACGTTCCATGTACCTCAAGATAGAGTCTCACTTGTATCATCCAGAATGCTGTATACCAAAGGACAATATAAAAGTTAAGTGTTCTAGTAGCTACGTTCTTTTCTTTATCACATTCATCACGCATCCTGTTCCAGACTTAACGCCAGTCGGCGTGAGTTGACGCGTGCCCTTTCGGCTACTTCACTGTGGACTGGCTGCCTTAACAGTCCACTACAGTAAATGGCTCTGATCACTATGTGTCTTAACATCTGAGGTCCTCAGTCCCCTAGAACTCAGAACTACTTAAACCTAACTAACCTAAGGACATCACACACATCCATGCCCGAGGCAGTGTTCGAACCTGCGACCGTAGCGGCTACCGCGGGCGGACAGTGAACGTGATAAAACTACAGTACAAAATGTAAGCTGTTTGACATCGTATTTATTTAGTAAACAATATAAAGCAGAACACAACCAAACTGAGATGTCTTTCCACTAGTACAGGAATAGCGACTATTGGAAAACATCGACAGACCTACCGAAACACGACTTACGTTCCGTGCTCACAGCTTTACTTCCGTCACTACCTTATCTTCTACCTTTCGAACTACACAGAAGTTCTGCTGCGAAACGTGCAGGACTAGCACTCATGCTGGAAAGGATATTGCATGAATTTGGCATAGTCACAGCCTGGGGAATCTTTCTGGAATGAATTTTTCGCCCTGCAGCGGAGTGTGTGCGCCGATATGAAACTTCCTGGCAGATTAAAACAGTGCGCTGGACCGAGACTCGATATCGGGATCTCCGCCTTTCACTGGCCAGTGCTAGTCCTGCAATTTAGCGGAAGAACCGCTGTCAACATTGGAAATTAGAGATGAGGTACTGGCAGAAGTACAGCTGTGAGGACAGGTCGTGAGTGGTTATCTCGGTCGGCAGAGCACTTGTCGACGAAAGGTAAAGGTCCCAAGTTTCGACATATTCTCTTTTGTAGGTCTTATTATGTATAACGGTCTATCACATTCTTAATAATACTAAAATTGTAAGCCATATTATAACCATAAAGTGTTTTATTTGCATTGTCCCTGTGATAAAATTTCCGTGTCACCTTCTCCACAAAAATATGGACCTCCAAATTGTGAAGTGAAGCTCTCTAAAAATCATAATATGCTGAAGGTTCCACTGCAAACTAGGAACAGTGCAGACTTTCTACCTACACTCATACATGTGTATCAAAATGGCTCAAATGACTCTAAGCACTATGGAACTTAACATCTGAGGTCATCAGTCCCCTAGACTTCGAACTACTTAAACCTAACTAACCTAAGGTCAGCACACACAACCATGCCCTGGGCATGATTCGAACCTGCGACCGTAGCAGCAGCGCGGTTCCGGACTGAAGCGCCTAGAACCGCTCGGCCACAGCGGCCGGCTCATGTGTATACTATAAAAAATTGTATAATAGTAGCATGAAATTATTAAAAAAAAATAAACCTCCATGTGACTGGGTATTACTATATTCATATTCTCTACTGTCCAGACTTCGGCTTTCATGCCATTATCATGCACAATGCTATAGGTCATTAGATCATTATTAAGTGATATTTGTCATAAAGTAGGAAAGACAAACATAATAATACACAGTAAAATGTAGGTTTACTCTTTTAAAAAGCGCTAAGTGACTGTGGCTCAATTCCATAGAAAAATAAAATTATTTGTTTGTTGACATTAATCATCAACAAAAAAATAATACGCACTGTAGGAAAAAGTCAGCAAACGTAACTCGGAAACTTCGCAAAGTGACAAAAAAACTTCGAAAACCTGACATAAGGAAAAAAACTGCCTAAAACCGAAAACAAAACGAACCCTGAACACCGAAAAGGTATTCAATGAAAATAAAATAAAAGAAAGTTTAAAATAAAAGAAAGTTTAAAAAAATGGCTCTCAGCACTATGGGACTTAACATCTTAGGACATCAGTCCCCTAGAACTTAGAACTAGTTAAACCTAACTAACCTAAGGACATCACACACATCCATGCCCGAGGCAGGATTCGAACCTGCGACCGTAGCAGTCGCGCGGTTCCGGACTGAAGCGCCTAGAACCGCTCGGCCACAGCGGCCGGCTCATGTGTATACTATAAAAAATTGTATAATAGTAGCATGAAATTATTAAAAAAAAATAAACCTCCATGTGACTGGGTATTACTATATTCATATTTTCTACTGTCCAGACTTCGGCTTTCATGCCATTATCATGCACAATGCTATAGGTCATTAGATCATTATTAAGTGATATTTGTCATAAAGTAGGAAAGACAAACATAATAATACACAGTAAAATGTAGGTTTACTCTTTTAAAAAGCGCTAAGTGACTGTGGCTCAATTCCATAGAAAAATAAAATTATTTGTTTGTTGACATTAATCATCAACAAAAAAATAATACGCACTGTAGGAAAAAGTCAGCAAACGTAACTCGGAAACTTCGCAAAGTGACAAAAAAACTTCGAAAACCTGACATAAGGAAAAAAACTGCCTAAAACCGAAAACAAAACGAACCCTGAACACCGAAAAGGTATTCAATGAAAATAAAATAAAAGAAAGTTTAAAATAAAAGAAAGTTTAAAAAAATGGCTCTCAGCACTATGGGACTTAACATCTTAGGACATCAGTCCCCTAGAACTTAGAACTAGTTAAACCTAACTAACCTAAGGACATCACACACATCCATGCCCGAGGCAGGATTCGAACCTGCGACCGTAGCAGTCGCGCGGTTCCGGACTGCGCGCCTAGAACCGCGAGACCACCGTGGCCGGCGAAAGTTTAAAAGGAAAAACTGAAGGAGAAAGTAATGCAACATTTCTTAATAATCTTTGCTGTTTGTATGTATAGCTTTATGATTGCTAAAAAAAAACATTGGGGTGTGAGTCGGGTACACAGTTTTAATCTACCAGGAAGTTTCATATCAGCGCACGCTCCACTGCTGACTGAAAATTTTATTCCGGAAGTTCGAAGTTGATGTCAATCAATTCTACCTTCGGTTTCAGTAAACTTTCGAATTTTCTAGCCAACATCACGTGCAACTCTTCTGATTTCGTCTCGGCGTTCTCTTACGAGGGTCGCTCTTTTCATAACACGAACGATCATTTTGTCTGTTGTATTTACATTTTCCTTGTAGATTTCGCCTTCCAACGATACCAGCATGCAAAAACGTAAGGGGTGAGGTCCGGGGACCTACGTGGTCGAGAAACGTGACCGTCTCTGCCGATCCATCTTCCGGGGAATGTTAAGTTTAGATGATGTGTCACCTCACGACTATAATGTCCAGGGGACCTGTTGCGTTGTAGCCAAAGCAACATCGTCCATTAATGCTGGAAGCTCGTTTACGAGTAAGTCTAGATAACGGTAAGACGGCGCGGTAACATAACAGGCCAAGCCAACTGACTGTCTACGGCACAACACCACACCCTGGAAGAGAAACGTTCTTGCAAATATGTTGCCACAAATGCGCCTGGGTTTTCGTGTGATGCGATTGACGAGTGCTAATATCGCCAGGAGTTAAAGTGGCTTTGTTGTTGTTGTGGTCTTCAGTCCTGAGACTGGTTTGATGCAGCTCTCCATGCTACTCTATCCTGTGCAAGCTTCTTCATCTCCCAGTACCTACTGCAACCTACATCGTTCTGAATCTGTTTAGTGTAGTCATTTCTTGGTCTCCCTCTGCGATTTTTACCCTCTACGCTTCCCTCCAATACTAAATTTGTGATCCCTTGGTGCCTCAATATATGTCCTACCAAGCGATCCCTTCTTCTAGTCAAGTTGTGCCACAAATTTCTCTTCTTCCAAGTTCTATTCAATACCTCCTCATTAGTTACGTGATCTACCCACGTTATCTTCAGCATTCTTCTGTAGCACCACATTTCGAAAGCTTCTATTCTCTTCTTGTCTAAACTATTTATCGTCCATGTTTCACTTCCATACATGGCTACACTCCATACAAATACTTCCAGAAACGACTTCCTGACACTTAAATCTATACTCGATGTTAACAAATTTCTCTTCTTCAGAAACGATTTCCTTGCCATTGCCAGTCTACATTTTATATCCTCTCTACTTCGACCATCATCAGTTATTTTGCTCCCCAAATAGCAAAACTCCTTTACTACTTTAAGTGTCTCATTTCCTAATCCAATCCCCTCAGCATCACCCGATTTAATTTGACTACATTCCATTATCCTCGTTTTGCTTTTGTTGATGTTCATCTTATATCCTCCCTTCAAGACACCATCCATTCCGTTCAACTGCTCTTCCAAGTCCTTTGCTGTCTCTGACACAATTACAATGTCATCGGCGAACCTCAAAGTTTTTATTTCTTCTCCATGGATTTTAATACCTACTCCGAATTTTTCTTTTGTTTCCTTTACTGCTTGCTCAATATACAGATTGAATAACATCGGGGAGAGGCTACAACCCTGTCTTACTCCCTTCCCAACCACTGCTTCCCTTTCATGTCTCTCGACTCTTATAACTGCCATTTGGTTTCTGTACAAATTGTAAATAGCCTTTCGCTCCCTGTATTTTACCCCTGTCACCTTTAGAATTTGAAAGAGAGTATGCCAGTCAACATTGTCAAAAGCTTTCTCTAAGTCTACAAATGCTAGAAACATAGGTTTGCCTTTCTTTAATCTTTCTTCTAAGATAAGTCGTAAGGTCAGTATTGCCTCACGTGTTCCAGTATTTCTACGGAATCCAAACTGATCTTCCCCGAGGTCGGCTTCTACTAGTTTTTGGCTTTACCATTAAAAATTATTAATGGGAATAGCCGGCGATTTGCAATCAGCCAACAACAAGAGTCCAATCTTCCACGTTTCTTTCCTTCTCGAAAATTGGTTCTTATTTCAAGGAAGTCAGTATCGGAAATGTCGAATCTGTTGTAAATGATAATGCATACTTCACTCCCGCCATAGTGTTGCACGTAGAAGTCTTGTATAAAAAATTCGTGTGTTTGTTCACAGCCTGCATTCGACCAACTCAATAATTCTTTTCCTCCACTTGATGATTTGATAGCCTACAGCATTAGTTTTTGAGCCTTATTGCCGATTCAGTTGTGTGGTATACTTTATCTATATACAGCTTGATACTCATATGTTTCCGATATGTCTGTATTACATACATTCATCTGGTGTTGACCATTTTACTAACGTTCGCCCGTTAACGAATGAATACGGATGTCTTGGCGACGATTATTTAGGGGTTGTCCCTATTATTTTTAGGTTAGTGTGTCATATTGAGTTTATGAGTTACTTCTTACCTGTGGGCTCACCTGCAAGTTACCTGCAAAAATAATATCTGACATGCTGCCCTTTACTTACAGTTGGTTCACATTTTTACACTTCCATGCCCTGATTCTGTTCTGTTGGTTTATAGCACTATTCCTATTTGATTGAAATAGTCATATTATGTAGTACTGACAGGTTTGTTTTACAACCTTTGCCAGTTATTACCCATCATGGCTATTTTTCCAATACGGTTATTAATTTTTTATGTAATTGAAAGGTCTCTGTTGGATTCCTTTCATGTTTGATTTCTTAAATCTGTTGTCATTTATGGAATAAATTCCTTTTCTAAATTTACTGTGGCGTTTCTGACTATCTGGGAGGAGACTGAGTAGTGGAACGTGTTACTTTTATACGTAAACAAGAACGATCTGTCACACTACTACACTTTAAAACACAGTTTATATGTAATTCATGTCACACAGTCTCATACGGAACCTACATCCGCTTTCTGTTATATACTGTATATGATAAGATACTGTCATCCCCCTTCCCTTCTGTGTGAGAGGATGAATGATCAAATGTGTTTGTAGTTGCATGCTTGAGGGTAGCAGACAAGGCTGTCTGCTAGAGAACAGTAGTACCAACGTCGGAACAGGTAGCTACGCTTTCTTAAAGCAGAGAGGTTTCTATTCTTAGTATGGTCCTGGCCGTCCGTTGTCATGTTGGTATAGGAAGCTGCCCCTCTGGCCCCTTCCGTTTGTCTTTGTGAGCCACCCTCAGGAAGCACGCTCAGTAGTAGGCAGTTGCAGTCTGGCGGTGGCGAGCGTCTGAAATGGTAAGATCTCCGGCTAAGCGCGTGTCTGCTAAGTCCGTAGGACAATGGATTTGTTAAGTTCAGCCTTGTGGTGTCACCGCCAGACACCACACTTGCTAGGTGGTAACTTAAATCGGCCGCGGTCCTGTAGTACATGTCGGACCCGCGTGTCGCCACTGTGTAATCGCAAACCTAGCGCCACCACATGGCAGGTCACAAGACACGGACTAGACCTCGCCCCAGTTGTACGGACCACATTGCTTGCGACTAGACCTACCAAGTCTTCCTCTCATTTGCCGAGAGACAGATAGAATAGCCTTCAGCTTAGTCCATAGCTACTACCTAGCAAGGCGCCATTTGTATCAGTGCTTATAGCTTACTAATATTCAAGAGAGATGTATTCCAACAAGAGAATTAAAGATAAGTATTAAAACGCTACGTACTTTTCTTCTTATTCATTAATAAGTCTCATGTTCCAGAACTTCAAGCCCGTCTGCGTTAGTTTAGCGTGCACCTAGCTACCTCATTGTGTCTAGACAGTATGAACTAGACACAACAAGCCTAACTGAGAATTTAATCACCTTTATTTCGGGTTAGCTCTAAAATATCTAAGGTTATCTTAAATTGCAGCGTAGTGTAATTCTCGTGTGAAGTTCATAGTATTTTCCGGTAGTTGCTTTGTCACTACTTTATGAGTAAAGTGGAACCACGTGTTGGTCAGTAACTCTAACTAAGATCAATCTTAAATGCGAATGCTTGTGTGATTATAACGTCTCGTCTTGACAATATTTTCAATATAGCAACTTTTCTTTATGTTCAACCCACGTGGGGTGTACTTTGTGAGACCAGTACCACGTGCTTATATAACTGCTTGACCCGTCAGGTTAACAGTAAGACGTTAGTAACCAGTTCGAGGTTTTTCTTTTGTAATTTGCTTTTCGATCTAATTTATTTTAATTATCAAAATTATTGTGGAGTGATACGCTTTGTGTAAACCAAGTTGACCACGTGAAGCATGTGGTAATCATCAAAGTAGCCCTCAGCTATTCTTTTCGCGAAGATTTCACAAAGAGTTAATATGAATTTAGTATACCAGTGTGTGATAATTACATGACGGACAGGATTGTGCTTCGAACGTAATTTCTTTGGGTAAAAATTTGAATCTGTTTGTAGTGGTTAACTTTCTCTTGCATGCGTTTCAACGTTCTTTGTGTGTTGTTTCATGAATGCAGTGTTGTATGCAGACTCCCAATCTTGGCTCCATATTTGATGTATTCCGTGAGATTTTCACCATCCTAAATAAGGCACCAGCTTGTTACGAATAAAATTTAATATGCTGAAATTTCATGACCAATCTTAAAAATAAATTTCCAAATATAAACTGATTTCTTTCTTTTTATTTAAATTCTCCCTTATATATATATATATATATATATATATATATATATATATATATATATATATATATATATATATGTGGTGTCACCGCTAGACACCACACTTGCTAGGTGGTAACTTAAATCGGCCGCGGTCCTGTAGTACATGTCGGACCCGCGTGTCGCCACTGTGTATTCGCAAACGTAGCGCCACCACAGGGCAGGTCACAAGACACGGACTTGACCTCGCCCCAGTTGTACGGACGACATAGCTTGCGACAAGACGTATCACGTCTTCCTCTCATTTGCCGAGAGACAGATTAAATAGCCTTCAGCTAGTCCATCGCTACTACCTAGCAAGGCGCCATGTGTATCATTGCTAATTGCTTACTACTATGCAAGAGATGTATTTCAACAAGAAGAACATCATTAAAAGTTAAGTAGATGACAATCTCTCTTCTTTTCTTTATAGTTTTTCATCCAGTCTCCTGTTTCAGAATTTACGCCCGTCTGCGTTAGTTTCGCGTGCACCTAGCCACTCATTGTGTCGAGACCTTAGGGAATCGACACAACAATATTTTGGCGACGAGGTGTGGTGCCGCGCCCACGTTGCAGTCTTTGTGTTATACTTGCTCTAATTTGCTTGTGTCATGGCTTCGCCGCATTCTCCAGATGTACTGTCCGAATTTTTTCGCTTGCAGAATCAGCAGACGCAGGCGTTATTGGAAGCCCTTGGACAGCTCGTCCAGGGTCAACGTGCGCTGCAAACCGATGCGGCGGCAGCCGCTTCTTCGCTACCGCAGCCACACAACGCTGTCGCACCGCCATTTAGGCCCTTTGAGGCCACAACCGAAAGCTGGACTGAGTGGGCCGATCAGTTCAACTTCCACCTCACTGCTTATGGAATTCAAGGTAAAGAGCGGCAGCCGTTTTTGCTTTCTTGTGTCGGTGTGTCTCCCTACCGGGTGATAGTGAAATTGTTTCCCCGACGCGACGTAGCAACTCTGACCTACGAGGAAATTTTGTCGGCTTTAGATGCCTATTTCAAAGAAACAGTTAATGTTGTTGCAAAACGGTATACGTTTTTTCGTACAAAACGTACCGCCGGTCAGACTAACAGGGAGTGGGTAGCAACTTTGCAAGGACTTACTAGAGACTGCGCGTTTGCCTGTGGATGTGGCCTCCCATATTCAGATACTATGGTGCGTGATGCAATTGCACAGCACGTTTCTGATGTTCGCATAAGGGAACAGATTTTGAAACTAGTTAATCCCTCCCTGCAACAAGTGATAGACATATTGGACAGGCAAGACACACTTGACTTTGCTCAGGAATCATTTGAAACTTCGCCAGCAGTGTGTCACGTTAATCGGCCCGCCGGGCCCGCTGCACGGGACGCTAAGCAGCCCTCGCGCCCGACTTCGCAGCGGCCGCCTCGCTGGCAACCACGTGCGCCGCGTCAGCAAGCAAATGCAGTGAAATCTTGCCCGCGGTGTGCAACTAGACATTCGCGTGAAAATTGCCCGTCACGCCAAGCTATTTGCTTTTACTGTCAAAAGAAAGGACATGTACAAAGTGTTTGCCAGAAAAAGTTAAGATCAGCCAATCACACAAATTCCAGGCCTTTTGCTTCGCGCCGGACTCGAACCCAGGACAATCAGGCTCGTGGACCTTCGCCCATGGACATTCATGTGGTTCATTCCCACCCGTCCAGTGACACTTTAGCTAACAGTGACTGTGTTCGTCCCACCCAAAGTGTGCGTCGACGTCGCCGGAAATCCCGTAAAGTCGCAAGTGCTTCTGTACCTGTCTCAGTTCAAATTGCACGAGACAGTCGCTCTTGTCGTCAACAAGACAATAAACTTTTTGTGGACTTAGACTTTGAAGGCAAAGTGATCCCATTCCAGCTCGATACCGGAGCTGCAGTTTCATTGCTCAATCACGACACGTACAAACAACTGGGCGCCCCGCCATTGCGTGCCGCAAATGTTACGTTAACTAGTTACTCAGGACAGCATATACCTGTGTTAGGACAGTGCAGCCTTATTGCAACATACAAGGGACAGACAAAACTTGTGTCATTTTATGTTCTTCGTTCCTCTAGTGCCGTGAACTTGTTTGGTTTAGATTTGTTTCAATTGTTTAATTTGTCTATAGTGAATCAGGTCCTATCAGTGAATCAGACTGTGCCTTCCGCCAGTGTTTCTAGTCTTTGTGAAGAATTTGCAGACATTTTTGCACCGGGCCTTGGTTGCGCTAAGAACTATGAAGCGCATTTGGAACTGAAAGACAACGCGCAACCGAAATTTTTCAGAGCGCGCAATGTTCCCCACGCATTGCGTGATGAGGTCGCACGAACATTAGCCGAATTAGAATCTCAAGGTGTCATTGAACGAGTGCAGGCTTCTCTCTGGGCCTCACCCTTAGTAATTTTGCCCAAACCTTCCGGAAAATTGAGACTTTGCGTGGACTTCAAGGCAACTGTGAATCCACAACTTGTGACTGCTGCTTTTCCTTTGCCCCGCCCGGAAGATCTTTTTGACAAACTGTGCCCGGGAAAATATTTTTCAAAATTGGACCTAGCAGATGCGTACTTGCAAATACCTGTGGACGAAGAATCCCAGCGCGTCTTAGTGGTAAACACGCATCTTGGCTTGTATCGCTTCAAAAGACTGCCATTCGGGTGTGCATCCGCCCCTGCTTTATTTCAGCAATATTTACAAACTATTTGTGCGTCGGTCCCTACGGCTGCGAACTATCTGGACGATATTGTGATCTCAGGAAAGACAGAAGCCGAACATTTGCAGAATCTCCGAACATTCTTTCAGGTCTTGCGTCAGAATGGTCTTCGCTTGAGGAAGGACAAATGTGTGTTTTTTGCTCGTGACTTACCGTACCTGGGGCATGTCATAAATGCCCAAGGAATACATCCGAGTCCAGAGCACCTTCGTGCCGTTCAGGACTTGCCGTCACCGCAGAACTTAAAACAGCTACAGAGTGTGCTGGGTAAGGTAAATTATTATCACCGATTTGTGCGCAATGCTTCTTCCATTTCAGCTCCGCTTCATCGCTTACGCCGTAAAGGTGTTCCGTTCGTCTGGACGACGGAATGCGAACGCGCCTTTCGCCAGTTGAAATCGGCGTTACTTTCAAATACTTGCCTTACGCCATTCGATCCCCGAAAACCCCTTTTGTTGATGGTAGATGCCTCGGATTTCGGGATCGGTGCTGTGCTTGCGCACAAGGATGGCTCGCATGATCGCCCTATTGCCTTTGCGTCCAAATTGCTCTCATCTGCGCAACGAAATTATTCACAAATAGAGAAGGAAGCTTTGGCTCTTGTGTTTGGTGTGACAAAGTTTCACGATTTCTTGTATGGTCGTCACTTTACCATCATCACGGACCACAAGCCTTTGACATCGCTTTTTCATCCGAACAAGCCTGTACCTCCACGTACAGCGCAGAAATTCATTCGCTGGTCACTTTTTCTCTCGCAGTACCGCTACGATATCTTGTATCGGTCCACTGCTAAGCACGGAAACGCTGATGCGTTGTCCCGTTTGCCTGTTGCTGAGGATAAAGCATTCGATTCTTCCGAACTTGCTTGCATGTTCATTGATTCGGCAGCCGATGACGTGGTCGCATCGTTTCCGATTGATTTTCGTCGTGTAGCTACAGCCACAGCTGCTGACCCTGTCCTTGCTACTGTTTTGCGTTTTGTTGCTACGCAATGGCCCTTGTCCAAGTCACGGATCGAGGATCCTTTGGTTCGCCGTTTTTTTGCTCACAAGGAGAGACTTTTTGTCCGACGTGGTGTTTTGTTGTTGCGTTCCGATAATGATCAATCCCGAGTCGTAGTCCCACGTTCGTTACAGTCCTCTGTCTTACGGCTTCTTCACCAAGGACATTGGGGTATAGTGCGAACGAAACAACTTGCTCGGCAGCACTGTACTTGGTTCGGAATCGATGCTGCGATTACGAATATGTGCTCCTCTTGTGTGGCGTGTGCCGAACAACAATCCGCACCGCCGCGGAAATTCTTTGCATGGCCGAAAGCCACTTCCCCTTGGCAACGCTTGCACATCGATTTTGCTGGTCCATTCTGGAATGCTCGATGGTTGGTTGTGGTCGATGCTTTCAGTAATTTTCCTTTTGTTGTCCGGATGTCTTCCACGACGTCTTCTGCCACCATCCAAGCCTTGTCTGCTATCTTTTGCATTGAAGGTCTTCCGCAGACTATTGTTTCCGACAATGGCCCGCAATTCATGTCCGCAGAATTTCAGTCGTTCTGCAAGGCCAATGGTATTCAACATCTGACCTCCGCGCCGTTTTCGCCTCAGTCAAACGGTGCCGCGGAACGATTGGTCCGGACTTTCAAGTCACAGATGTTGAAGTTGAAAGAGTCGCATTCACGGGAGGACGCTTTGTTGCTCTTTTTGTCTTCCTATCGCTCTCAGCCCCGCGATGGTCGCTCGCCGGCTGAATTGCTCCATGGTCGTCCTCATCGAACTCTGATGTCTTTGTTGTATCCGCCACATCAGGTTCCTGTGCAGCGGCAGACTCCTGCTTTTGCTCCTGGCGACGTTGTCTATTATCGCAACTATCGCGGTTCACAGCGTTGGCTCGCAGGGCGCATTCTTCGCTGCCTCGGCCGCGCGATGTATTTGGTTTTGGGGGCCTCTGGTGAGGTGCGTCGGCATCTCAATCAGCTGCGCCTCTGTCGTCGCCTGGGTTCTGCCGCTCCCCGTCTGCTTTCAGCGACGGAGCCGTCAGGTCAGCGCCTTGGGGACCCATCTACTGGCTCGCCTCATCCCCAGGTGTTACCGACGATGCCTTCCATTTTGCCTCATGGCGTCGCGCCGCCGCAGCCGCCGCCGGCGCCGCCAGCAGCGGACGCTTCGCTGCAGCCGCCACGCGCCTCTCTGGGTCACGCGCCGCCGCTTGCTTCCCGTGACCAGCCGTCCTCCGCCATGGACCTCTTGCCCGCTCCGGACCAGATGTCGTCTTCGCCCGTCGGGTGCTCCGACCACATGGAGGTCGACCCTTCTGTCTCATTACGTGCGCATACACCTCATGTTGACGTGCACCCTGGACTAGGTTTGCAGGCGTTTCCTAGCTCCCCTCGGACCGAATGGCCGGGTGCGGGTGGCACAGCCTCGCCTGTTGTTAGGCTCCCCACCTCATCGCATACGTCAACATGGGGTCCTCCCCACGGCGGGCGGAAGCCTTATCTCACGACCGTTCGCCGATTTGCGGGGGAGGAATGTGGTGTCACCGCTAGACACCACACTTGCTAGGTGGTAACTTAAATCGGCCGCGGTCCTGTAGTACATGTCGGACCCGCGTGTCGCCACTGTGTATTCGCAAACGTAGCGCCACCACAGGGCAGGTCACAAGACACGGACTTGACCTCGCCCCAGTTGTACGGACGACATAGCTTGCGACAAGACGTATCACGTCTTCCTCTCATTTGCCGAGAGACAGATTAAATAGCCTTCAGCTAGTCCATCGCTACTACCTAGCAAGGCGCCATGTGTATCATTGCTAATTGCTTACTACTATGCAAGAGATGTATTTCAACAAGAAGAACATCATTAAAAGTTAAGTAGATGACAATCTCTCTTCTTTTCTTTATAGTTTTTCATCCAGTCTCCTGTTTCAGAATTTACGCCCGTCTGCGTTAGTTTCGCGTGCACCTAGCCACTCATTGTGTCGAGACCTTAGGGAATCGACACAACAATATATATATATATATTACCGGTTGTTGTATGACTATTAAAAGATTATCATTAATGTTAGTCTGTTTGGGAATTTGGTAAACCTAGACTAGATACCTGATGAAACAGTTGCTTAGTAATGCAAGATTAACTTCCCCAGACAGCTCACAGCTTTTAACCCGTTTTCATTGTCCATCAGTACCGCTTTCATCATACCAAATTAAAGCTAAAACGTTACATAATTCCTAGCATTTTTATTGTATGTTACCATTTTAAGCTAGATATCTGGCACTATTGTAAAGAAAGAAAGGGAGAAGAGGAAAAAGGAAAAGAAAAAAAATAGATCCTTGCCGCTTATACCCCCACATATTCGTAGAAAATGAATATATAGGGCTAATGTTTGCATTACATTGACACTGCTGTTTTGCAGTTACTGCTGTTAGATGACTGGTGTTTTTGCTTTATATATACACATCATGTCGAACGTTCATAGTATATCTTTCATTATAACCTGAATATTTTACTTCATTATCTGTTTCTTTTAGTTGTTGTTGTGGTCTTCAGTCCTGAGACTGGTTTGATGCAGCTCTCCATGCTACTCTATCCTGTGCAAACTTCTTCATCTCCCAGTACCTACTGCAACCTACATCCTTCTGAATCTGCTTAGTGTATGCATCTCTTGGTCTCCCCCTACGATTTTTACCCTCCACGCTGCCCTCCAATACTAAATTGGTGATCCCTTGATGCCTCAGAACATGTCCTACCAACCGATCCCTTCTTCTGGTCAAGTTGTGCCACAAACTCCTCTTCTCCCCAATCCTATTCAGTACCTCCTCATTAGTTATGTGATCTACCCATCTAATCTTCAGCATTCTTCTGTAGCACCACATTTCGAAAGCTTCTATTCTCTTCTTGTCCAAACTATTTATCGTCCATGTTTCACTTCCATACATGGCTACACTCCATACAAATACTTTCAGAAAAGACTTCCTGACACTTAAATCTATACTCGATGTTAACAAATTTCTCTTCTTCAGAAACGCTTTCCTTGCCATTGCCAGTCTACATTTTATATCCTCTCTACTTCGACCATCATCAGTTATTTTGCTCCCCAAATAGCAAAACTCCTTTACTACTTTAAGTGTCTCATTTCCTAATCTAATACCTTCAACATCACCCGACTTAATTCGACTACATTCCATTATCCTCGTTTTGCTTTTGTTGATGTTCATCTTATACCCTCCTTTCAAGACACTGTCCATTCCGTTCAACTGCTCTTCCAAGTCCTTTGCTGTCTCTGACAGAATTACAATGTCATCGGCGAACCTCAAAGTTTTTATTTCTTCTCCATGGATTTTAATACCTACTCCGAATTTTTCTTTTGTTTCCTTTACTGCTTGCTCAATATACAGATTGAATAACATCGGAGAGAGGCTACAACCCTGTCTTACTCCCTTCCCAACCACTGCTTCCCTTTCATGCCCCTCGACTCTTATAACTGCCATCTGGTTTCTGTACAAATTGTAAATAGCCTTTCGCTCCCTGTATTTTACCCCTGCCACCTTTAGAATTTGAAAGAGAGTATTCCAGTCAACATTGTCAAAAGCTTTCTCTAAGTCTACAAATGCTAGAAACGTAGGTTTGCCTTTCCTTAATCTTTCTTCTAAGATAAGTCGTAAGGTCAGTATTGCCTCACGTGTTCCAGTATTTCTACGGAATCCAAACTGATCTTCCCCGAGGTCGGCTTCTACTAGTTTTTCCATTCGTCTGTAAAGAATTCGTGTTAGTATTTTGCAGCTGTGGCTTATTAAACTGATTGTCCGGTAATTCTCACATCTGTCAACACCTGCTTTCTTTGGAATTGGAATTATTATATTCTTCTTGAAGTCTGAGGGTATTTCGCCTGTTTCATACATCTTGCTTACCAGATGGTAGAGTTTCGTCAGGGCTGGCTCTCCCAAAGCCGTCAGTAGTTCCAATGGAATGTTGTCTACTCCGGGGGCCTTGTTTCGACTCAGGTCTTTCAGTGCTCTGTCAAATTCTTCACGCAGTATCGTATCTCCCATTTCATCTTCATCTACATCCTCTTCCATTTCCATAATATTGTCCTCAAGTACATCGCCCTTGTATAGACCCTCTATATACTCCTTCCACCTTTCTGCTTTCCCTTCTTTGCTTAGAACTGGGTTTCCATCTGAGCTCTTGATGTTCATACAAGTGGTTCTCTTATCTCCAATGGTCTCTTTAATTTTCCTGTAGGCAGTATCTATCTTACCCCTAGTGAGATAAGCCTCTACATCCTTACATTTGTCCTCTAGCCATCCCTGCTTAGCCATTTTGCACTTCCTGTCGATCTCATTTTTGAGACGTTTGTATTCCTTTTTGCCTGCTTCATTTACTGCATTTTTATATTTTCTCCTTTCATCAATTAAATTCAATATTTCTTCTGTTACCCAAGGATTTCTATTAGCCCTCGTCTTTTTACCTACTTGATCCTCTGCTATCTTCACTACTTCATCCCTCAAAGCTACCCATTCTTCTTCTACTGTATTTCTTTCCCCCATTCCCGTCAATTGTTCCCTTATGCTCTCCCTGAAACTCTGTACAACCTCTGGTTCTTTCAGTTTATCCAGGTCCCATCTCCTTAAATTCCCACCTTTTTGCAGTTTCTTCAGTTTTAATCTACAGGTCATAACCAATAGATTGTGGTCAGAGTCCACATCTGCCCCTGGAAATGTCTTACAATTTAAAACCTGGTTCCTAAGTCTCTGTCTTACCATTATATAATCTATCTGATACCTTTTAGTATCTCCAGGGTTCTTCCATGTATACAACCTTCTATCATGATTCTTAAACCAAGTATTAGCTATGATTAAGTTGTGCTCTGTGCAAAATTCTACCAGGCGGCTTCCTCTTTTAGATATATACATTAATATGTTTCAATTGTCTCATTTAGGGTAATACTATGTGCGACATCCTGTAATGTGTTTATCAGTTGTCTTGTAACTTTATTGTACAAGCCTGAAGATGACGTGATTTGAACGTCGAAACTATTTACGTAACCAAAACAACAGTAAAATAACGGCTGTGGATAAGAGTTTTATTTGAATAATATAATGTCCTTGAACCACACTCTGTTCATTTGCACATTCAGAAGAAATATAACTGTTGGCCACAGCATCAGTCTCACGCAGTTTAGTAAAAATACGCGCAAAAAGTGTCGAATATGGTACTGTGCAGTCAGGAAGTCGTCTTCCGTACTGTCTAAGAGCAACAGTAGCATTTCCATTATAAACCCCATACACAAACACCGTATCAACATTACCCGCCGGCCGAAGTGGCCGTGCGGTTAAAGGCGCTGCAGTCTGGAACCGCAAGACCGCTACGGTCGCAGGTTCGAATCCTGCCTAGGGCATGGATGTTTGTGATGTCCTTAGGTTAGTTAGGTTTAACTAGTTCTAAGTTCTAGGGGACTAATGACCTCAGCAGTTGAGTCCCATAGTGCTCAGAGCCAACATTACCCACATATGTAAATACGTGTGTCGGTGATTAAAAGATACAGTGGAATTGACCAAGAAATCACAACCATAATCACAACCGAAAGTTTCAGTAACTTAAACTCAAGCACAGCTTCACTACTTCAACTTCGAAACAAAAATCACACTCGATAAAAACACCCATAGCAAATGGAGTACCAACACAAGAAATGAAAACTTATCTCTGTAACCAGCTGCATCTTTGTAATCAGTAAACGCTGGACGCATTATGTGGAATTTTTTACTATACAACCACCACAAAACATTTATTATTTCTCCTGAAGCACCTATCACTTGTGAAGTTTTCTTAACTTACTATATATTGTAGATCGAGCTACAGTAGCCTGTTACAAACAGTACTGTAAGGTGCTTAAAATTTTATTTGGAACGCAAAGATTATGTGGTAGGCAGATAGAGTAGCTAATTGACAGAATAAAATTAAAACATATGGTCAGTTGTGAACGAAGTATCTGGTCAGCAGAACAATGTCGAGGCTATATAATCAGCACAAAGCAAAAACGTTTCTATTTCTGATTAGTCAGATATATGTACAGTATTTGACAATCACTTTCTGAACACAGCTGGTGAGTTAAATGAAAACTTTATATTAGAACAAATAAGCCCTCGGTCACAAATATTAAGTCAAAATTGACCAGGTTTCGACGCTACTAGGAGCGTCGTCTTCAGAATTAGACTAAGTTCTAAATCATATTAGGTACATAATACATTAATAAAATTAAAGTTTGTACTGACTGGAAAGAGATGCAGTACTTAGAAGTCACATATTAAAAAAAGATCTGCCGGCCGGTGTGGCCGTGCGGTTAAAGACGCTTCAGTCTGGAACCGCGTGACCGCTACGGTCGCAGGTTCGAATCCTGCCTCGGGCATGGATGTGTGTGATGTCCTTAGGTTAGTTAGGTTTAATTAGTTCTAAGTTCTAGGCGACTGATGACCTCAGAAGTTAAGTCGCATAGTGCTCAGAGCCATTTGAACCATTTTTTTTTTAAAGATCTAAGCCGGAAAGGCGACGTCATGAATAGTTGTAAGTAAGATGCCGAGCCGCTAAGGGCTGATCGTACTGTAGTGAACAAGGGTTCCAACCCTTGATAAGATCTTTCGAAACACCAGTGAAAATACGCCTGACAACCCCTGGGAGAGACACCCGCTATATCATAGGTGAACTGCGAAAATTGCAAGGGAATCCGCTACGTAACTTTTCACAAAACCGAGTAATTTTGTGTGTTAAACAGATTTTACCACCGGCGCATTTCTCGATCGTCCAGGCGCTTTCTTCTAATAGAATACCATTGTCGTTACAAAACGGGGCTAAAATGCGGTATTGGGCATTTCCCCCCAGAAACCTTGATTTTGGTGAAAGACTGATATGCATCGTAGTCCGAGGTCTAGGTTGGGTTGAAAGTTGATAAGCTGGTTGTGAGTCGACGAAGTGAACATATCTGACTACCAACTAAAGACTTTGTTGACACACTAACCTTTAACGTAGTCTAATTTTTTAAGGTCGCGCCATATTTAAACGAACTTTGCCTTATACAGTGTGCTTTTCAATATAGAAAACTAAAACTGCAAAGTAAATTGAGAGTACGTATGTTAGATAATCGAAACGTCTCCTACGAGTATTTTGATGCATAATAAGGACACATGTCACACATGAATTACGAAAAATTCAAGAGAAGGGAGGGAGGAAGGGTGAGGGCCACTACGTAACTTGTACCAAGTAAAAAGGTGTACGAAGCGATTTACACGCATCATTCACAAAAAAAAAACGATAATTTTGATTGCTACTATAAGTTTTACTATCGGCCTATTTTTCGATCGTCAATGGCGTACTTTTAACATAACACACCACCATTGTCGTAACAAAATGGTAGTGCCTAGCGTGACATAGGTTATATACCACAGATAAACAAATGGAACTGCTATGTGTCATTCTTTATCTCCTGATTTATTGTTATGAATATACAGGGTGTTTCAAATGTGGGTAGCAGAACTTCAGCAATGGACTGCTCATATAACAACAAGAAGAAAAAAAGTTTAGTAAACATGGGCTCTAAAATGCCTTTCTTAAGAGCTATGACCACCTCTTCAGCTTCGATACCGTGAAACAAATCTCTTCCATATCTGCATCTATACTCTGCAAGCCACCGTGAAGTGCATGGCAGAGTGTTCGTCTCATTGTAGCAGTTGTAAGGGTTTCTTCCTGTTCCATTCACGTATGGAGCGGGGGAAGGATGATTGAATGCCTCTAATCTTATCCTCACGATCCCGCTGTGAGCGATACGTAGGGTGTTGTAGTACATCCCTAGAGTAATCATTTAAAGACGGGTCTTCAAACTTTGTTAACAGACTTTCTCGAGATAGTTTATGTCTTCAAGAGTCTGACATTTCAGTTCCTTCAGTATCTCTATGACACTCTCCCATGGATTAAACAAACCTGTGACAATTCGTGCTGTTCTTCTCTATATACTTCCAATACACCCTGTTAGTTCTACCTGGTATGGGACCCACTCACTTGAGCAATATTCTAGAACCGCCCGCACAAGTGATTTGTTAGCCTAAGTGATCACTCCATTTCATATCGCTACAAAGTGTGACTACACCCAGTTATTCGTACGAGTTGGTCCATTCCAAACACTGAACCACGTCGAAATCTTATCAAGATCTGAATATTTATGTAGCTTCTCTCAAATAGTTCTTTATTATAGATAACTACATCCTCTGCAAAAAAAAAAACCTCATTTTGCTATTAATATTGTCTGCAAGGTCATTAATATACGACATGAACAGCCAGGGTCCCAACACCTTTCCATGGGTCACTTACGAAGTTACTTCTACATCTGAAGATAACTGTCCATCCAAGATAACACGTTCCCTACCAAAAAGTACCCAATACAGCCACAAATTTCACTTGATACCTCATATGATCGTATTTTTGACAATAAGCGTAGGTGCGGTGCTGAGTCAAATGCTTTTCGGAAATCAAGAAACAGTGCATTTACTGCGGATCTTTGCTTTCCATACATTAAAATCAGGTAGTAACGACAAGAAAAAAAAAACAGTTAAGATGGTCTCTGAAATACATACATCGATCTTCGTTACAGCGGAAAAGATCTGCTCAATTGAACAAGTGCCCGTAGCTCTTAAGGCCCATGTATACTGGTATTTTCTTTCCTTAATTTTGTTCCATAGTACTTCTTCGCAAAACATGTGAAGCAAAGAGCTCGCAGTAGAAGAGATTTGTTTCACAGTATCGAAGATGAAGAGTTCCTCATAGTTCTTGAGACATGCCTTTAGAACCCATATTTACGATACTTTTATTCTTCTTATATGAGGAATCCATTCCTAAGATTTCGCCGTCGAGTTTTGATACACCCCTACATTCCACCCCCATACCTTATGGTGGGCTTAAAAAAATAAGTAGGTTTACTCACTGCTATTAATGAAAATACAAGCGACAAATTTCAAGATGCTTAAGAAAGGTTGCGAATCGCTTTGTGGGGCCATTGAACCTCTGCGATAGCTCCATCTTTGCTCTGACTTGATTCTGTCCACCTTTCTTCAGAACCACTTTCTTCATTTCGTTAACCTTATCCAACATTCAAAATTATAGGCAAACATGTTGTAGTCACAAACCATTCCTCGCCTAGAAATTTTACCGTTCCCACAGCCTCATAAATCTCTCGATATTCCTCAGGTATGGCAGTAGTATTATTATAAACAACACTGTAACCTACCTCCTACGACACAACAATGAATTTTCGACTGCGCTCTTCTACATAATGCTTCCCATTTCGTCTTCCGCTCTGTTCGGTACGCTGCGCACTTTAGTTTTTGCTTTCTTCACGTAGAATACTGGGCTTTTTCCACACCTGAATCTGCCTTCTTTGTGCTTACGAGGCGGCTCAAAAATTTTAAATGTGGATCTCGGTTGAAGTACCTAAAACGAAATACGTCTCCTCGTATCATAAGCATAGATAGTAAAGCTCAATAGGAATGCGAAAACATGTATTTATGCAATCTTCCCGGCAAGAATAACACATCAGTGCAACGACATTACAATTTTCACTTAAAATGATCATTCGTAAAAAGGCATCAAGTGTTATTACTTCGTGAGCTTCCTTTTCGCGCTGTCTTTTAGTTTTCGCAGCTATAATTCTCATTCTACTTCCTTTCGATCGTTCTCCCACGGGTAAATAGCCCTTGATCGTAAGTGAACAGTCATTGCACACGACACCACACTGTGCCTTCAAGCTGAAAACAATGGGCGCAGCCAACAAAGGAGCGGGCTAAGAACGCAGGTTGGCAAACATGTCTTGCAACAGTCGGCTGCGGTGTCAAAGACCTTGTAAAAAATAACTAGACTCACTGATGGCGCTGCAGTCGCGGGATAATTTGAACCTTCGGCTGGACGCCATTATAGTAGTTGTAATCTGATGGGTTGTGTAGTACTGTTGTTTATGAAGACCCTGATTCAACGTTGTATATTTGTTGGGACGCACATACAGTATTTGTTACTTGTAATTCCACTGTCTGTACGTTCCAATCAAAAGAAGTACAATGGTGAAGAGTCGTGCAGCGACTAATTGTACAAATAAATTCGAGAAAGGAACGAATATTACATTTCACAGGTAAGTGAATATTTTAAATTGTTTTGTATGTCAGTGCACTTGCTTAATAAATGTTTTTGTAACACGGTATTAGTATACTGTTTGTGCACCTATATGCAGGTTTCCTTTCTCAAAACCACAGCTGTTACAAAAAATGGTTACACGCTGTCAGGGGGCAACATTTCCGACCGACAGAATTCCATTTTATATGTTCTGATCATTTTGAAGAAAGTTGGCTGTTCTGTAGTGTTTTCATGGTCTAGGTTAGGTTGAAACTTGATAATTTGGTCGTGAGTTGCCAAAGCACTATGCCATATATAACGCACTTCTCGTCATAAAATCTAAAGCAAGGTAGTCAGAAAATATCTATTAATATAGTGGGCAAATCTTCGAGTATTTTGATGCATTTTGCGTACATCTATCGTAAATGAACTACGAAAAATGCTGGGGGTCCAGTACGTAACTTTTTAGCTACGGCAGATTCCATGTAGTACGTAAGATAAATTCATAAACAGTGACTAGTTGCTGTTTGTTCATAAATTAAAAAGTATATTGTAGTAACGTATTTAAATGAGGCATTATGTTTGCGACCTAACTCAAGGGAAGGCGTTTTATAACCAAAAGCGATGTATAAACATTCGAACTCCGCGCGTCAGTTTACCACTCTAATGGCCGCCGGCCAGCTATTCAATTTGTCCGCTCTTCACAGTCGACCACTCGTGCGGTTGTGGGGGCCTGTGCGGTGTACACAATATTATGTGATCCGATTCACGTTTCTCAGCACTAAATTACCACGGGAAAGAATACGAAATGACGCGATCTGATTCAACAGTGTTAAAGAGCACACCACAATTTGGGGTGAAAACGCGTCAAACTGTAGTTTGACCTAGGCTGCATTTAACACGTTTATAAATGGTGCTCCGCATGTACAGGGTGTTTCACAATTCGTGTTACACACTTCTACAGGCTGCAGAGGGGAGTTAGTAGATCATGTTTTACAAATGAACACATGTCTGGAAACATCATCCAACGACGCTACGGAGCGTCAAAGCTGTAGGCGCCGGCACCCGTAAATGCATGTATATACAGGGTCATTCTGTGATGATGTTACAGACTTTCTTAGGATGATGGAGAACGATAAATGTATCACTTTGAGGTTAGAGTCCCTGCACCGGAAACTAACAAGTCGAAAGTTGTAAGAGAAATCTGTTCTGATATCTCTCACAGTGTTTCTTTTATTTCCACCAATGATCCCAAAACTGTTAGTCCTTAGACTGCCGGTTTTAGTCAACAATGAACATCTTTAAATACGTTTTATAACTTGTCCCTAAATAATAAAGCCATAAGCCTATCGTCACAAAATGTACACAAGTCTGCATAGCATCGTCGCACATATTTAAAATCTGATGGAAACAATGCCTCAGTTCTGGCAGAGAGAAATGTATGTGCAACGTTGCTATTTTGATTCTGCGTATATTTAATGACGATACAACTATGGCTTTATTACTTTAGGATAAGTTATGAAACAGATCTGAAGATGGTCATTGCTGACTGGAATCGGTAGGCAAAGTAACAAAAGTTTTGTGATCAATCGCGGAAATAAAATAAATTCATCCCACATTCCCTGAATCACTTTTTAATCCACGACAATGTCGAAACTTGTGATACTGGTACTGTTGTTGCTAAGATTATAGGGTAGGCAAGAGATGGTAGTATGGAGCAAAACAAGAAAAAAATATCCAGTAAATATGGGCTCTAAAATGCATACCTTTAGATATATGAGGACTTGTTCAATACAGGAAATGTGTTTCACAATAGCGAAGATGAACAAGTGCTCATAGTCGTGCGTTTTAGGCCCCATTGTCATTTATAAGATTCCGACGTTTCCGCGACTATTGCCGTTAGCAATACACACTGAGAAAGGCGTCTTGCTATAATCGCCGAAATGTTGAAATTTTATAACTGACAATGTGGCCTCAAACCGAGAAGAATTTTACTGTGACAACGGCCGCGGAAGCCTACAAGTGCTCATAGGTTTGAAGATACACATTTTAAAGCCATTGATTACTGGATATTTCTTCCTTGTTTTCGCCCATACTACCAACTCTGGAAGGTGTCTACCCTGCATGTGTATCCTGCAATCTTAGAAACAATAATACATGCATTTCGGTGTCAGAGGTATCAGAACGGTTTCCTCTTATAACTTTCGCCTCGTTCGTTTCCGGTAGAGGGGTCCTTACCCCAGATTGATACATTTATAGTTCTCCATCATCCTAGAAAGTTCCTAACATCATCGCGGAATCAAAATGGTTCAAATGGCTCTGAGCACTATGGGACTCAACATCTGTGGTCATAAGTCCCCTAGAACTTAGAACTACTTAAACCAAACTAACCTAAGGACATCACACACATCCATGCCCGAGGCAGGATTCGAACCTGCGACCGTAGCAGTCGCGCGGTTCCTGACTGAGCGCCTAGAACCGCTAGACCACCGCGGCGGGCATCAGGGAATCGCCCTGTATATACATACATACACACTCGCCGGCGCTCATAGCTTAGACCCTCTGTAGCGTCATTGTATGACGTTTCCGGACATGGGTTCCTATGTAAAACTTGATGTACTAAGAAGAAAAACTTACCATCGTACCCCTCTCTGTGGTAAGATGGCGCGGTGGACACTCCGTGAAAAATTGAACACAGAACAAGCATGAAAACAGGAATAAGGTGTACTGAACTGTTAAGAAGGAAGAAAATAGACAGTGAACCGTCCAAGTTCAAGACATGCAACATCGAGCAGAGTTCGCCGGCCAAGGCATTGGGCATAGGTGGTTCCATGTTGGAGTGCGAAACTGATAAACCATTTCGTGTCCTATTTTTTTCCGCAGAATTATGAAATGCCCGTCCGGTCATTGACGTGTCTATTCGCTGTATTCAGATTTCTGTCTGTGATGTGATGTAACGTCCGTTTGCAACAGCGAGGTGTAAGGAAGGGGTCTCCAGGCGTACATACATCCTGTTTCTTTTACGCAAGTGCCACATATTATGACTGTTGCGTTCCCTTTTGCAAGTTTCGACACTTCAATTCCTTTGTTGTAACACAATTCACACCCGTTTCGTTGTTGTTTTCATTTCTCTGGGAGGTCTACGCCTGTTCTCACTGTTCATCCCATTTACTTGCCACCGTAATACAGTCTTAAAACTAAACTCCACTCGAAAAAGCCATGAAGGCCCAACGGTACCGACCGACCGCCGTGTCATCCTCACACCACAGGCGTCACTGGATGCGGATGTGGAGGGGCCTGCGGTCAGCATGCTGCTCTCCCGGCCGTATGTCAGTTTCCGAAACCGGAGGCGCAACTTCTCAATCAAGTAGCTCCTCAGTTTGCCTCACAAGGGCTGAGTGCACCCCGCTTGCCAACAGCGCTCGGCAGACCGGATGGTCACCCATCCAAGTGCTAGCCCAGCCCGACAGCGCTTAACTTCTGTGATCTGACGGGAACCTGCGTTGCCACTGCGGCAAGGCCTTTGGCGTAATACATTTTTACCTCATATCTCAATTCTCTAACCACTGTATAGTACGACAACTACCAAGACTACAGGAGGAGAACAGATAGGTCACTGACAGGACGGAAAGTTCGTAATATTGTGAAAAAAAGGGGTACGAGGAAGCTTTGAACACGAATCTCCCACTTTGCATTCCAGCACCGTGACGACACTGTGGCTTCCCCCTCGACGCTGCGACTCTTGAACTGGATTCTACACTGTTTCTATTTTGCTTCTTTCTTCATAATTTCGTACACCTTCTTCCTGTTTTCATGTTTGATCTGTGTTCGGATTTTGACGCGCTATCGACTGGGCCACGGCTGCAAATTACTAACACAAATCCTTTACAGACGAATGGAAAAAGTGGTAGAAGCCGACCTCGGGGAAGATCAGTTTGGATTCCGTAGAAATGTTGGAACACTTGAGGCAATACTGACCTTACAAGTTATGTTACAAAACAGATTAAGAAAAGGCAAACCTACGTTTCTAGCATTTGTAGACTTAGAGAAAGCTTTTGACAATGTTGACTGGAATATTCTCTTTCAGATTCTGAAGGTGGCAGGGGTAAAATACAGGGAGCGAAAGGATATATACAATTTGTACAGGAACCAGATGGCAGTTATAAGAGTCGAGGGGCATGAAAGGGAAGCAGTGGTTGGGAAAGGAGTGAGACAGGGTTGTAGCCTCTCCCCGATGTTATTCAATCTGTATATTGAGCAAGCAGTAAAGGAAACAAAAGAAAAATTCGGAGTAGGTATTACAATTCATGGAGAAGAAGTAAAAACTTTGAGGTTCGCCGATGACATTGTAATTCTGTCAGAGACAGCAAAGGACCTGGAAGAGCAGCTGAACGGAATGGACAGTGTCTCGAAAGAAGGATATAAGATGAACATCAACAAAAGCAAAATGAGGATAATGGTATGTAGTCAAATTAACTTGAGTGATGCTGCGAGAATTATATTAGGAAATCAGACGCTTGAAGTAGCAAATTAGTTTTGCTATTTGAGGAGCAAAATAACTGATGATGGTCGAAGTAGAGAGGCAATGGCAAGGAAAGCGTTTCTGAAGAAGAGAAATTTGTTAACATCGAGTGTAGATTTAAGTGTCAGGAAGTCTTTTCTGAAAGTATTTGTATGGAGTGTAGCCATGCAAGGAAGTGAAACATGGACGATAAATAGTTTGGACAAGAAGAGAACAGAATCTTTCGAGATGTGGTGCTACCGAGGAATGCTGAAGATTAGATGGGTAGATCACATAACTAATGAGGAAGTATTGAATAAGAGTGGGGAGAAGAGAAGTTTCTGGCACAACTTGACTAGAAGAAGGGATCGGTTGGTAGGACATGTTCTAAGGCGTCAAGGGATCACCAATTTAGTATCGGAAGGCAGCGTGGAGGGTAAACATCGTAGAGGGAGACCAAGAGATGAATACACAGACAGATTCAGAAGGATGTAGGTTGCAGTAGGTACTGGGAGATGAAGAACCTTCCACAGGATAGAGTAGCATGGAGAGCTGCATCAAACCAGTCTCAGAACTGAAGACCACAATAACAACAAGGCCGATGACACACGAGGTAAACTATACACATCAAACAAGTTTTGCATCCTGTTTTCATGCTTGAACTGTGTTCGCATTTTCATGCGCTATCCACTGGGCCATTTTTCCACTAAATCTGAGAGAGATGCGGTGGAGAGAGGCTCTAGAAGTGTGAATTGTGAAACAACGTGTAGAGGTCCTGCTATTCCTAGAGAGCACACAGTGACGTAATGTATTGTTCTGCTGGAAAAAAACCTACTGTCAGTTTAAGGTTTAAAACGCTGTGGAATGTCGAGATGAGAGCCGATGACACACGAGGTAAAATGCGGCGGTAGCACAGTGCAGATATCAACAGTGGCGACTCACCGAGCACGACGAAATTGGCGGGGGGAAAATGTAGACACGGAGCGCGAGGCAGAGTCTTGGGTCCGTAGACAGCTTCTTCAGGGCGGTGGGGATTGCAGACGACGCTTCAGCGGATGACGGCGGCAGTCATGTTGGCGTCTCGCTCGCGCGCACACACACGGGAGTTCTCGGCCAGCGGACGGCCGGCAGCGGCGCGATGAACACGGCACACGCATGCACGCAGTCGCGGACGAGCGAGACGCGCTCGGACAGGTGTTGGTGGCGACACTGAAGCGAGGCACTGTTGACAGCGCCGCGCGCGGACGTCTCCGCCCCACTCGGCGGCCGGAGGCGTCTGAGTCGCAAGTAAGCCAGCTGCCCCTGCCAGACTGCTACCGTGCCACGCTCGTGCGCCGCGGCCGGTTCGAGTCACACCACGCCACGGCAGATAACGCGGGGGTGGCGCCCGCTGCGGAACCGTAAGCTGCCCCGCAGACGGCGCCGGTAGCTCGGCGTGCATTCCTCCACTCACGTCACCGGCCACCGTGCAGGTAGGCCAGCTCACCTACAGCAGGTCGCAACGCAAGTCACACACCGCTAAGAAAACTACGAGGGTGGTTTACAAACTTCTCGGAACGGAATGAAAAAAAGTACACTACTGGCCATTAAAATTGCTACACCAAGAAGAAATGCAGATGATAAATGGGTATTCACTGAACAAATATATTATACTAGAACTATGATTACATTTTCACGCCGTTTGGGTGCACAGATCCTGAGAAATCAGTACCCAGAACAACCACCTCTGACCGTAATAACGGCCTTGATACGTCTGGGCATTGAATCAAACAGAGCTTGGATGGCGTGTACAGGTACAGCTGCCCATGCAGCTTAAACACGATACCACAGTTCATCAAGAGTAGTGACCGGCGTATTGTGACGAACCAGTTGCTCGGCCACCATTGACCAGACGTTTTCAATTGGTGAGAGATCTGGAGAATGTGCTGGCCAGGGCAGCAGTCGAACATTTTCTGCATCCAGAAAGGACCGTTCAGGACATGCAACATGCGGTCGTGCATTATCCTGCTGAAATGTAGGGTTTTGCAGGAGTGATTGAAGGCTAGAGCCACGGGTCGTAACACATCTGAAATGTAACGTCCACTGTTCAGGGTGCCGTCAGTGCGAATAAGAGTTGACCGAGACGTGTAACCAATGGCGCCCCATACCATCACGCCGGGTGATACGCCAGTATGGCGATGACGAATACACGCTTCAAATGTGCGTTCACCGCGATGTCGCCAAACACGGATGCGACCATCATGATGCTGCAACAGAACCTGGATTCATCCGAAAAAATGACGTTTTGCAATTCCTGCACCCAGGTTCGTCGTTGAGTACATAATCGCAGGCGCTCCTGTCTGTGATGCGGCGTGAAGGGTAACCGCCGCCACGGTCTCGGAGCTGATGGTCCGTGCTGCTGCAAACGTCGTCGAACTGTTCGTGCAGGTGGTTGTTGTCTTGCAAACGTCCCCGTCTGTTCACTCAGGGATTGAGACGTGATTGCACGATCCGTTACAGCCATGTGGATAAGATGCCTGTCATCTCGACTGTTAGTGATACGAGGCCGTTGGGATCCAGCACGGCGTTCCGTATTACCCTCCTGAACCCACTGATTCCATATTCTGCTAAACAGTCATTGGATCTCGACCAACGCGAGCAGGATACTATAAACCCCAATCGCGATAGGTTACAATCCGACCTTTATCAAAGTCGGAAATGTAATGGTACGCATTTCTCCTCCTTACACGAGGCATCACAACAACGTTTCACCAGGCAACGCCGGTCAACTACTGTTTGTGTATGAGAAATTGGTTGGAAACTTTCGTCATGTCAGCACGTTGTAGGTGTCTATACCGGCGCCAACCTTGTGTGAATGCTCTGAAAATCTAGTCATTTGTATATCACAGCATCTTATTCCTGTCGGTTAAATTTCGCGTCTATAGCACGTCATCTTCGCGGTGTAGCAATTTTAATGGCCAGTAGCGTAGTTTGAAGTGAATCTTAGTCCACCAAGAAAAATTTCCAGTTTTGGGAAGAGATGGAAATCTTAAAATTAAAATTTTAATCAGTGTTGATCGCAATTTTATTTTTATTGGAGTGGGTGACCGGTTTCGACTCTTTCATAGAGTCATCTTCAGACTCCAGAGCGGTGGATGGACACTGCTTTGAGCAGTTACACGAGCGTCGAGGGTCGACGAAACTCGTGTGGCAGTGTCCATTCACCGCTCTGGAGTCTGAAGATGACTCTATGAAAGAGTCGAAACCGGTCACCCACTCCAATAAAAATAAAATTGGCATCAAGGTTGTTTTAAATTTCAATTTAACAAATTTTAATATCGCTGAGTATGTTTTCAAAAATTTCAAAAATTTTTAATGTAAGCCTGACGGAGTCGTACTATGTGAATAATGCGGGTGTGGCAACAATTCGTGTAATTTTGGAATGGCGAGGGCACATGTGTGCGTGCGCGCATGGTCTTGGCTCTGAGCACTATGGGACTCAACTGCTGAGGTCATTAGTCCCCTAGAACTTAGAACTAGTTAAACCTAAGGACATCACAAACATCCATGCCCGAAGCAGGATTCGAACCTGCGACCGTAGCGGTCCTGCGGTTCCAGACTGCAGCGCCTTTAACCGCACGGCCACTTCGCGCGCATGGTCTTGATGGAAGATGACTTTCTTCCTTACTAAACCTGGCCTTTTTTCGCATATCTTTTGTTGCAGTTTCTCCAGGAGGTTAGCATAGTACTCTCCAGTAATTGTCTGCCCAGTGGGGAGATAATCCACAAACAGAACCCCTTCGCATCCCAGAACACTGATGCCATGACCTTTCCCGACGAAGGAATTGGTCTTTCCTTTCTTTGGTGGCGGAGAATCAGCATGTTTGTACTGCATTGACTGTTGTTATGTCTCTGGGGTACAGTAGTTCACCCAAGTTTCATCGGTGGTCACAAACCAGCGCAAAAAATCTTGTTGGTTTCTCCTAAAACAGGCCAAAGATTGTCCATTCTCATGCGTTTTCCATCCGGCGACAAGAGTCGCGGCACCCATCTTGCAGATAATTTTTCCATTTCTAATTCTTCAGTTAAAATGTGATATACTCTTTCAGATGACATCTGGCAAGCGTGAGCAATTTCGCGCACTTTCAATCGGCGATCCTCCTTGACCATTTTGTGCACTTTTGCAATGATTTCTGGAGTAGTGACACATCTTGGCCGACCACTGCGCGAATCATCATCTAAGCTCTCCCGACCAAATTTAAATTCATTTCGCCACTGCCGGCCGTTGTGGCCGAGCGGTTCTAGGCGCTTCAGTCTGGAACCGTGCGACCGCTACGGACGCAGGTTCGAATCCTGCCTCGGGCATGGATGTGTGTGATGTCCTTAGGTTAGTTAGCTTTAAGTAGTTCTAAGTTCTAGGGGACTGATGACCTCAGATGTTAAGTCCCATTGTGCTCAGAGCCATTTGAACAATTTTTTGTCCACTTGGCAACAGTTGAATATGAAGGAGCAGAGTCCCCCAGTGTATTCTGGAAATCGGCATGAATGTCGTTTGCTTTCATACCTTTCTTTACGGAGTACTTAATCACTGCTCGAATCTCGATTTTTTCCATCTTCGCAAATCACTACGCGGGAACAACAACAGAGCCACGTCACCGCCACAGCACTGACGAGGCACGTGTTTACAGGCAACAGTCCAATGAATATCACGTGAACAACTCGTTGCGCTAGAGCTGACCTCTCGTGATGATTCCGAGAACTTTTCAAACCACCCTCGCAGTATTACGAGGGGCGACCAATAAATAATGTAACATAGTTTTTTCTGAAACCAAGTTGGTAGAAATCTTCTCAGTGACAAATCGAAAGTGTTCAGTGAGAACAATGTACGTGTGCAACAGCAAGAATGCAGAGGAAATGCATTTACATCTGTTGGACGAATGTTATGGAAACAAACACTCCAAACCGACGTTTCACGTAAGTCACATGCAACGAAAATCTGTAACGCTGCCATCTGTGTGTGGCGTGTTTATAATTATGTATTATTATATTTTAGAAAAATTAAACTGTAAAAAACACACAACATGTCATACAGAATGCGTGTAAACCGTCTAAGGATGAATCACAACGATTCGAAACCGGTAACGGAGCCCTTTGAATAAAGTAAATTTGTGGCTGGTTGCTGTTCTAACACCATCAACATTTGTCTTCAAACGACAGCCACGGTCTCCATCATGTCATCAAATGACAAATCGCATCAAGTTCGTTCTGTTCACTATTCCAGTAGACTATATTATACTCCACTCTTTTTGGTTACAAAACTCTTCCGAGCGATTTTGGCACTTCGGTCTGGAACCGCACTCCTGCTACGGTCGCAGGTCGAATCCTGCCTTGGGCATGGATGTGTGTGATGTCCTTAGGTTAGTTAGGTTTAAGTAGTTCTACGTTTAGCGTATTGATGACCTCATATGTTAAATCCCATAGTGCTTAGAGCCATTTGAACCATTTGAACAAAACTCTTTGTTTCAAAATATCCGTTCGATGCGATTGTCTTACTGGGATGATGATGATGATGATGTCTGGTTTGTGGGGCTCTCAACTGCCCGGTTACCAGCGCCACTTCAAATTCCCAATGTGTACACAGTCCAGTCTCGTCACTATCACGGATGATGATGAAATGATGAGGTCAACACATAACACCCAGTCCACCAGTGGAGAAAATTCCCGACCTGGCCGGCCATCGAACCTGGGACTCCGTGATCCAGAGGCATCAACGCTAGTCACTAGATAAAGAGCTAAAGGCGCCTTACTGGCAGGTCCTGTATGCTCTCATGGCACCGCTCAACTGATGGACGTTGGAGCCAGCATCTTGCTGTAGCAATAACCTCCCAATCATCGGCGTACTAATTCCCTTGGAGTACACCCTTCATTGAGCCAAAACGGAAGGAGCAACATTTGGGCTGTAAGGTGGATTAGGAACACTCCGGTAAAGTTTTGTGAGTTCCTCTCGGATGTCCAGACTTGTGTGAGGCCTTGCGTCGTCACGGACAAAGAGAAGTTCGTTTGCATTTTTGTGGTGACTAGCACTCTGAAGTCGTATCTTCAACATCCTGAGGGTAGCACAATACGCATCAGAGTTGACTTCTGCTCCTTGAGGGAGGATATCAAATAGAATAACCCCTTCAGAGTACCAGAAGACTGTCACCAGGACTTTTACCAGCCGACTGTGTGGCTTCGATCTTTTTACACTACTGGCCACTAAAATTGCTACACCACGAAGATGACGTGCTACAGACGCGACATTTAACCAACAGGAAGAAGATGCTGTGATATGCAAATGACTGGCTTTTCAGAGCATTCACACAAGATTGGCGCGGGTGACGACACCTACAACGTGCTGACATGGGGAAAGTTTCCAACCGATTTCTCATACACAAACAGCAGTTGACCGGCGTTGCCTGGTGAAACGTTGTTGTGAAGCCTCGTGTGAGGAGGAGAAATGCGTATCTTCGCGTTTCCGATTTATATAAAGGTCGGATTGTAGCCTATCGCGATTGCGGTTTATCGTATCGCGACATTGCTTCTCGCGTTGGTCGAGATCCAATGACGGTTAGCAGAATATGGAATCGGTGGGTTCAGGAGGGTAATACCGAACGCGTGCTGGATCCCAACGGCCTCGCTTCACTAGCAGTCGAGATGACAGGCATCTTATCCGCATGGCTGCAACGGATCGTGCGGCCACGTCTCGATCCCTGAGTCAACAGATGGGGACGTTTGCAAGACAACAACCATCTGCAGGAACAGTTCGACGACGTTCGCAGCAGCATGGACTATCAGCTCGGAGACCATGGCTGCGGCTACCCTTGACGCTGCATCACAGAGCTCCTGCGATGGTGTACTCAACGACGAACCTGGGTGCACGAATGCCAAAACGTCATTTTTTCGGATAAATCCAGGTTCTGTTTACAGCATCATGATGGTCGCAGCCGTGTTTGGCGACATCCCGGTGAACGCACATTGGAAGCGTGTATTCGTCATTGCCATACTGGCGTATCACCTGGCATGATGGTATGGGGTGCTATTGGTTACACATCACGGTCACCTCTTGTTCGCATTGACGGCACTTTGAACAGTGCACGTTACATTTCATATGTGTTGCGACCCGTGGCTCTACCCTTCATTCGATCCCTGCGAAACCCTACATTTCAGCAGGATAATGCACTCCCACATGTTGCAGGTCCTGTACGGGCCTTTCTGGATACAGGAAATGTTCGACTGCTGCCCTGGCCAGAACATTGTCCAGATCCCTCACCAGTTGAAAACGTCAGGTCAATAGTTGCCGAGCAACTGGCGCGTCACAATACGCCAGTCACTACTCTTGATGAACTGTGGTATCGTGTTGAAGCTGCGTGGGCAGCTGTAGCTGTACACGCCAGCCAAGCTCTGTTTGACTCTTTGCCCAGGCGTATCAAGGCCGTTATTACGGCCAGTTCTGGGTACTGATTTCTCAGGATCTATGCACCCAAACTGCGTGAAAATGTAATGGCATTTGAGTTCTAGTATAGTATATTTGTCCAGTGAATACCCGTTTATCATCTGCATTTCTTTTTGGTGTAGGAATTTTAATGGCCAGTAGTGTATTTGGGTAAGAGGTGACGTGGCGCCACTGCATGGACTGCCGGTTTGTTTCTAGTTCGAAGTGATAAAATCCAGGTTTTATCGGCCGTGACGATGTTCGACAAAAAATGGGCACGATCAGCTTCGTAACGCGGAAGTAATACCACACAGACGGCCCTTCGTAGCTGTTAGGCGATGAGGAATATAGTGGGCACACTCCTTTCAGTATCTTAACTGGTGGACGAGTGTGCAGTGAGGTGTTTTATTGTGATCCGTTAATCACCTCGAATGAGAGTGTCCGCACGTTCCAACACTGCTGGAGTCATAGGTCTGTGCGGCCGTCCATCACGCTGGAGATCGGACAGTTTTGACTGATTTTGTTTTGATGATGTCAGACGCCTCGCTCAACGACTCACCGTGCTTTTGTTTACGTCTCTGTAGATATTCTACAAGTTATTATAAATAATTTCGATGCTGTGGTTTTTTACGTAAAGAAACTCGATGACAGTTCTTTGCTTCAGATGCCATTTTGAAGGCTAAGTACAGTGCCGCCACCTGTGATGAATGTAACTATGCGGACTGGAGCTGGAATATTCCACGATGTCCGACAGCAAATTGCGCATTCTATCAACTGTAGTGTCGCAAATCCAAGAGAGACGAAACTAATGAGAAGCACCGGTAGCAGAAATGAGAACAGCAGGAAGTTTAACATCAGGTTTGATTATCACGAAACAGATGAAGTTAAGGAATATCTGCTACCTAGCAGCAAAATAATCCAAGACGGACGGAGGAAGAAGGATATAAAAAGCAGAGTAGCACTGGCGAAAAGGGCATTCCTGGCAAAAGAAGTGTACTATTAGTCAATATGTTCCTTACTTTGACAAAGGAATTTCTCGGAATGCACGTTTGGAGGACAGAATTGTATGATAGTGAAACGTAGGAAGTGGGAAAAACAAAACAGAAGAGAATCAAAGCATTTGAGATGTCGTGCAACAGAAGAGTGGTGAAAATTAGGTGGACTATCAGGTAAGGAATAAGGAGGTTCTGGGCAGAATCGGAGAGGAAAGAAATATGTGGGAAACATTGACGAGGAGAAGGGACAGGATGATAGGACATCTGCTAAGACATGAGGGAATGACTTCCATTGTGCTAGTGGGAGCTGCAGAGGCTAATAACTGTAGAGGAAGACATTGATTTGAATACATCCAGTAAATAATTTTGGACACAGGTTTCAAGTGGCACTCTGAGAGGTTGGCGGTCTGCATCAAACCAGTCAGAAGCCTGATGGCTCAAAAAACAAAACAAAAAGTGGTTGATGGCGATAGACTGGACGAGCTGGGAGCGGTGTGTGAGTAGTATCTGCTCACAAAGTCAGACGAGACCTTACAAAGTAATTGTAATGCACTGACCAACCAGTTCAGATACTGTCTCTAGGCATCAGCGCTTCAACTGATTATTAGACTCTGCACGAAATGGAGAAGTTGACCCCGACGTGATCCTATCTTTTCATGGTGCATAGCTGCATTTCACAGCGCACATGAACTGGCAGAGCAGTCGACGTTGGAATTACGAAAATTTCCTCCCCAGCTGCATGAAGAGCACAGAGTGTGACGAAAACGTGAGTGTTATGTGAGGGGAACAATGTCGGAAGCTACAGTCGGGTAACTTGAATACAGTGTCTTGCGAAGTGTACAGGCTTTTGAACAATACCCTTTTTGAGTCTTCTAGCGATTGTGGAGGGGACTTAGTAGACATAATTTTGATAGGGAATCTGTGGTGTCACCGCCAGACACCACACTTGCTAGGTGGTAGCCTCTAAATCGGCCGCGGTCCGTTAGTATACGTCGGACCCGCGTGTCGCCACTATCAGTGATTGCAGACCGGGCGCCGCCACACGGCAGGTGTAGAGAGACTTCCTAGCACTCGCCCCAGTGTACAGCCGACTTTGCTAGCGATGGTTCACTGACAAATTACGCTCTCATTTGCCGAGACGATAGTTAGCATAGCCTTCAGCTACGTCATTTCCTACGACCTAGCAAGGCGCCATATCATTTGCTATTAATCTTGTGATGCATGTACCGTCAGACCGATGTTCACCAATTATGGATTAAAGTTAAGTATTCCAGAAGCTACGTACTATTTTTGCTACTATAAAGACCTTGTCATTTTCCAGACCTCACGCCAGCCTGCGTGAGCTTAACGCGTGCCTTTCGGCTTCACCTCATAGTGACTTGGCTGTCTTGCCAAGTCACAACAGAATCCATGCCCCAAAAGGTACCGTTTCGACGTAAAATAAATTTGCAGGTCGTATCACTTTCAAATCCCCCACTTCACGGTGCGAACACAGCCTGAGGAGATGGCGCCGTCTTCAGTCCCTGTCGTACAGGTAAATAAATACATCACCGTCCGACCCACCCTGAGTTCGGGTCAATTCCCCCGGGTACGCCCACCTGCGTTGCACGCTGCAATCACGTGACCAGCCCGCACGGGTTTTAACAACAAAGCAACCAAACATGAGCCTGCCACGTGATCGTCAGGGGAGTTTAACATTGTTGTGGACAATTGCTTTTTCCTTAGGGTATTTTTACAACCAAACAGCTGCAACGAGGGACAATTTCAGATATCTACATCTAAGTCTGTGTCTACACCATGCAACCCACCTTCCGGTGTGTGGCGGGGGGGTACTTCGTGTACCACTGTCATTTCTCCCGTTTCCTGTTCCAGTAGCGAATTTTTCTCAGGAAGAACGATTGCTGGTCCCCCAGCATGAGCTCCAGTCTCTTTAATTTTATCTTCATGGTATTTTCGCGAGATATACACAGGTGGACAGGAGTGTTCACACACGCTCTTGTTTGTAGTAGATCCTGCCTTTATATTGAAGGTGATGAACTGTCGATGTTTTTATGTCCATTATTCACGCCATGTGCCCCAAATGTTTGCGTATTCACAGATTTACTTAAATCCAAAGCACTGCTTCAAATCAAGAGACCGAAACGCTGATAGGTGCTGTAGCTAACTCAGACGTTAAGTATTCACACACCGGCGGTACAATGCAAACACATCGCCACTGTTCCAAGCTGGATGTCGCTGAGTGAAGACAGCATCTAGGGCAGAGTGCCGAACACGCAAATACGCCAGTGACAACAACATGGGTGGAAAATGGAAGGCGCCGTCCGCTGTGACCGAGCGGTTCTAAGCGCTTCAGTCCAGAACCACGTGGCTGCTACGGTCGCAGATTCGAATCCTGCCTCGGGCATGGATGTGTGTTGTCCTTAGGTTAGTTAGTTTTAAGTAGTTCGAAGTTCTAGGGGACTGATGACCTCAGATGTTGAATCCCATAGTGCTTAGAGCCATTTGAACCATTTTTGGACTGGTGACCTCAGATGTTAAGTCCCATAGCGCTTTTGAAAAGGGAAGAAACAACTCCATAAGAGAGCAAGATAACGGTAACGTTGCATGAAGAGTGTAAATCATATGCCGAAGTAGCAACGATCGTTAAGAGGAGCCGTTATACAGTTGCAGTGTTGTTAACAGGTCCAAAAAAACAAAAACGTTGATAAATGGGCATCGTCTTGGAAGACCACGTCACGTTTCAGAAAGAGAAGAGAGGCAAATTGTAAGGATTATTAAGAAAACACCTAAAAGCATCAGAGATTGCTGCACAAATACACGAGCTTTATAGGACACATGTTCACCCAAAGACTGTCCAGAGGATGTTTCATCGAGCCACCTACAAAGCTTGAGTTCCAAGAAAGAAGCCCTATAGAAGCAACGCAAATAGTAAGAAAAAGTTGCAATTTGCAAATCAATATGTGACCAAGGACTCAGAGTTCTGGAACAGAGTTATTTTCCATCACGATGGACGTATTTTAGTGTGGAGAAGACGAAATACCGAGTTAGAACCTGCTAATATGGCCTGTACTGTAAAATATAGTGGTGGCGGTATCATAGTCTGGGGGTGCATGGCTGCGTCAGGTGTGGGGAAACTGGTATTTATTGATGGAACTATGGATCAGTATGTGTATCTGGATATTTTAAAAAGAAATTTGAAAGTCAGTGCTGGAAAACTGGGTTTGAATACTGACTACCATTTCCAACAGGACAATGATCCAAAACATACAGCATACAATGTACGATTGTGAATTCTGTATACCAGGTGTACCGGTATGAAATGAGCGTTAAGATACAAATGTGTCGATAGGGAACATTTGTTGTGAACGAGCCTTCATTTTTTTTTGTTTGGTTGGTATGACATCTGTCAAAGATATTTAGTATACACCAAGTCATGGAACAAACAACATCATATGTTTTCATCGTGTTAACAATGTCGAATTTTGTACCAGAAAGTGATGATTTGCGGAAAGCATTAATTTTTTGTTTTCATTTGAAAAAAAAGTGCTGCAGAGACGCATCGAATGCTTGTCGAATGCTTCTATCAGAAGCAACATGCAAAAGATGGTTTCAACGGTTCAGAAATGATGATTTTGATGTAAGAAATGAAGAACGTGGAAGACCACCAAAAAACTTCGAAGACGCCGAATTGCAAGCAATATTGGATGAAGATGATACTTTGAGTCAGACGCAGATGGCAGCAATGCTAAATGTTGCACAACAACAAACAATTTCTGACCGTTTGATAGCTATGGGAAAGATCCAAAAGTGTGGAAAATGGGTGCCACATGAATTGAATGAAAGACAGATGGAAAACCGAAAAACCATTTGTCAAATTTTGCTTCAAAGACATGAAAGAAAATCAATTTTGCATCGAATTGTTACTGGCGATGAAAAATGGATTTATTTTAAGAATCCTAAACGGGAAAAATCATGGGTTAATCCGGGACAACCATCAACATCCACTGCAAAACCAGATCGATTCGGCAAGAAGACAATGCTCTGTGTTTGGTGGGATCAGAAAGGTGTGGTGTATCATGAGTTTCTAAAACCCGATGAAACTGTGAATAATAATCGCTACAGACAACAAATGATCAATTTGAACAATGCATTGATCGATAAAAGACCAGAATGGGGCAGAAGAAATGGCAAAGTAATTTGTTTACACGACAATGCACCTGCACACAAAGCAAAACTGGTTCAGGATACCTTCAAAACACTTGGCTGCGAGCTGCTACCCCACCCGCCGTATTCGCCAGACTTGGGCGCTTCCGACTACCATTTGTTTTCATCAATGGGACAAGCATTGGCTGATGAACACTTCGATTTCTACGAAGAAGTCGAAAATTGGGTGTCTGATTGGTTTGCTTCAAAAGACGAACATTTCTATTGGCGTGGTGTCCACAAATTGCCAGAAAGGTGGTCAAAATGTAAAGAAAGCAATGGTTAGTGTTTCATTTTCACAAAAAAACGCTCATTTCATACCGGTACACCTGGTAGTATTCCCCACACCCTACAAACACTACCTCAGTCCCCAGATATGAACATTTGTGGGACGAGTTAGAAAGAAGAATCAGAAAACATAATATTTCCGGTAAAACACAACTGAAGGAAGTGATTGTTCAAGAATTGGGGAATATTGACGCAGCAGTAACAAGAAAGCTAGTACAATCAACGGAGAACAGGCTCAAGGCTGTTATTAGAAGCAAGGGAATGAATACATGCTATTAGATGTATGCAGTTAACTCAAACAGTGCAACATAAGTGACTGTGTGAATACTTATGACCGTCCATTATCACAGTACAGCTAAGTCTTTAACCTTCTTTTCGGAACAGTATTAATGATTATTTATGTTTAAGTGTGGTTAAACGGAAATACACGGAGAATAGATTGTTTCAATTTGGTCGCTTGCATTCAAAAATATTATAAGTAGTCTAAACATTAAAAACTGTGATGGCGAGCCACTAAGGGCACCAGTGTACACAGGAAGAAGCAAAATATCTGTGTCGACCCTTCTAGGAACGTACGACGTCGTAACTTTTAACACTGAACCACAATGAAATGGAGAACGCCTGTGTTGCAGCTTCTACCACTGCAGTTGGTTGTGCATTTCAGTGACACTTTCGAACATACTAAATGATTTTGCAACGTAATGGGCTGTCCTCCTTTGAATCTTGTAAATTTCCTCCATCTGTTCTATCGGGTGCAGGTCCCATACTACATCTACCTGGCTACTGTACAAATCACTCGGAAGTGCATGGCAGAGGATTCATCGAACCACCTCCACACCAGTTCTCTATTATTCCAGTTTCGAACAGCGTGCGGAAAAAACAAACATCTATCTCTTCCCGTATGAGCTCTGATTTTCTCTTATTTTATTATGATGGTCGTTTCTCCCTATTTATGTCAACAAAATATGTTTGAGTTCGAAGTAGAAAGCTGCTGATTGAAGTTTCGTGAGAAGATTCCGCCGCAACAAGAAAAGCCTTTGTTTTCACGATGTCCATCCCAAATCCCGTATAATGTCCGTGACACCCTCTACCCTGTTACTCGATAATACAAAACGTGCTACTCTTTTTTGTGCTTTCTCGATGTACTCCGCTAATCCTATCTGGCAAGGATCGCACACCGCGCAACAGTACTCCAAAAGAGGACGGACAAGTGTAGCGTAGCCCATTTCCTTAGCAGATCCGTTGCGTCTTCTAAGTGTCCTGCCAAAACATCACAGTCGCATTTCCCAAAACATTTTCTGTGTGTTCTTTCCAACTTGAGTTGTTCGTAATTGCCGGCCGAAGTGGCCGTGCGGTTAAAGGCGCTGCAGTCTGGAACCGCAAGACCGCTACGGTCGCAGGTTCGAACCCTGCCTCAGGCGTGGATGTTTGTGATGTCCTTAGGTTAGTTAGGTTTACCCAGTTCTAAGTTCTAGGGGACTAATGACCTCGGCAGTTGAGTCCCATAGTGCTCAGAGCCATTTGAACCATTTTTTTGTTCGTAATTGTATTTCCTGGGTATTTAGTTGAATTTACGGCCTTTAGATTTGATTGATTATCTTGTAATTGCCAGCTTTTGCGTCATATAGATATGTTTTCTAAATCGTTTCTATCTTCTGATTACTTGACGATAAACGACAGCATTATCTGCAAACAACGGCTGCTCAGATTGACTCCTAAATCTTTTATATGGATAAGGAACAGCAGACGGCCTATAACACTACCTTAGAGAACGTCAGAAATCATTTCTTTCGATGACTTTCCGTAAATTGCTAAGAACTGTAACCTCTCTGACAGGAAATCACGTATCGAGACGAATCCCCGGTATCCCATAAGCACGCAATTTCATTACAAGCCGCTTTTGGGGGTGTGATGTCGAAAGCCTTCTGGAATCTAGAAATACGGAATCAATCTGAAATCCCTTGTCAATATCACTCAACACTTCGTGTGAGTAAAGAGCTAGTTGTGTTTGCCTAGAACGATGTTTCCTAAATCCATTATGACTATGTGCCAATAGACCATTGGCTTCGACGGCATTTATTATCCAGAATGAGATTTTCACTCTGCAGCGGAGTGTGCGCAGATTAAAACGATGTGCCGGACCAAGATTCGAACTCGGGACCTTTGCCATCTGCGGGCAAGTGCTCTACCATCTGAGCTACCCAAGCACGACTCACGGCCCGTCCCCACAGCTTTGGAAGGTAGGAGACGAGTTACTGGCAGAAGTAAAGCTATGAGGACGGGGCGTGAGTCGTGCTTGGGTAGCTCAGATGGTAGAGCACTTGCCCGCGGAAGGCAAAGGTCCCGAGTTCGAGTCTCAGTCCGGCACACAGTTTTAATCTGCCAGGAAGTGTCGTTTATTATGTTCGAACACAATATATGTTCGAGAATCCTGTTGCGTATCGGCGTTAATGATATGGGCCTGGAACGGCACTGCTGCTACGGTAGCAGTTTCGAAATGGTTCAAATGGCTCTAAGCACTACTGGACTTAACATCGGAGGTCATCAGTTCCCTAGACTTAGAACTAAGTAAACCTAACTAACCTAAGGACATCACACACATCCATGCCCGAGGCAGGATACGAACCTGCGACCGTAGCAGTAGCGTGGTTCCGGACTGAATCGCCTAGAACCGCTCGGTCACAACGGCCGGCGATTCCAGTGATTTTGCGATCTTACAATAAAGAATATTTCTGTCTACAGATACGTAATACGCTACATTTGTATATGTTGATGAACAGTTACCACTCCCTGCACCAATAATCGATCATCTGTAGGTCTTTCTGTTACAATTTTCTAGTGTTGCGACTTTGTACAGAACAGCATCAGAAGCGAAAAGCCTTATGTAAATTGCAGTGTTATCAACTGTACCATTTATATTCATATTATGAGAAGTAATGGACCTACAACATTCGCTTCGTTGAGGTCCAAAGTTCTTCAACGCCTAAAGACTCCTCCGCATTGACAATGACATGTTCAGTTCTGTTTGCTCGAAACTCTTCTATCTAGTCAGGCAGTTGGTCTGATATTCGGTACGCGCGTGTTTCGTTGATTTGGCGGCAGATACACTACTGACCATTAAAATTGCTACACCACGAAGATGACGTGCTACTGACGCGAAATTTAACCGACAGGAAGAAGATGCTGTGATATGTAAATGATTAGCTTTTCAGAGCATTCACACAAGGGTGGCGCCGGTGGCGACACCTACAACGTGCTGACATGAGAAAAAGTTTCCAAGCGATTTCTCGTACACAAACAGCAGTTGACCGGCGTTGCCTGGTGATACGTTGTTGTATGCCTCGTGTAAGGAGGAGAAATGCGTACCATCACGTTTCCGACTTTGATAAAGGTCGGATTGCAGCCTATCGCGATTGCGGTTTATCGTATCGCGACATTGCTGCTCGCGTTGGTCGAGATCCAATGACTGTTGGCAGAATATGGAATCGGTGGGTTCGGGAGGGTAATACGGAACGCCCTGCTAGATCCCAACGGCCTCGTATCACTAGCAGTCGAGATGACAGGATTCTTATCCGCATGGCTGTAACGGATCGTACAGCCACATCTCGATCCCTGAGTCAACAGATGCGGACGTTTGCAAGACAACAACCATCTGCACGAACAGTTCGACGAAGTTTGCAGCAGCATGGACTATCAGCTCGGAGAACATGTCGTTGCATCACACACAGGAGCGTCTGCGATGGTGTACTCAACGATGAACCTGGGTGCACGAATGGCAAAACGTCATTTTTTCAGATGAATGCAGGTTCTGTTTACAGTATCATGATGGTCGCAGCCGTCTTTGACGACATCGCGGTGAACGCACATTGGAAGCGTGTATTCGTCATCGCCATACTGGCGTATCATCCGGCGTGATGGTGTGGGGTGCCATTGGTTACACGTCTCGGTCACTTCTTGTTCGCATTCACGGCACTTTGAACAGTGGACGTTACATTTCAGATGTGTTACGACCCGTGGCCCTATCCTTCATTCGATCCCTGCGAAACCCTACATTTCAGCAGGATAATGCACGACCGCATGTTGCAGGTCCTGTACGGGCCTTTCCGGGTACAGAAAATGTTCGACTGCTGCCCTGGCCAGTACATTCTCATGATCTCTCACCAATTGAAAACGACTGGTCAATGGTGGCCGAGCAACTGGCGCGTCACAATACGCCAGTCACTACTCCCGATGAACTATGGTATCTTCCCGGGTTCGATTCCCGGCAGGGTCAGGGATTTTCTCTGCCTCGTGATGACTGGGTGTTGCGTGCTGTCCTTAGGTTAGTTAGGTTTAAGTAGTTCTAAGTTCTAGGGGACTGATGACCATAGATGTTGTCCGATATTACTCAGAGCCATTTGAACCATTTGAACTGTGGTATCGTGTTGAAACTGCATGGGCAGCTGTACCTGTACACGCCATCCAAGCTCTGTTTGACTCAATGCCCAGGCGTATCATGGCCGTTATTACGGCCAGAGGTGGTTGTTCTGGATACTGATTTTTCAGGATCTATGAACCCAAATTGCGTGAAAATGTAATCACATGTCAGTTCTAGTATAATATATATGTCCAATGAATACCGGTTTGTCATCTGCATCTCGTCTTGGTGTAGCAATTTTTGTGGCCTATAGTGTACATTAACTGATAACCGAAAACAATATAACGACCACCCACCGCGACGTTGAATGCCGCCTGGAAACGTAGCGGCCACGTGACAAAAGTATGTAAGCGGAGCAGACACCGACGGGGAGTCACCATAGCGAAGATATGGGCTGCTAATGGGAAAATTCATTGACATAAGCGATTTTGACATAGGGCAGATGGTTATTATGCAGAGCCTGTGAACGAGTGTCTCTAAAACGTCAAAGCTGATCAAATGCTACTGACGTGAGCATCTACGTAAAGAGATAGGACAGTGGAACTATCACTAGTCGTTAAATAGTTGGACGTGCACGTCTCTTCACCGAACGTAGAGTTCGGAGGCTTGTCTGCTCTGTAAAGTAGGACAGATGCTGATCTGTGGCATCTCTGCGAAAATATCACGATGCTGTTCCACACACAAGTGTTTCGGAGCACACTGTTCATCGTACATTGTCGAACATGGAGCTCCTCAGCAGACCACCCCTACGTGTTCACACGTTTGACTCAACGGCATAGTCAACTACGATTGCAGTGGGGACGGGACCATCACCATTCGACCGAAGATCAATGGAAACGGGTGAACCAAAGATTTGCTGCACTAGATCGCTGGTTATCCACAAACGTCGTCGTCGAGGTGAACGGCGGCTCGAAACGTGCACCGCGGACACAGGTGGATGGTAGCAGTATTATGCTGTGGGAGACATACACCTGCCATTACATGGGACGTGTGTTAGTAATGGAAGACACATTGACAGCTCCGAACCCCCTGCGTTTCTTCATGCTTAATGTGACCCCCCGACGGCGATGTCGTCTTTCAGCAGTCTAATTGTACATAAGTTTCCTTTAATTTACGTCTATGGTCACAATCTTTTCTGTTTAACAAATTACCGGTTTCGGTCTTTAATGACCATCATCAGATCTGTCTCATAAAAACAAAGTCCTAATGCACTGAGCCAGAACCGTGCTACAGTGGTTTGAGGAGCATTATCGGGAATTCACGTAAATGTCTCGGCGACCAAATTCGTCTGAGATAAATCCTATGGAACCAATCTGGCTCGCTATAGGGCCCCATTACCGCGTGCGCAAATCAGACGCCCCTTATTTACGCGAATTACACGACCTGTGCGGAAAAATCTAGGGTCACACACCTCAACAAACCTACCAACAAACTGTCAGATCCCTGATGCGCGGAATCGGTGATTTGTTTCGTTCCAAAGACGGACAAACAAGCCATTAAGCAGGGGGTCATAACGTTTTGGCTCATCAGTGTACAAAGATGTTCACTCATCTGTGCAACAATAAAAACGCGAGATGATATCTGAGGTGTCCGAAGACAGTGTGGCCGGAAAACACCACATTAAAAAAAAAAACGCCCCACCAGAAAATTCTTCTGAACGCAACCTACACACGAGTTGCTTCCACCCTTAGAAGTTCGAACGTTTCTAGGTCCATAACTGAAAGGAATTTCCTTTTCCGGAATCTGTTTATCAACGAAGCAAAAGTCTGGAAAATTTTCGTGGGAACCTGTGGAATTTCAGTTGGTTTTATTTTTTTACTGCCGGCGTACAGTAGGTCATCCGAGTAGGAAGTCACTTTCAGAAATTCTGGCTTTGATTTGCCTAGCAATACACGCAGAATTGCAAACCAATACCAATTCCATCGTTCTGTTGAAGGATACTACGGTACATTCTGTGGTCAAACATTAGCAGTTTATTGAATGAACAGACCCTTCTCTCAAAGAGGTACTACAGATTCAAGAAATGCCACTCGTGTAAAACACACTTTCTATCAAACTTTAATTTTTTTTTAGGAGAAGCTTACAAGGTTGATTTTCCCTACACTTCAGAAAAGCCTTCAACACTGGATCACACTATTCATTAAAATTCAGGATGATGATTCGAAGATAGTCGACAGCCAGATAAATTTTTAACTAGTACACTCCTGGAAATGGAAAAAAGAACACATTGACACCGGTGTGTCAGACCCACCATACTTGCTCCGGACACTGCGAGAGGGCTGTACAAGCAATGATCACACGCACGGCACAGCGGACACACCAGGAACCGCGGTGTTGGCCGTCGAATGGCGCTAGCTGCGCAGCATTTGTGCACCGCCGCCGTCAGTGTCAGCCAGTTTGCCGTGGCATACGGAGCTCCATCGCAGTCTTTAACACTGGTAGCATGCCGCGACAGCGTGGACGTGAACCGTATGTGCAGTTGACGGACTTTGAGCGAGGGCGTATAGTGGGCATGCGGGAGGCCGGGTGGACGTACCGCCGAATTGCTCAACACGTGGGGCGTGAGGTCTCCACAGTACATCGATGTTGTCGCCAGTGGTCGGCGGAAGGTGCACGTGCCCGTCGACCTGGGACCGGACCGCAGCGACGCACGGATGCACGCCAAGACCGTAGGATCCTACGCAGTGCCGTAGGGGACCGCACCGCCACTTCCCAGCAAATTAGGGACACTGTTGTTCCTGGGGTATCGGCGAGGACCATTCGCAACCGTCTCCATGAAGCTGGGCTACGGTCCCGCACACCGTTAGGCCGTCTTCCGCTCACGCCCCAACATCGTGCAGCCCGCCTCCAGTGGTGTCGCGACAGGCGTGAATGGAGGGACGAATGGAGACGTGTCGTCTTCAGCGATGAGAGTCGCTTCTGCCTTGGTGCCAATGATGGTCGTATGCGTGTTTGGCGCCGTGCAGGTGAGCGCCACAATCACGACTGCATACGACCGAGGCACACAGGGCCAACACCCGGCATCACGGTGTGGGGAGCGATCTCCTACACTGGCCGTACACCACTGGTGATCGTCGAGGGGACACTGAATAGTGCACGGTACATCCAAACCGTCATCGAACCCGTCGTTCTACCATTCCTAGACCGGCAAGGGAACTTGCTGTTCCAACAGGACAATGCACGTCCGCATGTATCCCGTGCCACCCAACGTGCTCTAGAAGGTGTAAGTCAACTACCCTGGCCAGCAAGATCTCCGGATCTGTCCCCCATTGAGCATGTTTGGGACTGGATGAAGCGTCGTCTCACGCGGTCTGCACGTCCAGCACGAACGCTGGTCCAACTGAGGCGCGAGGTGGAAATGGCATGGCAAGCCGTTCCACAGGACTACATCCAGCATCTCTACGATCGTCTCCATGGGAGAATAGCAGCCTGCATTGCTGCGAAAGGTGGATATACACTGTACTAGTGCCGACATTGTGCATGCTCTGTTGCCTGTGTCTATGCGCCTGTGGTCCTGTCAGTGTGATCATGTGATGTATCTGACCCCAGGAATGTGTCAATAAAGTTTCCCCTTCCTGGGACAATGAATTCACGGTGTTCTTATTTCAATTTCCAGGAGTGTATATCCCATTGCGTTATACTGGACGGCAAATGTCCCACAGAAACGATGCCCCAGGACAGCGCAGTATGAGAGCTAATACTGTCAAGGAAAGAAGGAAGGAAGGCAGATTTCAGTTTAACGCCCGGTCTACAGCGCAGTCATTAGAGACGGAACGAAAGCTCGGATTACGAGAGGATGTCAAACGAAATCGGATGTGTGCCGCCCTTCTGCCTGGACCGATTTGGAGAAATCACGGAAAATTAAAATCTGGATGTCTCGAAGAGGATTTGAACCGGCGTCCTCCCGAGCACGAATACAGTGTGCTACGTATTGCGCCACATCGCTGGCTGATGCACTCGTCATCCATGCACATTTAGCAACACAGTTATGAAGTGAAACTATATGGTTCCAGAGACCATTTCAAGTCTCAGGCATCTATGATATACAGAGGGTGGTCCATGGGTAGTGACCGGGCCAAATATCTCACGAAATAAGCGTCAAACGAAAAAACTACAAAGAACGAAACTTGTCTAGCTTGAAGGGAGAAACCAGATGGCGCTATGGTTGGCCCGCTAGATGGCGCTGCCATAGGTCAAACGGATATCAACTGGGTTTTTTTTAAATAGGAACCCCCATTTTTACTATAACATATTCGTGTAGTACGTAAAGTAATATGAATGTTTTAGTTGGACCACCTTTTTTGCTTTGTGGTAGATAGCTCTGTAACAGTCACGAACGTATAAGTACGTGGTATCACGTAACATTCCGCAAGTGCGGACGGTATTTGCTTCGTGATACATTACCCGTGTTAAAATGGACAGTTTACCAATTGAAGAAAAGGTCGATATCGTGTTGATGTATGGCTATTGTGACCAAAATGCCCAACGGGAATCCGATGCTGCTCGGTATCCTGGGCGACATCATTCAAGTGTCCGGACCGTTCGCGGGATACTTACGTTATTTAAGGAAACGGGAAGTGTTCAGCCACATGTGAAACGTCAAGCACGACCTGTAACAAATGATGACGCCCAAGTGAGTGTTTTAGCTGCTGTCGAGGCTAATCCGCACATCAGTAGCAGACAAATTGCGCGAGAATCGGGAATCTCAAAAACGTCGGTGTTGAGAATGCTACATCAACATCGATTGCACCCGTACCATATTTCTATGCACCAGGAATTGGATGGCGACGACTTTGAACGTCCTGCACAGTTCCGCCACTGGGTACAAGGGAAATTACGGGAAGATGACAGATTTTTTGCACGCGTTCTATTTGGCAACGGAGCGTCATTGACCAACAGCGGTAACGTAAACCGGCATAATATGCACTATAGGCAACGGAAAATCCACGATGGGTGCGACAAGTGGAACATCAGCGACCTTGGCGAGTTAATGTATGGTGCGGCATTACGGGAGGAAGGATGATTGGCCCCCATTTTATCGATGGCAATCTAAATGGAGCAGTGTATGATGATTTCCTACGTAATGTTCTAGAGATGTTACTGCAAGATGTTTCACTGCATGACAGAATGGTGATCGCTTCCCACGCCCGGGTTCCCGGGTTCGATTCCCGGCGGGGTCAGGGATTTTCTCTGCCTCGTGATGGCTGGGTGTTGTGTGCTGTCCTTAGGTTAGTTAGGTTTAAGTAGTTCTAAGTTCTAGGGGACTTATGACCATAGCAGTTGAGTCCCATAGTGCTCAGAGCCATTTGAACCATTTTTGAACAGAATGGTGATGTACTTACAACATGATGGATGTCCGGCACATAGCTAGCGTGCGGTTGAAGCGGTATTGAATGGCATATTTCATGACAGGTGGAGTGGTCGTCGAAGCACCATACCATGGCCCGCACGTTCTCCGGATCTGACGTCCTCGGATTTCTTTCTGTGGGGATAGTTCAAGGATATTTGCTATCGTGATCCACCGATAACGCCTCACAACATGCATCAGCGCATTGTCAATGCATATGCGAACATGGTTGGTTGTTTTTGGGGAAGGAGACCAGACAGCGTGGTCATCGGTCTCATCGGATTAGGGAAGGATGGGGAAGGAAGTCGGCCGCGCCCTTTCAGAGGAACCATCCCGGCATTTGCCTGGAGTGATTTAGGGAAATCACGGAAAACCTAAATCAGGATGGCCGGACGCGGGATTGAACCGTCGTCCTCCCGAATGCGAGTCCAGTGTCTAACCACTGCGCCACCTCGCTCGGTATGCGAACATTACGGAAGGAGAACTACTCGCTGTTGACAGGAATGTTGTGACACGTATTGCCAAATGCATTTCGGTTGACGGACATCATTTTGAGCATTTATTGCATTAATGTGGTATTTACAGGTAATCACTCTGTAACAGCATGCGTTCTCAGAAACGACAAGTTCACAAAGGTACATGTATCACATTGGAACAACCGAAATAAAATGTTCAAACGTACCTACGTTCTGTATTTTAATTTAAAAAACCTACCTGTTACCAACTATTCGTTTAAAATTGTGAGCCACATGTTTGTGACTATTACAGCGCCATCTATCACAAAGCGAAAAAAGTGGTCCAACTAAAACATTCATATTTCTTTACGTACTACACGAATATGTAATAAAAAATGGGGGTTCCTATTTTTAAAAAACGCAGTTGATATCCGTTTGACCTATGGCAGCACCCTCTAGCGGGCCAGCCGCAGCGCCATCTGGTTTCCCCCTTCAAGCTAGACGAGTTTCGTTCTTTGTAGTTTTTTCGTTTGACGCTTATTTCGTGAGATATTTGGCCCGGTCACTATCAATGGACCACCCTGTATACAGAGACCATTTCAAGTCTCAGACATCTGTGATATATAAATGCAGAGTGAAATGACGGACGTAAATTTGTACGAAGGTCGTAATTCGAACCCAGGTTTCCTGTTCACTGAGCAGATGAGATAACCAAACTACGCCGACCTGCCACAGCATTTCAACCTGCACGGACTACCTTAGCATGCCTCCCTAGGGGAAATATCAAGTAGGCTTAGCGGTAAATGGAGGAGGAGGAGGATATTGGTGTTTAACGTCCCGTCGACAACGAGGTCATTAGAGACGGAGCACAAGCTCGGATTAGGGAAGGATGGGAAAGGAAGGCGGCCGTGCCCTTTCTAAGGAACCATCCCGGCATTTGCCTTGATTGATCTAGGGAAATCACGGAAAACCTAAATCAGGATGGCCGGGCGCGGTATTGAACCGTCGTCCTCCCGAATGCGAGTCCAGTGTGCTAACCACTGCGCCACCTCGCTCGGTAGCGGTAAATGGAAATTTGGATTGAGGATGGAGACATGCCAGGCAGTTTTACAAAGTCGCTGTGCCAGTGTGGAGTAGTGGTTAGTGCATCTGTCTAATGAGCAGGCGACCTGGGTTCACATGCTGGCCTTGGTACAAACTTTCATTTGTCGCTTCAGTTTCCATATACACACTGCAGGTGTTTGAGAGCTGAAAAGGTTCCTGGAGCTCGCGGGACTGCTACGGTCGCAGGTTCGAATCCTGCCTCGGGCATGGGTGTATGTGATGTCCTTAGGTTAGTTAGGTTTAAGTAGTTCTAAGTTCTAGGGGACTTATGACCTAAGATGTTGAGTCCCATAGTGCTCAGAGCCATTTTTGAAGGTTCCTGGAGCCAAGTAGTTTCATTTGATTAAAGCATCTATGTCTGGGTTTCCGACAGGATCCCTCGCTGCAGTCGATGCTTAGTTGCTATTGCAATACAGCAGGAGATCCTCTGAAATGTTGTTCGAGTATAGGATGTGAGCTGAGGCGTGAATGGGAATTTGGACTGAGGAAGGGGCCTGATAGGGTATTCTATGTAGCTGTTCAAAAATGGTTCAAATGGCTCTGAGCACTATGGGAGGTCATCAGTCCCCTAGAACTTAAACCACATCCATGCCCGAGGCAGGATTCGAAACTGCGACCGTAGCGGTCGCGCGGTTCCAGACTGAAGCGTCTAGTACCGCTCGGCCACACTGGCCGGCCATGTAGCTGTGCAAAGGCACTATGCCAAAAATCATCTTGGGGTTGAAACTATTTTTTGCGTGTTTGCTTTAACAATACATATGTTTACAAACATATCACTGTGCCAGGGTGGCATAGTGGTCAGTGCATCTGTGAAGTGAGCAGTAGACCCGGGTTCGAATCCCAGCGTTGGTACAAATTTTCCTTTGTGGGTCCAGACTGCATATACACTGACGTGCCAAAACTCATGGTGTACGGCGTGTGCAGTTGGAGTGATATGGGACCCCTGATACCCCTAGGTACGACTTTTTCAAGTGACACGTATGAAGCATATTGTCTGATCACCTGCATCCATTCTACATCTACATCTACATCCATACTCCGCAAGCCACCTGACGGTGTGTGGCGGAGGGTACTTTGAGTACCTCTATAGATTCTCCCTTCTATTCCAGTCCCGTATTGTTCGTGGAAAGAAAGATTGTCAGTATACCTCTGTGTTGGTTCTAATCTCTCTGATTGCACCCTCATGGTCTCTTCGCGAGATATATGTAGGAGGGAGCAATATACTGCCTGAGTCCTCGATGAAGGTATGTTCTCGGAACTTCAACAAAAGCCCGTACCGAACGTCTCTCTTGCAGAGTCTTCCACTGGAGTTTATCTATCATCTCCGCAACGTTTTCGCGATTACTAAATGATCCTGTAACGAAGCGCGCTGCTCTCCGTTGGATCCTCTATCTCTTCTATCAACCCTATGTGGTACGGATCCCACACTGTTGAGCAGTATACAAGCAGTGGGCGAACAAGCGTACTGTGGTACTTCCTTTGTTTTCAGATTGCATTTCCTTAGGATTCTTCCAATGAATCTCGGTCTGGCATCTGCTTTACCGACGATCAACTTTATATGATCATTCCATTTTAAATCACTCCTAATGTCTACTCGCAGATAATTTATGGAATTAACTGCTTCCAGTTGTTGACCTGCTATATTGTAGCTAAATGGTAAAGGATCTTTCTTTCTATGTATTCGCAGCACATTACACTTGTCTACATTGAGATTCAATTGCCATTCCCTGCACCATGCGCCAATTCGTTGCAGATCCTCCTGCATTTCAGTACAATTTTCCTTTGTTACAACCTCTCGATATACTACAGCATCATCCGCAAAAAGCCTGAGTGAACTTCCGATGTTATCCACAAGGTCATTTATGTATATTGTGAATAGCAACGGTCCTACGACACTCCCCTGCGGCACACCTGAAATCACTCTTACTTCGGAAGACTTCTCTCCATTGAGAATGACATGCTGCGTTCTGTTATCTAGGAACTCTTCAATCCAACCACACAATTGGTCTGATAGCCCATATGCTCTTACGTTGTTCATTAAACGACTGTGGGGAACTGTATCAAACATCTTGCGGAAGTCAAGAAACACGGCATCTACCTGGGAACCCATGTCTATGGCCCTCTGAGTCTCGCGGACGAATAGCGCGAGCTGGGTTTCACACGACCGTATTTTTCGAAACCCATGCTGATTCCTACAGAGTAGATTTCTAGTCTCCAGAAAAGTCATTATACTCGAACGTAATACGTGTTCATTGTGTATTCCGACGGCCTTGCCAATTCCAGTAGGACAATGCGACATCCACATCCCCAGAACTGCTACAGAGTGGTTTCAGGAACACTCTTCTGAGTTTAAGCACTTTCGTTAGGCACCAAACTCCCCAGACATGAACATTACTGAGCATATTTGGGATGCCTTCCAACGTGCTGTTCAGAAGAGATCTCCACCCCCTCGTACTCTTAACGAATTTTTGGACAGCGCTGCAGGATTCATGCTGTCAGTTCCCTCCAGCACTACTTCCGTCATTAGTCGGGTCCATGCCACGTCGTCTTGCGGCTCTTCTGCGTGCTCTGGGGTGCCTACACGATATTAGGCATGTGTACCAGTTTCTTTGGCTCTTCAGTGTATGACTTTCAGAATGACTGAAAAAGAAAGAACAGATTTCGATTGTGTATTACAAACTATGAAAGATATGTACGTATTACCCATGTCTCTGGAGAGAGGAAGGGTCTAAGATTTATGTTGGCACAAACACTGTACCATATGCTCTGCTTCAAAACTGCTTGTGTCGCAGTTATAGTCATATGTTATTGGACACTTTCTTTGAGTTGCAAGGCTGTGCGCCTGGTTGGTTAGGAAGGAGTTGAAGTTTGTGATGTCTGAAGATGAGTGTAATCCCGAAACGCGTAACATGTTCTAATAAATGAGTCAATTGAACGTCGCATGACTTTACCGCGATTGTACTGCGTTGGTTGCCAAATAGTAACATTAAAATGATCGCAGGCTTCAGACAGGATTTTATGTCCTGTTTACTACGAGGTGTGGCTAGAAAAAAAACCGGACTAGTACTGGTGAAACAATAAAACGAATGCAATAAGGCTGAAAGTCGCGTGGCCTGTCACGTGACTCTCGCTCCGCCTACTGCTCGAGTTTCATCTGCATCCTGCACTCAGTCTGCCCGTGGCGTCTGTTTTAAGTAGTTGACGTTTTGTCTGTGCGTCGGAAAATGTTGAGTGTACAGAAATAACAGCGTGTTAACATCAAATTTTGTTTCAAACTGGGAAAATCTGCAAGTGAAACGTTTGTAATGTTACAATAAGTGTACGGCGATGATTGTTTATCGCGAACACAAGTGTTTGAGTGGTTTAAACGATTTAAAGATGGCCGCGAAGACACCAGTGATGACACTCGCACTGGCAGACCATTGTCAGCAAAAACTGATGCAAACATTGAAAAAATCGGTAAACTTGTTCGACACTTTCCTTGTCAACTCCTGTTAACTCAGACACTGCTCTGATTGTTAAACGGCGATCTTGTCGAACAAGTTTACCGATTTTTTCAATGTTTGCATCAGTTTTTGCTGCAGTGCGAGTGTCATCACTGGTGTCTTCGCGGCCATCTTTAAATCGTTTAAACCACTCAAACACTCGTGTTCGCGATAAACAATCATCGCCGTACACTTGTTGTAACATTACAAACGTTTCACTTGCAGATATTCCTAATTTGAAACAAAATTTGATGTCAACACGCTGTTCTTTCTGTACACTCAACATTTTCCGACGCACAGACAAAACGTCAACTACTTAACAGACGCCACGGGCAGACTGAGTGCAGGAGGCAGATGAAACTCGAGCAGTAGGCGGAGCGAGAGTCACGTGACAGGCCACGCGACTTTCAGCCTTATTGCATTCGTTTTATTGTTTCACCAGTACTAGTCCGGTTTTTTTCTAGCCACACCTCGTATACCATACACATAACATTAGAACCATGTGTTGCACAAGAAACGTCGAAACAGTAGGCCATTTCATTCAACACACGAATCAGCAGTTCCTTTGTTATTGAATTGACAGCTTCAACACTTCGATTTTTAAGTTTTTGATCCATTCCGAGATGACTAGCATGGAAACGTGCTGTACACATGCATGTCGCGGAAAGCCCCATCGAGGTTGTCCCACAGATTTTCGACAGGGCTTAGCTCCGGGTGTTTGGTGGCCAAGGGAGTACGGTAAACTCGTCCAGGGGCTCTTAGAGCCACAAATGTACACGGCGAGCTGAGTGACTCATTGCACTGTCCTGCTCGGGGATGCCTTCGTGCCAAGGAAAAACCAACAGCATGTAGGAGTGCACATGGTCCCCAAGGATGGATGCATCCTTGCGTTGATTTATTGTGCATTCCAGAATGACGAGATCACCCAGATAATGCTACATAAACATTCCCCAGACCATGAAACATGCAGTGTGTTTGAAACTTTCTGGCAGATTAACACTGTGTGCCGGACCGAGACTCGAACTCGGGACCTTTGCCTTTCGCGGGCAAGTGCTCTACCAGCTGAGCTACCCAAGCCCGACTCACGCCCCGTCCTCACAGCTTTACTTCTGCCAGTACCTCGTCTCCTACCTTCCAAACTTTACAGAAGCTCTCCTGCGAGCCTTGCAGAACTAGCACTCCTGAAAGAAAGGATATTGAGGAGATATGGCTTAGCCACAGCCTGGGGGATGTTTCCAGAATGAGATTTTCACTCTGCAGCGGAGTGTGCACTGATATGAAACTTCCTGGGAGATTAAAACTGTGTGCACCGACCGAGACTCGAACTCGGGACGATACTGCCAGAAGTAAAGCTGTGAGGACGGGGCGTGAGTCGGGCTTGGGTAGCTCAGCTGGTAGAGCACTTGCCCGCGAAAGGCAAAGATCCCGAGTTCGAGTCTCGGTCGGGCACACAGTTTTAATCTGCCAGCAAGGTTCGTATCAGCGCACACTCCGCTGCAGAGTGAAAATCTCATTCTGGAAACATCCCCCAGGCTGTGGCTAAGCCATGTCTCCTCAATATCCTTTCTTTCAGGACTGCTAGTTCTGCAAGGTTCACAGGAGAGCTTCTGTAAAGATTGTAAGGTAGGAGACGAGGTACTGGCGGAAGTAAAGCTGCGAGGACGGGGCGTGAGTTGTGCTTGGGTGGCTCAGTTGGTAGAGAACTTGCCCGCGAAAGGCAAGGTCCCGAGTTCGAGTCTCGGTCCGGAACACAGTTTTAATCTGCCAGGAAGTTTCACGTCCTTAGGTTAGTTAGGTTTATGTAGTCCTAAGTATAGGGGACTGATGACCTCGGATGTTAAGTCCCATAGTGCTTAGAACCATTTCAACCATTTGAGAGGTTCAAAATAGAGCGTGGTCACATAATCGTGACCGGACCGTATGTTTTTGGAGTTTCCATACTTTGGCTATTTCCTGTAATTACTATGTTTATCCCCCCCTCCCCCTTACCCCCAAGAGCCGTGGACCTTGCCGTTGGTGGGGAGGCTTGCGTGTCTCAGCGATAGGCCGGCCGGCGTAGCTGAGCGGTTCTAGGCGCTACAGTCTGGAACCGCGCGACCTCTACCGTCGCAGGTTCGAATCCTGCCTCAGGCATGGATGTGTGTGATCTCCTTAGATTAGTTAGGTTTAAGTAGTTCTAAGTATAGAGGACTGATGACCGCAGATGTTTAGTCCCATAGTAGAGCCATTGGAACCATTTGAGGCGTTCAAAATAGAGCGTGGTCACATAAACGTGACCAGACCGTATGTTTTTGGAGTTTCCGTACTTCGTCTATTTCCTGTAATTACTATTATGAAACATCCCGCCGGCCGCGGTGGTCTAGCGGTTCTAGGCGCGCAGTCCGGAACCGCGCGGCTGCTACGGTCGCAGGTTCGAGTCCTGCCTCGGGCATGGATGTGTGTGATGTCCTTAGGTTAGTTATGTTTAAGTTCTAGGGGACTGATGACGACAGATGGTAAGTCCCATAGTGCTCACAGCCATTTGAACCATTTTGAAACATCCCCTTAGAAAAATTAATGAATTACTGTGCTGATAAATCTCTTACTTTATTTGATTTTTAAACAGCTGAGCAGAACTGATCGTACTCAGACATTTCTCTCTTTACTTATTGTGATCAACACTAAACTGACACACAATATTTTTAGCGCAACGTAGTCTGACTTTCAATAATCCCTACAAAATAATGGCCCTAACAATAACCTAAACTTTCATGAATCACTTACGTCACAAAATTCTTCGTTACTTGAACTTTTGCAATACAGTGAGCGCCAATACTGAAGGCACTAACTACTGTTAGGCATAGCAAATGAAAGATTCTGGTAGAGAACAAACAATGTATTTAGCTTAACAGTGTTCAAAAGTCATAATATATATATCAGTTCATGACTTCCAGTCTTATAAATTTCGTTTTTCTGACGGACACACGTCCAGATCGTCCGCTCTTAAAACTCTGCCATCTCTCTTCCCACGTCCACCACTGCTGGCGGCTCACCTCCAACTGCGCAGCGCTAC